>NC_141696.1:430554239-431290694 GCF_964263255.1 Lissotriton vulgaris
TGTTTAGATTTTTCTAAAAAACGAAAGACCTCCGTTTAAACATATGATCTGTTAGCTCTCATTTCGTTCTTTTGGTAAAACACTCTGGAAAGTTACTCACTGCTGATTCATCACAATTTACGTGCACATATTCAAACCCTCGCTTACCGTAACAAAAAGTAAATCGTGTTTTAAAAAAGGGCATCCCTGTGTAGCCTTCTCTGCGCAAATCAATCGCCATTTCAGTTCGTTTGTTTGACGCACTCTCACTACGTTCTTCCTTCCTCAAGTAGGTTACTTACAAAGACTCACTCCCTTTACACTTTAATATACTCCCACCTTACTCAATCATCAACAGGTGATTCAGTGTGCGAACCTAGGTCTCTTTTGTCCTCTCTATTTAGAAAGTCCTCACTTTCCCAGAATGCCTGGTCCTTGTGTAATCACCGATTTCTACATAATGAGTTGTTTTTCACGATTATTTGACCTCAACATTAAGCCTACAATTACAGCTGGTGAACTCGTAAATAATCTCTTCAATCATCTGGCAACAGCTACTTCCAAAACCAATATTAAAAATAACTGTAGTACAAATAACCAACAAACATTTCAATGTGGCACGTAGTCATTCCCATGTCTCTTGTGAACCTTTTTGTTCGCATAACATTACTGCCTTATTTAACTTAATTTCTTCTCTGGCTTAAAATGTGCGGCTTTTGTGATTTGGACCCAGGGACCACCGTACTTGTAGATATTGTTTGAGCGCAATGAGACGATCGCGGTAAAAGCCTGCAAGCCATATACGTTGAAAATGTGACTTTGAAACAGGATAAGAAAAATGGAACAAGAAAGGAGTGCATCTCATACCCAATAATTCATAAATATAAACTCTTTGTCTCTTCTGAGATAGCACCCATGGAGGAAAAAAGAAGAAATTAAGTTAAAAAAGGCAGTAATGTTATGCGAACAAAATGGTTACGGGCTGAGTTCGTGGGCAAAGGACAGGCTCCAAGGGATGGTGGCCACCAGTCACCTAACCAAATGTCCCGATCTTCACCGAAAATCAGGACCTCGGTTTTCTCTCCGTTCAGCTATAGTGAATTCAGAATCATCCACTGCGAAACTGCCTCCATGCAGTTCCTGAAGTTGACAGCGGAGGTACTTACTGAGTGGGAGAGGGACACCATAATCTGCGTGTCATCGGCGTAAGACACCACCTCCACCCCATAAGATCTTACAAGACAAGCAAGTGGGGCCACATAGATGTTAAATAGCGTGGGGCTCAGGGCCGACCCCTGTGGGAACCCACATTGCACAGGAATGGCCGGGGATAGAAACTCTTTCAATTTGACCTTCTGTTCCCTTTGGTCAAGGAAGGAGGCCAGGAGACTCCGCGCCGGGCCTTCCACCCCTATCTCCCTAAGATGAGCTGTTAGAATAGAGGGGGACTGGGTATCAAAGGCTTCTGCCAGGTCGAGCAGGATCAGCAGAGTGGTCTGGCCCTGGTCGACCTTAGTGCGGATGTTATTTAGCACAACAGTGAGAGCCGACTCAGTGCTATGGAACCTCCGGAAACCATGTTGTGAATGGTCCAGGAGGCCAGAGGTGTTCAGGAAGGCCGTCAAATGCTGGTTGAGGTGTGTCTCAAGCATCTTTGCAGGGGCCGGAAGCAGGGATATGGGGCGGAAGTTCTTTAATATCTCTGGGTCGAAAGTCGGTTTTTTCAGCAGAGGCCTGACCACTGCACTTTTCCAGGATAACGGAAACGTGCCTTCCGTTATAGCGCGGTTCATCACGTCGAGGAGGGGGGGCAGTAGGACTTCCCTACAGTCCTTAAGGATTTTGAGAGGGCAGGGGTCTAATGGGGATCCAGATTTAGTCTTAATCAGAAGCAGATCTAGCTGCTGGAGGGTAAGGAGGGGGAAATTGGACAGACTCATAGGAGAGTCCGTTGTACGGGATTCTGTGAGAGATGGAGCCAAGGGGAAAGGAGAGCCCAGCAAGTCCCTTTGCGATTCAAGAGCGTCATAAATATTAGCTATTTTAGAGTGAAAAAATAGAGAGATCTTGTTGCACAACTCTTGGGAACCTACAATGGGGTCGGGAATTTGCAAGGTACACAGGGAACCTACAATTTTAAACAGTTCCCTAGGGGAGGTAAGGGAGGCCGTTATGTTCAAAAAATAGGCCTGCTTTTCCTTGATTACCTTTAGTTTGTACTCTCTAAGGAGGCGTTTGTGCTTTTCCCTCTCCCGACTGTCCCAGCTCACTCGGCAGAGCCTCTCCTGTTTACTACAGCCCTGCCTTAGGAGCCTAAGGGATTCTGAGAACCAGGGGGCCGAGGGTCTCTTCCTAGCGGAGTAACGGTATGAGGCGGGGGCCAGGAGATCCACTGCAGTAGCAATAGAGTTAGAGAGTTCGAGCGCAGCCACACTGATGTCCTCCAGTAAGGCTGACCTAGCATTCGAGATAAGGGGGGCTAGGGTATCAAGGACAAGGCATTCTGGGAAAGTGAGGACTTTCTAAATAGAGAGGACGAAATAGACCTAGGTTCGCACACTGCATCACCTGTTGATGATTGAGTAAGGTGGGAGTATATTAAAGTGTAAAGGGAGTGAGTCTTTGTAAGTAACCTACTTGAGGAAGGAAGAAAGTAGTAAGAGCGTGTCAAACAAACAAACTGAAATGGTGATTGATTTGCGCAGAGAAGGCTACACAGGGATGCCCTTTTTTAAAACACGATTTACCTTTTGTTACAGTAAGTGAGGGTTTGAATAAGTGCCCGTAAATTGTGATGAATCAGCAGTGAGTAACTTTCCAGAGTGTTTTACCACAAGAACGAAATGAGAGCTAACAGATCATATGTTTAAACGGAGGTCTTTAGTATTTTAGAAAATTCTAAACATGATTTTGAAAAGTTAATCTTTGATACACAGTGTTTAACATGTTGTATTTGTTTATATTCGTTGATATCCCTGATGAAGGGAGTTTTTTCTCCCGAAATGCATTGGATCAATAAATCGCGACACGGAATGAATCTCATGTTTCTGAGTGCTTCTTTGAACATGAATAACAGATTGAATAAAATGAATTGAACTGCGGAAAAAGTATGGTTTAAACGTAAGAGGAATCGTAAAGAAATGTAAGAAATTAATGGAACTTGATTCATTGGATTTAATCCAGAACCTGGCTTAAAAAATATACCGCCTTTGCCTTGCCTCAGCATGGCTGGACCCATTCCCTCCAGGGTACCACCAATGGCTGACACAACTAGTGGCTAACTACAATTTTGAGAAAGCCATTTCTGGGAAAAGAGGCGTATGGTCCTGCAAGAAAGGGCTTACGATTTGGGAACCTCTGATTAAATGGCTTGAGAGATAACCCAACAAATCAACACCATACTTTCTTTTTTCTTAATTTTTTCTTTTAAGTTTGTGCCAACCCCGGGGGTGGGAGGGCTCGGAGGAGGTTAAAACATTTAGAAATGTGTGCATGATGAACAACTGCTGACTAATTGTTAATATCAATTTTCACTTATGATAAGTAATTCATTTAGAGATATACGCAACCTACCCACTGTGATGACAATACATGTATATTGTTTGCTTTGCTCTTTCTTTTTATTGTTGAAGTTATAAGTTGTTTGTAAGGCGATTGGAAAAACGAAGTTTAATCTGTATATGGTTATCTGGCACCAAATAAAAATAAAAAACAAAATAAAAGCTCCTCTCTCTTTGCAGTCAGAGAAAAAAAGTGAACACCAATCTCCCTGTTAAAAGACTAAACCGCAAATTGTCAGAAGACATAGCCTGACATTTGACCTTTGTCATTAAAGCACCTGCAAATGTGACAAGAGAAACAGAGAATTTAAAGGCATCTTTATTTCTAGACTTTCTCTATCCATCAAAAACTGCTTAACACCAACCAGTGGGTCTTGACCCACAATGTGGGAAATTCGGTGTTAAGATGTATAACAAAGCCGACAACAACATCACTTCAACCTTTATTTTGCTTCTTCAGTGATTTTACTATTTTTTTCAAACGTATACCGCATCCAAGAGTTCCATGCAGTGCACTTTCAACCAGTTTCCAACCCCCATTACACATGGCCTTCAGTTGTGCACAGTAGAGTTTGGCTGCGGGGACTGGCATTGGCCAAGCCCTGCGCCGATCCCTCCTCTGCCTGGCTAACCCGCGCTGTGCAGGGCTTTGGCTGTGTGCAGCTGTAGTTGGCCACAGACCCTGTCTCTTCTATTTTTTTAAACATTTATTTGGTTACACAGATTCAAAATGTGATCTGTGGATCCAGTGCAAGCTTCCCTGCCTTTGTGCGGTGGACCAGTGCAAGCTTCACTTGCTGGTGCTAGATCCATATTCGGCTGGGCCCTATACTAGGCCCTATGCCTAACTCTCTATGGGCAGCTAATTCCCAATGCGCATGGGCAATTTTCTGGCTGGAGGCCAGGCCCTATGCCGAATCCTTCTGTGGTGGCAATCTTGCTGCACACCACCTGTATAATGTCAGTTGGCTGCAGGGTCTCATTTACGACCAAACACTTCTTCAATTAAAAAAAATAAATATGTTTTCATCGGTGGATCCAAAATGGAATCCACAGATCCAGGGCAAGTACCTGTGTACTGTTGTCATGGACATGTACAGGCTTACTGGGGACGATTGTCAGCAGAGCATCCTCGAAACCACCCGGCAGGGACTAGCTAGGGTTTGAAAATCCTTCGAGGATCTGTGGATCCCAGGAGAAAATCTTTTTTTTTAAATGTTAAACACATAGGTCTTGGGGATCAGGGTGTTCTCACCCTGCCCCCGTATAATAATTTTCATTTTTTTTTTGTAGGACTCTGAGACTGAGCCCAGGAGTCCTGTAATGGCTGCCACAACATTTTTTGTGAGTGTTGTGACATCCAATCAAGATCTTTTTGGAGGATGGGCTGACCTAGGTATTGCTAAATTTTTCTAAGCTTAACACCTTCATGCCCAACCCAAGCCCTTTTAAATGAAAATTTCTTGAAAACTACTAAATGTTTTTTCACCAAATAAGAAAATACAGAATCCTTGAGTAAAGTATGCCCCTCATGACAAACTTCTTGTAATTCATTTTTGAATTTTTTATATATTGAAGACCAAACAGCCTATGGAATTAAAGCGGAATTTGCACTTTTAAGACCCTCCGCCCTTATTCCTGACTTCTGCTTGACAGAACAGCATGACACTTACGATAAATGACCCAAAGTTGATGAACTGTTTTGAGAAGTTATGTGTCCATTGAAAGTTATTAACTCCTTAAGAGCATCGAACGTTCAGCGCCCATTGCTGAACGTTCGAATAACGGGTGCTGGCCTGTCGGCCAACGGTCGTGCGCAGCACTGGCAAGATAGTGCTCGCCACGACCGTTGGCCGACGGCAGCACTTAAAGGGTTAAGAAAACAAAAAAAGACCTTCCCAATGGAATCTATGACCTAATACAAATACACGGACACTGTCCAACCCCCAGTGTACACTTCTGAAGGCCAGTTGGGGAATGGGTCCAGCCAAATATTATGTTTGGGACTGCACTGTAACCAACCCACATGGCACACAGTCAAATAAAATATAATAAAAAAAATTATTAAAAAAAGGTAATCTCCCACTTGACATCCCAAATGAAATGCACAATTGAAGCTGAACAGCTGAATTCTGTTGGGCATTGCTTGGCTGTAGCCTAGGCCCGGCTGGCAACTCCTGTTTCCACAGTCAACAGTGGAACAGGAATATTTTCTTAGAAGTTGGATGTAGTACATCATCAAAGCTGTGAGCAGTGGGGGTTCACCACGCACAGTAGGTTGGGACAAAGTCTGGCCATTGCCAAGCCTTGTGGTAAACTGACACTGCACACAGCCAACAGCTCTGCACCATGCAGTGAACTGGGAACAAGGCCTGACCTTCACCCATGCACAGCAAGGATTGGCTGCTTGTGGGAGGTTGCCACTGTGCTGAAGGCTGAAGATTCCAATGGGCATGCTTACTGAGGTAGGGAATGCTTTCATAGAATTTGGATACACTATGGCATCAAAACCGAAACAATCACTGAAAAGAACTCTAAGTGAAGTTATATTTAGTACTTGTTATAACAAATAGGTTTAGAAAAGCCACTGAAATTCATTTTAAAATCTGCACACCAAATGTAGTGCATATGATCTGACAACGCTTATACCAATAAGTAACAATGCTTAAAAGCACATCATTAAATAACATCATAATTAAATAACAACATATAATTATCTGTCTGCCTATCTACTATCTTTTTGTTAACTCTTAATTGTTTGCATAGTACCTTTAAGTTATCTAAGAAAGTGTAAAAAAAGGAGAATCATTAAGCAAAGCCACATGTTTAAAACTTCTTTAAAAAGTTTGATTAAGTGGTAATTATATTTTTCATTATTGTATTGGTTATTTTGGATTCATGGAAGACCGTTAAAAAGATTATGCCAGGAACATAATATGCAATGAAGCTTTTTGGAAGAAAAGGTAAACTCACTAGTCAAACTCACAGGGAAAGTGGTTTGAATGTTACATAGGAATTTAGAGCTTGATAATCCGGTTTACAGTTGCTAGCCTTTCGATTAAATAAAAATTGCTGGTTTGGTGGCTGCAAAGGAGTTTTTATTACAGTGTATTAAATTCCGTTTATATTTCGAAAAAGTAGGTCTGTATTGAGCATGAGTTTTTGCCACGCGTTCCAAATCACAATCAGCAGGGTGTGTTAAGGGAGCGTCCTCACCTGTTTGTAATTTGCAATGATTTGCGACAACAATTTCAATTGCAAACCATTGAAAAGTTACTGACTTGTTAAAAGAGGTGGTAAATAATTCATTTAGGGGAACCTGTCGGCGCTGGACAGCTTCCCTTTTTGGCAATTGTGTATGACAGCATGGACGTCATTTAGGGGTCGCCCAGAGTCGAAGCTTCGACCCCTGGCTTGCCCCAAGCAACCTCTGGCACCACCTTCATGACCCCTGGTCTTAGAGTTGACAAAATCAGTGCCAAGAACACAGATTCTGTCTCCAAACTCTTTGGGTCATATTATCAAGCCCGCGATAAATGCGTTAGCGACTTTTTAAAGTCGCTAGCGCATTTTTTTTATCGCACTATTCTCAATACGTCTGTAACCGGAGTTAGAGACGTATTCTTGACTTCAATTATCGGTCTCGCGCTGGGGCAATAGATAACGCTAATGGGATGCAGGGTGGGCATTCCCACGTCCAGCCACATGTAGAATGTGGTTGGAGGTGGTAACACCCTATTATCAAGGCAGGCGTTGGGAGAAGGAGACCTGCGATAAACTTGTTTATCGCAGGTCTCCCAACGCCTGCTTTGATCAGGTGTTAGGCATTGATAACAAGGGGGTGTGGATCATAAAGCTGAATCCACCCCCCCATAATATCAAGGCAAACATTAGCGCGTGACAACAATGCTTGTTTTCACGCGCTAATGTTCCCTATTGCCGACTATCGCCGGATTTAATATCGCCTACGTGTTGCGCGTTGATAATAACGCGCTATCACGGTGATAAAATCCGGCGATAGGGAAATGTGGGATGTGCGTTTTTTTTAACGCACATCTTGATAATATGCCCCTTTGTTTTTCTGCTCATTTTTCATTAAACTAATAGTGAATAATACTCCATTATGCACTATTAGTGCAATAAATAGTGGAGCACCAGGATCTAGAACGGGACATTCGCTGGTGACTTAGGTAAGTAAAATGAAATGCCTTAAAATTTATGTTGTGTGCATGCATGCTGTTGGGAGTGCTTGAAAAAGCATGTCTATGTGTAAGGAACTTGTGTCTCTATTTGTGAGCATGTGTGTGTCAGGTAAAATGAGAGAGAGAGTGAGAATGAATGAGACAGTGTCAGTAAATGAGTATGTGTGACTATGAGTGAATGTAAATGAGTGAGTTAAAGAAAGAGTGACTGTGAGTGAATGCAAATGAGAATGAGTGTAAGGAACTATTGGAGAGTGTGAGGGAGTCTGAGTGGAAATGAGTGTGAGTGACTGTGAGTAAGTATACCTGTGAGTGAGAAAAAGAATCTGAGTCCTTGTGTTACGGTTCAGGGAGGGTCTGGCCTACCAGTTTGGGCTGGACTGTTCGCATTAGAGCAGATTCAAGACTGATTTGCATATGACTGGGCCTATACTGAGATAGCATCATGGGCAAAAAACGATGGACTGTAATGCGGCCCCAAATGATTGCCAGTGGCTGAGATTAATTCATCCATCACTTTGTTGTTGTTGCAGTTGACGGCCAAAGTGTGGCGGGTATGCCCAGACATGAGTTCTGTGCTCACTGTGCCACTGGAACCAAGCTATGCCTGGCTGATGGGCCCTTTTCAGGGGGTCCTAGGTTGCTTGTGCTCTGGCAGTTTGGGCTATTTCCATTGGAGCAGGGTCAAGACTGATTTGCTGATCCCAAGCTGAGGTGGCATGGTGGGCAAAAAATGATAGACTGGGATGTGGCCAGAGCAATTGCCAGTGGCGATGTGTGCGAAAGCGTGCATTTGTACGGACATTTGTGTCTCTATTTGTGAGTATGTGTATGTGAGTGAGAATGATTGAGACTGAGTGTCAGTAAATGAGTATAAGTGAGTCTGAATGAGTGTGAGTGAGTAAGATAAAGAAAGAGTGACTGGGAGTGAGCGTGAATGAGAATGAGTGTGAGGGAGTATTAAAGAGCATTAGGGAGTCTGACTCGGCATGAGTGACAGTGAGTAAGTGTAACTGTGAGTGAGAATAAGACTCAGAGTGAATGAGAATAGTGGCAATGAGGGAGACTAAGAGTGAGTGAAAGTGAACGTGAAAGAAAGAAAATGTGAGTCAGAGAAACAATGAGTGAGAATGAGTGTAAGTGTGTACACCTGAATGCAAGTTAGGGTGAGTGAGAACGTGTTGTTATGCTTGCGAGTCTGCCATTGGACTGGGATACTTAAGGCACTTCTTGTCTTATGGAGGCTTGCATGGCTATAGACTGGCCCTAGCATAATGGAGGCAATAGTCACATGGATCACTGACATAATGTTGATTACACTAATATAGAATTACAAAAATATCGAGGATAAAATAGTGAATACAAAAATATCGAATTCCTATCTACAAACAGGTAAGTACAAAAATATCGAATCAAAAATATAGTTTAAAAAAATATAGTAAGTCAAAATATCGAATTTTTTTAAATGTCTTAAAAATAATTTAAATTAATGAAATATTAAAAATAATTAACTAAAATATACTTAAAAATACTTAAATAACCTTAAAAGTATTAAATAATTAATTTAAGTTATAAAAAACACATACAATTTAATTTTTTAAAACGTATATATATATTTATTAACAGAATATTAATGAAAAAATATACAATATTTTTACCATAGGATAGCGGGAGGGTAAAATTTACTATTACCACTCCAGTGAGTGTAACAGTAGGTAAAGCGTTGGATAGCGTAGGGATAAAAATTACTATTCCCACTCCAGTGAGTGCAACAGTAGGGAAAGCGTTGGATAGCGTAGGTGTAAAAATTACTATTCCCACTCCAGAGAGTGCAAACAGTAGGGAAAGCGTTGGATTGCGTAGGGGTTAAAATTACTATTCCCACTCCAGAGAGTGCAACAGTAGGGAAAGCGTTGGATAGCGTTGGGGTTAAAATTACTATTCCCACTACAGAAAGTGCAACAGTAGGGAAAGCGTTGGATAGCGTAGGGGTTAAAATTACTATTCCCACTCCAGTGAGTGCAACAGTAGGGAAAGCGTTGGATAGCGTAGCGGTAAAAATTACTATTCCCACTCCAGAGAGTGCAACAGTAAGGAAAGCGTTGGATAGAGTAGGGGTTAAAATTACTATTTCCACTCCAGAGAGTGCAACAGTAGGGAAAGTAAATATTTAATATATTAATAAAAATACATTAAATATCAATCCCAAAAAAAAAATTAATTAACAGTAATTACCAACTTTATATAATATAATAATTAATCAAATAAAAATACAAATAACTATTAATTATTCAAATTCATTACCTAATAATACAAATTAATTACCATAAATTAATTAGCAATTAAAAATTAACAATGAATTCAAAATAATTACCAATAAATAAATTAAAATATTTAAATAATTACAATAAAATTACTTCCCACCCTATTCCCCTATAAACCCACAACCCGCTACGGAAAATAAATTAATAAAATTAACATAATTATCAATTAATCAATTACTAAAAATTAATTACCAATTAAACATTAAATAATTAGCAATTAATTAACAATTAATTCACAATAAATACCAAAAAATTAATTAAAATATTTAATTAATTACAATTAAATTACTTCCCACCCTATTCCCCTATAAACCCACAACCCGCTGCGGAAAATAAAGTAATAAAATTAACATAATTATCAATTAATCAATTAATCAAAATGAATGACCAATTAAAAATTAATTAATTACAATTCAAAATTAATTAACAATTAATTCAAAATAAATACCAATAAATAAATTAAAATATTTAATTAATCACAATTAAATTACTTCCCAACCTATTCCCCATAAACCCACAACCCGCTACAGAATTAAATTAGACAAAAATTAAATAACATAAAATAATTTACTTAAAATAAATTATAATAAAATATATACTTTTCACACATATACTAACATACAAAACACTTTTAAAAATTTGATATTATTACAAATTCACGATATTTTAATACCTATATTATATACTTCGATATTTTGGCCTTCTATATTTATAAAAATCAATATTAAATTACTTACCTAAAATTCAATATTTTTTTGACTATATTCTGTCCATTCCATATTTTGTCCATTCTATATTTTTACTTCGATGTTAATGTCAGTAGGTATTTTTAATTCGATATTTTTGTAGTTACCAGTCACATATAGGATACCAATGGCAAAATAGTGGTGATGGCACATTAGAGGTAAATCTTGGCATGAGGCATCTATGGAACAATGATAGTGCTGGCATACTGTAGGAAATTTTGACATAGATGGTGCCCATGCCAAAGTTCTGGTGCTAGCACATTGGGGGACATTTTTGCCATTGGGGAGGACACGCCTGTCAAATGGGAGAGGTCATCCATGATTAAATACTGTCCCTGACATGTCAGAGATAACTTTTCACATAAGGGTCACTCATAGTGTATGGATGACAGTAATTGCAAAAGTCTGGCATCAACATGTAAGTAGTATTTGGGCTAAAGAGGCATCCGTAAAAAAATGCTGGCCCATGCAATGGAGGTCATTTTTGATATATGGGGGCACCCATATTAAATTTGTTTTAAATGGAGTCAACTCACGGGGACCATCAAGTTTCATTGGCATGGCACACCTGGAAAAGACTTGAATATTTAATGATTGTTTTTTCAGAGCCTATGGCTTTCTTTTTTGGAGCAATTTATATGAAAATTGTGCTTTCAAATGTATTATTAGACCTGGTTTAAAAAAAATAATTATCCGGGGGTATTTTCTCCCCAGAGGAGGTCAGACTCACTTACTTTGCTATTTAACTTTGATGGTTAGTTAAGAGTTTCATTTGCATATCATGGTGGCACCTTAATATAGAGATATCTAAAAGAGACATTTCTCTGTGTTATATTCATCATGCAGTTAATATGGAACTGCAGCGATGTTGATAATGTTGATGTCATCATGGTTAAAGTCATTTGTAATCGCTTCCTGGGAAGATTCAGGGACAAAGGTAATTTGATGTCACTTGCTATGATGTCATATGGGTAAAACGGGGTTCAATGTTACTCCTGCTACTCCTGGCATTTTGGTGAATCGTTGCCCATGTATGACGGCCTTGGAGGGAGAAAGCAGTGGTTTAGGGGACACCTGCATGTTTGCCAACTGTTCCACTAAAGAATACAGGCAGCATTAAAAAACATTTTCTGTTTAGGAATGCAAATGAAGTAGTAGGGTGTCTGCTGTTCCTGGCAGGCTACCGTCCCTGTGTGTGCATAGCCAATCACAAGAGGTGCCTTATACCAACCTGCCTAATTAATACACAGTTGGAATGTAGATTTTCAAAGACGGGGCATTTTGTGCTATGCCCTATTACTGCATATCCTTCATCACAAAATAAAAGGCCGTCACAAAAATGTGTATAATTTGTGCCCACAATTTGTGAGCTTCCTTTTCATACATCAGAAACATAATTAGGTATCTACAATCAACTGGGTGGCAATAAGTAACATATTTTTGAATAATTGATTTAAGCAATGCTTATCTTGACTTTTTGATCGGTCTCAGCAAGTGCGTAATTTGTAAAAATCTGTGCAAGGGCCCAATAATTTTCTTAGGAGCCTGCTTGGCACTACCGAATTCCAGAGTTGTCGAATATTAAGTTTGCCTAATTTTGCGTCCACATCTTACCTTTCTTCCACCACCCTACACTTTGTGTATTTTGTCTCACTTTTGTAGTTTCTTTCTCATCAGTGCTTTGTTCTTCTCACCCTTGCTTTTCCCCTTTCTCACTGTTTTCCTATCTTTCTCTACCTTCTTCTTTCTCCCTTTGATGCGTTTCTTTCCGTTACTCTGGGTCAAAGTTTGATGATGAAAAACAAGTCCTGGTATCCAAAAGTGCCCAGCACCTGAAACCACTGGTAGAAATTATACACTGGTGCCAGCTAGATAACAGTGGGTCAGAAGTTTCAGTGTACTTCAATTATGTGTTTCATGCTTTCCTTGTTATGGAACCTTCCTGCTACAAATTGGTAATGTGTTGGAAGAGGCTTAAAAACCTGTGAATGCTTCTGTTGCAAAATGGTTACATTTACTGGTTGGACTGACTATTCCCTGTCATAGGAAGACGTTGGGTGCAATCCCTATGCTCCAATGGATTTGTTCACACATAGCATTGTCTGTATGTAGAAAGTGTGCATTCAAACTTTTCAGAACAGCTAGGTCTGCTTGGGTTGCTGAGGTGACCTTTGAAACTCCAGACATTGATCAGCGTTTGGAGGTGAAAAAGTTGAAAGGTTTGCAGTTTCATTTGGAATGGAAGTTGATTACAATGGTATCTCTTTGTCCTGGATATTGTTTACAAAGCGCCAGGCTCAATTCCTAGCAGTGTGTGGACTAAAGCATTGTAAGGTGATGGACGTCGACCTGTGTTTGACCTCATGGTCACATGTTCAAATCCAGACGGGTCTACTCAGCCTTTCATCCTTCTGAGGTCGATAAAATGCGTACTGTTGCCTAATGTTGGACAGGCCTCGTGAAAGGCTCGCTCCCTCCCCGCATGACAGGGCCCAGACACCGGCTCTCCCGGTGTCACCAGAAGAACTACCCCGGCAACCCACAGAAGCAACCCGCAACCCGTCCCCCACGGGACACCTGCTCCCGAACATCCCAGCATCGACTGACCCGGGCCACCGTCAGCACCATTGCCCGGGCCCAGCCGCCATCTTGGACACTGCACCACGAGGCCGCGTGGCCTCAGCTCGACCCCAACCCTGGGCCTGGCCAGGCCCCGACATCGAGGCACCACCATCCACCCAGGAGGTGAAGAGACCACTTGGCAGGTCAATGGGAGAGAGGAGTGTCGATGGCTCTCCCCCGCCAGGTGCCGATCGCCCCAGCCTCCCCGGGCGCTGGCTCCGTCCCCCTGCTGGGTGTCTGGACTCCCTCATCCCGGACCTCCCGACCTCCAAGAGCGAGGGTCCGGACATCAAAGGAGGCCAGACCTATAACTGGGGCAGCTCAAGAGCAGGAAGGCAGTTGTATCCTGGAGTCGAGAGACACCTAGAAGAACTCATCCTTGACGGACTGTTGGCACTACCGCAGCCCTGCCTTGTGAATCATCGTCCTGCCTGCTGGCGCTGCCGCGGCCCTCTGCAACCTACATCCTCGTCGGGACCTGCTGGCGCTGCCGCGGCCCTCTGCAACCTACATCCTCGTCGGGACCTGCTGGCGCTGCCGCGGCCCTCTGCAACCTACATCCTCGTCGGGACCTGCTGGCGCTGCCGCGGCCCTCTGCAACCTACATCCTCGTCGGGACCTGCTGGCGCTGCCGCGGCCCTCTGCAACCTACGTCCTCGTCGGGACCTGCTGGCGCTGCCGCGGCCCATCCTTGTGTGAACCATCGCCCTTGCCGGCTGGCGCTGCCGCGGCCCTTCTCAGGTGAGACTTATCATCCGAGCCTGCTGGCGCTGCCGCGGCCCGACCTTCCAGAACTCCGAGCTCGAGGATTGTGAGCTATTCATCGTACCACCTCAGTACCAGACCGGTACCAAGACTGTCCCGCTACCCCCTTTCCCTTCCAGAGACTAGAATTGAGAGGACCCTTGTGTCCCGATCTCACTGTATCGTGATACCCTTGCTTCAAGAATCGTATATAAAGAGTGTTGACCTTATCCTTGTGTGGTGTCCATCTGTGGGGGGGAAGTTACTTGTCTGTACGATCGCTGGAGACGGCCCTCACCGGAGGCCTCTCCTCTTGTCCTCGGCCGACCCTCCAGGTCCCCGTCTAACATTGGTGGCCAGCGGCGCGATCCGAACAAACGCGTAATCGTACAGAGAGTAACTCACCCCACGACTCAACCACAATGACAACAAAATAGAGCGGATCCACAGAGAAATTCCAGATGGAGAAAGTATAAGAGTACAACCACCGAGAGCTAAAGCAATTTTGCATAGAACTAGGCATTGCTACCACCGGGCTGAGCACGAAAGAGGACTTCAAACACGCCCTAGAATCTTGGGCAGAAACGGGTACGGCCGTACCCCGGAACCAAAACCTCGAGGCACCAGAAACAAACACCACTCCAACGGAAGGAAGGAGAGCGGGTCTCTCCCTGGAAGAGATCCAAGAACGAGAGAAAAGCAGACTCCATGAATTAGAGTTGGCACGGCTCCGGTTAGACGGAGAGCTGAAATTGGCGGAACAAAAGATAACATTAGAACACTTGCGGCTCCGAGAGGAGCGGGAAGAGAAACAAAGGCAGAGAGAACTCGAAGAGAAAAAACTGGCATACGAACATGAGCGCAAGCTAGCAGAGATAGAGATGCGGAAACAGAATAAAGATCTCGGGGTGCCCGAGCGCCCGCACACCCCGGGTACTGCCGAACCAAAAGTCCACATCCCCAAGGATGTCGTCAGAGAATATTATCGGAACGACGATATCCAGCAGTGGTTCAAGGCCTACGAGATCGCCATGACCTCCCACCGGATTGATGGAAGTGACTGGGGAGCCGGGCTATGGGGGAAGTTCGTCAATGAAGGGCGCGACGCCCTGCTGCAGCTCCCGGACCATCAGATGACATCCTATGACCACATGAAGGCCGCCCTCCTCACTCGATACGGACTCACGCCCGAGATGTACCGCCAGAGGTTCCGCGACTGCAAGCGGATCCCGGGTACAACTTGGGTGGAGTATGTGAACTATTTCAGCCGAGCCTTCGAGGGGTGGATCAAGGGCAGCCACGTAACCACCTACGAGCAACTCTTTAACCTCATTGTGTGGGAGCACCTCTCCAACAATTGCTTTGTCGAGCTCAGGCAGCACCTCCTCGACAGTAAACTGACTGAACCTCGGCAGCTCGCCGCCGAAGCTGACCGATGGGAAAGCACTTGAGTTGCCCGAAGTGGGCCAAGTGAACCAAACAGAACCAACCAAGGTCCTCATCGCCACAGAGGAGGAGGAGGCCAGGGCCGGGGCAGGGACGCCGTCCCGGCAGCTCCCCCCAACAACACCCCGCCCCCGGCCGGTAGGGGAAACCCCCCGATGCGTACAGGGTTCCGAGCCAACGTTACTTGCCACCGGTGCCAGCGGACCGGCCACTATGCCAGCGACCCTAACTGCCCGAAGAACCAGAGTCCCATACCCCGCCAGGTCGCTGCCGCCGCCCTGGGAGAGGAGCAAGCTCCCAAAGATTATGAAGAGTACGAACAGGAACAGCCCGAGTGGGAACCCGCCGCCATGATCCTGGCTTGCCTAGGGGGAAGAGACATGATTCCGCGGGCTCCCCTACCCGCCGACACGAGAAAATACAGCCAGTGGGTGAACATTATTGGGCGCAAGGCCGAAGCCCTGCGTGACACCGGGGCCAGTGTGACGGCAGTCCGCTGTCATCTGGTAACCCCGGAACAAATCTTGCCAAACGTTCTTTGCCCCGTCCGATCAGCTGACAATTCGGAGAGCCTGTGTCGGATGGCCTGCGTCCCCTTCGAATAGGGAGGAGTGTCCGGTATGCTAAAGGTGACTGTCCGCGATGATGCCCGGGTGGACTGCCTCCTGGGAAACGACCTCGAAAGTTCCCCCTGGGCAGCCGTTGAGAGAAGAGAGCACCTGGGGATGTTGGGCCTCCCGGACTGGGCCTGCGTAACGACCCGGTCCATGGCCGCCCGCACCATCCCCAGTCCCGAAGAACCCGAATGGCCAGCACCTCCTTGTGAGAAGTTGGCCCGATATGCAGTGTTCACTATTCTAGTGACCACTATGTATCGTTCTAAACGACCCTTATGGTGATTGGTTGTAAGTCAACCTTAGACCAGCTATCCTAGTAGCGTGGATACGAGCAGTCTTCGGGCTAAACTCTAGAGGGCGTGTTAAGCCAGCTGTTATACCATCACATACCCCTTGAACACCAAGTGAAAGGACACCACACAAGTGTTATGAAAATAAACAGTATATTTATTAGAATCACAACAGCCCTGTACTCTTTATGAGGACAGGGTACTAAGCACAGAACAAAACTCTTAGGAAAATACTTCAAGTGCACAATCAATACAAGTGCCCGAGGGCACGGAAAGTTTAGTGGTCTTGGGCGGACCCGATAAGGCAAGTCGGAAGCGAGGGACTCAGGACCCTTAAGTAAGGAGGCTATGCGGGCACCGAAATGCCGGAGTTACCTAGCCACAAGGGCTGCGGCTGCACAAGTCTTACAGGCGTCGGGGGTCTTCGCTGACGAGCCAGGAGCCGGAAGGAAGGAGTTGCTGGCCGGCGACCAGTGTAGAATAGTTCGTAGAGATCCAAGCCTGGATCAGAGATCGATGATACCTGAAAGCAGAGGGGACCAAGTTCGTACTACTAGCCAGTAGTCAGAGGGTACCAGGAAGGCACCGGATGACCGTCACCTCGTCTAGGTGAGTGGGCGACGCTAGGCTCTGCAGTCTCACGGACCAGGAGGCGTTGTCGGCGACCAGGATGGAGGTGCGAGCTGTCCCACGAAGGTTGATGCTGTCGGCGTCGCTGGGCCCAGGATTGGGGCAACAAGCCTTGGCAGATTTCAGGGCCACGTGGTGGGCCTAAAATGGCATCTTGAGTGGACCAGGAGGGTCCGGGGGGCTCCTCTCGGAAAAGGGAGCAAGGGCCGGTCTGGAGCAACCAGACCAGCAGCGTTGGTTGTTGGATGTCGTCAAGGAGATCACAAGCCAGCGGCTAGTGATCGGACAACGTGCTGAGCGGCGAGCAGAAGGGCCCCACGCAGATCGTGGAGATGCTGGGAGGCTGCACTTCGGTGCTGGATCTGCTCAGGATCGGGGCTTCTCGGACCCCAGAGCACTCACCAGAGGATTCCTTCAGTGGTCGTGCTGGATTAAGAAAGCGTGCAGGTTTTGATGATGGGCGGTCCCTCGAGGTCTCGTCGCACCCACAGATCTCAGCTGAGCTGACGATGTGGGTAGAGGTCAGAGGTGCCAGGGAAGCCGGTTCTCGTCGAGCTGGGTCGTCGGATTCCTGAGGAAGGACTTGCAGCAAACCGCAGAGTTCTTAGATGGTGCCTGCGGATGCAGGGTGACTACTCTTTAGCCACAAGGGAGAAATCTTGAGAAGAGTCTCGAATGTCCTTTCGTAGAAAGTAGTTCTTGATTCGAAGATGATCTAATTTGGAAGGGTCCCCGCTCCGGCCTTTATCCTAAAGAAAGGGGTGGGTACATGACTAGGTCCTGCCCTAGGGGTGGGACCAGGAAGGGGGGTAGTTACACCCCTCTCCCCCTGCTGGACTTTCCCCAGGTCAGGGGCTGCGCGCCCCTGGAACTGGTTCTAGCCAGCAGATGCGTAGTGAGCACCGGGGTGCCACTCCGCAGTCACCTTCTTGCAAAGCCCTACCTACCCAGAATACACAAACCCTGTCTGGGACGGTGCGAACACCGCCCTTGACAGGAAACCCTTTGTCCGAGCTCTCCTCGCTGGAAGGACTCCCAGCAGCAGGAGGTCAGACTCGTGTCTGTGGTGGCAGCGTCCATTTTGTGGAGCTGAGGCTTCAGTTAACTTTAACCGGGGTTCACAGTTACGTACATGTCGTGTCCCTCTAGAAGGGCGGAATGCTAACCTCGTCGCCAGAATTGGTGAGGGGGCAGCATCCCGATTCGTATGACACCTTACTCGACATGTCTTGACAACGCGATACCGAAGTTACCAATATGATACGCGTTATCATGGAACAGCCATTGGGTCTTGGTTCCGCAAGCTGCAACCGGGCTCGGCTCATGCCAGAGCCCAATTCACACGGTTCCATGCACTCTGCCTTCAGGATTGTCAAGGCCTGCCGTAGGAGTGACTGATAGGAACTCGGGTGTCCATTTTAAGGTTAGGTATAGGGATACTATACCTACAGCAACGGGCGAGTACGCCACGTTGCCCCAGCTGTCGTGCAGCCAGTTGTGTCAGATTTAGATGGCCATCCAGGGGTGGCATAATACATGCTTCAGCTCCTGGTAGGCCCTGGGTACACCGATGCCCTGAGTTACAGGGTGGTCCAGTTCCAATTGGGTAATGCACCTAGGGTACACACAGCAATTTAGTGAGAGAACAGCTAGGCTGTGGGTCTGATTGGCAGGCCCACAGCCCGAGAAAGTCGTAAACCAGTGAAACAAAAGCAAAAAGTCCGGGTGATCATAGGATTGCAGACCCTACTCTCCTACATGACCCCCCCCAAACGTTGGGACAGTAAGCTAACCTTGACCAGGTGAGTCTTCTTGTTCTAAGTGGAAATACCTGGAGAGCCCATCTGCATTGCCATGATCAGTGCCAGGTCTATGCTCCACTGTGAAGTCCATCCCCTGTAGGGAAATGGACCACCTAAGCAGTTTGGGGTTTTCACCCTTCATCTGATTTAGCCATAGGAGGGGCTTATGGTCGGTCTGAATCTTGAAATGAGTGCCAAACAAGTATGGCCTCAGTTTCTTCAGGGCCCACACCACAGCGAAGGCCTCCCTCTCTATAGCTGACCAATTTTTCTCTCTGGGGGTCAGCCGTCTGCTTATAAAAGCAATGGGCTGGTCATTACCATCAAAATTCAGTTGAGATAGAACAGCTCCCACACCCAACTCAGAAGCATCTGTTTGGACAATGAATGGTTTGGAGTAGTCTGGACTCTTGAGGATAGGTGCCGTGCACATGGCCTGTTTTAGGTCATCGAATGCTTTTTGACAGCTCGCTGTCCACTGAACCTTTTTTGGCATTTTCTTACTCGTCAGTTCATTGAGCGGAGTCACAATCGATCCGTAATTCCTGACGAACTTCCGGTAGTAACCAGTCAGGCCCAAGAAAGCTCGAACCTGAGTCTGGGTGGTTGGAGGAGCCCAGTCCCTGATTGACTGTATCTTGCTCTCCAGTGGTTGAACTCGGCCTCCACCGACAAGGTGGCCCAAGTACACAACCTGTGTCTGCCCTATCTGGCACTTGGTAGCCTTGATAGTGAGACCTGCTGCTTGCAGAGCCTCTAACACTTTCCGCAGGTGGACCAGGTGATCCTCCCAGGTGGAGCTAAAGACAGCGATATCGTCAAGATACGCCGCACAGAAGTCATCCAGCCCAGTGAGAACGTGATTCACCAACCGTTGGAAGGTGGCAGGTGCATTTTTCAAACCAAAGGGCATCACCACGAACTGATAATGCCCACCAGGGGTAGAAAATGCGGTCTTAGGCTTGGCGTCCTCAGCTAACCTGATTTGCCAATACCCAGCTGTCAGGTCAAACGTACTTAAGTAGTTGGCCGAAGCCAATCTATCGATAAGCTCGTCTGCCCTTGGTATTGGGTGGGCATCAGTCTTAGTGACTGCATTGAGACCCCTGTAGTCTACGCAGAACCTCATCTCTTTCTTACCGCCCGGGGTGTGAGGTTTCGGCACTAGAACTACGGGACTAGCCCAAGGGCTATCCGAGGGTTCAATGACTCCCAGCTCCAACACTTTCTGCACTTCACTCTTGATGCAGTCTCTAACGTGATCGGGCTGCCTATAGATTTTACTCTTGACGGGCAAGCTGTCACCAGTGTCAACCTCATGGGTGCACCAATTGGTCTGACTGGGTGTTAGAGAGAACATATGCCGGAAGGATTGAAGAACTTGTTTACAATCCTCCTGTTGATGCTCGGAGAGGCTGCCACAAAAGACAACAGCGTCTACCGATCCATCGTCAGGATTCTGAGTGAGCAGGTCGGGGAGAGGGTCACTCTCCTCCTCCTGTCCCTCATCTATGGCCATGAGCAAACTCATGTCCTTCCTGTCGACATATGCTTTGAGCCTGTTGACATGGAGCACCCTGTGGGGGCTCCGGGGAGTTCCAAGGTCTACCAGGTAGGTGACCTCTCCCTTTTTCTCCAGGATGGTGTAGGGCCCGGACCATTTGTCCTTGAGTGCTGCTGGGGCCACTGGCTCCAACACCCACACCTTCTGTCCGGGCTGGTAAACAGTCAAGACAGCCTTTTGGTCATGCCAAGATTTTTGGAGTTCTTGGCTGGCCTTAAGGTTTTCGGATGCCTTCTCCATGTATTCAGCCATCCGCGAGCGGAGGCCAAGCACATAGTCCACTATGCTGGTTGCAGGCTTTTTGAGAGGTCTCTCCCATCCTTCCTTCACCAAACACAGGGGTCCTCTTACAGGATGCCCGTACAAAAGTTCAAAAGGGCTGTAGCCAACCCCCTTCTGTGGGACTTCTCTGTAAGCGAATAAAAGGCAGGGGATCAGGACGTCCCATCTACGCCGAAGCTTTTCAGGTAGTCCATGAATCATCCCTTTCAGGGTCCTGTCGAATCTCTCAACAAGCCCATTGCATTGTGGATGATAGGGTGTAGTGAACTTGTAGTTGACACCACATTCCTTCCACATAGCAGTTAAGTAGCTCGACATGAAGTTTGCACCTCTGTCGGAGACGACCTCCTTAGGGAAGCCCACTCTGGAGAATACTCCAACTAGGGCTCTTGCCACCACAGGGGCTGTAGTGGTCCTAAGGGGAATAGCTTCAGGATACCTGGTGGCATGATCCACTACCACCAGTATAAACTTGAGCCCTGATGCTGTTGGTGGTTCCATGGGACCGACGATGTCAATCCCCACCCGTTCAAAGGGCACCCCCACCACAGGCATTGGTATAAGGGGGGCCTTTGTCGTGCCACCTGACTTACCACTGGCTTGGCAAGTGACACAGGAGCGGCAAAACTCCTTGGTATCTTCGTTCATGTGAGGCCAGTGAAAGTGCGAGACAAGCCTGTCCCACGTCTTCGTCTGGCCTAAGTGTCCTGCTAAGGGAATCTCGTGGGCCAAGGTAAGGAGGAAACCACGCTGAGACAAGGGGATAACCAGCCTCCTGGTCATGCCAGGCTTGGGGTCTCTTGCCTCAGTGTACAGGAGTCCATCTTCCCAGTATACCTTGTGGGTACCTGTGGCATTCCCAGCAGCCTCAGCAGCAGCCTGCTGTCTGAGGGGTTCAAGGGAAGGGCAGTCTAACTGGTCCTTCCCCAGGTCTTCTCGTGTGGGTCCCCCTGAGCCCAGAAACTCAACTTGATCAAGTTCGAGTTCTTTAGGTTCAGTTTCCCGCAATTCCTGGAGGTCAGCCTCCTCTGAGACTTGATCCTCGACCTGGGGCAAGGGGGAAGGCGAGGCCTTAACCCGACTGCTCTTCTTCTTGGGAGGTGTCTGGTCCGTTGTTCCAGGATCCAGCACCTGTTCAGTAGGGCATCGTCTGACCTGTGACCTGGTCACAGCAAACACGTGTGCTGGCAAGCCTAACATCTCCATGTGAGTCCGTTGCTCCACTTCTGACCATTGTGATGACTCCAAATCATTGCCCAACAAACAATCCACTGGGAGGTCTGAACTAACAACAACCTTTTTCTGGCCATTTACCCCTCCCCAGGAGAAAGCAACAATCGCCATACTATGACTGGTAGTGACGTTGCTGGCATTGGTCACCAGGAAATCTGTACCTGGCATGATCTGTCCAGGGTCCATAAAGTTAGGCGTCACCATGGTGACGCTGGCACAAGTGTCCCTATAGGCCTGAGCCATTCTTCCATTGATTAAAGGCGTCTGTCGGTATTTGCCCAAAGTATTGGGACTGACATCAGGGGATATATCCACATCCCCTGTACAGACAAGGACAGCCTGAGTGAGTGTACCAACTAAGCTGTCACACCCCTCAGAACCCAAGGTTAACCCAACTAGTCCCTTGGGAGGCGCACTACTACTGCTGGCTGTACTAGGGGGCACAGGTGCCTTAGGGGCTGCAGTAGCAGGAGTCTGCCCTCCTTTCTTGGTGCACTCACTAAACCAGTGAGTTTTACTTTTACAGTATTGGCACCACCTTTTCGATTGGCCTTCTTGATTCTTCTTTTTCTGGGAAGCCTGACCCCCCCCCTCTTTGGGTTGTTGGGGACCTGTCGAAGACTTCTGGTCCCCAACAACCCAAAGAGGGTTTGAATCTTTACCCTTCTGGTCTGCTTTCTTCTGACCACCCTGGTTCTGGCCCTGGTTTTGCTTAACCCTTGTTCGGACCCATCTGTCTGCCTTCTTTCCCAATTCTTGGGGAGAGGTCAGATCCGAGTCGACAAGGTGCTGATGCAACAACTGGTTCTGACAATTGTTTAAAATCTGTTCTCGCATGATCAAATTATACAATCCTGTGTAATCAGTAACCTTACTGCCCAGCAACCAGCCCTCCAAAGCCTTAGTGGCACAATCAACGAAATCAGACCAGTCCTGAGACTGCGTTTTCTGGGTATCCCTGAACAGCAACCTGTACTGCTCAGTGGTTAGGCCGAACCCATCAATCAGTGTGTTCTTCAGGACCTGGTAATTGTTAGCGTCCTCCACTCTAGTAGTGAGGAGCTTATCTCTACCTTTACCTTCAAAGGAGAGCCACAAGATAGCTGCCCACTGACTCTGGGGGATGCACTGTACAGTGCAGGCCCGCTCCAAAGCAGTAATCCATTTGTGGATGTTGTCCCCTTGCTTAAAGGGGGGCACTATCTTATTCAGGTGCTTAGTGTCTAAACTCCTGGGTTCCCGTGGGGGAATGCTGCCACCAGTGGGAATCGTCCCACTCAATTCTTGCTCTCGAGCAAAGGCGAGTCTTTCTTTGGCTAGGGCAAGTTCTTCCCTCTCGATCCGCAGATTGACTTCCCGCTCCTTCGCTTCGTACACTCTCCTCTGAGGGGATGTCATCCCTCTTCGAGCAGAGCCTCGAGAGCCATTGGTTCGAACGGATCTATTAGAGCCTCTCGACAGAGACCTAACTCGTCCGTTCCCAATGTTAAGCTGGCCCGAGAGAGGCCCCAGGGGTCTCCTAGTACCATTCTCGTGCCGGCTTAAGTTGTCCTGTGTTAGCTGACTAACTATGACTGGACCTTTGTCTGCCTCGTCCCCAGATGTCTCTGGCTCCTCGTCCTCCTCTTCACCTTCTGCGGAGAGATGGATAAGGTCAGGGTCACCTGCGGTTCCCTCGAGGGGGGGCATATCCACTTCTGGATGAGAAGGGTCGGTGTTACCCGCCCTCCTTGCATCATAAGTCTCCAAGAGACCAATCAGAAACAGGATGGTAGGGTTTGCACCCTGTTTTAACTTCCGAGATGTACAGATCTGTCGCATCTCTTGGAAGCTAAGTGCAGCATATCTGGAGGTGACCTGTGGAAGGTCGACTGACACAAGGGGAGACTCAGAGTTTCCTCCTTTGTCTGACATGCTGCTTCTAGTGTGGTGTAAGTGATGCACCTACCTACACTATATGTTTACCTACTGATCCCTTGCTAAGAGTTGTAGCCAAGGTGTGCTAAGCCTTGAGGAGCTACAACAGCTGGTTCAGTAGAACTCAGAGTATTCTAAGCTAAGTTATATGTACCTGGAGTACTTATGCGATCTTTCACAAGATATTCTTAGGATACGCGTGGTAAAACAACAGCAAGCTCAAATCCCAACCGCTGCTCACCAATGTGAGAAGTTGGCCCGATATGCAGTGTTCACTATTCTAGTGACCACTATGTATCGTTCCAAACGACCCTTATGGTGATTGGTTGTAAGTCAACCTTAGACCAGCTATCCTAGTAGCGTGGATACGAGCAGTCTTCGGGCTAAACTCTAGAGGGCGTGTTAAGCCAGCTGTTATACCATCACATACCCCTTGAACACCAAGTGAAAGGACACCACACAAGTGTTATGAAAATAAACAGTATAATTATTAGAATCACAACAGCCCTGTACTCTTTATGAGGACAGGGTACTAAGCACAGAACAAAACTCTTAGGAAAATACTTCAAGTGCACAATCAATACAAGTGCCCGATGGCACGGAAAGTTTAGTGGCCTCGGGCGGACCCGATAAGGCAAGTCGGAAGCGAGGGACTCAGGACCCTTAAGTAAGGAGGCTATGCGGGCACCGAAATGCCGGAGTTACCTAGCCACAAGGGCTGCGGCTGCACAAGTCTTACAGGCGTCGGGGGTCTTCGCTGACGAGCCAGGAGCCGGAAGGAAGGAGTTGCTGGCCGGCGACCAGTGTAGAATAGTTCGTAGAGATCCAAGCCTGGATCAGAGATCGATGATACCTGAAAGCAGAGGGGACCAAGTTCGTACTACTAGCCAGTAGTCAGAGGGTACCAGGAAGGCACCGGATGGCCGTCACCTCGTCTAGGTGAGTGGGCGACGCTAGGCTCTGCAGTCTCACGGACCAGGAGGCGTTGTCGGCGACCAGGATGGAGGTGCGAGCTGTCCCACGAAGGTTGATGCTGTCGGCGTCGCTGGGCCCAGGATTGGGGCAACAAGCCTTGGCAGATTTCAGGGCCACGTGGTGGGCCTAAAATGGCGTCTTGAGTGGACCAGGAGGGTCCAGGGGGCTCCTCTCGGAAAAGGGAGCAAGGGCCGGTCTGGAGCAACCAGACCAGCAGCGTTGGTTGTCGGATGTCGTCAAGGAGATCACAAGCCAGCGGCTAGTGATCGGACAACGTGCTGAGCGGCGAGCAGAAGGGCCCCACGCAGATCGTGGAGATGCTGGGAGGCTGCACTTCGGTGCTGGAGCTGCTCAGGATCGGGGCTTCTCGGACCCCAGAGCACTCACCAGAGGATTCCTTCGGTGGTCGTGCTGGATTAAGAAAGCGTGCAGGTTTTGATGATGGCCGGTCCCTCGAGGTCTCGTCGCACCCACAGATCTCAGCTGAGCTGACGATGTGGGTAGAGGTCAGAGGTGCCAGGGAAGCCGGTTCTCGTCGAGCTGGGTCGTCGGATTCCTGAGGAAGGACTTGCAGCAAACCGCAGAGTTCTTAGATGGTGCCTGCGGATGCAGGGTGACTACTCCTTAGCCACAAGGGAGAAATCTTGAGAAGAGTCTCGAATGTCCTTTCGTAGAAAGTAGTTCTTGATTCAAAGATGATCTAATTTGGAAGGGTCCCCGCTCCGGCCTTTATCCTAAAGAAAGGGGTGGGTACATGACTAGGTCCTGCCCTAGGGGTGGGACCAGGAAGGGGGGTAGTTACACCCCTCTCCCCCTGCTGGACTTTCCCCAGGTCAGGGGCTGCGCACCCCTGGAACTGGTTCTAGCCGGCAGATGCGTAGTGAGCACCGGGGTGCCACTCCGCAGTCACCTTCTTGCAAAGCCCTACCTACCCAGAATACACAAACCCTGTCTGGGACGGTGCGAACACCGCCCTTGACAGGAAACCCTTTGTCCGAGCTCTCCTCGCTGGAAGGACTCCCAGCAGCAGGAGGTCAGACTCCTGTCTGTGGTGGCAGCATCCATTTTGTGGAGCTGAGGCTTCAGTTAACTTTAACCGGGGTTCACAGTTACGTACATGTCGTGTCCCTCTAGAAGGGCGGAATGCTAACCTCGTCGCCAGAATTGGTGAGGGGGCAGCATCCCGATTCGTATGACACCTTACTCGACATGTCTTGATAACGCGATACCGAAGTTACCGATATGATACGCGTTATCATGGAACAGCCATTGGGTCTTGGTTCCGCAAGCTGCAACCGGGCTCGGCTCATGCCAGAGCCCAATTCACACGGTTCCATGCACTCTGCCTTCAGGATTGTCAAGGCCTGCCGTAGGAGTGACTGATAGGAACTCGGGTGTCCATTTTAAGGTTAGGTATAGGGATACTATACCTACAGCAACGGGCGAGTACGCCACGTTGCCCCAGCTGTCGTGCAGCCAGTTGTGTCAGATTTAGATGGCCATCCAGGGGTGGCATAATACATGCTTCAGCTCCTGGTAGGCCCTGGGTACACCGATGCCCTGAGTTACAGGGTGGTCCAGTTCCAATTGGGTAATGCACCTAGGGTACACACAGCAATTTAGTGAGAGAACAGCTAGGCTGTGGGTCTGATTGGCAGGCCCACAGCCCGAGAAAGTCGTAAACCAGTGAAACAAAAGCAAAAAGTCCGGGTGATCATAGGATTGCAGACCCTACTCTCCTACACTCCTCCTCCGATCATCCCAGAGGGAGACACCCTCAGTACCGATCCCCCAGAGCAAAACCAAGAAGGGCCTACTCAGCTCCAGGATCTTCAAGAACTGGCCCAGTGGCGTCAAGAGGGTGGACCCACCCAGGAACAATTCCGGCAAGAACAGAAGACCTGTCCCTCCCTCGAGGGACTCCGACAGCAAGCCCTCGCCCAGAGCGCAGGAGACACTGCGGGGGCACACTGGATCTATTGGGACAATGACCTACTGTACAGCGAGCAAAGAATTGCTGAGTTGGGGGCCAGCCGGGTGCTGGTGGTGCCCCTCCGCTTCAGAGACTTCCTTTTGAACTTAGCGCACAATGTCCCCCTTGCCGGGCACTTGGGACAAGACAAAACTTACAACCGCCTGGTAACACACTTCTACTGGCCCAAAATGCGAAATGATGTCTCCAACCACTGCCGGGCCTGCCCCACCTGCCAGGCCAGCGGGAAGAGCGGCCGAAAAATCAAAGCACCCTTGCAACCATTCCCCGTCGTCACCACCCCGTTCGAACGGGTGGGAATAGACATTGTGGGGCCCCTGGACCCCCGAACAGCACAGGGGCACCGGTTCATCCTGGTCCTGGTGGACCACGCCACCCGCTATCCCGAGGCCATTCCTCTTCGGACCATAACAGCACCAGTGGTAGGCCGAGCCTCAATGGGGATCTTCTCTCGAGTGGGCTTCCCCCGGGAAGTCGTCAGCGACAGGGGCACAAACTTTATCTCCAAATACATGAAATCTCTCTGGCAGCAGTGCGGGGTTACCTACCGGTTCACGACCCCCTATCACCCGCAAGGAAACGGACTGGTCGAACGGTTTAACCGCACTCTCAAGGGGATGATCATGGGCCTGGAGGAACCCCAACGTCGCCAATGGGACGTGCTGCTCCCGTGCCTCCTCTTCGCCTACCGAGAGGTTCCCCAGAAATCCCTCGGTTTTAGCCCCTTCGAGCTCCTGTACGGACACCCTGTCCGGGGGCCCCTCAGCCTGGTTAAAGAAGAATGGGAGATGACCCTCCAGAAGGCCCCTCTGGACGTGTATAAGTACCTCCTGACCCTCCGCAACCAGACCCGGCGATTCAGGGACCTCGCCAAAGCCAATCTTGAGGCCAGTCAGGAGGACATGAAGAAATGGTACGATCAACATGCCTCCTCCATTGAGTTCGAGCCCGGTCAGCAAGTATGGGTGATGTCTCCAGTCGAACCTTGTGCCTTGCAGGACAAATGGACGGGGCCCTTCAAGGTGATTGAGCGCAAGGGCCCTGTTACCTACCTAATAGACATGGAGTCCCCCCGGAACCCCCTCCGGGTCCTCCACGCCAACAGACTCAAACCACACTTCGTACGTTCGGAACTCAGCCTACTGATGGCAACAGATAGTGGGGCGGAAGAAGACTCCGAGCCCCTCCCTGACCTACTGAGGACCCGTGAGAAAGATGGCTCGGTGGACGGGGTCCGACTCTCCGATGCCTTGACCCCGGAACAACGCCAAGACTGTCGGGCTCTCCTGCTGCAATTTGCGAACCTGTTCTCACTCACCCCGGGGGTCACCCCCTGGTGCCTCCACGACGTGGACACTGGGGATAGTCCCCCTATTCGACACAGGGCGTACCGAGTACCGGATCGGGTGCGCGCCTGCATCCAGGACGAAGTCTCTAAAATGCTCGCACTCGGAGTCATCGAGCCCTCCGACAGCCCCTGGGCCAGCCCAGTCGTACTGGTCCCCAAAGCTGCCGCCCCGGGCACCACCCCCGAGCTCCGATTCTGTGTAGACTATCGGGGCCTGAACGCTGTCACCCGAACCGACGCTCATCCCATTCCCCGGGCAGATGAACTGGTTGACCGTATGGGGGCTGCCCGCTACCTGAGCATCTTCGATCTGACAGCGGGCTACTGGCAGATCGGCCTCACCCCCAGAGCCCAAGAACGATCCGCCTTCTCTACCCCGGATGGCCACTACCATTTCAAAGTGATGCCATTCGGCATGAAAAACGCTCCAGCCACTTTTCAACTACTCGTGAACCAGGTATTGGTGGGCCTCGAAGAGTTCTGCGCCGCCTACCTGGACGATATTGCTGTATACAGCCGTCACTGGGCAGACCACCTTCACCACCTCCGAGAAGTCCTGCACGCCCTCCAACAGGCCGGCCTTACCATCAAGGCCAGCAAATGCCAGATTGGCCAGGGGTCCGTGACCTACCTCGGACACCAAGTGGGGAGCGGTCTGGTGGCCCCCCTCCAGCTCAAGATCGCTGCCATCCAGTCCTGGCAGCCACCCGTCACCCAAACCGAGGTCCGAGCCTTCTTGGGGCTCACCGGATACTACCGGCGGTTTGTGAAAGACTATGGCAGCATTGTGGGGCCCCTCACATAACTCACATCCAAGAAAAACCCCAAAACAGTCAACTGGACCCCGGACTGTCAAGCGGCCTTCGAGAAGCTGAAGGCCGCCATGTGCACCGCCCCTGTGCTCCAGGCCCCCAACTACAGCCGGGAATTCATCGTCTAGACGGACGCCTCAGATCATGGCATTGGGGCAGTCCTCTCCCAACTCAACGCCGAGGGAATCGACCAGCCAGTGGCCTTCATCAGCCTACGCCTGCTGGCTCGAGAGCAGCGCTGGAGCACCATCGAGCGGGAGGCCTTCGCAGTGGTGTGGGCCCTCAAGAAACTCCGGCCCTACCTCTTTGGTACCCATTTCCGGGTACAAACAGATCATAGACCCCTGCAATGGTTGATGCAGATGCGGGGGGAGAATCCAAAACTGTTGCGATGGTCCATCTCCTTGCAGGGGATAGACTTCACTGTGGAGCATCGTCCAGGCCAGGACCACGCCAACGCGGACGGCCTGTCACGCTTTTTCCGCCTCGACGAGGAGAGTACCCAAGAGGATGGGTGACTCTCCCCGCCTTCAGCTGGGGGGGACGCATGTTGGACAGGCCTCGTGAAAGGCTCGCTCCCTCCCCGCATGACAGGGCCCAGACACCGGCTCTCCCGGTGTCACCAGAAGAACTACCCCGGCAACCCACAGAAGCAACCCGCAACCCGTCCCCCACAGGACGCCTGCTCCCGAACATCCCAGCATCGGCTGACCCGGGCCACCGTCAGCACCATTGCCCGGGCCCAGCCGCCATCTTGGACACTGCACCACGAGGCCGCGTGGCCTCAGCTCGACCCCAACCCTGGGCTTGGCCAGGCCCCGACATCGAGGCACCACCATCCACCCAGGAGGTGAAGAGACCACTTGGCAGGTCAATGGGAGAGAGGAGTGTCGATGGCTCTCCCCCGCCAGGTGCCGATCGCCCCCAGCCTCCCCGGGCGCTGGCTCCACCCCCCTGCTGGGTGTCTGGACTCCCTCATCCCGGACCTCCCGACCTCCAAGAGCGAGGGTCCGGACATCAAAGGAGGCCAGACCTATAACTGGGGCAGCTCAAGAGCAGGAAGGCAGTTGTATCCTGGAGTCGAGAGACACCTAGAAGAACTCATCCTTGACGGACTGTTGGCGCTGCCGCAGCCCTGCCTTGTGAATCATCGTCCTGCCTGCTGGCGCTGCCGCTGCCCTCTGCAACGTACATCCTCGTCGGGACCTGCTGGCGCTGCCGCGGCCCTCTGCAACCTACATCCTCGTCGGGACCTGCTGGCGCTGCCGCGGCCCTCTGCAACCTACATCCTCGTCGGGACCTGCTGGCGCTGCCGCGGCCCTCTGCAACCTACATCCTCGTCGGGACCTGCTGGCGCTGCCGCGGCCCTCTGCAACCTACGTCCTCGTCGGGACCTGCTGGCGCTGCCGCGGCCCATCCTTGTGTGAACCATCGCCCTTGCCGGCTGGCGCTGCCGCGGCCCTTCTCAAGTGAGACTTATCATCCGAGCCTGCTGGCGCTGCCGCGGCCCGACCTTCCAGAACTCCGAGCTCGAGGATTGTGAGCTATTCATCGTACCACCTCAGTACCAGACCGGTACCAAGACTGTCCCGCTACCCCCTTTCCCTTCCAGAGACTAGAATTGAGAGGACCCTTGTGTCCCGATCTCACTGTATCGTGATACCCTTGCTTCAAGAATCGTATATAAAGAGTGTTGACCTTATCCTTGTGTGGTGTCCATCTGTGGGGGGGAAGTTACTTGTCTGTACGATCGCTGGAGACGGCCCTCACCGGAGGCCTCTCCTCTTGTCCTCGGCCGACCCTCCAGGTCCCCGTCTAACATTGGTGGCCAGCGGCGCGATCCGAACAAACGCGTAATCGTACAGAGAGTAACTCACCCCACGACTCAACCACAATGACAACAAAATAGAGCGGATCCACAGAGAAATTCCAGATGGAGAAAGTATAAGAGTACAACCACCGAGAGCTAAAGCAATTTTGCATAGAACTAGGCATTGCTACCACCGGGCTGAGCACGAAAGAAGACTTCAAACACGCCCTAGAATCTTGGGCAGAAACGGGTACGGCCGTACCCCGGAACCAAAACCTCGAGGCACCAGAAACAAACACCACTCCAACGGAAGGAAGGAGAGCGGGTCTCTCCCTGGAAGAGATCCAAGAACGAGAGAAAAGCAGACTCCATGAATTAGAGTTGGCACGGCTCCGGTTAGACGGAGAGCTGAAATTGGCGGAACAAAAGATAACATTAGAACACTTGCGGCTCCGAGAGGAGCGGGAAGAGAAACAAAGGCAGAGAGAACTCGAAGAGAAAAAACTGGCATACGAACATGAGCGCAAGCTAGCAGAGATAGAGATGCGGAAACAGAATAAAGATCTCGGGGTGCCCGAGCGCCCGCACACCCCGGGCACTGCCGAACCAAAAGTCCACATCCCCAAGGATGTCGTCAGAGAATATTATCGGAACGACGATATCCAGCAGTGGTTCAAGGCCTACGAGATCGCCATGACCTCCCACCGGATTGATGGAAGTGACTGGGGAGCCGGGCTATGGGGGAGGTTCGTCAATGAAGGGCGCGACGCCCTGCTGCAGCTCCCGGACCATCAGATGACATCCTATGACCACATGAAGGCCGCCCTCCTCACTCGATACGGACTCACGCCCGAGATGTACCGCCAGAGGTTCCGCGACTGCAAGCGGATCCCGGGTACAACTTGGGTGGAGTATGTGAACTATTTCAGCCGAGCCTTCGAGGGGTGGATCAAGGGCAGCCACGTAACCACCTACGAGCAACTCTTTAACCTCATTGTGTGGGAGCACCTCTCCAACAATTGCTTTGTCGAGCTCAGGCAGCACCTCCTCGACAGTAAACTGACTGAACCTCGGCAGCTCGCCGCCGAAGCTGACCGATGGGAAAGCACTCGAGTTGCCCGAAGTGGGCCAAGTGAACCAAACAGAACCAACCAAGGTCCCCATCGCCACCGAGGAGGAGGAGGCCAGGGCCGGGGCAGGGACGCCGTCCCGGCAGCTCCCCCCAACAACACCCCGCCCCCGGCCGGTAGGGGAAACCCCCCGATGCGTCCAGGGTTCCGAGCCAACGTTACTTGCCACCGGTGCCAGCGGACCGGCCACTATGCCAGCGACCCTAACTGCCCGAAGAACCAGAGTCCCATACCCCGCCAGGTCGCTGCCGCCGCCCTGGGAGAGGAGCAAGCTCCCAAAGATTATGAAGAGTACGAACAGGAACAGCCCGAGTGGGAACCCGCCGCCATGATCCTGGCTTGCCTAGGGGGAAGAGACATGATTCCGCGGGCTCCCCTACCCGCCGACACGAGAAAATACAGCCAGTGGGTGAACATTATTGGGCGCAAGGCCGAAGCCCTGCGTGACACCGGGGCCAGTGTGACGGCAGTCCGCTGTCATCTGGTAACCCCGGAACAAATCTCGCCAAACGTTCTTTGCCCCGTCCGATCAGCTGACAATTCGGAGAGCCTGTGTCGGATGGCCTGCGTCCCCTTCGAATAGGGAGGAGTGTCCGGTATGCTAAAGGTGACTGTCCGCGATGATGCCCGGGTGGACTGCCTCCTGGGAAACGACCTCGAAAGTTCCCCCTGGGCAGCCGTTGAGAGAAGAGAGCACCTGGGGATGTTGGGCCTCCCGGACTGGGCCTGCGTAACGACCCGGTCCATGGCCGCCCGCACCATCCCCAGTCCCGAAGAACCCGAATGGCCAGCACCTCCTTGTGAGAAGTTGGCCCGATATGCAGTGTTCACTATTCTAGTGACCACTATGTATCGTTCTAAACGACCCTTATGGTGATTGGTTGTAAGTCAACCTTAGACCAGCTATCCTAGTAGCGTGGATACGAGCAGTCTTCGGGCTAAACTCTAGAGGGCGTGTTAAGCCAGCTGTTATACCATCACATACCCCTTGAACACCAAGTGAAAGGACACCACACAAGTGTTATGAAAATAAACAGTATATTTATTAGAATCACAACAGCCCTGTACTCTTTATGAGTACAGGGTACTAAGCACAGAACAAAACTCTTAGGAAAATACTTCAAGTGCACAATCAATACAAGTGCCCGAGGGCACGGAAAGTTTAGTGGTCTTGGGCGGACCCGATAAGGCAAGTCGGAAGCGAGGGACTCAGGACCCTTAAGTAAGGAGGCTATGCGGGCACCGAAATGCCGGAGTTACCTAGCCACAAGGGCTGCGGCTGCACAAGTCTTACAGGCGTCGGGGGTCTTCGCTGACGAGCCAGGAGCCGGAAGGAAGGAGTTGCTGGCCGGCGACCAGTGTAGAATAGTTCGTAGAGATCCAAGCCTGGATCAGAGATCGATGATACCTGAAAGCAGAGGGGACCAAGTTCGTACTACTAGCCAGTAGTCAGAGGGTACCAGGAAGGCACCGGATGACCGTCACCTCGTCTAGGTGAGTGGGCGACGCTAGGCTCTGCAGTCTCACGGACCAGGAGGCGTTGTCGGCGACCAGGATGGAGGTGCGAGCTGTCCCACGAAGGTTGATGCTGTCGGCGTCGCTGGGCCCAGGATTGGGGCAACAAGCCTTGGCAGATTTCAGGGCCACGTGGTGGGCCTAAAATGGCATCTTGAGTGGACCAGGAGGGTCCGGGGGGCTCCTCTCGGAAAAGGGAGCAAGGGCCGGTCTGGAGCAACCAGACCAGCAGCGTTGGTTGTTGGATGTCGTCAAGGAGATCACAAGCCAGCGGCTAGTGATCGGACAACGTGCTGAGCGGCGAGCAGAAGGGCCCCACGCAGATCGTGGAGATGCTGGGAGGCTGCACTTCGGTGCTGGATCTGCTCAGGATCGGGGCTTCTCGGACCCCAGAGCACTCACCAGAGGATTCCTTCAGTGGTCGTGCTGGATTAAGAAAGCGTGCAGGTTTTGATGATGGGCGGTCCCTCGAGGTCTCGTCGCACCCACAGATCTCAGCTGAGCTGACGATGTGGGTAGAGGTCAGAGGTGCCAGGGAAGCCGGTTCTCGTCGAGCTGGGTCGTCGGATTCCTGAGGAAGGACTTGCAGCAAACCGCAGAGTTCTTAGATGGTGCCTGCGGATGCAGGGTGACTACTCTTTAGCCACAAGGGAGAAATCTTGAGAAGAGTCTCGAATGTCCTTTCGTAGAAAGTAGTTCTTGATTCGAAGATGATCTAATTTGGAAGGGTCCCCGCTCCGGCCTTTATCCTAAAGAAAGGGGTGGGTACATTACTAGGTCCTGCCCTAGGGGTGGGACCAGGAAGGGGGGTAGTTACACCCCTCTCCCCCTGCTGGACTTTCCCCAGGTCAGGGGCTGCGCGCCCCTGGAACTGGTTCTAGCCGGCAGATGCGTAGTGAGCACCGGGGTGCCACTCCGCAGTCACCTTCTTGCAAAGCCCTACCTACCCAGAATACACAAACCCTGTCTGGGACGGTGCGAACACCGCCCTTGACAGGAAACCCTTTGTCCGAGCTCTCCTCGCTGGAAGGACTCCCAGCAGCAGGAGGTCAGACTCGTGTCTGTGGTGGCAGCGTCCATTTTGTGGAGCTGAGGCTTCAGTTAACTTTAACCGGGGTTCACAGTTACGTACATGTCGTGTCCCTCTAGAAGGGCGGAATGCTAACCTCGTCGCCAGAATTGGTGAGGGGGCAGCATCCCGATTCGTATGACACCTTACTCGACATGTCTTGATAACGCGATACCGAAGTTACCAATATGATACGCGTTATCATGGAACAGCCATTGGGTCTTGGTTCCGCAAGCTGCAACCGGGCTCGGCTCATGCCAGAGCCCAATTCACACGGTTCCATGCACTCTGCCTTCAGGATTGTCAAGGCCTGCCGTAGGAGTGACTGATAGGAACTCGGGTGTCCATTTTAAGGTTAGGTATAGGGATACTATACCTACAGCAACGGGCGAGTACGCCACGTTGCCCCAGCTGTCGTGCAGCCAGTTGTGTCAGATTTAGATGGCCATCCAGGGGTGGCATAATACATGCTTCAGCTCCTGGTAGGCCCTGGGTACACCGATGCCCTGAGTTACAGGGTGGTCCAGTTCCAATTGGGTAATGCACCTAGGGTACACACAGCAATTTAGTGAGAGAACAGCTAGGCTGTGGGTCTGATTGGCAGGCCCACAGCCCGAGAAAGTCGTAAACCAGTGAAACAAAAGCAAAAAGTCCGGGTGATCATAGGATTGCAGACCCTACTCTCCTACATGACCCCCCCCCAAACGTTGGGACAATAAGCTAACCTTGACCAGGTGAGTCTTCTTGTTCTAAGTGGAAATACCTGGAGAGCCCATCTGCATTGCCATGATCAGTGCCAGGTCTATGCTCCACTGTGAAGTCCATCCCCTGTAGGGAAATGGACCACCTAAGCAGTTTGGGGTTTTCACCCTTCATCTGATTTAGCCATAGGAGGGGCTTATGGTCGGTCTGAATCTTGAAATGAGTGCCAAACAAGTATGGCCTCAGTTTCTTCAGGGCCCACACCACAGCGAAGGCCTCCCTCTCTATAGCTGACCAATTTTTCTCTCTGGGGGTCATCCGTCTGCTTATAAAAGCAATGGGCTGGTCATTACCATCAAAATTCAGTTGAGATAGAACAGCTCCCACACCCAACTCAGAAGCATCTGTTTGGACAATGAATGGTTTGGAGTAGTCTGGACTCTTGAGGATAGGTGCCGTGCACATGGCCTGTTTTAGGTCATCGAATGCTTTTTGACAGCTCGCTGTCCACTGAACCTTTTTTGGCATTTTCTTACTCGTCAGTTCATTGAGCGGAGTCACAATCGATCCGTAATTCCTGACGAACTTCCGGTAGTAACCAGTCAGGCCCAAGAAAGCTCGAACCTGAGTCTGGGTGGTTGGAGGAGCCCAGTCCCTGATTGACTGTATCTTGCTCTCCAGTGGTTGAACTCGGCCTCCACCGACAAGGTGGCCCAAGTACACAACCTGTGTCTGCCCTATCTGGCACTTGGTAGCCTTGATAGTGAGACCTGCTGCTTGCAGAGCCTCTAACACTTTCCGCAGGTGGACCAGGTGATCCTCCCAGGTGGAGCTAAAGACAGCGATATCGTCAAGATACGCAGCACAGAAGTCATCCAGCCCAGTGAGAACGTGATTCACCAACCGTTGGAAGGTGGCAGGTGCATTTTTCAAACCAAAGGGCATCACCACGAACTGATAATGCCCACCAGGGGTAGAAAATGCGGTCTTAGGCTTGGCGTCCTCAGCTAACCTGATTTGCCAATACCCAGCTGTCAGGTCAAACGTACTTAAGTAGTTGGCCGAAGCCAATCTATCGATAAGCTCGTCTGCCCTTGGTATTGGGTGGGCATCAGTCTTAGTGACTGCATTGAGACCCCTGTAGTCTACGCAGAACCTCATCTCTTTCTTACCGCCCGGGGTGTGAGGTTTCGGCACTAGAACTACGGGACTAGCCCAAGGGCTATCCGAGGGTTCAATGACTCCCAGCTCCAACACTTTCTGCACTTCACTCTTGATGCAGTCTCTAACGTGATCGGGCTGCCTGTAGATTTTACTCTTGACGGGCAAGCTGTCACCAGTGTCAACCTCATGGGTGCACCAATTGGTCTGACTGGGTGTTAGAGAGAACATATGCCGGAAGGATTGAAGAACTTGTTTACAATCCTCCTGTTGATGCTCGGAGAGGCTGCCACAAAAGACAACAGCGTCTACCGATCCATCGTCAGGATTCTGAGTGAGCAGGTCGGGGAGAGGGTCACTCTCCTCCTCCTGTCCCTCATCTATGGCCATGAGCAAACTCATGTCCTTCCTGTCGACATATGCTTTGAGCCTGTTGACATGGAGCACCCTGTGGGGGCTCCGGGGAGTTCCAAGGTCTACCAGGTAGGTGACCTCTCCCTTTTTCTCCAGGATGGTGTAGGGCCCGGACCATTTGTCCTTGAGTGCTGCTGGGGCCACTGGCTCCAACACCCACACCTTCTGTCCGGGCTGGTAAACAGTCAAGACAGCCTTTTGGTCATGCCAAGCTTTTTGGAGTTCTTGGCTGGCCTTAAGGTTTTCGGGTGCCTTCTCCATGTATTCAGCCATCCGCGAGCGGAGGCCAAGCACATAGTCCACTATGCTGGTTGCAGGCTGTTTGAGAGGTCTCTCCCATCCTTCCTTCACCAAACACAGGGGTCCTCTTACAGGATGCCCGTACAAAAGTTCAAAAGGGCTGTAGCCAACCCCCTTCTGTGGGACTTCTCTGTAAGCGAATAAAAGGCAGGGGATCAGGACGTCCCATCTACGCCGAAGCTTTTCAGGTAGTCCATGAATCATCCCTTTCAGGGTCCTGTCGAATCTCTCAACAAGCCCATTGCATTGTGGATGATAGGGTGTAGTGAACTTGTAGTTGACACCACATTCCTTCCACATAGCAGTTAAGTAGCTCGACATGAAGTTTGCACCTCTGTCGGAGACGACCTCCTTAGGGAAGCCCACTCTGGAGAATACTCCAACTAGGGCTCTTGCCACCACAGGGGCTGTAGTGGTCCTAAGGGGAATAGCTTCAGGATACCTGGTGGCATGATCCACTACCACCAGTATAAACTTGAGCCCTGATGCTGTTGGTGGTTCCATGGGACCGACGATGTCAATCCCCACCCGTTCAAAGGGCACCCCCACCACAGGCATTGGTATAAGGGGGGCCTTTGTCGTGCCACCTGACTTACCACTGGCTTGGCAAGTGACACAGGAGCGGCAAAACTCCTTGGTATCTTCGTTCTTGTGAGGCCAGTGAAAGTGCGAGACAAGCCTGTCCCACGTCTTCGTCTGGCCTAAGTGTCCTGCTAAGGGAATCTCGTGGGCCAAGGTAAGGAGGAAACCCCGCTGAGACAAGGGGATAACCAGCCTCCTGGTCATGCCAGGCTTGGGGTCTCTTGCCTCAGTGTACAGGAGTCCATCTTCCCAGTATACCTTGTGGGTACCTGTGGCGTTCCCAGCAGCCTCAGCAGCAGCCTGCTGTCTGAGGGGTTCAAGGGAAGGGCAGTCTAACTGGTCCTTCCCCAGGTCTTCTCGTGTGGGTCCCCCTGAGCCCAGAAACTCAACTTGATCAAGTTCGAGTTCTTTAGGTTCAGTTTCCCGCAATTCCTGGAGGTCAGCCTCCTCTGAGACTTGATCCTCGACCTGGGGCAAGGGGGAAGGCGAGGCCTTAACCCGACTGCTCTTCTTCTTGGGAGGTGTCTGGTCCGTTGTTCCAGGATCCAGCACCTGTTCAGTAGGGCATCGTCTGACCTGTGACCTGGTCACAGCAAACACGTGTGCTGGCAAGCCTAACATCTCCATGTGAGTCCGTTGCTCCACTTCTGACCATTGTGATGACTCCAAATCATTGCCCAACAAACAATCCACTGGGAGGTCTGAACTAACAACAACCTTTTTCTGGCCATTTACCCCTCCCCAGGAGAAAGCAACAATCGCCATACTATGACTGGTAGTGACGTTGCTGGCATTGGTCACCAGGAAATCTGTACCTGGCATGATCTGTCCAGGGTCCATAAAGTTAGGCGTCACCATGGTGACGCTGGCACAAGTGTCCCTATAGGCCTGAGCCATTCTTCCATTGATTAAAGGCGTCTGTCGGTATTTGCCCAAAGTATTGGGACTGACATCAGGGGATATATCCACATCCCCTGTACAGACAAGGACAGCCTGAGTGAGTGTACCAACTAAGCTGTCACACCCCTCAGAACCCAAGGTTAACCCAACTAGTCCCTTGGGAGGCGCACTACTACTGCTGGCTGTACTAGGGGGCACAGGTGCCTTAGGGGCTGCAGTAGCAGGAGTCTGCCCTCCTTTCTTGGTGCACTCACTAAACCAGTGAGTTTTACTGTTACAGTATTGGCACCACCTTTTCGATTGGCCTTCTTGATTCTTCTTTTTCTGGGAAGCCTGACCCCCCCCCTCTTTGGGTTGTTGGGGACCTGTCGAAGACTTCTGGTCCCCAACAACCCAAAGAGGGTTTGAATCTTTACCCTTCTGGTCTGCTTTCTTCTGACCACCCTGGTTCTGGCCCTGGTTTTGCTTAACCCTTGTTCGGACCCATCTGTCTGCCTTCTTTCCCAATTCTTGGGGAGAGGTCAGATCCGAGTCGACAAGGTGCTGATGCAACAACTGGTTCTGACAATTGTTTAAAATCTGTTCTCGCATGATCAAATTATACAATCCTGTGTAATCAGTAACCTTACTGCCCAGCAACCAGCCCTCCAAAGCCTTAGTGGCACAATCAACGAAATCAGACCAGTCCTGAGACTGAGTTTTCTGGGTATCCCTGAACAGCAACCTGTACTGCTCAGTGGTTAGGCCGAACCCATCAATCAGTGTGTTCTTCAGGACCTGGTAATTGTTAGCGTCCTCCACTCTAGTAGTGAGGAGCTTATCTCTACCTTTACCTTCAAAGGAGAGCCACAAGATAGCTGCCCACTGACTCTGGGGGATGCACTGTACAGTGCAGGCCCGCTCCAAAGCAGTAATCCATTTGTGGATGTTGTCCCCTTGCTTAAAGGGGGGCACTATCTTATTCAGGTGCTTAGTGTCTAAACTCCTGGGTTCCCGTGGGGGAATGCTGCCACCAGTGGGAATCGTCCCACTCAATTCTTGCTCTCGAGCAAAGGCGAGTCTTTCTTTGGCTAGGGCAAGTTCTTCCCTCTCGATCCGCAGATTGACTTCCCGCTCCTTCGCTTCGTACACTCTCCTCTGAGGGGATGTCATCCCTCTTCGAGCAGAGCCTCGAGAGCCATTGGTTCGAACGGATCTATTAGAGCCTCTCGACAGAGACCTAACTCGTCCGTTCCCAATGTTAAGCTGGCCCGAGAGAGGCCCCAGGGGTCTCCTAGTACCATTCTCGTGCCGGCTTAAGTTGTCCTGTGTTAGCTGACTAACTATGACTGGACCTTTGTCTGCCTCGTCCCCAGATGTCTCTGGCTCCTCGTCCTCCTCTTCACCTTCTGCGGAGAGATGGATAAGGTCAGGGTCACCTGCGGTTCCCTCGAGGGGGGGCATATCCACTTCTGGATGAGAAGGGTCGGTGTTACCCGCCCTCCTTGCATCATAAGTCTCCAAGAGACCAATCAGAAACGGGATGGTAGGGTTTGCACCCTGTTTTAACTTCCGAGATGTACAGATCTGTCGCATCTCTTGGAAGCTAAGTGCAGCATATCTGGAGGTGACCTGTGGAAGGTCGACTGACACAAGGGGAGACTCAGAGTTTCCTCCTTTGTCTGACATGCTGCTTCTAGTGTGGTGTAAGTGATGCACCTACCTACACTATATGTTTACCTACTGATCCCTTGCTAAGAGTTGTAGCCAAGGTGTGCTAAGCCTTGAGGAGCTACAACAGCTGGTTCAGTAGAACTCAGAGTATTCTAAGCTAAGTTATATGTACCTGGAGTACTTATGCGATCTTTCACAAGATATTCTTGGGATACGCGTGGTAAAACAACAGCAAGCTCAAATCCCAACCGCTGCTCACCAATGTGAGAAGTTGGCCCGATATGCAGTGTTCACTATTCTAGTGACCACTATGTATCGTTCCAAACGACCCTTATGGTGATTGGTTGTAAGTCAACCTTAGACCAGCTATCCTAGTAGCGTGGATACGAGCAGTCTTCGGGCTAAACTCTAGAGGGCGTGTTAAGCCAGCTGTTATACCATCACATACCCCTTGAACACCAAGTGAAAGGACACCACACAAGTGTTATGAAAATAAACAGTATATTTATTAGAATCACAACAGCCCTGTACTCTTTATGAGGACAGGGTACTAAGCACAGAACAAAACTCTTAGGAAAATACTTCAAGTGCACAATCAATACAAGTGCCCGATGGCACGGAAAGTTTAGTGGTCTCGGGCGGACCCGATAAGGCAAGTCGGAAGCGAGGGACTCAGGACCCTTAAGTAAGGAGGCTATGCGGGCACCGAAATGCCGGAGTTACCTAGCCACAAGGGCTGCGGCTGCACAAGTCTTACAGGCGTCGGGGGTCTTCGCTGACGAGCCAGGAGCCGGAAGGAAGGAGTTGCTGGCCGGCGACCAGTGTAGAATAGTTCGTAGAGATCCAAGCCTGGATCAGAGATCGATGATACCTGAAAGCAGAGGGGACCAAGTTCGTACTACTAGCCAGTAGTCAGAGGGTACCAGGAAGGCACCGGATGGCCGTCACCTCGTCTAGGTGAGTGGGCGACGCTAGGCTCTGCAGTCTCACGGACCAGGAGGCGTTGTCGGCGACCAGGATGGAGGTGCGAGCTGTCCCACGAAGGTTGATGCTGTCGGCGTCGCTGGGCCCAGGATTGGGGCAACAAGCCTTGGCAGATTTCAGGGCCACGTGGTGGGCCTAAAATGGCGTCTTGAGTGGACCAGGAGGGTCCAGGGGGCTCCTCTCGGAAAAGGGAGCAAGGGCCGGTCTGGAGCAACCAGACCAGCAGCGTTGGTTGTCGGATGTCGTCAAGGAGATCACAAGCCAGCGGCTAGTGATCGGACAACGTGCTGAGCGGCGAGCAGAAGGGCCCCACGCAGATCGTGGAGATGCTGGGAGGCTGCACTTCGGTGCTGGAGCTGCTCAGGATCGGGGCTTCTCGGACCCCAGAGCACTCACCAGAGGATTCCTTCGGTGGTCGTGCTGGATTAAGAAAGCGTGCAGGTTTTGATGATGGCCGGTCCCTCGAGGTCTCGTCGCACCCACAGATCTCAGCTGAGCTGACGATGTGGGTAGAGGTCAGAGGTGCCAGGGAAGCCGGTTCTCGTCGAGCTGGGTCGTCGGATTCCTGAGGAAGGACTTGCAGCAAACCGCAGAGTTCTTAGATGGTGCCTGCGGATGCAGGGTGACTACTCCTTAGCCACAAGGGAGAAATCTTGAGAAGAGTCTCGAATGTCCTTTCGTAGAAAGTAGTTCTTGATTCAAAGATGATCTAATTTGGAAGGGTCCCCGCTCCGGCCTTTATCCTAAAGAAAGGGGTGGGTACATGACTAGGTCCTGCCCTAGGGGTGGGACCAGGAAGGGGGGTAGTTACACCCCTCTCCCCCTGCTGGACTTTCCCCAGGTCAGGGGCTGCGCACCCCTGGAACTGGTTCTAGCCGGCAGATGCGTAGTGAGCACCGGGGTGCCACTCCGCAGTCACCTTCTTGCAAAGCCCTACCTACCCAGAATACACAAACCCTGTCTGGGACGGTGCGAACACCGCCCTTGACAGGAAACCCTTTGTCCGAGCTCTCCTCGCTGGAAGGACTCCCAGCAGCAGGAGGTCAGACTCCTGTCTGTGGTGGCAGCATCCATTTTGTGGAGCTGAGGCTTCAGTTAACTTTAACCGGGGTTCACAGTTACATACATGTCGTGTCCCTCTAGAAGGGCGGAATGCTAACCTCGTCGCCAGAATTGGTGAGGGGGCAGCATCCCGATTCGTATGACACCTTACTCGACATGTCTTGATAACGCGATACCGAAGTTACCGATATGATACGCGTTATCATGGAACAGCCATTGGGTCTTGGTTCCGCAAGCTGCAACCGGGCTCGGCTCATGCCAGAGCCCAATTCACATGGTTCCATGCACTCTGCCTTCAGGATTGTCAAGGCCTGCCGTAGGAGTGACTGATAGGAACTCGGGTGTCCATTTTAAGGTTAGGTATAGGGATACTATACCTACAGCAACGGGCGAGTACGCCACGTTGCCCCAGCTCTCGTGCAGCCAGTTGTGTCAGATTTAGATGGCCATCCAGGGGTGGCATAATACATGCTTCAGCTCCTGGTAGGCCCTGGGTACACCGATGCCCTGAGTTACAGGGTGGTCCAGTTCCAATTGGGTAATGCACCTAGGGTACACACAGCAATTTAGTGAGAGAACAGCTAGGCTGTGGGTCTGATTGGCAGGCCCACAGCCCGAGAAAGTCGTAAACCACTGAAACAAAAGCAAAAAGTCCGGGTGATCATAGGATTGCAGACCCTACTCTCCTACACTCCTCCTCCGATCATCCCAGAGGGAGACACCCTCAGTACCGATCCCCCAGAGCAAAACCAAGAAGGGCCTACTCAGCTCCAGGATCTTCAAGAACTGGCCCAGTGGCGTCAAGAGGGTGGACCCACCCAGGAACAATTCCGGCAAGAACAGAAGACCTGTCCCTCCCTCGAGGGACTCCGACAGCAAGCCCTCGCCCAGAGCGCAGGAGACACTGCGGGGGCACACTGGATCTATTGGGACAATGACCTACTGTACAGCGAGCAAAGAATTGCTGAGTTGGGGGCCAGCCGGGTGCTGGTGGTGCCCCTCCGCTTCAGAGACTTCCTTTTGAACTTAGCGCACGATGTCCCCCTTGCCGGGCACTTGGGACAAGACAAAACTTACAACCGCCTGGTAACACACTTCTACTGGCCAAAAATGCGAAATGATGTCTCCAACCACTGCCGGGCCTGCCCCACCTGCCAGGCCAGCGGGAAGAGCGGCCGAAAAATCAAAGCACCCTTGCAACCATTCCCCGTCGTCACCACCCCGTTCGAACGGGTGGGAATAGACATTGTGGGGCCCCTGGACCCCCGAACAGCACAGGGGCACCGGTTCATCCTGGTCCTGGTGGACCACGCCACCCGCTATCCCGAGGCCATTCCTCTTCGGACCATAACAGCACCAGTGGTAGGCCGAGCCTCAATGGGGATCTTCTCTCGAGTGGGCTTCCCCCGGGAAGTCGTCAGCGACAGGGGCACGAACTTTATCTCCAAATACATGAAATCTCTCTGGCAGCAGTGCGGGGTTACCTACCGGTTCACGACCCCCTATCACCCGCAAGGAAACGGACTGGTCGAACGGTTTAACCGCACTCTCAAGGGGATGATCATGGGCCTGGAGGAACCCCAACGTCGCCAATGGGACGTGCTGCTCCCGTGCCTCCTCTTCGCCTACCGAGAGGTTCCCCAGAAATCCCTCGGTTTTAGCCCCTTCGAGCTCCTGTACGGACACCCTGTCCGGGGGCCCCTCAGCCTGGTTAAAGAAGAATGGGAGATGACCCTCCAGAAGGCCCCTCCGGACGTGTATAAGTACCTCCTGACCCTCCGCAACCAGACCCGGCGATTCAGGACCTCGCCAAAGCCAATCTTGAGGCCAGTCAGGAGGACATGAAGAAATGGTACGATCAACATGCCTCCTCCATTGAGTTCGAGCCCGGTCAGCAAGTATGGGTGATGTCTCCAGTCGAACCTTGTGCCTTGCAGGACAAATGGACGGGGCCCTTCAAGGTGATTGAGCGCAAGGGCCCTGTCACCTACCTAATAGACATGGAGTCCCCCCGGAACCCCCTCCGGGTCCTCCACGCCAACAGACTCAAACCACACTTCGTACGTTCGGAACTCAGCCTACTGATGGCAACAGATAGTGGGGCGGAAGAAGACTCCGAGCCCCTCCCTGACCTACTGAGGACCCGTGAGAAAGATGGCTCGGTGGACGGGGTCCGACTCTCCGATGCCTTGACCCCGGAACAACGCCAAGACTGTCGGGCTCTCCTGCTGCAATTTGCGAACCTGTTCTCACTCACCCCGGGGGTCACCCCCTGGTGCCTCCACGACGTGGACACTGGGGATAGTCCCCCTATTCGACACAGGGCGTACCGAGTACCGGATCGGGTGCGCGCCTGCATCCAGGACGAAGTCTCTAAAATGCTCGCACTCGGAGTCATCGAGCCCTCTGACAGCCCCTGGGCCAGCCCAGTCGTACTGGTTCCCAAAGCTGCCGCCCCGGGCACCACCCCCGAGCTCCGATTCTGTGTAGACTATCGGGGCCTGAACGCTGTCACCCGAACCGACGCTCATCCCATTCCCCGGGCAGATGAACTGGTTGACCGTATGGGGGCTGCCCGCTACCTGAGCATCTTCGATCTGACAGCGGGCTACTGGCAGATCGGCCTCACCCCCAGAGCCCAAGAACGATCCGCCTTCTCTACCCCGGATGGCCACTACCATTTCAAAGTGATGCCATTCGGCATGAAAAACGCTCCAGCCACTTTTCAACTACTCGTGAACCAGGTATTGGTGGGCCTCGAAGAGTTCTGCGCCGCCTACCTGGACGATATTGCTGTATACAGCCGTCACTGGGCAGACCACCTTCACCACCTCCGAGAAGTCCTGCACGCCCTCCAACAGGCCGGCCTTACCATCAAGGCCAGCAAATGCCAGATTGGCCAGGGGTCCGTGACCTACCTCGGACACCAAGTGGGGAGCGGTCTGGTGGCCCCCCTCCAGCTCAAGATCGCTGCCATCCAGTCCTGGCAGCCACCCGTCACCCAAACCGAGGTCCGAGCCTTCTTGGGGCTCACCGGATACTACCGGCGGTTTGTGAAAGACTATGGCAGCATTGTGGGGCCCCTCACAGAACTCACATCCAAGAAAAACCCCAAAACAGTCAACTGGACCCCGGACTGTCAAGCGGCCTTCGAGAAGCTGAAGGCCGCCATGTGCACCGCCCCTGTGCTCCAGGCCCCCGACTACAGCCGGGAATTCATCGTCTAGACGGACGCCTCAGATCATGGCATTGGGGCAGTCCTCTCCCAACTCAACGCCGAGGGAATCGACCAGCCAGTGGCCTTCATCAGCCGACGCCTGCTGGCTCGAGAGCAGCGCTGGAGCACCATCGAGCGGGAGGCCTTCGCAGTGGTGTGGGCCCTCAAGAAACTCCGGCCCTACCTCTTTGGTACCCATTTCCGGGTACAAACAGATCACAGACCCCTGCAATGGTTGATGCAGATGCGGGGGGAGAATCCAAAACTGTTGCGATGGTCCATCTCCTTGCAGGGGATGGACTTCACTGTGGAGCATCGTCCAGGCCAGGACCACGCCAACGCGGACGGCCTGTCACGCTTTTTCCGCCTCGACGAGGAGAGTACCCAAGAGGATGGGTGACTCTCCCCGCCTTCAGCTGGGGGGGACGCATGTTGGACAGGCCTCGTGAAAGGCTCGCTCCCTCCCCGCATGACAGGGCCCGGACACCGGCTCTCCCGGTGTCACCAGAAGAACTACCCCGGCAACCCACAGAAGCAACCCGCAACCCGTCCCCCACAGGACGCCTGCTCCCGAACATCCCAGCATCGGCTGACCCGGGCCACCGTCAGCACCATTGCCCGGGCCCAGCCGCCATCTTGGACACTGCACCACGAGGCCGCGTGGCCTCAGCTCGACCCCAACCCTGGGCTTGGCCAGGCCCCGACATCGAGGCACCACCATCCACCCAGAAGGTGAAGAGACCACTTGGCAGGTCAATGGGAGAGAGGAGTGTCGATGGCTCTCCCCGGCCAGGTGCCGATCGCCCCCAGCCTCCCCGGGCGCTGGCTCCACCCCCCTGCTGGGTGTCTGGACTCCCTCATCCCGGACCTCCCGACCTCCAAGAGCGAGGGTCCGGACATCAAAGGAGGCCAGACCTATAACTGGGGCAGCTCAAGAGCAGGAAGGCAGTTGTATCCTGGAGTCGAGAGACACCTAGAAGACCTCATCCTTGACGGACTGTTGGCGCTGCCGCAGCCCTGCCTTGTGAATCATCGTCCTGCCTGCTGGCGCTGCCGCTGCCCTCTGCAACCTACATCCTCGTCGGGACCTGCTGGCGCTGCCGCGGCCCTCTGCAACCTACATCCTCGTCGGGACCTGCTGGCGCTGCCGCGGCCCTCTGCAACCTACATCCTCGTCGGGACCTGCTGGCGCTGCCGCGGCCCTCTGCAACCTACATCCTCGTCGGGACCTGCTGGCGCTGCCGCAGCCCTCTGCAACCTACGTCCTCGTCGGGACCTGCTGGCGCTGCCGCGGCCCATCCTTGTGTGAACCATCGCCCTTGCCGGCTGGCGCTACCGCGGCCCTTCTCAAGTGAGACTTATCATCCGAGCCTGCTGGCGCTGCCGCGGCCCGACCTTCCAGAACTCCGAGCTTGAGGATTGTGAGCTATTCATCGTACCACCTCAGTACCAGACCGGTACCAAGACTGTCCCGCTACCCCCTTTCCCTTCCAGAGACTAGAATTGAGAGGACCCTTGTGTCCCGATCTCACTGTATCGTGATACCCTTGCTTCAAGAATCGTATATAAAGAGTGTTGACCTTATCCTTGTGTGGTGTCCATCTGTGGGGGGGAAGTTACTTGTCTGTACAATCGCTGGAGACGGCCCTCACCGGAGGCCTCTCCTCTTGTCCTCGGCCGACCCTCCAGGTCCCCGTCTAACATTGGTGGCCAGCGGCGCGATCCGAACAAACGCGTAATCGTACAGAGAGTAACTCACCCCACGACTCAACCACAATGACAACAAAATAGAGCGGATCCACAGAGAAATTCCAGATGGAGAAAGTATAAGAGTACAACCACCGAGAGCTAAAGCAATTTTGCATAGAACTAGGCATTGCTACCACCGGGCTGAGCACGAAAGAGGACTTCAAACACGCCCTAGAATCTTGGGCAGAAACGGGTACGGCCGTACCCCGGAACCAAAACCTCGAGGCACCAGAAACAAACACCACTCCAACGGAAGGAAGGAGAGCGGGTCTCTCCCTGGAAGAGATCCAAGAACGAGAGAAAAGCAGACTCCATGAATTAGAGTTGGCACGGCTCCGGTTAGACGGAGAGCTGAAATTGGCGGAACAAAAGATAACATTAGAACACTTGCGGCTCCGAGAGGAGCGGGAAGAGAAACAAAGGCAGAGAGAACTCGAAGAGAAAAAACTGGCATACGAACATGAGCGCAAGCTAGCAGAGATAGAGATGCGGAAACAGAATAAAGATCTCGGGGTGCCCGAGCGCCCGCACACCCCGGGCACTGCCGAACCAAAAGTCCACATCCCCAAGGATGTCGTCAGAGAATATTATCGGAACGACGATATCCAGCAGTGGTTCAAGGCCTACGAGATCGCCATGACCTCCCACCGGATTGATGGAAGTGACTGGGGAGCCGGGCTATGGGGGAGGTTCGTCAATGAAGGGCGCGACGCCCTGCTGCAGCTCCCGGACCATCAGATGACATCCTATGACCACATGAAGGCCGCCCTCCTCACTCGATACGGACTCACGCCCGAGATGTACCGCCAGAGGTTCCGCGACTGCAAGCGGATCCCGGGTACAACTTGGGTGGAGTATGTGAACTATTTCAGCCGAGCCTTCGAGGGGTGGATCAAGGGCAGCCACGTAACCACCTACGAGCAACTCTTTAACCTCATTGTGTGGGAGCACCTCTCCAACAATTGCTTTGTCGAGCTCAGGCAGCACCTCCTCGACAGTAAACTGACTGAACCTCGGCAGCTCGCCGCCGAAGCTGACCGATGGGAAAGCACTCGAGTTGCCCGAAGTGGGCCAAGTGAACCAAACAGAACCAACCAAGGTCCCCATCGCCACCGAGGAGGAGGAGGCCAGGGCCGGGGCAGGGACGCCGTCCCGGCAGCTCCCCCCAACAACACCCCGCCCCCGGCCGGTAGGGGAAACCCCCCGATGCGTCCAGGGTTCCGAGCCAACGTTACTTGCCACCGGTGCCAGCGGACCGGCCACTATGCCAGCGACCCTAACTGCCCGAAGAACCAGAGTCCCATACCCCGCCAGGTCGCTGCCGCCGCCCTGGGAGAGGAGCAAGCTCCCAAAGATTATGAAGAGTACGAACAGGAACAGCCCGAGTGGGAACCCGCCGCCATGATCCTGGCTTGCCTAGGGGGAAGAGACATGATTCCGCGGGCTCCCCTACCCGCCGACACGAGAAAATACAGCCAGTGGGTGAACATTATTGGGCGCAAGGCCGAAGCCCTGCGTGACACCGGGGCCAGTGTGACGGCAGTCCGCTGTCATCTGGTAACCCCGGAACAAATCTTGCCTAACGTTCTTTGCCCCGTCCGATCAGCTGACAATTCGGAGAGCCTGTGTCGGATGGCCTGCGTCCCCTTCGAATAGGGAGGAGTGTCCGGTATGCTAAAGGTGACTGTCCGCGATGATGCCCGGGTGGACTGCCTCCTGGGAAACGACCTCGAAAGTTCCCCCTGGGCAGCCGTTGAGAGAAGAGAGCACCTGGGGATGTTGGGCCTCCCGGACTGGGCCTGCGTAACGACCCGGTCCATGGCCGCCCGCACCATCCCCAGTCCCGAAGAACCCGAATGGCCAGCATCTCCTTGTGAGAAGTTGGCCCGATATGCAGTGTTCACTATTCTAGTGACCACTATGTATCGTTCTAAACGACCCTTATGGTGATTGGTTGTAAGTCAACCTTAGACCAGCTATCCTAGTAGCGTGGATACGAGCAGTCTTCGGGCTAAACTCTAGAGGGCGTGTTAAGCCAGCTGTTATACCATCACATACCCCTTGAACACCAAGTGAAAGGACACCACACAAGTGTTATGAAAATAAACAGTATATTTATTAGAATCACAACAGCCCTGTACTCTTTATGAGGACAGGGTACTAAGCACAGAACAAAACTCTTAGGAAAATACTTCAAGTGCACAATCAATACAAGTGCCCGAGGGCACGGAAAGTTTAGTGGTCTTGGGCGGACCCGATAAGGCAAGTCGGAAGCGAGGGACTCAGGACCCTTAAGTAAGGAGGCTATGCGGGCACCGAAATGCCGGAGTTACCTAGCCACAAGGGCTGCGGCTGCACAAGTCTTACAGGCGTCGGGGGTCTTCGCTGATGAGCCAGGAGCCGGAAGGAAGGAGTTGCTGGCCGGCGACCAGTGTAGAATAGTTCGTAGAGATCCAAGCCTGGATCAGAGATCGATGATACCTGAAAGCAGAGGGGACCAAGTTCGTACTACTAGCCAGTAGTCAGAGGGTACCAGGAAGGCACCGGATGACCGTCACCTCGTCTAGGTGAGTGGGCGACGCTAGGCTCTGCAGTCTCACGGACCAGGAGGCGTTGTCGGCGACCAGGATGGAGGTGCGAGCTGTCCCACGAAGGTTGATGCTGTCGGCGTCGCTGGGCCCAGGATTGGGGCAACAAGCCTTGGCAGATTTCAGGGCCACGTGGTGGGCCTAAAATGGCATCTTGAGTGGACCAGGAGGGTCCGGGGGGCTCCTCTCGGAAAAGGGAGCAAGGGCCGGTCTGGAGCAACCAGACCAGCAGCGTTGGTTGTTGGATGTCGTCAAGGAGATCACAAGCCAGCGGCTAGTGATCGGACAACGTGCTGAGCGGCGAGCAGAAGGGCCCCACGCAGATCGTGGAGATGCTGGGAGGCTGCACTTCGGTGCTGGATCTGCTCAGGATCGGGGCTTCTCGGACCCCAGAGCACTCACCAGAGGATTCCTTCAGTGGTCGTGCTGGATTAAGAAAGCGTGCAGGTTTTGATGATGGGCGGTCCCTCGAGGTCTCGTCGCACCCACAGATCTCAGCTGAGCTGACGATGTGGGTAGAGGTCAGAGGTGCCAGGGAAGCCGGTTCTCGTCGAGCTGGGTCGTCGGATTCCTGAGGAAGGACTTGCAGCAAACCGCAGAGTTCTTAGATGGTGCCTGCGGATGCAGGGTGACTACTCTTTAGCCACAAGGGAGAAATCTTGAGAAGAGTCTCGAATGTCCTTTCGTAGAAAGTAGTTCTTGATTCGAAGATGATCTAATTTGGAAGGGTCCCCGCTCCGGCCTTTATCCTAAAGAAAGGGGTGGGTACATTACTAGGTCCTGCCCTAGGGGTGGGACCAGGAAGGGGGGTAGTTACACCCCTCTCCCCCTGCTGGACTTTCCCCAGGTCAGGGGCTGCGCGCCCCTGGAACTGGTTCTAGCCGGCAGATGCGTAGTGAGCACCGGGGTGCCACTCCGCAGTCACCTTCTTGCAAAGCCTTACCTACCCAGAATACACAAACCCTGTCTGGGACGGTGCGAACACCGCCCTTGACAGGAAACCCTTTGTCCGAGCTCTCCTCGCTGGAAGGACTCCCAGCAGCAGGAGGTCAGACTCGTGTCTGTGGTGGCAGCGTCCATTTTGTGGAGCTGAGGCTTCAGTTAACTTTAATCGGGGTTCACAGTTACGTACATGTCGTGTCCCTCTAGAAGGGCGGAATGCTAACCTCGTCGCCAGAATTGGTGAGGGGGCAGCATCCCGATTCGTATGACACCTTACTCGACATGTCTTGATAACGCGATACCGAAGTTACCAATATGATACGCGTTATCATGGAACAGCCATTGGGTCTTGGTTCCGCAAGCTGCAACCGGGCTCGGCTCATGCCAGAGCCCAATTCACACGGTTCCATGCACTCTGCCTTCAGGATTGTCAAGGCCTGCCGTAGGAGTGACTGATAGGAACTCGGGTGTCCATTTTAAGGTTAGGTATAGGGATACTATACCTACAGCAACGGGCGAGTACGCCACGTTGCCCCAGCTGTCGTGCAGCCAGTTGTGTCAGATTTAGATGGCTATCCAGGGGTGGCATAATACATGCTTCAGCTCCTGGTAGGCCCTGGGTACACCGATGCCCTGAGTTACAGGGTGGTCCAGTTCCAATTGGGTAATGCACCTAGGGTACACACAGCAATTTAGTGAGAGAACAGCTAGGCTGTGGGTCTGATTGGCAGGCCCACAGCCCGAGAAAGTCGTAAACCAGTGAAACAAAAGCAAAAAGTCCGGGTGATCATAGGATTGCAGACCCTACTCTCCTACATGACCCCCCCCAAACGTTGGGACAATAAGCTAACCTTGACCAGGTGAGTCTTCTTGTTCTAAGTCCCAGCCGACCTCAGACAAACCAACAATCTCTTCTCTTTCAGGAAGAAACTAAAAACTGTATTATTCCAGGAAGATTAAATACTCCTTCCATCAGTGTTCATCCACTTTCTCTGTTCTATAGCTACTACTCCATCTTGCGAGCAAAGCGCGGAGATACCTCGTAAGGGGTCGATTCTTGCGCTATACAAGAACATAAAATAAATAAATAAATAAATAAATAAGTGGAAATACCTGGAGAGCCCATCTGCATTGCCAGGCCTATGCTCCACTGTGAAGTCCATCCCCTGTAGGGAAATGGACCACCTAAGCAGTTTGGGGTTTTCACCCTTCATCTGATTTAGCCATAGGAGGGGCTTATGGTCGGTCTGAATCTTGAAATGAGTGCCAAACAAGTATGGCCTCAGTTTCTTCAGGGCCCACACCACAGCGAAGGCCTCCCTCTCTATAGCTGACCAATTTTTCTCTCTGGGGGTCAGCCGTCTGCTTATAAAAGCAATGGGCTGGTCATTACCATCAAAATTCAGTTGAGATAGAACAGCTCCCACACCCAACTCAGAAGCATCTGTTTGGACAATGAATGGTTTGGAGTAGTCTGGACTCTTGAGGATAGGTGCCGTGCACATGGCCTGTTTTAGGTCATCGAATGCTTTTTGACAGCTCGCTGTCCACTGAACCTTTTTTGGCATTTTCTTACTCGTCAGTTCATTGAGCGGAGTCACAATCGATCCGTAATTCCTGACGAACTTCCGGTAGTAACCAGTCAGGCCCAAGAAAGCTCGAACCTGAGTCTGGGTGGTTGGAGGAGCCCAGTACCTGATTGACTGTATCTTGCTCTCCAGTGGTTGAACTCGGCCTCCACCGACAAGGTGGCCCAAGTACACAACCTGTGTCTGCCCTATCTGGCACTTGGTAGCCTTGATAGTGAGACCTGCTGCTTGCAGAGCCTCTAACACTTTCCGCAGGTGGACCAGGTGATCCTCCCAGGTGGAGCTAAAGACAGCGATATCGTCAAGATACGCCGCACAGAAGTCATCCAGCCCAGTGAGAACGTGATTCACCAACCGTTGGAAGGTGGCAGGTGCATTTTTCAAACCAAAGGGCATCACCACGAACTGATAATGCCCACCAGGGGTAGAAAATGCGGTCTTAGGCTTGGCGTCCTCAGCTAACCTGATTTGCCAATACCCAGCTGTCAGGTCAAACGTACTTAAGTAGTTGGCCGAAGCCAATCTATCGATAAGCTCGTCTGCCCTTGGTATTGGGTGGGCATCAGTCTTAGTGACTGCATTGAGACCCCTGTAGTCTACGCAGAACCTCATCTCTTTCTTACCGCCCGGGGTGTGAGGTTTCGGCACTAGAACTACGGGACTAGCCCAAGGGCTATCCGAGGGTTCAATGACTCCCAGCTCCAACACTTTCTGCACTTCACTCTTGATGCAGTCTCTAACGTGATCGGGCTGCCTGTAGATTTTACTCTTGACGGGCAAGCTGTCACCAGTGTCAACCTCATGGGTGCACCAATTGGTCTGACTGGGTGTTAGAGAGAACATATGCCGGAAGGATTGAAGAACTTGTTTACAATCCTCCTGTTGATGCTCGGAGAGGCTGCCACAAAAGACAACAGCGTCTACCGATCCATCGTCAGGATTCTGAGTGAGCAGGTCGGGGAGAGGGTCACTCTCCTCCTCCTGTCCCTCATCTATGGCCATGAGCAAACTCATGTCCTTCCTGTCGACATATGCTTTGAGCCTGTTGACATGGAGCACCCTGTGGGGGCTCCGGGGAGTTCCAAGGTCTACCAGGTAGGTGACCTCTTCCTTTTTCTCCAGGATGGTGTAGGGCCCGGACCATTTGTCCTTGAGTGCTGCTGGGGCCACTGGCTCCAACACCCACACCTTCTGTCCGGGCTGGTAAACAGTCAAGACAGCCTTTTGGTCATGCCAAGCTTTTTGGAGTTCTTGGCTGGCCTTAAGGTTTTCGGATGCCTTCTCCATGTATTCAGCCATCCGCGAGCGGAGGCCAAGCACATAGTCCACTATGCTGGTTGCAGGCTTTTTGAGAGGTCTCTCCCATCCTTCCTTCACCAAACACAGGGGTCCTCTTACAGGATGCCCGTACAAAAGTTCAAAAGGGCTGTAGCCAACCCCCTTCTGTGGGACTTCTCTGTAAGCGAATAAAAGGCAGGGGATCAGGACGTCCCATCTACGCCGAAGCTTTTCAGGTAGTCCATGAATCATCCCTTTCAGGGTCCTGTCGAATCTCTCAACAAGCCCATTGCATTGTGGATGATAGGGTGTAGTGAACTTGTAGTTGACACCACATTCCTTCCACATAGCAGTTAAGTAGCTCGACATGAAGTTTGCACCTCTGTCGGAGACGACCTCCTTAGGGAAGCCCACTCTGGAGAATACTCCAACTAGGGCTCTTGCCACCACAGGGGCTGTAGTGGTCCTAAGGGGAATAGCTTCAGGATACCTGGTGGCATGATCCACTACCACCAGTATAAACTTGAGCCCTGATGCTGTTGGTGGTTCCATGGGACCGACGATGTCAATCCCCACCCGTTCAAAGGGCACCCCCACCACAGGCATTGGTATAAGGGGGGCCTTTGTCGTGCCACCTGACTTACCACTGGCTTGGCAAGTGACACAGGAGCGGCAAAACTCCTTGGTATCTTCGTTCATGTGAGGCCAGTGAAAGTGCGAGACAAGCCTGTCCCACGTCTTCGTCTGGCCTAAGTGTCCTGCTAAGGGAATCTCGTGGGCCAAGGTAAGGAGGAAACCACGCTGAGACAAGGGGATAACCAGCCTCCTGGTCATGCCAGGCTTGGGGTCTCTTGCCTCAGTGTACAGGAGTCCATCTTCCCAGTATACCTTGTGGGTACCTGTGGCGTTCCCAGCAGCCTCAGCAGCAGCCTGCTGTCTGAGGGGTTCAAGGGAAGGGCAGTCTAACTGGTCCTTCCCCAGGTCTTCTCGTGTGGGTCCCCCTGAGCCCAGAAACTCAACTTGATCAAGTTCGAGTTCTTTAGGTTCAGTTTCCCGCAATTCCTGGAGGTCAGCCTCCTCTGAGACTTGATCCTCGACCTGGGGCAAGGGGGAAGGCGAGGCCTTAACCCGACTGCTCTTCTTCTTGGGAGGTGTCTGGTCCGTTGTTCCAGGATCCAGCACCTGTTCAGTAGGGCATTGTCTGACCTGTGACCTGGTCACAGCAAACACGTGTGCTGGCAAGCCTAACATCTCCATGTGAGTCCGTTGCTCCACTTCTGACCATTGTGATGACTCCAAATCATTGCCCAACAAACAATCCACTGGGAGGTCTGAACTAACAACAACCTTTTTCTGGCCATTTACCCCTCCCCAGGAGAAAGCAACAATCGCCAGACTATGACTGGTAGTGACGTTGCTGGCATTGGTCACCAGGAAATCTGTACCTGGCATGATCTGTCCAGGGTCCATAAAGTTAGGCGTCACCATGGTGACGCTGGCACAAGTGTCCCTATAGGCCTGAGCCATTCTTCCATTGATTAAAGGCGTCTGTCGGTATTTGCCCAAAGTATTGGGACTGACATCAGGGGATATATCCACATCCCCTGTACAGACAAGGACAGCCTGAGTGAGTGTACCAACTAAGCTGTCACACCCCTCAGAACCCAAGGTTAACCCAACTAGTCCCTTGGGAGGCGCACTACTACTGCTGGCTGTACTAGGGGGCACAGGTGCCTTAGGGGCTGCAGTAGCAGGAGTCTGCCCTCCTTTCTTGGTGCACTCACTAAACCAGTGAGTTTTACTTTTATAGTATTGGCACCACCTTTTCGATTGGCCTTCTTGATTCTTCTTTTTCTGGGAAGCCTGACCCCCCCCCCCCTCTTTGGGTTGTTGGGGACCTGTCGAAGACTTCTGGTCCCCAACAACCCAAAGAGGGTTTGAATCTTTACCCTTCTGGTCTGCTTTCTTCTGACCACCCTGGTTCTGGCCCTGGTTTTGCTTAACCCTTGTTCGGACCCATCTGTCTGCCTTCTTTCCCAATTCTTGGGGAGAGGTCAGATCCGAGTCGACAAGGTGCTGATGCAACAACTGGTTCTGACAATTGTTTAAAATCTGTTCTCGCATGATCAAATTATACAATCCTGTGTAATCAGTAACCTTACTGCCCAGCAACCAGCCCTCCATAGCCTTAGTGGCACAATCAACGAAATCAGACCAGTCCTGAGACTGAGTTTTCTGGGTATCCCTGAACAGCAACCTGTACTGCTCAGTGGTTAGGCCGAACCCATCAATCAGTGTGTTCTTCAGGACCTGGTAATTGTTAGCGTCCTCCACTCTAGTAGTGAGGAGCTTATCTCTACCTTTACCTTCAAAGGAGAGCCACAAGATAGCTGCCCACTGACTCTGGGGGATGCACTGTACAGTGCAGGCCCGCTCCAAAGCAGTAATCCATTTGTGGATGTTGTCCCCTTGCTTAAAGGGGGGCACTATCTTATTCAGGTGCTTAGTGTCTAAACTCCTGGGTTCCCGTGGGGGAATGCTGCCACCAGTGGAAATCGTCCCACTCAATTCTTGCTCTCGAGCAAAGGCGAGTCTTTCTTTGGCTAGGGCAAGTTCTTCCCTCTCGATCCGCAGATTGACTTCCCGCTCCTTCGCTTCGTACACTCTCCTCTGAGGGGATGTCATCCCTCTTCGAGCAGAGCCTCGAGAGCCATTGGTTCGAACGGATCTATTAGAGCCTCTCGACAGAGACCTAACTCGTCCGTTCCCAATGTTAAGCTGGCCCGAGAGAGGCCCCAGGGGTCTCCTAGTACCATTCTCGTGCCGGCTTAAGTTGTCCTGTGTTAGCTGACTAACTATGACTGGACCTTTGTCTGCCTCGTCCCCAGATGTCTCTGGCTCCTCGTCCTCCTCTTCACCTTCTGCGGAGAGATGGATAAGGTCAGGATCACCTGCGGTTCCCTCGAGGGGGGGCATATCCACTTCTGGATGAGAAGGGTCGGTGTTACCCGCCCTCCTTGCATCATAAGTCTCCAAGAGACCAATCAGAAACGGGATGGTAGGGTTTGCACCCTGTTTTAACTTCCGAGATGTACAGATCTGTCGCATCTCTTGGAAGCTAAGTGCAGCATATCTGGAGGTGACCTGTGGAAGGTCGACTGACACAAGGGGAGACTCAGAGTTTCCTCCTTTGTCTGACATGCTGCTTCTAGTGTGGTGTAAGTGATGCACCTACCTACACTATATGTTTACCTACTGATCCCTTGCTAAGAGTTGTAGCCAAGGTGTGCTAAGCCTTGAGGAGCTACAACAGCTGGTTCAGTAGAACTCAGAGTATTCTAAGCTAAGTTATATGTACCTGGAGTACTTATGCGATCTTTCACAAGATATTCTTAGGATACGCGTGGTAAAACAACAGCAAGCTCAAATCCCAACCGCTGCTCACCAATGTGAGAAGTTGGCCCGATATGCAGTGTTCACTATTCTAGTGACCACTATGTATCGTTCCAAACGACCCTTATGGTGATTGGTTGTAAGTCAACCTTAGACCAGCTATCCTAGTAGCGTGGATACGAGCAGTCTTCGGGCTAAACTCTAGAGGGCGTGTTAAGCCAGCTGTTATACCATCACATACCCCTTGAACACCAAGTGAAAGGACACCACACAAGTGTTATGAAAATAAACAGTATATTTATTAGAATCACAACAGCCCTGTACTCTTTATGAGGACAGGGTACTAAGCACAGAACAAAACTCTTAGGAAAATACTTCAAGTGCACAATCAATACAAGTGCCCGATGGCACGGAAAGTTTAGTGGTCTCGGGCGGACCCGATAAGGCAAGTCGGAAGCGAGGGACTCAGGACCCTTAAGTAAGGAGGCTATGCGGGCACCGAAATGCCGGAGTTACCTAGCCACAAGGGCTGCGGCTGCACAAGTCTTACAGGCGTCGGGGGTCTTCGCTGACGAGCCAGGAGCCGGAAGGAAGGAGTTGCTGGCCGGCGACCAGTGTAGAATAGTTCGTAGAGATCCAAGCCTGGATCAGAGATCGATGATACCTGAAAGCAGAGGGGACCAAGTTCGTACTACTAGCCAGTAGTCAGAGGGTACCAGGAAGGCACCGGATGGCCGTCACCTCGTCTAGGTGAGTGGGCGACGCTAGGCTCTGCAGTCTCACGGACCAGGAGGCGTTGTCGGCGACCAGGATGGAGGTGCGAGCTGTCCCACGAAGGTTGATGCTGTCGGCGTCGCTGGGCCCAGGATTGGGGCAACAAGCCTTGGCAGATTTCAGGGCCACGTGGTGGGCCTAAAATGGCGTCTTGAGTGGACCAGGAGGGTCCAGGGGGCTCCTCTCGGAAAAGGGAGCAAGGGCCGGTCTGGAGCAACCAGACCAGCAGTGTTGGTTGTCGGATGTCGTCAAGGAGATCACAAGCCAGCGGCTAGTGATCGGACAACGTGCTGAGCGGCGAGCAGAAGGGCCCCACGCAGATCGTGGAGATGCTGGGAGGCTGCACTTCGGTGCTGGAGCTGCTCAGGATCGGGGCTTCTCGGACCCCAGAGCACTCACCAGAGGATTCCTTCGGTGGTCGTGCTGGATTAAGAAAGCGTGCAGGTTTTGATGATGGCCGGTCCCTCGAGGTCTCGTCGCACCCACAGATCTCAGCTGAGCTGACGATGTGGGTAGAGGTCAGAGGTGCCAGGGAAGCCGGTTCTCGTCGAGCTGGGTCGTCGGATTCCTGAGGAAGGACTTGCAGCAAACCGCAGAGTTCTTAGATGGTGCCTGCGGATGCAGGGTGACTACTCCTTAGCCACAAGGGAGAAATCTTGAGAAGAGTCTCGAATGTCCTTTCGTAGAAAGTAGTTCTTGATTCAAAGATGATCTAATTTGGAAGGGTCCCCGCTCCGGCCTTTATCCTAAAGAAAGGGGTGGGTACATGACTAGGTCCTGCCCTAGGGGTGGGACCAGGAAGGGGGGTAGTTACACCCCTCTCCCCCTGCTGGACTTTCCCCAGGTCAGGGGCTGCGCACCCCTGGAACTGGTTCTAGCCGGCAGATGCGTAGTGAGCACCGGGGTGCCACTCCGCAGTCACCTTCTTGCAAAGCCCTACCTACCCAGAATACACAAACCCTGTCTGGGACGGTGCGAACACCGCCCTTGACAGGAAACCCTTTGTCCGAGCTCTCCTCGCTGGAAGGACTCCCAGCAGCAGGAGGTCAGACTCGTGTCTGTGGTGGCAGCATCCATTTTGTGGAGCTGAGGCTTCAGTTAACTTTAACCGGGGTTCACAGTTACGTACATGTCGTGTCCCTCTAGAAGGGCGGAATGCTAACCTCGTCGCCAGAATTGGTGAGGGGGCAGCATCCCGATTCGTATGACACCTTACTCGACATGTCTTGATAACGCGATACCGAAGTTACCGATATGATACGCGTTATCATGGAACAGCCATTGGGTCTTGGTTCCGCAAGCTGCAACCGGGCTCGGCTCATGCCAGAGCCCAATTCACACGGTTCCATGCACTCTGCCTTCAGGATTGTCAAGGCCTGCCGTAGGAGTGACTGATAGGAACTCGGGTGTCCATTTTAAGGTTAGGTATAGGGATACTATACCTACAGCAACGGGCGAGTACGCCACGTTGCCCCAGCTGTCGTGCAGCCAGTTGTGTCAGATTTAGATGGCCATCCAGGGGTGGCATAATACATGCTTCAGCTCCTGGTAGGCCCTGGGTACACCGATGCCCTGAGTTACAGGGTGGTCCAGTTCCAATTGGGTAATGCACCTAGGGTACACACAGCAATTTAGTGAGAGAACAGCTAGGCTGTGGGTCTGATTGGCAGGCCCACAGCCCGAGAAAGTCGTAAACCAGTGAAACAAAAGCAAAAAGTCCGGGTGATCATAGGATTGCAGACCCTACTCTCCTACACTCCTCCTCCGATCATCCCAGAGGGAGACACCCTCAGTACCGATCCCCCAGAGCAAAACCAAGAAGGGCCTACTCAGCTCCAGGATCTTCAAGAACTGGCCCAGTGGCGTCAAGAGGGTGGACCCACCCAGGAACAATTCCGGCAAGAACAGAAGACCTGTCCCTCCCTCGAGGGACTCCGACAGCAAGCCCTCGCCCAGAGCGCAGGAGACACTGCGGGGGCACACTGGATCTATTGGGACAATGACCTACTGTACAGCGAGCAAAGAATTGCTGAGTTGGGGGCCAGCCGGGTGCTGGTGGTGCCCCTCCGCTTCAGAGACTTCCTTTTGAACTTAGCGCACGATGTCCCCCTTGCCGGGCACTTGGGACAAGACAAAACTTACAACCGCCTGGTAACACACTTCTACTGGCCCAAAATGCGAAATGATGTCTCCAACCACTGCCGGGCCTGCCCCACCTGCCAGGCCAGCGGGAAGAGCGGCCGAAAAATCAAAGCACCCTTGCAACCATTCCCCGTCGTCACCACCCCGTTCGAACGGGTGGGAATAGACATTGTGGGGCCCCTGGACCCCCGAACAGCACAGGGGCACCGGTTCATCCTGGTCCTGGTGGACCACGCCACCCGCTATCCCGAGGCCATTCCTCTTCGGACCATAACAGCACCAGTGGTAGGCCGAGCCTCAATGGGGATCTTCTCTCGAGTGGGCTTCCCCCGGGAAGTCGTCAGCGACAGGGGCACGAACTTTATCTCCAAATACATGAAATCTCTCTGGCAGCAGTGCGGGGTTACCTACCGGTTCACGACCCCCTATCACCCGCAAGGAAACGGACTGGTCGAACGGTTTAACCGCACTCTCAAGGGGATGATCATGGGCCTGGAGGAACCCCAACGTCGCCAATGGGACGTGCTGCTCCCGTGCCTCCTCTTCGCCTACCGAAAGGTTCCCCAGAAATCCCTCGGTTTTAGCCCCTTCGAGCTCCTGTACGGACACCCTGTCCGGGGGCCCCTCAGCCTGGTTAAAGAAGAATGGGAGATGACCCTCCAGAAGGCCCCTCCGGACGTGTATAAGTACCTCCTGACCCTCCGCAACCAGACCCGGCGATTCAGGGACCTCGCCAAAGCCAATCTTGAGGCCAGTCAGGAGGACATGAAGAAATGGTACGATCAACATGCCTCCTCCATTGAGTTCGAGCCCGGTCAGCAAGTATGGGTGATGTCTCCAGTCGAACCTTGTGCCTTGCAGGACAAATGGACGGGGCCCTTCAAGGTGATTGAGCGCAAGGGCCCTGTCACCTACCTAATAGACATGGAGTCCCCCCGGAACCCCCTCCGGGTCCTCCACGCCAACAGACTCAAACCACACTTCGTACGTTCGGAACTCAGCCTACTGTGGCAACAGATAGTGGGGCGGAAGAAGACTCCGAGCCCCTCCCTGACCTACTGAGGACCCGTGAGAAAGATGGCTCGGTGGACGGGGTCCGACTCTCCGATGCCTTGACCCCGGAACAACGCCAAGACTGTCGGGCTCTCCTGCTGCAATTTGCGAACCTGTTCTCACTCACCCCGGGGGTCACCCCCTGGTGCCTCCACGACGTGGACACTGGGGATAGTCCCCCTATTCGACACAGGGCGTACCGAGTACCGGATCGGGTGCGCGCCTGCATCCAGGACGAAGTCTCTAAAATGCTCGCACTCTGAGTCATCGAGCCCTCCGACAGCCCATGGGCCAGCCCAGTCGTACTGGTCCCCAAAGCTGCCGCCCCGGGCACCACCCCCGAGCTCCGATTCTGTGTAGACTATCGGGGCCTGAACGCTGTCACCCGAACCGACGCTCATCCCATTCCCCGGGCAGATGAACTGGTTGACCGTATGGGGGCTGCCCGCTACCTGAGCATCTTCGATCTGACAGCGGGCTACTGGCAGATCGGCCTCACCCCCAGAGCCCAAGAACGATCCGCCTTCTCTACCCCGGATGGCCACTACCATTTCAAAGTGATGCCATTCGGCATGAAAAACGCTCCAGCCACTTTTCAACTACTCGTGAACCAGGTATTGGTGGGCCTCGAAGAGTTCTGCGCCGCCTACCTGGACGATATTGCTGTATACAGCCGTCACTGGGCAGACCACCTTCACCACCTCCGAGAAGTCCTGCACGCCCTCCAACAGGCCGGCCTTACCATCAAGGCCAGCAAATGCCAGATTGGCCAGGGGTCCGTGACCTACCTCGGACACCAAGTGGGGAGCGGTATGGTGGCCCCCCTCCAGCTCAAGATCGCTGCCATCCAGTCCTGGCAGCCACCCGTCACCCAAACCGAGGTCCGAGCCTTCTTGGGGCTCACCGGATACTACCGGCGGTTTGTGAAAGACTATGGCAGCATTGTGGGGCCCCTCACAGAACTCACATCCAAGAAAAACCCCAAAACAGTCAACTGGACCCCGGACTGTCAAGCGGCCTTCGAGAAGCTGAAGGCCGCCATGTGCACCGCCCCTGTGCTCCAGGCCCCCGACTACAGCCGGGAATTCATCGTCTAGACGGACGCCTCAGATCATGGCATTGGGGCAGTCCTCTCCCAACTCAACGCCGAGGGAATCGACCAGCCAGTGGCCTTCATCAGCCGACGCCTGCTGGCTCGAGAGCAGCGCTGGAGCACCATCGAGCGGGAGGCCTTCGCAGTGGTGTGGGCCCTCAAGAAACTCCGGCCCTACCTCTTTGGTACCCATTTCCGGGTACAAACAGATCATAGACCCCTGCAATGGTTGATGCAGATGCGGGGGGAGAATCCAAAACTGTTGCGATGGTCCATCTCCTTGCAGGGGATGGACTTCACTGTGGAGCATCGTCCAGGCCAGGACCACGCCAACGCGGACGGCCTGTCACGCTTTTTCCGCCTCGACGAGGAGAGTACCCAAGAGGATGGGTGACTCTCCCCGCCTTCAGCTGGGGGGGACGCATGTTGGACAGGCCTCGTGAAAGGCTCGCTCCCTCCCCGCATGACAGGGCCCGGACACCGGCTCTCCCGGTGTCACCAGAAGAACTACCCCGGCAACCCACAGAAGCAACCCGCAACCCGTCCCCCACAGGACGCCTGCTCCCGAACATCCCAGCATCGGCTGACCCGGGCCACCGTCAGCACCATTGCCCGGGCCCAGCCGCCATCTTGGACACTGCACCACGAGGCCGCGTGGCCTCAGCTCGACCCCAACCCTGGGCTTGGCCAGGCCCCGACATCGAGGCACCACCATCCACCCAGGAGGTGAAGAGACCACTTGGCAGGTCAATGGGAGAGAGGAGTGTCGATGGCTCTCCCCCGCCAGGTGCCGATCGCCCCCAGCCTCCCCGGGCGCTGGCTCCACCCCCCTGCTGGGTGTCTGGACTCCCTCATCCCGGACCTCCCGACCTCCAAGAGCGAGGGTCCGGACATCAAAGGAGGCCAGACCTATAACTGGGGCAGCTCAAGAGCAGGAAGGCAGTTGTATCCTGGAGTCGAGAGACACCTAGAAGAACTCATCCTTGACGGACTGTTGGCGCTGCCGCAGCCCTGCCTTGTGAATCATCGTCCTGCCTGCTGGCGCTGCCGCTGCCCTCTGCAACCTACATCCTCGTCGGGACCTGCTGGCGCTGCCGCGGCCCTCTGCAACCTACATCCTCGTCGGGACCTGCTGGCGCTGCCGCGGCCCTCTGCAACCTACATCCTCGTCGGGACCTGCTGGCGCTGCCGCGGCCCTCTGCAACCTACGTCCTCGTCGGGACCTGCTGGCGCTGCCGCGGCCCATCCTTGTGTGAACCATCGCCCTTGCCGGCTGGCGCTGCCGCGGCCCTTCTCAAGTGAGACTTATCATCCGAGCCTGCTGGCGCTGCCGCGGCCCGACCTTCCAGAACTCCGAGCTCGAGGATTGTGAGCTATTCATCGTACCACCTCAGTACCAGACCGGTACCAAGACTGTCCCGCTACCCCCTTTCCCTTCCAGAGACTAGAATTGAGAGGACCCTTGTGTCCCGATCTCACTGTATCGTGATACCCTTGCTTCAAGAATCGTATATAAAGAGTGTTGACCTTATCCTTGTGTGGTGTCCATCTGTGGGGGGGAAGTTACTTGTCTGTACGATCGCTGGAGACGGCCCTCACCGGAGGCCTCTCCTCTTGTCCTCGGCCGACCCTCCAGGTCCCCGTCTAACATTGGTGGCCAGCGGCGCGATCCGAACAAACGCGTAATCGTACAGAGAGTAACTCACCCCACGACTCAACCACAATGACAACAAAATAGAGCGGATCCACAGAGAAGTTCCAGATGGAGAAAGTATAAGAGTACAACCACCGAGAGCTAAAGCAATTTTGCATAGAACTAGGCATTGCTACCACCGGGCTGAGCACGAAAGAGGACTTCAAACACGCCCTAGAATCTTGGGCAGAAACGGGTACGGCCGTACCCCGGAACCAAAACCTCGAGGCACCAGAAACAAACACCACTCCAACGGAAGGAAGGAGAGCGGGTCTCTCCCTGGAAGAGATCCAAGAACGAGAGAAAAGCAGACTCCATGAATTAGAGTTGGCACGGCTCCGGTTAGACGGAGAGCTGAAATTGGCGGAACAAAAGATAACATTAGAACACTTGCGGCTCCGAGAGGAGCGGGAAGAGAAACAAAGGCAGAGAGAACTCGAAGAGAAAAAACTGGCATACGAACATGAGCGCAAGCTAGCAGAGATAGAGATGCGGAAACAGAATAAAGATCTCGGGGTGCCCGAGCGCCCGCACACCCCGGGCACTGCCGAACCAAAAGTCCACATCCCCAAGGATGTCGTCAGAGAATATTATCGGAACGACGATATCCAGCAGTGGTTCAAGGCCTACGAGATCGCCATGACCTCCCACCGGATTGATGGAAGTGACTGGGGAGCCGGGCTATGGGGGAGGTTCGTCAATGAAGGGCGCGACGCCCTGCTGCAGCTCCCGGACCATCAGATGACATCCTATGACCACATGAAGGCCGCCCTCCTCACTCGATACGGACTCACGCCCGAGATGTACCGCCAGAGGTTCCGCGACTGCAAGCGGATCCCGGGTACAACTTGGGTGGAGTATGTGAACTATTTCAGCCGAGCCTTCGAGGGGTGGATCAAGGGCAGCCACGTAACCACCTACGAGCAACTCTTTAACCTCATTGTGTGGGAGCACCTCTCCAACAATTGCTTTGTCGAGCTCAGGCAGCACCTCCTCGACAGTAAACTGACTGAACCTCGGCAGCTCGCCGCCGAAGCTGACCGATGGGAAAGCACTCGAGTTGCCCGAAGTGGGCCAAGTGAACCAAACAGAACCAACCAGGGTCCCCATCGCCACCGAGGAGGAGGAGGCCAGGGCCGGGGCAGGGACGCCGTCCCGGCAGCTCCCCCCAACAACACCCCGCCCCCGGCCGGTAGGGGAAACCCCCCGATGCGTCCAGGGTTCCGAGCCAACGTTACTTGCCACCGGTGCCAGCGGACCGGCCACTATGCCAGCGACCCTAACTGCCCGAAGAACCAGAGTCCCATACCCCGCCAGGTCGCTGCCGCCGCCCTGGGAGAGGAGCAAGCTCCCAAAGATTATGAAGAGTACGAACAGGAACAGCCCGAGTGGGAACCCGCCGCCATGATCCTGGCTTGCCTAGGGGGAAGAGACATGATTCCGCGGGCTCCCCTACCCGCCGACACGAGAAAATACAGCCAGTGGGTGAACATTATTGGGCGCAAGGCCGAAGCCCTGCGTGACACCGGGGCCAGTGTGACGGCAGTCCGCTGTCATCTGGTAACCCCGGAACAAATCTTGCCAAACGTTCTTTGCCCCGTCCGATCAGCTGACAATTCGGAGAGCCTGTGTCGGATGGCCTGCGTCCCCTTCGAATAGGGAGGAGTGTCCGGTATGCTAAAGGTGACTGTCCGCGATGATGCCCGGGTGGACTGCCTCCTGGGAAACGACCTCGAAAGTTCCCCCTGGGCAGCCGTTGAGAGAAGAGAGCACCTGGGGATGTTGGGCCTCCCGGACTGGGCCTGCGTAACGACCCGGTCCATGGCCGCCCGCACCATCCCCAGTCCCGAAGAACCCGAATGGCCAGCACCTCCTTGTGAGAAGTTGGCCCGATATGCAGTGTTCACTATTCTAGTGACCACTATGTATCGTTCTAAACGACCCTTATGGTGATTGGTTGTAAGTCAACCTTAGACCAGCTATCCTAGTAGCGTGGATACGAGCAGTCTTCGGGCTAAACTCTAGAGGGCGTGTTAAGCCAGCTGTTATACCATCACATACCCCTTGAACACCAAGTGAAAGGACACCACACAAGTGTTATGAAAATAAACAGTATATTTATTAGAATCACAACAGCCCTGTACTCTTTATGAGGACAGGGTACTAAGCACAGAACAAAACTCTTAGGAAAATACTTCAAGTGCACAATCAATACAAGTGCCCGAGGGCACGGAAAGTTTAGTGGTCTTGGGCGGACCCGATAAGGCAAGTCGGAAGCGAGGGACTCAGGACCCTTAAGTAAGGAGGCTATGCGGGCACCGAAATGCCGGAGTTACCTAGCCACAAGGGCTGCGGCTGCACAAGTCTTACAGGCGTCGGGGGTCTTTGCTGACGAGCCAGGAGCCGGAAGGAAGGAGTTGCTGGCCGGCGACCAGTGTAGAATAGTTCGTAGAGATCCAAGCCTGGATCAGAGATCGATGATACCTGAAAGCAGAGGGGACCAAGTTCGTACTACTAGCCAGTAGTCAGAGGGTACCAGGAAGGCACCGGATGACCGTCACCTCGTCTAGGTGAGTGGGCGACGCTAGGCTCTGCAGTCTCACGGACCAGGAGGCGTTGTCGGCGACCAGGATGGAGGTGCGAGCTGTCCCACGAAGGTTGATGCTGTCGGCGTCGCTGGGCCCAGGATTGGGGCAACAAGCCTTGGCAGATTTCAGGGCCACGTGGTGGGCCTAAAATGGCATCTTGAGTGGACCAGGAGGGTCCGGGGGGCTCCTCTCGGAAAAGGGAGCAAGGGCCGGTCTGGAGCAACCAGACCAGCAGCGTTGGTTGTTGGATGTCGTCAAGGAGATCACAAGCCAGCGGCTAGTGATCGGACAACGTGCTGAGCGGCGAGCAGAAGGGCCCCACGCAGATCGTGGAGATGCTGGGAGGCTGCACTTCGGTGCTGGATCTGCTCAGGATCGGGGCTTCTCGGACCCCAGAGCACTCACCAGAGGATTCCTTCAGTGGTCGTGCTGGATTAAGAAAGCGTGCAGGTTTTGATGATGGGCGGTCCCTCGAGGTCTCGTCGCACCCACAGATCTCAGCTGAGCTGACGATGTGGGTAGAGGTCAGAGGTGCCAGGGAAGCCGGTTCTCGTCGAGCTGGGTCGTCGGATTCCTGAGGAAGGACTTGCAGCAAACCGCAGAGTTCTTAGATGGTGCCTGCGGATGCAGGGTGACTACTCTTTAGCCACAAGGGAGAAATCTTGAGAAGAGTCTCGAATGTCCTTTCGTAGAAAGTAGTTCTTAATTCGAAGATGATCTAATTTGGAAGGGTCCCCGCTCCGGCCTTTATCCTAAAGGAAGGGGTGGGTACATTACTAGGTCCTGCCCTAGGGGTGGGACCAGGAAGAGGGGTAGTTACACCCCTCTCCCCCTGCTGGACTTTCCCCAGGTCAGGGGCTGCGCGCCCCTGGAACTGGTTCTAGCCGGCAGATGCGTAGTGAGCACCGGGGTGCCACTCCGCGGTCACCTTCTTGCAAAGCCCTACCTACCCAGAATACACAAACCCTGTCTGGGACGGTGCGAACACCGCCCTTGACAGGAAACCCTTTGTCCGAGCTCTCCTCGCTGGAAGGACTCCCAGCAGCAGGAGGTCAGACTCGTGTCTGTGGTGGCAGCGTCCATTTTGTGGAGCTGAGGCTTCAGTTAACTTTAACCGGGGTTCACAGTTACGTACATGTCGTGTCCCTCTAGAAGGGCGGAATGCTAACCTCGTCGCCAGAATTGGTGAGGGGGCAGCATCCCGATTCGTATGACACCTTACTCGACATGTCTTGATAACGCGATACCGAAGTTACCAATATGATACGTGTTATCATGGAACAGCCATTGGGTCTTGGTTCCGCAAGCTGCAACCGGGCTCGGCTCATGCCAGAGCCCAATTCACACAGTTCCATGCACTCTGCCTTCAGGATTGTCAAGGCCTGCCGTAGGAGTTACTGATAGGAACTCGGGTGTCCATTTTAAGGTTAGGTATAGGGATACTATACCTACAGCAACGGGCGAGTACGCCACGTTGCCCCAGCTGTCGTGCAGCCAGTTGTGTCAGATTTAGATGGCCATCCAGGGGTGGCATAATACATGCTTCAGCTCCTGGTAGGCCCTGGGTACACCGATGCCCTGAGTTACAGGGTGGTCCAGTTCCAATTGGGTAATGCACCTAGGGTACACACAGCAATTTAGTGAGAGAACAGCTAGGCTGTGGGTCTGATTGGCAGGCCCACAGCCCGAGAAAGTCGTAAACCAGTGAAACAAAAGCAAAAAGTCCGGGGTGATCATAGGATTGCAGACCCTACTCTCCTACATGACCCCCCCCAAACGTTGGGACAATAAGCTAACCTTGACCAGGTGAGTCTTCTTGTTCTAAGTGGAAATACCTGGAGAGCCCATCTGCATTGCCATGATCAGTGCCAGGTCTATGCTCCACTGTGAAGTCCATCCCCTGTAGGGAAATGGACCCCCTAAGCAGTTTGGGGTTTTCACCCTTCATCTGATTTAGCCATAGGAGGGGCTTATGGTCGGTCTGAATCTTGAAATGAGTGCCAAACAAGTATGGCCTCAGTTTCTTCAGGGCCCACACCACAGCGAAGGCCTCCCTCTCTATAGTTGACCAATTTTTCTCTCTGGGGGTCAGCCGTCTGCTTATAAAAGCAATGGGCTGGTCATTACCATCAAAATTCAGTTGAGATAGAACAGCTCCCACACCCAACTCAGAAGCATCTGTTTGGACAATGAATGGTTTGGAGTAGTCTGGACTCTTGAGGATAGGTGCCGTGCACATGGCCTGTTTTAGGTCATCGAATGCTTTTTGACAGCTCGCTGTCCACTGAACCTTTTTTGGCATTTTCTTACTCGTCAGTTCATTGAGCGGAGTCACAATCGATCCGTAATTCCTGACGAACTTCCGGTAGTAACCAGTCAGGCCCAAGAAAGCTCGAACCTGAGTCTGGGTGGTTGGAGGAGCCCAGTACCTGATTGACTGTATCTTGCTCTCCAGTGGTTGAACTCGGCCTCCACCGACAAGGTGGCCCAAGTACTCAACCTGTGTCTGCCCTATCTGGCACTTGGTAGCCTTGATAGTGAGACCTGCTGCTTGCAGAGCCTCTAACACTTTCCGCAGGTGGACCAGGTGATCCTCCCAGGTGGAGCTAAAGACAGCGATATCGTCAAGATACGCCGCACAGAAGTCATCCAGCCCAGTGAGAACGTGATTCACCAACCGTTGGAAGGTGGCAGGTGCATTTTTCAAACCAAAGGGCATCACCACGAACTGATAATGCCCACCAGGGGTAGAAAATGCGGTCTTAGGCTTGGCGTCCTCAGCTAACCTGATTTGCCAATACCCAGCTGTCAGGTCAAACGTACTTAAGTAGTTGGCCGAAGCCAATCTATCGATAAGCTCGTCTGCCCTTGGTATTGGGTGGGCATCAGTCTTAGTGACTGCATTGAGACCCCTGTAGTCTACGCAGAACCTCATCTCTTTCTTACCGCCCGGGGTGTGAGGTTTCGGCACTAGAACTACGGGACTAGCCCAAGGGCTATCCGAGGGTTCAATGACTCCCAGCTCCAACACTTTCTGCACTTCACTCTTGATGCAGTCTCTAACGTGATCGGGCTGCCTGTAGATTTTACTCTTGACGGGCAAGCTGTCACCAGTGTCAACCTCATGGGTGCACCAATTGGTCTGACTGGGTGTTAGAGAGAACATATGCCGGAAGGATTGAAGAACTTGTTTACAATCCTCCTGTTGATGCTCGGAGAGGCTGCCACAAAAGACAACAGCGTCTACCGATCCATCGTCAGGATTCTGAGTGAGCAGGTCGGGGAGAGGGTCACTCTCCTCCTCCTGTCCCTCATCTATGGCCATGAGCAAACTCATGTCCTTCCTGTCGACATATGCTTTGAGCCTGTTGACATGGAGCACCCTGTGGGGGCTCCGGGGAGTTCCAAGGTCTACCAGGTAGGTGACCTCTCCCTTTTTCTCCAGGATGGTGTAGGGCCCGGACCATTTGTCCTTGAGTGCTGCTGGGGCCACTGGCTCCAACACCCACACCTTCTGTCCGGGCTGGTAAACAGTCAAGACAGCCTTTTGGTCATGCCAAGCTTTTTGGAGTTCTTGGCTGGCCTTAAGGTTTTCGGATGCCTTCTCCATGTATTCAGCCATCCGCGAGCGGAGGCCAAGCACATAGTCCACTATGCTGGTTGCAGGCTTTTTGAGAGGTCTCTCCCATCCTTCCTTCACCAAACACAGGGGTCCTCTTACAGGATGCCCGTACAAAAGTTCAAAAGGGCTGTAGCCAACCCCCTTCTGTGGGACTTCTCTGTAAGCGAATAAAAGGCAGGGGATCAGGACGTCCCATCTACGCCGAAGCTTTTCAGGTAGTCCATGAATCATCCCTTTCAGGGTCCTGTCGAATCTCTCAACAAGCCCATTGCATTGTGGATGATAGGGTGTAGTGAACTTGTAGTTGACACCACATTCCTTCCACATAGCAGTTAAGTAGCTCGACATGAAGTTTGCACCTCTGTCGGAGACAACCTCCTTAGGGAAGCCCACTCTGGAGAATACTCCAACTAGGGCTCTTGCCACCACAGGGGCTGTAGTGGTCCTAAGGGGAATAGCTTCAGGATACCTGGTGGCATGATCCACTACCACCAGTATAAACTTGAGCCCTGATGCTGTTGGTGGTTCCATGGGACCGACGATGTCAATCCCCACCCGTTCAAAGGGCACCCCCACCACAGGCATTGGTATAAGGGGGGCCTTTGTCGTGCCACCTGACTTACCACTGGCTTGGCAAGTGACACAGGAGCGGCAAAACTCCTTGGTATCTTCGTTCATGTGAGGCCAGTGAAAGTGCGAGACAAGCCTGTCCCACGTCTTCGTCTGGCCTAAGTGTCCTGCTAAGGGAATCTCGTGGGCCAAGGTAAGGAGGAAACCACACTGAGACAAGGGGATAACCAGCCTCCTGGTCATGCCAGGCTTGGGGTCTCTTGCCTCAGTGTACAGGAGTCCATCTTCCCAGTATACCTTGTGGGTACCTGTGGCGTTCCCAGCAGCCTCAGCAGCAGCCTGCTGTCTGAGGGGTTCAAGGGAAGGGCAGTCTAACTGGTCCTTCCCCAGGTCTTCTCGTGTGGGTCCCCCTGAGCCCAGAAACTCAACTTGATCAAGTTCGAGTTCTTTAGGTTCAGTTTCCCGCAATTCCTGGAGGTCAGCCTCCTCTGAGACTTGATCCTCGACCTGGGGCAAGGGGGAAGGCGAGGCCTTAACCCGACTGCTCTTCTTCTTGGGAGGTGTCTGGTCCGTTGTTCCAGGATCCAGCACCTGTTCAGTAGGGCATCGTCTGACCTGTGACCTGGTCACAGCAAACACGTGTGCTGGCAAGCCTAACATCTCCATGTGAGTCCGTTGCTCCACTTCTGACCATTGTGATGACTCCAAATCATTGCCCAACAAACAATCCACTGGGAGGTCTGAACTAACAACAACCTTTTTCTGGTCATTTACCCCTCCCCAGGAGAAAGCAACAATCGCCATACTATGACTGGTAGTGACGTTGCTGGCATTGGTCACCAGGAAATCTGTACCTGGCATGATCTGTCCAGGGTCCATAAAGTTAGGCGTCACCATGGTGACGCTGGCACAAGTGTCCCTATAGGCCTGAGCCATTCTTCCATTGATTAAAGGCGTCTGTCGGTATTTGCCCAAAGTATTGGGACTGACATCAGGGGATATATCCACATCCCCTGTACAGACAAGGACAGCCTGAGTGAGTGTACCAACTAAGCTGTCACACCCCTCAGAACCCAAGGTTAACCCAACTAGTCCCTTGGGAGGCGCACTACTACTGCTGGCTGTACTAGGGGGCACAGGTGCCTTAGGGGCTGCAGTAGCAGGAGTCTGCCCTCCTTTCTTGGTGCACTCACTAAACCAGTGAGTTTTACTTTTACAGTATTGGCACCACCTTTTCGATTGGCCTTCTTGATTCTTCTTTTTCTGGGAAGCCTGACCCCCCCCCCCTCTTTGGGTTGTTGGGGACCTGTCGAAGACTTCTGGTCCCCAACAACCCAAAGAGGGTTTGAATCTTTACCCTTCTGGTCTGCTTTCTTCTGACCACCCTGGTTCTGGCCCTGGTTTTGCTTAACCCTTGTTCGGACCCATCTGTCTGCCTTCTTTCCCAATTCTTGGGGAGAGGTCAGATCCGAGTCGACAAGGTGCTGATGCAACAACTGGTTCTGACAATTGTTTAAAATCTGTTCTCGCATGATCAAATTATACAATCCTGTGTAATCAGTAACCTTACTGCCCAGCAACCAGCCCTCCAAAGCCTTAGTGGCACAATCAACGAAATCAGACCAGTCCTGAGACTGAGTTTTCTGGGTATCCCTGAACAGCAACCTGTACTGCTCAGTGGTTAGGCCGAACCCATCAATCAGTGTGTTCTTCAGGACCTGGTAATTGTTAGCGTCCTCCACTCTAGTAGTGAGGAGCTTATCTCTACCTTTACCTTCAAAGGAGAGCCACAAGATAGCTGCCCACTGACTCTGGGGGATGCACTGTACAGTGCAGGCCCGCTCCAAAGCAGTAATCCATTTGTGGATGTTGTCCCCTTGCTTAAAGGGGGGCACTATCTTATTCAGGTGCTTAGTGTCTAAACTCCTGGGTTCCCGTGGGGGAATGCTGCCACCAGTGGGAATCGTCCCACTCAATTCTTGCTCTCGAGCAAAGGCGAGTCTTTCTTTGGCTAGGGCAAGTTCTTCCCTCTCGATCCGCAGATTGACTTCCCGCTCCTTCGCTTCGTACACTCTCCTCTGAGGGGATGTCATCCCTCTTCGAGCAGAGCCTCGAGAGCCATTGGTTCGAACGGATCTATTAGAGCCTCTCGACAGAGACCTAACTCGTCCGTTCCCAATGTTAAGCTGGCCCGAGAGAGGCCCCAGGGGTCTCCTAGTACCATTCTCGTGCCGGCTTAAGTTGTCCTGTGTTAGCTGACTAACTATGACTGGACCTTTGTCTGCCTCGTCCCCAGATGTCTCTGGCTCCTCGTCCTCCTCTTCACCTTCTGCGGAGAGATGGATAAGGTCAGGATCACCTGCGGTTCCCTCGAGGGGGGGCATATCCACTTCTGGATGAGAAGGGTCGGTGTTACCCGCCCTCCTTGCATCATAAGTCTCCAAGAGACCAATCAGAAACGGGATGGTAGGGTTTGCACCCTGTTTTAACTTCCGAGATGTACAGATCTGTCGCATCTCTTGGAAGCTAAGTGCAGCATATCTGGAGGTGACCTGTGGAAGGTCGACTGACACAAGGGGAGACTCAGAGTTTCCTCCTTTGTCTGACATGCTGCTTCTAGTGTGGTGTAAGTGATGCACCTACCTACACTATATGTTTACCTACTGATCCCTTGCTAAGAGTTGTAGCCAAGGTGTGCTAAGCCTTGAGGAGCTACAACAGCTGGTTCAGTAGAACTCAGAGTATTCTAAGCTAAGTTATATGTACCTGGAGTACTTATGCGATCTTTCACAAGATATTCTTAGGATACGCGTGGTAAAACAACAGCAAGCTCAAATCCCAACCGCTGCTCACCAATGTGAGAAGTTGGCCCGATATGCAGTGTTCACTATTCTAGTGACCACTATGTATCGTTCCAAACGACCCTTATGGTGATTGGTTGTAAGTCAACCTTAGACCAGCTATCCTAGTAGCGTGGATACGAGCAGTCTTCGGGCTAAACTCTAGAGGGCGTGTTAAGCCAGCTGTTATACCATCACATACCCCTTGAACACCAAGTGAAAGGACACCACACAAGTGTTATGAAAATAAACAGTATATTTATTAGAATCACAACAGCCCTGTACTCTTTATGAGGACAGGGTACTAAGCACAGAACAAAACTCTTAGGAAAATACTTCAAGTGCACAATCAATACAAGTGCCCGATGGCACGGAAAGTTTAGTGGTCTCGGGCGGACCCGATAAGGCAAGTCGGAAGCGAGGGACTCAGGACCCTTAAGTAAGGAGGCTATGCGGGCACCGAAATGCCGGAGTTACCTAGCCACAAGGGCTGCGGCTGCACAAGTCTTACAGGCGTCGGGGGTCTTCGCTGACGAGCCAGGAGCCGGAAGGAAAGAGTTGCTGGCCGGCGACCAGTGTAGAATAGTTCGTAGAGATCCAAGCCTGGATCAGAGATCGATGATACCTGAAAGCAGAGGGGACCAAGTTCGTACTACTAGCCAGTAGTCAGAGGGTACCAGGAAGGCACCGGATGGCCGTCACCTCGTCTAGGTGAGTGGGCGACGCTAGGCTCTGCAGTCTCACGGACCAGGAGGCGTTGTCGGCGACCAGGATGGAGGTGCGAGCTGTCCCACGAAGGTTGATGCTGTCGGCGTCGCTGGGCCCAGGATTGGGGCAACAAGCCTTGGCAGATTTCAGGGCCACGTGGTGGGCCTAAAATGGCGTCTTGAGTGGACCAGGAGGGTCCAGGGGGCTCCTCTCGGAAAAGGGAGCAAGGGCCAGTCTGGAGCAACCAGACCAGCAGCGTTGGTTGTCGGATGTCGTCAAGGAGATCACAAGCCAGCGGCTAGTGATCGGACAACGTGCTGAGCGGCGAGCAGAAGGGCCCCACGCAGATCGTGGAGATGCTGGGAGGCTGCACTTCGGTGCTGGAGCTGCTCAGGATCGGGGCTTCTCGGACCCCAGAGCACTCACCAGAGGATTCCTTCGGTGGTCGTGCTGGATTAAGAAAGCGTGCAGGTTTTGATGATGGCCGGTCCCTCGAGGTCTCGTCGCACCCACAGATCTCAGCTGAGCTGACGATGTGGGTAGAGGTCAGAGGTGCCAGGGAAGCCGGTTCTCGTCGAGCTGGGTCGTCGGATTCCTGAGGAAGGACTTGCAGCAAACCGCAGAGTTCTTAGATGGTGCCTGTGGATGCAGGGTGACTACTCCTTAGCCACAAGGGAGAAATCTTGAGAAGAGTCTCGAATGTCCTTTCGTAGAAAGTAGTTCTTGATTCAAAGATGATCTAATTTGGAAGGGTCCCCGCTCCGGCCTTTGTCCTAAAGAAAGGGGTGGGTACATGACTAGGTCCTGCCCTAGGGGTGGGACCAGGAAGGGGGGTAGTTACACCCCTCTCCCCCTGCTGGACTTTCCCCAGGTCAGGGGCTGCGCACCCCTGGAACTGGTTCTAGCCGGCAGATGCGTAGTGAGCACCGGGGTGCCACTCCGCAGTCACCTTCTTGCAAAGCCCTACCTACCCAGAATACACAAACCCTGTCTGGGACGGTGCGAACACCGCCCTTGACAGGAAACCCTTTGTCCGAGCTCTCCTCGCTGGAAGGACTCCCAGCAGCAGGAGGTCAGACTCGTGTCTGTGGTGGCAGCATCCATTTTGTGGAGCTGAGGCTTCAGTTAACTTTAACCGGGGTTCACAGTTACGTACATGTCGTGTCCCTCTAGAAGGGCGGAATGCTAACCTCGTCGCCAGAATTGGTGAGGGGGCAGCATCCCGATTCGTATGACACCTTACTCGACATGTCTTGATAACGCGATACCGAAGTTACCGATATGATACGCGTTATCATGGAACAGCCATTGGGTCTTGGTTCCGCAAGCTGCAACCGGGCTCGGCTCATGCCAGAGCCCAATTCACACGGTTCCATGCACTCTGCCTTCAGGATTGTCAAGGCCTGCCGTAGGAGTGACTGATAGGAACTCGGGTGTCCATTTTAAGGTTAGGTATAGGGATACTATACCTACAGCAACGGGCGAGTACGCCACGTTGCCCCAGCTGTCGTGCAGCCAGTTGTGTCAGATTTAGATGGCCATCCAGTGGTGGCATAATACATGCTTCAGCTCCTGGTAGGCCCTGGGTACACCGATGCCCTGAGTTACAGGGTGGTCCAGTTCCAATTGGGTAATGCACCTAGGGTACACACAGCAATTTAGTGAGAGAACAGCTAGGCTGTGGGTCTGATTGGCAGGCCCACAGCCCGAGAAAGTCGTAAACCAGTGAAACAAAAGCAAAATGTCTGGGTGATCATAGGATTGCAGACCCTACTCTCCTACACTCCTCCTCCGATCATCCCAGAGGGAGACACCCTCAGTACCGATCCCCCAGAGCAAAACCAAGAAGGGCCTACTCAGCTCCAGGATCTTCAAGAACTGGCCCAGTGGCGTCAAGAGGGTGGACCCACCCAGGAACAATTCCGGCAAGAACAGAAGACCTGTCCCTCCCTCGAGGGACTCCGACAGCAAGCCCTCGCCCAGAGCGCAGGAGACACTGCGGGGGCACACTGGATCTATTGGGACAATGACCTACTGTACAGCGAGCAAAGAATTGCTGAGTTGGGGGCCAGCCGGGTGCTGGTGGTGCCCCTCCGCTTCAGAGACTTCCTTTTGAACTTAGCGCACGATGTCCCCCTTGCCGGGCACTTGGGACAAGACAAAACTTACAACCGCCTGGTAACACACTTCTACTGGCCCAAAATGCGAAATGATGTCTCCAACCACTGCCGGGCCTGCCCCACCTGTCAGGCCAGCGGGAAGAGCGGCCGAAAAATCAAAGCACCCTTGCAACCATTCCCCGTCGTCACCACCCCGTTCGAACGGGTGGGAATAGACATTTTGGGGCCCCTGGACCCCCGAACAGCACAGGGGCACCGGTTCATCCTGGTCCTGGTGGACCACGCCACCCGCTATCCCGAGGCCATTCCTCTTCGGACCATAACAGCACCAGTGGTAGGCCGAGCCTCAATGGGGATCTTCTCTCGAGTGGGCTTCCCCCGGGAAGTCGTCAGCGACAGGGGCACGAACTTTATCTCCAAATACATGAAATCTCTCTGGCAGCAGTGCGGGGTTACCTACCGGTTCACGACCCCCTATCACCCGCAAGGAAACGGACTGGTCGAAAGGTTTAACCGCACTCTCAAGGGGATGATCATGGGCCTGGAGGAACCCCAACGTCGCCAATGGGACGTGCTGCTCCCGTGCCTCCTCTTCGCCTACCGAGAGGTTCCCCAGAAATCCCTCGGTTTTAGCCCCTTCGAGCTCCTGTACGGACACCCTGTCCGGGGGCCCCTCAGCCTGGTTAAAGAAGAATGGGAGATGACCCTCCAGAAGGCCCCTCCGGACGTGTATAAGTACCTCCGACCCTCCGCAACCAGACCCGGCGATTCAGGGACCTCGCCAAAGCCAATCTTGAGGCCAGTCAGGAGGACATGAAGAAATGGTACGATCAACATGCCTCCTCCATTGAGTTCGAGCCCGGTCAGCAAGTATGGGTGATGTCTCCAGTCGAACCTTGTGCCTTGCAGGACAAATGGACGGGGCCCTTCAAGGTGATTGAGCGCAAGGGCCCTGTCACCTACCTAATAGACATGGAGTCCCCCCGGAACCCCCTCCGGGTCCTCCACGCCAACAGACTCAAACCACACTTCGTACGTTCGGAACTCAGCCTACTGATGGCAACAGATAGTGGGGCGGAAGAAGACTCCGAGCCCCTCCCTGACCTACTGAGGACCCGTGAGAAAGATGGCTCGGTGGACGGGGTCCGACTCTCCGATGCCTTGACCCCGGAACAACGCCAAGACTGTCGGGCTCTCCTGCTGCAATTTGCGAACCTGTTCTCACTCACCCCGGGGGTCACCCCCTGGTGCCTCCACGACGTGGACACTGGGGATAGTCCCCCTATTCGACACAGGGCGTACCGAGTACCGGATCGGGTGCGCGCCTGCATCCAGGACGAAGTCTCTAAAATGCTCGCACTCGGAGTCATCGAGCCCTCCGACAGCCCCTGGGCCAGCCCAGTCGTACTGGTCCCCAAAGCTGCCGCCCCGGGCACCACCCCCGAGCTCCGATTCTGTGTAGACTATCGGGGCCTGAACGCTGTCACCCGAACCGACGCTCACCCCATTCCCCGGGCAGATGAACTGGTTGACCGTATGGGGGCTGCCCGCTACCTGAGCATCTTCGATCTGACAGCGGGCTACTGGTAGATCGGCCTCACCCCCAGAGCCCAAGAACGATCCGCCTTCTCTACCCCGGATGGCCACTACCATTTCAAAGTGATGCCATTCGGCATGAAAAACGCTCCAGCCACTTTTCAACTACTCGTGAACCAGGTATTGGTGGGCCTCGAAGAGTTCTGCGCCGCCTACCTGGACGATATTGCTGTATACAGCCGTCACTGGGCAGACCACCTTCACCACCTCCGAGAAGTCCTGCACGCCCTCCAACAGGCCGGCCTTACCATCAAGGCCAGCAAATGCCAGATTGGCCAGGGGTCCGTGACCTACCTCGGACACCAAGTGGGGAGCGGTCTGGTGGCCCCCCTCCAGCTCAAGATCGCTGCCATCCAGTCCTGGCAGCCACCCGTCACCCAAACCGAGGTCCGAGCCTTCTTGGGGCTCACCGGATACTACCGGCGGTTTGTGAAAGACTATGGCAGCATTGTGGGGCCCCTCACAGAACTCACATCCAAGAAAAACCCCAAAACAGTCAACTGGACCCCGGACTGTCAAGCGGCCTTCGAGAAGCTGAAGGCCGCCATGTGCACCGCCCCTGTGCTCCAGGCCCCCGACTACAGCCGGGAATTCATCGTCTAGACGGACGCCTCAGATCATGGCATTGGGGCAGTCCTCTCCCAACTCAACGCCGAGGGAATCGACCAGCCAGTGGCCTTCATCAGCCGACGCCTGCTGGCTCGAGAGCAGCGCTGGAGCACCATCGAGCGGGAGGCCTTCGCAGTGGTGTGGGCCCTCAAGAAACTCCGGCCCTACCTCTTTGGTACCCATTTCCGGGTACAAACAGATCATAGACCCCTGCAATGGTTGATGCAGATGCGGGGGGAGAATCCAAAACTGTTGCGATGGTCCATCTCCTTGCAGGGGATGGACTTCACTGTGGAGCATCGTCCAGGCCAGGACCACGCCAACGCGGACGGCCTGTCACGCTTTTTCCGCCTCGACGAGGAGAGTACCCAAGAGGATGGGTGACTCTCCCCGCCTTCAGCTGGGGGGGACGCATGTTGGACAGGCCTCGTGAAAGGCTCGCTCCCTCCCCGCATGACAGGGCCCGGACACCGGCTCTCCCGGTGTCACCAGAAGAACTACCCCGGCAACCCACAGAAGCAACCCGCAACCCGTCCCCCACAGGACGCCTGCTCCCGAACATCCCAGCATCGGCTGACCCGGGCCACCGTCAGCACCATTGCCCGGGCCCAGCCGCCATCTTGGACACTGCACCACGAGGCCGCGTGGCCTCAGCTCGACCCCAACCCTGGGCTTGGCCAGGCCCCGACATCGAGGCACCACCATCCACCCAGGAGGTGAAGAGACCACTTGGCAGGTCAATGGGAGAGAGGAGTGTCGATGGCTCTCCCCCGCCAGGTGCCGATCGCCCCCAGCCTCCCCGGGCGCTGGCTCCACCCCCCTGCTGGGTGTCTGGACTCCCTCATCCCGGACCTCCCGACCTCCAAGAGCGAGGGTCCGGACATCAAAGGAGGCCAGACCTATAACTGGGGCAGCTCAAGAGCAGGAAGGCAGTTGTATCCTGGAGTCGAGAGACACCTAGAAGAACTCATCCTTGACGGACTGTTGGCGCTGCCGCAGCCCTGCCTTGTGAATCATCGTCCTGCCTGCTGGCGCTGCCGCTGCCCTCTGCAACCTACATCCTCGTCGGGACCTGCTGGCGCTGCCGCGGCCCTCTGCAACCTACATCCTCGTCGGGACCTGCTGGCGCTGCCGCGGCCCTCTGCAACCTACATCCTCGTCGGGACCTGCTGGCGCTGCCGCGGCCCTCTGCAACCTACATCCTCGTCGGGACCTGCTGGCGCTGCCGCGGCCCTCTGCAACCTACGTCCTCGTCGGGACCTGCTGGCGCTGCCGCGGCCCATCCTTGTGTGAACCATCGCCCTTGCCGGCTGGCGCTGCCGCGGCCCTTCTCAAGTGAGACTTATCATCCGAGCCTGCTGGCGCTGCCGCGGCCCGACCTTCCAGAACTCCGAGCTCGAGGATTGTGAGCTATTCATCGTACCACCTCAGTACCAGACCGGTACCAAGACTGTCCCGCTACCCCCTTTCCCTTCCAGAGACTAGAATTGAGAGGACCCTCGTGTCCCGATCTCACTGTATCGTGATACCCTTGCTTCAAGAATCGTATATAAAGAGTGTTGACCTTATCCTTGTGTGGTGTCCATCTGTGGGGGGGAAGTTACTTGTCTGTACGATCGCTGGAGACGGCCCTCACCGGAGGCCTCTCCTCTTGTCCTCGGCCGACCCTCCAGGTCCCCGTCTAACACCTAACAATAAACATCTATTATTCAGGGCCAAGATACCATTGTGTGAACGTGTGCTTTACAAATACACGTTATGGCCTGCCGTTGTCTTTGTCGCAGGAATGCCATGCTTTCACAGACCCTTTAACACTGACAAGTTTCTAGCCAGTCATGAGGATGTTACAGACCCAGGTAAGGCAAAAAAAGAGATAAAAGCCACAAAATGAAATGAAAAGGGAGACAAGACATACCTTTGGGAAAAGATACAAATAGGTTCATAGTTACACGATTTTGACATAGAGAAATCCTACAATCAACATGTAATAGACTTTCCAAAATACATCTTGTCTGGGTGTATTTTTGTATAGTTTCAAACTGACTGGTTAGAATGTTTAACTCAAACCACTAACTGTGGTGTAGGAAAGTTAGTGCTCAAAAGCTGGGCCACTTTTGCCTTGTTTCAGTAGATTTCAATTTGATAGAGTCTCACTAGGCTGTGTTTCACTCATGTAATACATAGCCAAAAAGCCTCCCTGGGCTCTGCTTCTCAAATCATAACCTCTTTTTGTGACTACTAAATGACCGTTTTGGTTGCCAAAAGTCTTGTGTTTTGTGGGAGCTCATTTAAAAACCCCACCCAATTTACAAGGGAATCTTTGGATCTCCCGGGTGATCAGTGCATCTGCTTTCTTCTGCAGACCCATCATGAATGAGCTACTGTCTCGTGAGTGAGTTCTTACCATCTGACTGCATCTCCCGTAGCCAACAATTTATGACAAAGTGCGTTTCAGCAACATCCCATGCCTCCATCATCTACTCACCTCATAACATGAATTAGAATTTGTCGGCTTCCAGAGATCCAAGCGACATCTAACCTCTTACTTGGTTTCCTCAACTCTTGTCCCAAAGAGGGAGCAGACACAAGTTCAGAAAATGTGAGTCCAGCTCCATGGCCAAAACCTGGCCCAAAAGTAAAAAACTGCTTGAAGATAGGTAGAACATCAAGATTCTGCCCATGTCTATTACTCATCTGGACTTTGGCCTCCTTTCACAAGCCAAACACAGGTCTAAACTACAGCAAGGTAACAGTACTATGTGATGAATTGTAGAGTGTGATAGAATGCGCATGAATAACTCTATAGTCCAAAATATGATGTATTTTTGCAGGTTCAACTTCAGCCACATATCATGTGCTGTACTATATAATAACCTTTGCATTTGCTCTACTTCCAGACACCAACGTGTGCGGTTGAACAAACAATTGCACAAAAAACACAAATGAAACATGACTCCGTTTCAATGTTGCTGTCATTAATTCAAGGAATTGGGGCTAGCAAGGTGATTGCTTCCACACTTATAGAAATGTACCTAAAGCCCAAGTCATAATTTTACACCATACTTAAATCCAACCCAGATTAGGATTGATCTGACTGATCTTTCTATAATCCAATAATGTTATTAACTGATGATGCACAACCAGTGTATGCTACAGCTTATGAAATAAAAAATATCTTACCTGGGTCAAATTGGCTTTGTACAAAAAAGACAAACATAAAAAAAAATCCAGGGTGTCAGAAATGCACTAGAGAAAGAAGATCATTTCCAGTACAACATCAACCAGAGTTATTCAGAAGAGCTTCTCAAGAAATTTGACTTGGGTACATTATTTTTCAAAATTCCTTAAAAGAATAATTTCACTAGACTCACAATTAAAGTCAGCAAACTCTTGAGTTTCTCCATTGATGGCTCTGTCCAGAGGAACACAAAATGGATGCCCATTGTTTTTTCTTCCTGTTTCAAGGGAAGCTTTTGCCCAAACCAGAAAATTTGATGATACAAAATTACTATTAGCTGTGAGATTCATGTGAAACTTCACACAATCACACCTATGAATGATGGACGTTCTTGGTGGGGGGTGGAGGTCGGCTCTACCAACATTCATACTGAACGCGAACTATTTCAATAGATATTAGGAATCAAAGATAATTTCCTGAATCAATAGCTGGAAACACAACAAGAAATGTCCATTTGTGCCAAAGAGACTTTTGATTTTAAGTGAGCTTATAAATAGTAAAACATTTAGGGGACAATTTAACACTGTCAGAATACCTCTTCCGCTAACAAAAAATGGAACAGATTTGAAATAGTGTAAATTTAATGGCTAACAAGCAAGTACAACAATTAAACTTCGTCCAACACCCTTGTCTGTTTTGTATGTACTTTCTATCAATATCCTCCCTCGCCAGACAGAAGAAAATATAAAAATGTAATTCATGACATTTCCAAAAAGTTTTTATTACTTTAGAATGTAACGTAGAACTAGCATTGCTTCACATATACTTAACAATAGAGATTTTTGTACTGCATGAGCCATAATAAAACATGATTCTACAACAAGCCAACAACTTTCGAGTTACATTATCAGCATCACCCCGGCAATGGGACGCAGCAATTTGGAAATTTACTTCCTTTCTTTTTCTACTTACTCATGTCTCACGAAACTCTAAATTTACTCCATAAATAAATGCAGGTCAGTTTTAAACTGGTAAATTGATGCTTTCTGGAGCATGGCTTCATTAGTAAGACGTTAGCTGACTGTATAATTTAAATAGGAATTTTAGATAGCAAAACCAGACACATTCTAGTTTAGAATTATCAGTCAGTAAAATGCTAAACCAATGATTTAAAAAAAAAATGAGTATCACATCGTTACAAAAGATTGCAACCCCTCCCTATATTTAGAAAACCAGGCATACAATGTGGTGGGTGCGTCACGTCACTTATTAAAATCGACATTCACTCTCTTCTAAACAGGGGCGTAGCTTCCATTACAGCATCAGGTGCAGGGGTACCGGTGACCAGAGGTGTGAGGGGTCCAATTAACTCTGATTATGGTTAGATTTTATAACTCAAATAGCATCCAGCATGCCCATTTCTTTCCTTTCTCCAAGGACCATCACACACTGTTTCAAAACTTCCTTTTTGTTCAGATGAGATGAACAATAGACATTTGAGAGTCGGATTCTGGGAGTACCATTTGGGAACGGAAAACTGAAACATCTGAATTTAAATCAATCCTGATCCTGATTTATGAAATGCTTCCAAAATAATCTTTAAGTGGTTCCTGGCAGGGAGGTTACGCACTAGCAACCCCATAATCTTAAGGGCCGTGGTGAAAAGGCGACTGTGAAGTAATGTGTATGCATTACATTTGGAAGAAATGTTCCAAAGTTATAGTACTGGAACATATTCTAGCACTGATTAAAAAGTCTTTTTTATCCAGCTGCTGCTAAACGCTTTAGGCCTGAGTCACAAAAAGAAACTTAGGGCCTTATTTATGAAGGCCAGCGCCACTTTTGCACCGCCGTTGCGTCACTTTCTGTGACGCAGTGGCTGTGTAAACAATGCGCCATGTTGCACCATATTTACGAAGTAACGCATCTAGGCAGAGGCGTCCCTTCGTAAACCACTGCACTACATTATACCTGTGTGAGGTATAATGTATGCAGGGTGGGGGTTCTCCCGAAAGAAAGGATCGTAGGAGTGGCGCATTGAAATCTCTGAGATTTCGCTGCCCACTTTTAGGACGTCAATGCTTCACAACCTTATGCCTGCTCATGGGGGGCGTAAGAGTGAGGCAGGGGGCGTGGCTAATGCGCCGGTGAGCACGGACGGAATCCCCGTGAGCTCCGAGGTGCTGGGACCCGCGGATGGCCTGAATACCGGTTTAGAAACATTTCTGAACGGACAACTTGTCACAGAAGCCGGCGGAAGATGCGAGGAGCATGATAAGACTGTCGGCGGATGATTTAATGCCGCGCAACGCCCTCTTTGACAAGCGGTAACTTTCTGTCCCGGGAGACGCGGGTGGCTGCCATTTAGAGCCGCCGCTCCCACGTCTCGCAATGCTCCTGAGGTGAGCTTTCCTGCATTGGAGTTCTTTCGTAATTTCTCCAAAGATTGACAGCTCTGCTGTATTTTCCTCATTTGACACTGCCAATGTTGTTTTTTCTTCATTTCATGCAGAGGTTCGTTTTTCAGCTGCTCTCTCCTCATATTTATGAAATTTTGCGGCCGCCATTTTAGGTATGCTTTACCTATCTAGTCTCTCTGCCTTACCAGTGCCACTGCTTTCATAATGCAGCTACATGTTGATGATACTTCCAAGATGTGCTTATAAATAGTGTTGACCCATGGAGAAGACTCTGTTGCAGGTTCTGTAACTCATGCTGTGACGCATAAACCAGTTCTTCATGCTGTTACGTTTCAACCAGGTATTTTACTCCAGTGTTCTCACTCATATTCAAGTGCTTTGCCTACAGTTCTATCCCCATCTCTCTCTACTTCCTGTGCTGGGTTCTCGTGCCCCTATGACTGTCTTTGTTTCTTGGAGACTGTGAGGATTACCCAAGTGGTATACGCTCTGGTGGTTTTTGTGCTCTGTTCACTTCAGAGTATCTCACTTTTCTGTACTTTTTTGTGGCACAACATCTGTATAGCACAATGGCGAATGATCCACCTACCCCAAAATTATCCCAGACTGGAGCTAAACCGAAGAGAACCAAAACTGATCCTCCTTTCCCCATCCAGTCTTCCTCTAACCTTGTCCTGGAACTCCATTTTGGAAGAGGTTCGTGGTCTACAACCATTCATGTCTGCCACCAATGAAAAAGTTAGGCAGATAGAGGAGCGCTGGGTTGTTATAAAGGGCAAAGTGTTGACTTTAGAACAGCGTGTAAGTGATATCCAGGATGTTTCTGCCAAAATCCCTCAGTTGGAACAAGAGATCCACAAACTGAAACTTCACACCGAGGACATTGAAAATCGCAATCGTAGGAACAATCTACGCGTTTATGGTGTTCCGGGGAACGTGGAGGGTCCAGATATTGGGTCTTTCATACGTAAATTCCTACAGGAACTTTTGGATCTTCAACCTTCTTCTCATCCCCTAAACATACAAAGAGCTCACCGTTTAGGTCCTCTGAATTCCAACTCTTCCAAGCATCGTGGCATTATTATGCTTTTCCTCGAGTTTACTGAGCTAATGTCAGTTTTGAAGGCAGCAAAGCTTAAACGTCGTCTCCAATGGTCTGGCCACAACCTTTTTATTTCACAGGATCTTTCGTCTGCCACGAATGCCCGACGCAAGGAATTCTTAAATCTTTGTCCTCTGATGAGACAATTGAACATTCAATATGGAATCCTGCGTCCATGCTTCTGCAAAATAACGCACAATGGTCGTACCCGCTCCTTCGACGATCCACAAAAGCTTCATTCATTTCTACAGAGTGTCTCTTCATCCAACATAGACACTGCTAATTAATATCTTCCTTCTTATAGCCTTCATTTTAGTGTTTCTTGTCTTCTCACTGGTTTCTGTTGAATTTTTCTTCTAGTTATTGATTTCTTTCCTGACGTTCAGCCTTGGTATCTTTTATGTCTTTCTTCTTATATATGTCCTTTCATTGGTAGCTCGCGGGGCTTTGTCCCCTCTCTGGTGTACCTTTGCCCCTTTTGTCTTGGTTGCTTTTCTCTCTACAGATCAGGCTCTTTTGCCTTGATCTGCGTACTCTTTTCTTTTTCTTCTTTATCTGTCTCCCTTTCTTTTCTCCTCTCTTCTGTTCTCTCTTTCTATGGCTTTTCTACCTAGTCGTCTGTATCTCTTGTTTCTATAGTCATGAACGGTCTCTCTTTCTTTTTTTGTTCTGGGTGTTGTTGTCCTTTCTGTTTTTAGTTGCATTATACTTCAGTGTTGTGAGTGTGTTGGGAGTTTTATCCTCATGTTCAATGATTGTTTGCTGTTTCCCTTTTTTTAGTTACCTCCTTGCAGTGTGTCTACTCCATTTGTCGCCCATCCTTCCCTTCTACCATTGTGTGTAACTTTGAATCGTGGAACGTACGAGGTCTCGGTCATCCTGTCAAGCGTCAAAAGGTATTGTCTCACCTGTCTAAACTTAATTCGCAGGTTGTTTTTCTCCAGGAAACGCATTGTTCTGATGTTGAATCTCTTAAGTTGAAGCGGCAGTGGGTGGGGCAAGTAGTATTCTCTCCTGCTGTTAGTAAAAAGGGGGGGTTGCTATTTTATTTCACAAAGCGTTAAATGTTCAAATTGTTTCCTCCCAAAATGATGATGAAGGACGATGGGCGTTGGCGAAGGTTGTAATCCAAAATAAATCATTGGTTTTACTAAACATTTATGGCCCGGTTCGACCGGATCCCAAATTCTGGAAAGATATTAAAGTCCTCATATTGTCCATTGATTGTCCAGACTTTGTAATTGCGGGTGATTTTAACCAATGGCTAGACCCTTTCTCAGATAGATTATCCTCCAGTAAGTTTCAACCTGACAAATCCCATAAGAGTTTTCAATCTGCCATTGCCTCTCGTCCTTTATTTGATTAATGGAAAATGGGTAATCCTGACTTACTAGAATATACTTTTTTTCTAATGTACACCATACCAGCTCAAGAATTGATTACATTATGGTCAGTAAATCTCTACTTCCCTCTATTCAGAAATCTGTGATTGGTCCCATATTTATATCTGACCACGCTCCTGTTTATACTTCCCTAGACCTCTCCCTCATTTCGTCTAAATTTAGTCGATGGAAATTTAATTCATTTCTTTTATCCGATACTGTCTTTATGAAAGAAATTGAAGGATTTTTTAATGAATTTTTTAAAATAAATGACCCTTCAGACACCTCTATTCCTAATACTTGGGATGCTTTTAAAGCTGCACTTAGGGTCTTACTATATCTTATGTCTCTAAGAAAAAGAAACTTAATAGCAGGAAATACGAGGACCAGCTTCTGAAAATTATAGAGATGGAGCATTCTTACTTCACTTCCAAATCCCAGTCTGCACTTCAGGAATTAATCCACGCTAAAACTGACCTAAATAAAATGATCACTAATGAAGCCTGTAATACCCTTATTAAAATCAAGTCTAAATTCCATGGTGGTCAAAATAAAGCGGGGAAAATGTTGGCAAATTACTTAAAAATTAAGTCAGAACGTAAAAGTATAGGCCCTATCTATAATGATTCGATCAATAAACTGGTTTCGTCAGACGAAGACATCGCTGATGTCTTTCATCAATATTACCAATCTCTATATACCGATGATACACACCCTTCTGAGATAAACTTATCCTCCTTTTTCGACAACCTTCCCTCACCCCCTTCCCTTACTGATGAATTTGCGCTACTTGAGAGGGATATTACTATCCAGGAAGTTACTCGGGCCATCACTTCACTTAAAAAATCAAAAGCGCCAGGTCCTGATGGACTGCCTGTTGACTTTTACTCTGCTTTTCATGCCTTTTTTGCTCCAAAACTCCTGCAATTGTTTAATTCCTTTATTGCAGATGCTAAGGCTTCTGGGTCTTTTCTTGATGCCCTCATCATCATAATACCTAAACCTGATAAAGATCATTCACAATGCAAAAATTTCCGCCCTATTTCATTAATTAATTATGACTGCAAAATCTTTGCTAAAATTCTAGCTACACGCCTCGATTCCGTTATTCCCTGTCTAATCAAAACGGACCAGGTGGGGTTTGTTAAGGGTAAACTTGCTGCTGACAATGCCCGTATGTTTTCCAATGTCATTGCTCATAGTAAAAATCTTAAAACCCCAATGGCAGCTTTGTCCTTAGATGCGGAAAAAGCGTTTGACCGCATTAATTGGCAATTCATGTTCCACACCCTCAAATGGTTTGGTTTTGCTCCCTCTTTCATTTCCCTGGTTAAGCTCCTATATTCCTCTCCCCGGGCCAGCATTTTTGTTAATAATCAATTTTCTAAGTTCTTCTCTCTATCTAGGGGTACTCGGCAAGGTTGCCCTCTTTCCCCTTTATTATTTATTTTATGTTTGGAACCCTTTTTAGAACGTATTCGTTCCAATCCCAATATTGTTGGCCTTAAAGTACCGTCTACGGAGAATAAATTGTCTGCGTATGCGGATGATGTGCTGGTGTATATGGCTGACCCTACTTCTTCCCTTCCTCACTTTTTGGATGAAGTGCGTTTGTATTCCTCCATATCGGGATATAAGCTCAATCTATCCAAAACAGAAGTCCTGCCTCTAAATGCAGCCTGCTATCAGTACATGTTTAGTGACACTGAATTTGCATGGTGTCCCTCCAAACTTAAGTACCTTGGTATATGGTTCTCATCATCCTTAGTCGATACACTTAAATTTACCTTTGATTCTCTGTTAAAGAAACTCCAGTCTCTCCTTCAAATTTGGTCCCCCTTGTTCCTCTCTTGGTGGGGTAGGCTGGACACGATTAAAATGATGATTACTCCTCATGTTCTTTATACTGTCTCCCTTTCAAAATCCCTAATTCATATTTTTCCCGCATTAACTCGATCTGTACAAAATTTTTGTGTAATGACAAACACCCTCGTATTGCTTTACATAAACTAACCCGCCCTAAAAATGAGGGTGGTGTTCGTTTCCCCAATTTTAAATCATATCATTCCGCCTTCTTGATTAAACAGTCCTTTTCCTTAGCTTATGATTTTGTGGATAATCCTGTGCCTAAATGGGTTCTCTTAGAGCATTCCCTTTTAAAAGGTTTTTCATTCCAACATATTGTATTTATGACAAACTGCTCTTTTCTGACTAAATTCCCTATTTTGAGATACTCGCAAACACTGCTTTATAGGGCATTCTCGTCTAACCTCTCTCCTCTGCAATGCTTCTTATTCTCCGTTGTGTGGTATAACAAATTCCTTAAATACAAAGGCAAATCGTTTCACTTTAAATATTGGAAAGAGAAGGATATTTTGTTTGTCGATCAGTTTTTTAATGGTAATGCTATTATTCCTTTCCATGTACTGCAAAATGTGTATCACCTACCTTCTTCGTCCCTTAACAAATACACTATTATAACGTCTGCCATTTAATCACACTTAGCTTCTCTTTCGCTTCCTGATACCTTTCCCATTTACACACCCACCACTCAACTGTATCCGTTATTTTACACTCAACAGCCTAAGGCTGCTCTTGTTTATACCATTTTGTTATCAAATGTTACGGAGCGCCTTAAATCAAAGGTAGGGACTGCTTGGGAACATGATCTTGCCATCTCCCTTCCTGTCTCATTGTGGGATCGTTTATGGTCCAAACTGTTTAAAGTATCTATTTCTGCCAGTATTACCCAATCTTTGTTCTTCATTTATCATAGAGTTGTTATTACTCCTGTTAGTATTAATACGTTTTCCCCAAATTCCTCTCCGTTATGTTGGTCATGCTCTAAAGATTTAGGTTCACTTAAGCATCAGTTATATGAATGCCTCCCAGTTATGTCATTTTGGAATGATGTTTGGAATATTTGCATGCCAATGTTTCACTGTTCCACCTCATTATCACTATTGAGTGTTTTTCTAGGTTCATTATCAGATGATGTTGATATTGTATCTTCTTCTGCTAGACTGTTGGACCTGTTTATTGCTCTCGCATTTAAAGTTATTTTATCGTGTTGGAAGGATAACTCCAAACTTTCTGTACATACATGGTGGAATTTCATTTGTGATGAACATCGGATCGCTATTGCTTCCTCTTTTTCTATTCCCCTAAAAATCAAATCTGATCTTTTCTGGCTCCCCTTCACTACGTATCTTTCTTCCAACTCTCCTATATGATTGATCCACCTTTAATCCCACATATGTTTTACCCCTACGGCATCTCACTTTTCCTTTTCTTCCTTCTTTTCTCCTTTCTTCTGCCCTTTTCTCTTTTCTTTTCCCCTTCTGTCTTTTCTCTCTTCTCTCTCTCCTTTTCTATACTTACCTCTCTTTTATACATATGTTTTAGACTCCATGTTCTTTTGTGATCCATACCATTATTTATGACATATGTATAATTTTCTCTTTAAAAATTATCAATAAAAATTTCTTAAACAAAAAACAAAAAAAGGGTGAGGCAGGCCCTTTCACATGGGGCTTGTCCCATGTGAAAGGAACATTGCTGGAGTTGCGTCATGCTTCCGACACAACTCCAGCAATGCTCCACTTTTACACTGACAGATACATAAGTAATACTGATGTATCTGTCATTCCTTGCGACATGATGCGTCGTATTGTAAATGACGCATCATTGATGTCGCAAAGAGGTCACACTGAGAAGTGTGGCATCGCTGCTTTCACGCAGCAATGCACCACTTCTCATACATGAGGCCCTTACACTTTTGTGTAAGTTTACGCTTGTTTACTATTCATAAAGTCATTTATTTATAACTTCGGAGTGTCCGCACATAAAAAGATAGGACTGTCCTATCTTTTTATGTGCGAACAATCAACAATCGTAAATATACTACTAGTAACTTCATTTGTGAATAGCAAACAAATGTAAAATTACCAAAAGTGTAAGTTTTTCTTTGTGAATCAGACCCCAAGTTAATATTATCTAATCACACAGATGGAAAGGAGTTTTAAGATGATAGATCCAACAATTTTAAGTATATCAATCATATATTGACTGCAATGGAATTCACCATAAGGCGTGTTTAGAAATCTCCTAAAACTCTTTCTCTTTATTGTGGGAAAGATTTGAAATGTAAAAAGAATAAGGGTTACTTCTAAAAATAAATATCATATAAACATTAATGTTTGAGCCAAGTTCACTGGAACTCAAACCTGATCGCTTTAAGATGTATTTTTTGATACTGACAAGTTAAGGTATAGAGCCTGCGCCTTAGTTTCTAAATATAATTTATTTACTGGTTTGTCTATAATTCTTGTCTAGATTGTATCTGACTATTACTAAAGCACTAAGCTATGAGTTATATAGTCAAACAATATTTATTAATTGCTCTCTTTTTATGCATTTACTTCCAATGTATATTGTGCTTTGCACTGTACCACCTGATATTCTGTTCATTTTAAGAGAAAATATGGCGGCATCTAGCTACTGGATGCAAAGTAGAATCAGCAAAAAAGAATAGTTGATTATCATACTCCTTGCATTATTCTCAGGAAATGGTAATTATGCTAGGACGCATTCCAGTCCATCATTTTTTGGGCACTCTCCCACCCCAGATAAGAATCACTTTCATGTACATCAGCTCCAATAAGGACAGTCTAGGTCTAAAGCTATACCTCAAAGAGGGGTCCTAACCAATCCAAAACTGGTCTGGTGTAGCTCGGCTCAGAGGCAGTGGCTGTTGGCATGACTCGAGGGTTTGGGGGTAGGGTGAGAGTGGTGCAGGGAGGGGGGTTAATTAAAAAAAATGTAACTTTCCTTCTTGTCTCCTCTCTCTGCACCTACAGGAAGCAGGCAGTCTCTTTCTCCTCCCCTAAGCCAATCACAACAGCAATGGCAGCGTTGTGATTGGCTAGGATGCCGACCCCAGAGGCGTCTATTGGGAGGCCATTTTATTTCTGTAGACTGCATGCAGCCTACATAGAGAAAATGCAGAGTGTGCATGACAGGTTTGGTCGGCCCTGGGGCCAACCGAACAGTAAGCGCTCACAACAATGGGCAAGCTACTCCTCCCCTGCCTGGAGCAGGAACGCCCTCTAGCAGCCGCGGCCCGTGGAGAGAGTTCCGCGGGGCAGAAAGGCGGGACGGGGGAGGGGCAGGGTGTGGGGGGCTAAACAATGGAATATGGATAATGTGAGATAAGTAAACAATTTAATAAATAAAACGAATTTCGTCGCGCGCCCTGCATCTCAAAATGCGACGCAGGGCGCGCTACGAAAGTCTTTTTATTTATTAAATTATTTACTTACCTCACATTATCCATATTCCGGTGTTTAGCACCCCCCACCCTGCCCCTCCCTTTCCCTGAATTTCTGCCCCATGGAACTCCCTCCACGGGCCGCGGCTGACCACCAGCCCGCCCGCCCCCAACCAAACCCTGTCTTCTGCTTTTTCACAGTGCGAGAAGCAGAAACTAAAATGGTATTTAAAATACCATTTTATGTTTCTGCTTCTGGCACTGCGAGAAAGCAGTGGGGTACCGCTCCTCCGCCTTCGTGGAGGAGCCGCCCCTGCTCAGAGGGGACTTGGCCTGGAGCCTTCAACTGGGCTGCTCTCATGGGAAAAGGTCCAAGGCTGGTTTGCATTTTGCTGGATTGTTTCTGACGTGGCTTAGTAGGTGAAAAACAATGGACTGGAATGCGAACTGAGTGATTGACAGTGGCTGAGACTTGTGTAATCATTTCATCCATCACCTTTGTGTTTTCTTAGTACAACACCCATTGTGAGAGATGAGTCCCAGATGTGGGTCCTGTGCTTCCTGCGCACAGGACTCATGCCACACCTCGCTGATGTGGCCTAAGTAGAATAAAACCAGTCTGGCGTTGCCTGTGTTCCCATCTTGAGGGGCCCTGGTCTGATACTTTGGGCTGGACTGTTCCTATTGAAGCAGGGTCAAGACTGATTTGCATATGGCTGGTCTCTATTTAAAGTGCCATCGTCTCTATTTAAAGTGCCATCGTTGGCAAAACACGATGGCCTGTAAAAGGCCCTGAACAATCACCAGTGGTTTTGATTAATTCATGCATTCCTTCCATCACTTTGTTGTTTTGTGCAGCTTTGGAAAATCCATGGACGCCCTACTGCGAAAGACAGGTTACTTCAGAAGTGTGTGTAAGGTAAACATAGGCTGTACCAATATCCCCAAAACTGGGGACCCCTGACCTTCCTAAGTGGGCGTGTAATAATTGCTTTAGAACTGTGTTCTGCTACATAGTCCAGGCTGAAGACAGACATCAGGAGGATGGTGTAGCTACTATTATGCCTTGTGTCCACCACCATCCAACCATTTCCACACCACATTCAGCTGTGTAGTTCATATATGGCAGATAAAGTCATATATTTTTGTCCAAAGCATTTCAACTGTTAGGGCATGATTTTGACTTTGGAGAAGGGTCACTCCATCACAAATGTCGGATATCCTGTCCCCCTTAATACGAGTTAATTAGGATATAATGCACTTGTAATAAGGCAGGCAGAATATCCATCACGTCTGCCAAACTCTAGATCAGGCCCTTAGTTATATATTTTCTGTTGTAGTGTGAATGGGCTGCCCACAGTCCTCTTCACCATGCTTGCACAGAAGTCCAGAACCATGTGCTGCTAGATGGTAAATGAGTCCAACCAGCTCTTAATTTGAAAAAGAATGAGTGCCAGTGCCCAAGCTCTGCTCAGAAGCCCACGGGTTGCCCAATTAAATGTTGGCACACCCAGTACCAAGGCTGCATAGTCTTTATTCCATCTTGTCCCTAGTTCACTTACTACTAATCACTCCCTGCCCCTTTATATCACTCCCTGCCTCTTTATATCACTCCCTGTCCCTTTATATCACTCCCTGCCTCTTTATATCACTCCCTGTCCCTTTATATCACTCCCGCCTCTTTATATCACTCCCTGCCTCTTTATATCACTCCCTGCCCCTTTATATCACTTCCTGCCTCTTTATATCACTTCCTGCCTCTTTATATCACTCCCTGCCCCTTTATATCACTCCCTGCCTCTTTATATCACTCCCTGCCCCTTTATATCACTCCCTGCCCCTTTATATCACTCCCTGCCTCTTTATATCACTCCCTGCTCCTTTATATCACTCCCTGTCTCTTTATATCACTCCCTGCCTCTCTATATCACTCCCTGCCTCTTTATATCACTCCCTGCTCCTTTATATCACTCCCTGCCTCTTTATATCACTTCCTGCCTCTTTATATCACTCCCTGCCTCTTTATATCACTCCCTGCCCCTTTATATCACTCCCTGCCCCTTTATATCACTCCCTGCCTCTTTATATCACTCCCTGCCCCTTTATATCACTCCCTGCCCCTTTATATCACTCCCTGCCCCTTTATATCACTCCCTGCCTCTTTATATCACTCCCTGCTCCTTTATATCACCCCCTGTCTCTTTATATCACTCCCTGCCTCTCTATATCACTTCCTGCCCCTTTATATCACTCTTGCAGTTTCCTGCTTTCTTTCTTTGTGAAGTTTTTCAATCTTTTTCTTCCTCCGTCTTTCCGCTTTGTTTGTTTTTCTCGCTTTTCCTCTTGTAAACGTCTGATGCAGAAAAACGAAATGCTGGTCCCCAAAAATGAGTCCCAGTGGCCCTCACATGCAACCACTGGCTTAAATTAGCCACTGAGTCCAATGCTTTGGAACATTACCGTGCAACAACTTTTAGGGATGTTTCATTTTTTATGTTTTTGTTTTAGGACTAGTGGAGTGGAGTTGCATCGCCCTCCTTATATGGCTTTCTTGGCCTTGTATGGCACTAGTATTCAATGTGTGTTGGAGCGCAGTGTCCTCTTTTCTTTACATGTTTGGGGTGTTAGTGATGATATGCCTTTATCAATTTATTACATCTTTAATCAAATGTCTCCTTATAAAGCAAAGTTTTCATGATACTTTAGCATGCGCTCTTTTGAGTGAAACAGGAGAGGGAATTTTAACTAAATCACTAGACAGAAAATGTAAAGCCTTTTATTGATCACAAATCTAAAGTAGATTCCTTCTCGTGGAAAATAAAACAGGTTTTACTGTCTCCTGTATTTTCGTTACATAATTTAATATGTGTTACTTTTGCTTGATATTGTTTTCTTTTTATTATTACATAGAGCATTTTCACAAATTGAATGATATAACTGAATTTCTGGAGACACAATGTGCTTTTGCTCCTAATAGGTAATAATCTTCAAGGTAAGCCATACCTCCTTCTTATTGGAAACAAAATAATAAAATAAAAGGCCTGTAAAGTGTGTTATTTTTTTCCTCATACCAAATAAAGCATATGGCTTACAGTTAGTAGGAAAAAGTACAAGTGATGCTTCAGTTGCCATAAAGTAATAGGAGTTTTAACTTTCATATGCTTGTGGACTTGTAGTTACAAGCACTGGGATTGAAATCAAGGGCCTAGAATTCAAAACCTAGTTTAACCAATACAAACGCTGATTTCTATCCGTTTGATTAGCAACTCGGCACACTGCTTGGTTGTGTGAGTGCTACACAAAACAACACAATAATTGTTCTATCAAATATGGTATTCTCACATGGTAATTCCAAAACACAGAGCCACTTGTGTACCAAAGACATAGTGCCCCGTTTCATCAGGTGTTTGCTATGCACAGGTGTGATTTCCATGTGTAGTACTTCTCCCTTATGCCTGAACTCAAGGATAAGCTATCAATACTGCTTGCATACGCCTAGCTTACTCCTGTACATCAGGTCTAAGACAGGAGTACTGCAGGAGCAGATCCCTGATAAATGTTTGCAAATTGGGCACTTAATCTCTGCATGTAAAACTTTGATCCAATTGATAAAAAATTGAAATCATCTAATTTCTGCATGTGCTGATCACAACTACGAATTCAGGTTCAGAAAACTTTATTCGGCATACATGTTACCATAAAAGAGCAAACCAATACACAAAACCAATAAACAATCAGATACATAGAAAAATATACCGCACAAAGCAGCAATATGAACGCAAAATTTACGGGCGAAACATTACTAACAGTTGAAAACATAGCATTATGGAGGGTAGGATAGGCTGATCAGAACGCAATAGCCAATCAGTTCGTAATTAAAAAATCTGTAACGCCTCAAATCAACACCTCCCCGAAAATAAAAATGTTGATCCATTACCGTGCATTTAGGGGAATCATCAAGGCATTAACATTAAAGTAAAAACCTAACCCTCCATTGATTTCCTGCATCTCACTGCTGCTTGAAGAAGGAGCAAACACCAAAGTAAACGTCAGGACTGTTTAAGAGTTGAACATAAACCAGCGCTTCCCAATGCTTTTGATAACAAGCTTAAACAAGCATTTACAATGCAATGGTCTCGGCTTTATTAAAGTTAGAGCTATTGGCATTGCAAATGGCATTTTTTTCATTGTTTGTTTTTTTAAAACATAAATAAATGGTATTGTCAATGGCAATAGGTGAGCATTAGAGTAGTAGAGAGTATTAGCGGACACAGACTCACACACACACACAGAGCCACACACACACACACACACACAGAGCCACACACACACACACACACACACACAGAGCCACACACACACACACACACAGAACCACACACACACACACAGACGCACACACACACAGACAGAGCCACACACACACACAGACAGAGCCACACACAGACAAAGCCGCAAACACACAGACAAAGCCACACACACACACACACACACACACAGATAAAGCCACACACACACACAGACAGAGCCACACACACACAGACAGAGCCACACAGACAGAGCTCTCTGCCCAGTACCGCCCTAGGGAACAGAGGCACGAAAAACCAGATCACAAGCAGGGCACAGAGGCACAAGCAGGGCACAGAGGCACAAGCAGGGCACATAGGCACAAAAAACGGATCACAAGCAGAGGCACAGAGGGACAACAAGCAACGAGGGGGCAGGGGCAAGAGAGCAAGCACAAGCATTGAGGGGCAGCAAGCACATGCACCGAGGTAGCAGGGGGGCACAGAGGCTCAAAACCCGGATCACAAGCAGGGCACAGAGGCACAACAAGCAACGAGGGGGCAGGGGCAGGAGAGCCAGCACAAGCAACGAGGGGGCAGGGGGGCACAGAAGCACAAAAACCGGATCACAAGCAGGGCGGCACAGAGGCACAAAAACCGGATCACAAGCAGGGCACAGAGGCACAACAAGCAACGAGGGGGCAGGGGCAGGAGAGCAATCACAAGCAACAAGGGTGCAGGGGGGGAGCAGCAAGTGATGGTGAACAATTGTGACAAATGAAAGTGAAGAAACAACGTAACCTAACCCCCTTGCTACAATTCCAAAGTAAAATTACAGGGACTATCAACACACTAGCCAACACAACCGCAGATTCTTTTCACTGTCTGTCAACAACTTTCCTTCGGAACCTACACCCGCCCATCTCATAATAACCATTCTCATAACCCTTGCGCACTCACATGGGGGAGGGAGGGGTGTCCGGATTCAGGGTCTCATTCTTCCTGCGCTGCTGCGACTGCCTGGGGTGTTACTCCTCTGCTCCCTCCCACTTGGCTCAGCGTGGGTGAGAGTTGGGTGGGCAGGGGGTGCGAGGCGAGTGGTCGATCACAGGGTGCCGCCTCCTCAGCTCCCCACTGACAAGTGGGCTGACACGGCACCTCTCTGAGAGAGGGCGCTGGGCGTTGCCAGGCGACGAGCCGCCTCTTCTCCCAGCTTGTCAACAACCTTTACGCAGTCTGTAGTTCCTTCCTACTAGAGGAGTATGCCTTGGGGCGTCCCTAGCAACGGCACCGCATCACGTGACGTGCATGTACAGTCACAGCATGGGGGCTTATCCTGGCTCCGCCGAATCTCTGGGATGATTGTCAGCCTGCGGGTGCCACAGCCTGCGGGTGCCAGTTTTGCAGAGAAGATCAAACTGATAACTATGACCCGTACAAGTCAGGAATGGCTCCTGTACCCTGCACAGAGGCGCGAAAACCGGAGGGGGCAGGGGAAGGAGAGCAAGCACAAGCAACGAGGGGGTGGCACGAGGGATCAGATTCACAACGAGGGGGGGCGGAAAGCACGAGGGAACAGACGCACAACGAGGGGGGGCAGAAAGCACGAGGGAACAGACAGCAAAAAACTTACCTGCACAATGCCATGACACCACCATCTTTTTCCGAGGCGATGCAGAAATGCCTCGGTGAAAGCGGCATAATTTTCTGATTCTGGCGTGGTTTTCTTTCTCTCCTCTTCCCATTGGCTGCAAGGTAAAATTCCAGCCAATGGGAAGAGGAGAGAAAGAAAACAAGAAAGAAGCGAAAAAAAACGCCCCCGAATTGGAAAAAGACGGGGCTTGAACGGAGTGATTCCCCTCTCCTCCAATGGCTGGCCTCCATTTAAGAAGCCAGCCAATGCAGAAGAGGGGCGGGTTCATGCCCCCATACTTGTAAACATAAAATCTCAGCTGCGCGACACTGTTGAGCAGGGTACGCTAGGCCGAGACCTAATAAAAAACGAAATGAATAAAATGTTGTCTCATCTCTGGTGGCTGAAGTTTTGTGACCACAGAGACACAGAGTAAAACAACAGTTGGAAAGGTTTTTTTATTTACCATGATCATGTTTTTTTAAATTATAAAACATACCTTTAATTTACTCTTTATTGAACAACAAATGGAGAATTTTGAATGACTTTCAACTTTCATAACAAGATGAAGTACAAATCAATTACAAATAAAAAACAGTGTGAGACAAAAACTGTTCATTGCATTTCCTCAGATTTCCTAGTATCATCAATGGAATAGTAAAACTCATCAGACTATCAGTCTACTGCATTCTTTTCTCAAGGCAGACTCCCTAATTCATAGTTTTAAAACATTGATTCTCTGGGTTACTATTACATTTAAGTAATTGTTTTCCAAGCAGATGATATCCAAAGAGAGTTCCATAATCTGGGACTCACAATGAAAAAAAGACAGCTTATTTTGATGATAAGCCATTCTGCATGTGTTTTTGGGAGTTAGCTGTTTTAAGGATTATATTGGGATATATTTGGAGGCTTTAGGTATCATCTAAGGGGTCTGTCTTCATAACAATTATGACCTACAGTCTTTCACAGTCAGGTAAACTAAATTGAGCGCAAGTCATTTTTCCATGACTAAGTTTATCCTACTACTGAAAACTGAGTAAATCCCATCTAAGGTAGGATAAGATAAAATAACTTACAGAAAAGGGTTTAGGAGTTGAAAACACTACAGATCTGTCTCACCAATAGCATGTGGGCCACTGGCTAAGCTGGGCATTATGGATTCCACAAACACTCATTTTAACCTTGCATTCAACGATAGCCACACTGAATGATTCCAAGAAAATCTCTTTGCATCCATATGTATTAGCACCTTTTCTGTAAAAAGTGACACCTCTTATAAGAAGGCTATTCCACAGTATTAAAAACTTGAGTAAACTATTAGGCATTTACGAGAGCCCTGTATAAAATCGCCCAGCGTCGTGCTGCGATTCGCCAGCATTTCAGTGGAGAGAGCATGTGTTTCCTTGCAGTTCAGGCAGCACTCGTCAGATAGGGGCAGGGCCGGACTGGCCATAGCGGGCACCGGGCATTTCCCCGGTGGGCCGCTAGGGTGGGGGCCGTTTTTTTGTTACGGGGGTCGGCAATATCGGCCCCCAGTAACAAAATCGGCCGAAACCGGCCCTCGCACACTGCTTTGCTGCACTTCCCCTCACCCAGGGGGGGCTGGCTGACAGTGTGCCAGGGCCGGTTTCTGTTCCCAGTCCGGCCCTGGATAGGGGCCTACTTCTGTTCAGTTAGCCTGATCTTCTGTCTGGAGTTTTTGTTCAAATGTTCATTTTGTCTAGTGTGTGGTATGTTACGTGATATTGCTTTTAGTGGTGTGTTTAATTATGCATTTGTGCAGGTTTCTGTATACCATATGATTTTATTATTTTTATTATGATCCTCTAGCTTTCATTAATACAAACAAGGGAGCAAAACATTTTCTTTGGGGGGAATGACCCTAAACTGCAAGAATTAAATCATTGTCTAATCCCTCTCGCGCTCTCTCTCTCTCTCTCTAAAACACATACGCACTCAAACACACACATATAAACACACACATAATAACACACACATATACACACACACACACACTCAAACAGACACATATACACACACAGACGTGAGTCCCAGGCTCTCCACCTCACTGGAGTCAAGCTATCCAGGCTGAAGAAGGCTGATAGCCAGAAACCGGTCCTTGGATGCTTCATTCCGCTCTAGGAAAGACATGGCTTGGTAGTTCGGGCTGGACTGTTCCCATGAGGCACAGGGTCAAGGCTGATTTGCATATAGCCAGTGTCTGACCTAGGGTGGTGTGGAGTGCAAACAAAACGATGGATTTAGGCCCAGATCTTTGTACTGGGGTGAATGCAAGACAGTGATCTGCATTCTGTCCATCAACTGTGTTTTTTGCAATTTTCACCCCGAGTGGGCTGGGTATGTTCAGACCTGAGTCCCAGGCTCTCCACATCACTGGAGTCAAGCTATCCAGGCTGAAGAAGGCTGATAGCCAGAAACCGGTCCTTGGATGCTTGATTCCGGTCTAGGAAAGACATGGTTTGGTAGTTCGGGCTGGACTGTTCCCATGAGGCACAGGGTCAAGGCTGATTTGCATATAGCCAGTGTCTGACCTAGGGTGGTGTAGAGTGCAAAAAAACGATGGATTTGGGCCCAGATCTTTGTACTGGGGTGAATGTAAGACATTGTTCTGCATTCTGTCCATCAACTGTGTTTTTTTCAATTTTCACCCCGAGTGGGCTGGGTATGCTCAGACGTGAGTCCCAGGCTCTCCACATCACTGGAGTCAAGCTATCCAGGCTGGAGAAGGCTGAAAGCCAGAAACCGGTCCTTGGATGCTTGATTCCGGTCTAGGAAAGACATGGCTTGGTAGTTAGGGCTGGACTGTTCCCATGAGGCACAGGGTCAAGGCTGATTTGCATATAGCCAGTGTCTGACCTAGGGTGGTGTGGAGTGCAAACAAAACGATGGATTTAGGCCCAGATCTTTGTACTGGGGTGAATGCAAGACAGTGATCTGCATTCTGTCCATCAACTGTGTTTTTTGCAATTTTCACCCCGAGTGGGCTGGGTATGCTCAGACGTGAGTCCCAGGCTCTCCACATCACTGGAGTCAAGCTATCCAGGCTGGAGAAGGCTGAAAGCCAGAAACCGGTCCTTGGATGCTTGATTCCGGTCTAGGAAAGACATGGCTTGGTAGTTAGGGCTGGACTGTTCCCATGAGGCACAGGGTCAAGGCTGATTTGCATATAGCCAGTGTCTGACCTAGGGTGGTGTGGAGTGCAAAAAAACGATGGATTAAGGCCCAGATCTTTGTACTGGGGTGAATGTAAGACATTGTTCTGCATTCTGTCCATCAACTGTGTTTTTTGCAATTTTCACCCCGAGTGGGCTGGGTATGCTCAGACGTGAGCCCCAGGCTCTTCACAACACTGGAGTCAAGCTATCCAGGCTGAAGAAGGCTGATAGCCAGAAACTGGTCCTTGGATGCTTGGTTCCGGTCTAGGAAAGACATGGCTTGGTAGTTCGGGCTGGACTGTTCCCATGAGGCACAGGGTCAAGGCTGATTTGCATATAGCCAGTGTCTGACCTAGGGTGGTGTGGAGTGCAAAAAACGATGGATTTAGGCCCAGATCTTTGTACTGGGGTGAATGTAAGACATTGTTCTGCATTCTGTCCATCAACTGTGTTTTTTGCAATTTTCACCCCGAGTGGGCTGGGTATGCTCAGACGTGAGTCCCAGGCTCTCCACATCACTGGAGTCAAGCTATCCAGGCTGAAGAAGGCTGATAGCCAGAAACCGGTCCTTGGATGCTTCATTCCGGTCAAGGAAAGACATGGCTTGGTAGTTCGGGCTGGACTGTTCCCATGAGGCACAGGGTCAAGGCTGATTTGCATATAGCCAGTGTCTGACCTAGGGTGGTGTGGAGTGCAAAAAAACGATGGATTTAGGCCCAGATCTTTGTACTGGGGTGAATGTAAGACATTGTTCTGCATTCTGTCCATCAAATGTGTTTTTTACATATACACACATACACAATAACACATACACACACAAACAAACATCCCCAACACACACATACACACACACACACGCACGCACACACACACACACACACACACACACACACACGCTCTTTCTACCCCAGGATTTCTGCCTTTGCCTTTACGGATGGTCGAGGTGTGTTTGATATAGAATTCGAAAAGGAGGAGTGAGCTATAATATTTAAATTCTGAATAAAAAAACAAAATGCTCCGTTGATAACTTTTTAAAAGGGAAAATCAAACCACAGCAGTAAATCGCTAGGAAAAAAATGACTGGCGAAAGTGGAAAAAGTGTCTGAAAATATGCCTACCTCGGCTTTCTAATAGAGCGATCGCATTTGACGCGTATAAAGCCGATAATACGCTCAATGTTACGAATAATAATTGTTTTAGCGCCGGAGCCTGGCAGCTTCTGGGAGCTGTAAAGAAGCGGTGATCCTTCATTGCTTTGTATTTCCTCTTCCTCGGGTTTAGAACAGCTTGAACTGGCCAGCATTGAACCTGCGAGCTGCAGGGTGCACACAGATCTCGGTGGCAGACATGTTAACCCTGTAAAGAGCCTTAGTGCCACCGGCTGCAAACTAGTCATTTCAAAGTGCAGCATAGATCAGTATTATGAGACCCCTGGCAGACTTGGTAGCTTCATTTAATGATGACCAGCATAGGTCCTGGAGGGAGGAATCCGTGTTAAGTAACCAGTGACTACCTACACGAGTTCCATTTACATTGAGTGGGCATGTAAATGTAATTTATGAGGAGCTCATAGAACCCTGACATAAGCTCAACAATCCTGAACTTATGTGAGACCGCCAAATTGAGGCTTTGATACAATATCTCCCCCTCTTCTGTGGCATAAGCCGTACACACGGGAATCCTGGCCGCTCTGCGTCTGGATCACCGTTCACTGGATGGTTTAGGTTGCAGGACGCCGTCCTGGCGGTGCTAGAGAATCTCGGCGGACCCTTTCAGTCTGGCCTTCTTGAGCCATCCAGGCCAAGAGCGGTGCGCGTGCGGAATAATAGCTTCTGGAGACGGGCCGGCCCGCTTCTGCACAACCAAGTGGCTCTTTTTTTCTTGTCAAATCTCTCTATCGCACCAAATTAACAGCCTTTATCAGAAAAGGGCCCAACTATTCTAAAAAACAATGTGATGCACAGTTTATGTTATGCATCAACTACGCAAAACCTTTGCGCACGCCCAAAAAAAATGCAGGTTTTGGACATATTGTACAGTTTTATATTTGGCGCAGATTGTAGGTGATTATGGTATAACAAAACCAGGTGCGGACTTATTTTAAGCTTTGTACAAACGCATCGCGAGAGCTCAGAATTAAAATTACGCACCACTGCTAATAGTTTTTAAACACAGAACTCCCGTTACTGTGACTGAGAAAAAATGCATTCACCGAAGTAATATTAAAGTTTATACTCTGATATGAACGCGTCCTTTAAAATGGTGTTCCCTAAATGAAAAATGTATTTGTTTGGTGGAGTTTTTAACTTTTTAAATACATATAGTTTGTCTGCTTGCGTGTATTTTTCGAACAGCACTCGCTGACCCCTGAGTCACCGCCGACGGAACTTCTTTAGGAGGGTTTAAGGGAAGAGTGACTGCTCCCCCTCTCTCGAGTCTCAGAAAAGAGAGACCCCCCTGGACACCTTTGAGAATACTGTGCTCGTTTCCCAGACCATCCGAAGGGGAGCACAGCTTTGAGACAAACAGATCTGAATTCTAGCACAGGATTTCCCACTTGACCCTATTGACTTAGTTCTGGTCATTGCAACCCTGTGTCTCCATTAGCTAAGAATACAAATATAATAGCGCTTAGAAACAGGCGAACACTCATAGCTGCTCTGTTAAAAACAGGCATGCAGATTAATTCACACATCACATAAGCAGCGCGTTGATTGTATAGCAGTTCTCAAAAAACGCAATGGTTGTTACTAGCATGAGACCTCTGGGTCACTCTGAGTGCTTGGAAGGGCCGCAGGTCTAACTAAGCGCTGTGCGAGTAAACAATTAACAGAACATCAGAGGAAATAGACAAATCGCAAAGAAAACAAACCACATTGCATCGTATTTGACACAGGGAAGCAGTTAAAGAGTGGCGCCGTCTATAGAAACAGCTAGCTGTGGCATGGGCCTGCCAACCCTGTGCTTGGGGCAATGACAGGTGCCCACACAATGCCACCCACTCCGCTGGGCGCCGCAGGCTGGGGGTGGGGAGAGTACCAGCCTGCGTCGCTCTTCCTGTAGTGCAGCCCTGCAGACACACAAACCTGGTCCTTGGCACATCAATCCGCCCGGAAGGCCCGGCTGCTCTTTGTTTTTTTGTTGGCGCTTTGCAAGGAGCACTCTTCGCTGGGCCTCAAGGCGCTTCGAGAGACTTACCTGCTAGGGACTTGTTGATGGAGCCGTTGGGCCGGCCCCTGGCCTGAGCGCCTTGAGCAGGGGAGGGCCCCGGCCCTCGGGGCTGCTGCTGCTCTGCCGCTCCGGGCTCGCCCTCAGGCATGGGCTCTGGCTGTCGCTTCTCCGCTCCATGGTGGGGCTCCTCAGAGGAGGCACCTTCGCCCCCGGCCGGTCATAGTAGAAGGAGCAGGGGCCTGGTGAGGAGGACGTCAGCGCACGCACACTCACCCAGTCAGCAGCAGAATCATAATAAAATAACTTCAGCAGCGCCATCATTTTATTAGTAGAAATGTAGAGGCACGAAAACCGGAGGGGGCAGGGGCAGGAGAGCAAGCACAAGCAACGAGGGGGCGGCACGAGGGAACAGACGCACAACGAGGGGGGCGGGGGCAGAAAGCACGAGGGAACAGATGCACAACGAGGGGGGCGGAAAGCACCAGGGAACAGACGCACAACAAGGGAACAGACGGCAAAAAACTTACCTGCACAACGCCATGACACCACCATCTTTCTCTGAGGCGAGGCAGAAATGCCTCGGAGAAAGCATCGTCATTTTGGGATTCGGGGCGTGGTTTTCGTTCTCTCCTCTTCCCATTGGCTGGAAGGTAAAATTCCAGCCGATGGGAAGAGGAGAGAACGAAAACAAGAAAGAAGAGAAAAAACACGCCCCCGAATCTGGAAAAGACGGGGCTTGGAACAAGTGACGCCCCTTTCCTCCAATGGCTGGCCTCCGTTTAGGAAGCCAGCCAATGGAGAAGAGAAGCGGGTTCAAAACCCCTACTAAGAGACATTAATTCTCGGCTGCGCGAGCACTGCTGCGCAGTGCAATGCTAGTCCGAGACCTAAAAAGGGAATATAAAATGTACAAGTTAATTTTAAGTGCATGGTCATCTGCTCAGCCTGATCATCACAAGGGCAAGATCACACTAAACTACCCATAGTGCCCCAGACATCAAGAAAACTAAGAAGCCTCCACACTGTATCCGCCTTTAATACCCGTCCTAAACTGTAGGAGCAAAGATCTTTCCCAGCAGGTCATAGCGAGGGTCAAGTAGAGTGTTGAGTCAATTGATGCTGGCATCATAAGATAGTCTTTGATAAAGCTTTTACCCTGCTCATTGTGCAGCCTCTGTGACAGAGCTACTCTAGGAAGCAATGCTTCACCTTTAGTTCATCAAACTTTTTTTTAGCGTAGATGGAGCCTGAAATAAATCATGTAAGCTCAGCTCCTGTGAGATGTTTTCAATATAGGCCAGCTAGGGAATAGAAGAGCCCTTATCCTGTTGCAGGCGGTCTAAAATAATTTGACGGTTAAGGCACGCCTCAGTGTTGGTCCAGACACTGACCCAAAGTATGAGGGGGCCAACTTAGCTTTATCAGAGATATACTGAAGATTTAGGGCCAGTTGCATTAAGTATTTTTTGGCTTCGCAAACGGCCGATTCGCATAAATAAGCCCCCAAGAAACAATAAGGTCTACGAGATCATATTCAACAATAAGCCTACCCTATTCCTCTCCTCCACTATCAGGTTTTGCCCTGGGGGACATTATTTAGTCTGTGTCCTGGATCTTGTAACTTGCCGCCAGCTTGACATTAACAACTCTACTTAAGAGGTAATTAGGCTGAGACAGTTGCCCGCCACCTACGGGCTTCAGATTAGTTAGGAAATCGAGTAGACATGTAAAATTGGCACAAACAGGGCTTTAATAATAATTGTAAAAGTTAAACATAGAAATAGAAAGCACTTAATTCATCCTTGATTAACAACGCTAAAAAGGCAGAGCTCCCCGTATCCAACATTGAGACCTCCACTTTCAGGTTCAAATCTACCCATATGGAACGACTTCTGTTAGCTCTGCCACGAAGAGAAGGGGCAGCTGGGGAAGAAAAACAGGCATTGACAGTGAGGGAAGACAGAACAATATCTCAGGTTTCCTGAAGGACAATAAAATAATAGGGCCCGATTCATAGAACTAACTTAAGACAAAATCCTAAACTTACTACCATTTTGATATTCACAGAAGGCACTTACTCATTTCGGTATTCACAGAAGTTAGGAGTCCTAACTTTAGGACTCCTAAATGCCTTCTGTGAATACCGAAAGTCTTAAAATATTTATCACGACAAAAGCTTTACTGTCGTGGCACAGTTACAACTCGACCTTGGCACATGATAAGCCACATACCTTTCTGCACGGGAAGACACACAACCCCTCACCTCTGCAGGACCATACACATCCTCACCCAAGTTACAGCTCACAAATGCAGACCGGTCCTGTGGCACCACAGAGATTCTGCCCTTACCCCACACTCTATCATCAGATATCTCCACCACGTTCTCCTTCACTTGTTTCACCTTCACCTGGGCAGAGAAATGGAGCTAATGGTCTGGGAACAGAAATTATAGGTGAAAGCACCATCTCTTAGGTTTTATCGGTTAGCACACAAGCACTACATTCTCTCCCAAATGTTCAGCAGCTTTGTCTCTCCCTGCTCACCAGAATTCCACGCTGATCCTACATTTCAAAGCTTGTAATCCTCAATATTTCTTAGGCGCTAAAGTTAGGACCCTACTCATGAACTCCCTAGATACAACTAGCAACCCTCCACTCCTTAGCAGTACATCCTCAATGGTCAACTCATGTGTGACTTGTTTCATAGAAGCCAAGTCATCTTGTTCATCTTTGGCATGTGACCACCCTCTCACCATGTGTTTACTAATCTTCAGTAGAAGCATATCATTTTCCAGCTTTCGTCTCCATTCCAATTCTTCCAATGCCACACTACTACTGAGCACACTTGATTACAACACAAAGCGTTTCATTGTGATCACTCTCACCAGTATTGTCACAGCTCCTTTGTCTGAGAGGTAACCTGGATAAGAAATCAAGCACTTTCTTTTTCCAGCAATGCATTCAATTCCACACAGGTATTTCTGTTGTCAGCACTGTTATTGGCGATCCACAGAGTAGCACACCCTCCACCATGAGTGCTATACGGATTGACGAAGAGGCTTATGTTTTGTTCTTGGGGAGAACACATTACCACAAATAAAGCGTTTAAAATATTGTACTCCCCGCCACATTGTTAACGCCTCCTTCTTGAAGGTAGACTACATGGATACAGCACCCATCAATGTTTGTGACGCAAAAGGCCACAATTTCTTTTTTCCTATTTTCTCCTTTTTTGCATCAAAACAGCCACCAGGCCATGATTGCTAGCATTGCTAACTATGATACCTACAACTTCGCTATTGAATTAGTTCAGAGGTTGTTTATTGACGGTGTCTTGTTCAATTTGGTTTAAGGCTTCATTGCACTCAACACTCTAGAAGTACCTCTCATTTTTTAACAGCTTATGCAACATACTTGTTTCATTTAAAAAATTGAGAATACATTTGCCATAATGTTCTACAATCCCCAAATCTTACCAAAGGAGATTGGAGCGCACTCAAATTTCAAACAATTTTAACTTTAGGTTTAAATATTTTTCCAGACACATGGTGTCCTAGATAGTACCAACAACATCCTGCATAAACTTGCATTAACTAATGTTGAGGGCTAACCCTTTGGCTTCAAGAATTTCCAAAACATCTCTTAACCTTTCACATCGTGTTCATACGTATTCTTGCCATAAACAAGGATGTCATGTCAAGTATGCTACACCTGCAATTCCATTTTTTAAAAGGCAGCATCTTCAAGACAAGACAACAACTCATTGATATTAGATTAGGCTTGTCGTCTACCCCGATGTTACAAGTAAGATCTAGTAGGTCGATGCACAATTTAAAAAAGTTGTCATCCTTATGCGCCAGGAATACTGGGGCAACCACACAGATCCCTCAATAGGTTCAATTATGCCTTATGCACATAACTTTTAAAGTTCAACTTTCAGCTTCTACTGTTCAAGGGTTTCTTGCAAACCGTGTGTCCTACAGCTTTGATGTCCTTTTTCTACACAATTTTTTTTTGGATTCCTATTGTTTTCCTAATGTGACACTAAGCACTTTAGGAAATTTCTTGACCCATGAATCTACAACTTCTAGTATCACACCTAAGCTTACAATGCCAAATCGTTTTTTCTATAGAGTACCTGTTGGGATGGTTTTCGTCATAATTTATATGCAAATCACCTTGCTCATCCCACCCTAAACCTTTTGCTACACTATCCTCAAACCGCACTCAGAATCAAATTTTCCCCAAACGCAAAACTCTTTATATTAGGTTGTTCCAATACAATTTTACCAACAATTTGTAGTTCCTTACATCCTATCAGAGTAAACAGCGAACCAGAGTCTACCATAACCATTACTTTACATTTATTGCTTGAAATATTGAAAAATAGTGTTTCCTTTTTCACCATTTGTATAGTTGACACTCAACAGTATTGCCAATCTAGTCAGAATTACCATTCCCCATCAATACATAAGTCATCATCCTCACACTTACTGTCCTCAATAACTTTGACAGTGTGATTACCACTAACTTTAGATGAAATAGTGCCTTTGCAAACAAAGGTAAAATTACTTTTTACCCACTGTTAAAACAGATTTGAATATGGGACTCACCAGGTTCTCCGCCTTGGACAAAGGATGTATTGGCAATTTCATTAAAGAGCGAGGGCTCAGTTCGGAGATGGAATGACCTGTTTCAGGAGGGCAATTTGTTGGCATGGAGTGAATGCCAACAAAGATGGGGGAAAGTTTTCTCAAGGTATAAATACCTACAGATTCAGAGCTGGGCGAAGGGTGCCGAAATTCGAATTGGGATACAGAACGACTTTGAGGCAAAACTGGCGATGGAGGGGTCTTTTAAGAAGGAGGTGGCCTTGTGGTATTGGTCAATGTTGGAGATGGAAGATGGGCCCTTCTTACTTCCGGAGGTCCTGTGGAAGCAAAGCTTGCCAAAGATTGCAACAGAAAACCAATGGCAAGTATCTATGGCTATACTATACAGAGTGGTTAAACCTTCAAATTTAAGAAGAAACCTTCTGTTCACAATTCACAGGGCCTATTGGACTCTGCGCAGATTGATGAAATTCAAATCAAGTGGAGTGGTGGAATGCGCAAAATGCAAGACACCCAACGCCGATGACCTTCACATGTTTGTTTTTTTGCTCGGAAATAAGAGGCTTTTGGCAAGATGTGAGTAACTGCCTATCTCAAGCTCTGAACCTACAAATAGAGGTAAGCCCCGAACTTATAATTACTGGGAGGAATGACCTAGAGGAAGATAGAATGAATGACAATGTGAAACTGATTTTTTATGCGATACTACTGGCACGAAGAGAACTTTGTAAGTTGTGGGTCTCTCCCCTCCCTCCAAATATTTTGGACTGGATAAAGTCAATGAGATATACAGCTAAACCAGATATGTTGAATTACACCAGTAAAAAACTAGCATTCTGCGCTCCGTTTCTTCTACATTTTGGGTGATTGGTATGTGGGAAATTTTGAATTGTTTATTGAACTAAGTAACATCAATCCTATGATTAAGCCTTACGCCTATCTCGCTAGTATTTGGGTTGATACTCAGGCTCCAGGAATGAGGATTAGATGGGCACACCGGATGGGTCAAATGGCATCTAGGGCCTGGATAATACGCTGGCCGGACTCTGTGGAGGTGAGCCCGATGTCCCTTCCTCGATATACTAGCGTATGAGATATAAAAAAAAACAGCAGGTGGAACAGTTAGTAAACTGGGTGGCGAGTTGGCAAATGAGGATTAAAAAAAAAACAACAGATTTGACCATTTGCCGGGCATAGTTTTGTATTACTCTGTGGTCTGCTTCCACAACAGAAGCAAAACTTATCTTCCAATTCTCACAAACTTGTCATTGGAGAACTGTTACTACGGTTTTGACCATTAATAGTGGTAGGTTTTGCACGGTTTTTAGTAGAGCTCTAAACACACTCCTCACTTCCTTAAAAGTGCCACTCACACAGGCAGAGACTTCCTATATATAATATTTTGAATGTTCAATTCCTCTAGCTAAGGTCTAAGCTATCTCAATGTCCGGATTTCAGTAGAGTAATTTCAATTGAATTCTTTAGTTTTTTGTCATTTTCATTTTTTTATCTTGAACCAGCTCACCAATGAGATTGCGATAATTGTGAGTATTTGCAAGTGTTCCCAATGCTGCTACAAAATCATCAATTGTTTTATTGAGTCCATTGCAAAAATATTGTTCTAGAACCACATTTTTATGAGGATTAAACATTGTATCTAGTGTCTTCAGCGCAGTGGCATTCACATCCAATATTTCAAGATTATCAACTTCTTCCCAATTGCACACTTTAACCAGCTTCATTGGTAATGTCTGCAATAAACATCTGCCATTAGGATCCAGACTGTGAATAAGCAAGGCTTTCTTTTTCTTAGAGCTAGAAGTAGCTCCATCTGTAGCATCTAGATATGCCTTGAAATGTTCTTGCCATTGGTCCCAATTTAGTGGTGGACTGCCTGGATTTTCTAAAATTGGAGGCGAGAAACCTTCCATAGTTTTAGAACACTAAGAAGGCGGTAACAGAGTGCTGTTTGCACTGGGGAAGAAGTGGTCCCAGACTTTATACAATCCACAACTTCGGAAAGTACAATAACCTTCTTTAGGTTTATATGCTCAAGACAATAATGAAGACTTGTGCAAGGATAGGTTAGTTCCTTCTCCAAGATGATTCAAAATGAATAAGGTTAGTTAACGTCTTTTACTTTGTAGAGTTCAAAAGGGTTCAAAAGTCAATATTTGTTTCATGGGATGTGCCTGACACCATACTGCAACAGGTGGGGAAGTTTTTTCAAGGTAAGTGCCAAGAGATTTATATGTGAGAAGGGTAGGTGAAAGCAATTGGGTTACTGGTTGAGGGGGGTGAAACCCTTTTCAAGCAGCAACCACAATTCTACTCATGATGAAGTCACAAGCAAACCCTAAATTAACCTATGTTCAACACTCGGATAGCTTGGCACTCGGATAGCTTAACTCAAAGGCAATGTGTAAAGTATTTGTACAGCACTTCAAGCAGTAACAGTGTGAACACACACTGCAAAAGAAACCCAAAACAGAATCAGGAAAATAGAATGATCTTTAATAAATAAAACCAGACCAAAATGACAACAATCCAATTGGTAGAACCGGAGATATTGAATTTGAAAAGTCTTTAGAGAAAATAGCACCAAAAGACATAATGCGCCAAATGTGGATATCTGTTCATGCCGGTCCAGGAGAGAACAAATAGTGTCCTGAAGCACACCTCAAGTATTCTGTATTTCTTTTTGAATAGTTCCTTGTAATCAATTTTGTGTGCAGCACCCGTGAATGTTACGCTGTTCCTTGCACACCAGGGCATAATAGTTCTATCGGTGGTGGCCTGCTGTGTTAGCAGGTCACACACGGGTTGCACAGCTTATACACTTTGGTATTTCCAAATTAATACTCATCCACCATAGTAATCCAATTTTCATCATTTTTTATTTCCTTCGTTTTTATCTTATCTTGTCATTTTTTTACGAAGCATCATGTCAAAAGGTGAAATTCATAGTGCTTTTTTAAGTTGATTAAATCCAATGCATTGGCCATCCAGGCCTATACACAAATATATCTTGAATATCAAAACATCCACCTGTTACGATATATTGCCTTCACTCAATGGATTTCGGTTTTTGAACCTTCCTCAGGAGTATCTAAATATCGTAAGAATATCTCTATTAACATCAGATAACATGTGCACCCCACCCAAACAATAAACATTCAATGTATCCATCATTACCCCACAGCCCTACTTTCCTTTCATCGCCATTCCATAATTCTCAAAATGATCTAAACTTAAACTTAAAATGTGCCGTCCATTACATTTACACTTATTCCCTGTTTTTCACAAACCACGTGCCCTTCAAACTGCCTCCCCTAAATTAACCACCCGTTGGAAAACATCCCTCATCCACCTTCCGCCTTCTCCACCCGATTTACCAGAGTTTCCCTTGCCTCCCCATTCCCTACCGTACTTGATTTAAACACCTTTTCCATCCCCTCGGCATACCTGGTGTAAAATCTCTCTCAGCACATCACCCCATCCTTCGCTGCTGAAACTTGTTAAGAACCACCATACTGCTTCTCACAAATTTAGAGTCGTTGTTACCTGCCCCTCCTTTCTAATCACAGGTGCAAACCATCACGTGTTCTCCCGTACCCGCCCATGTTTTCTCCAAAGCCTGCCTTCTGAAACTCACAGTATGCATCACACTCCCAATTCTCTGCTTGTGTGTATGTTATTCAAATTCAAAACAAAACATCAATACTGTATTTCAACAGAAAACAAATTAACAGTAAAAAAATAGTTTAAAAAATCCATATGCGAGGTTTCCCAGTAATCCGATCGTGGCGTATCTCTTTCGACGTGAGGCATTCATTTTCTTTGTGATTAACTCTTCATTTATACTCTTGACCGGGTGCTAACAGGCGGTGAAACGGTAAGTATTACGACACGACAAATAGTGTCCTGAAGCACACCTCATCTATTCTGTATTTATTTATGAATAGTTCCTTGTAATCAATTTTGCGTGCAGCACCCGTGAATGTTGCGCCTTTCCTTGCACACCGGGGCATAATAGTTCTATAGGTGGTGGCCTGCTGTGCTAGCAGGTCACACGCGGTTTGCACAGCTTATACATTTTGGTATTTCCAAATTAATACTCATCCACCATAGTAATCCAATTTTCATCATTTTTTATTTCCTTCGTTTTTATCTTATCTTGTCAATTTGAAGTAATCAGGGTTCCCAAGGCCTACATGCTCCGAAGACAACCCACTTACACTCAAGAACTGTTGGCACGGAAACTGTAAAAGGCAAAGAACAAGTTTATTAAGACCCCATGGGGTGGTGGTACACTCGAACAGCACCCTTCGGTAATGCAAGAGGTATCACACCGAACACCGGTGTGATCCCGATTTATATACAGTTTGGGGCAATAAAAGATAGGCGGCACAAGTTTATACACATTTTAGGGACATATATGGTCATGTTTTGGAATACTGCCAGCTCATTGGAGGGGGCACAACTCCGCTGGTCAGTTTGGCGCACATTCCTAAAGGCTTACTGGTCAGTTGGGACTGCGCATGTGCAAGCTTGACCAGTACTAAAAATAGCCTGTTGCTGGGCAGACTGAAGCGGTCAGTGGAACGGACAACGGACTAAAGGGCATGCCGGCCACGAGGCCGTTTATGGTCTAAGATGGCCGCCGTAACATTCAAAATGGCGTTTTCATATATAGCCAAGTTAAGGAGGACAACGTGTATTTTCAGCTAATCGCTAACGCGGCCATGCCAATTACGACAGACGACCCTTTTAGCATTTAGCTGAATCTACCTCATAGTGAACATAATCAGAATGTTCGTCCTCGATGTCTATTAACATTATTTGAGTTACTTCTTTATGAAGCATCATTTTGTCATGAGCAAGAGCTCGTCTTGATGGTATGCAAGCTGATAGACACATAGAACATAAGGCTGGGCCACATTGAATACATACGATTTACAAAAGGGGGTGGTGATGAACAGAGTGTCTGAATTGAGCAGACCACTCTTACCCAGTCCAAAGATCAGGGCTTGATCCATCACCGTTATTTATCTCACTGCCCCATCCCAGCTCAGAACCTGGCTATATGCAAATCAGTCTGTCCCTGGCCCAGTGCATCATGGGAACAGGGCAGACTAAACTACCAAGCCAATTCTTTACCAGAAAGGAGACAAGCTACCGGGGACCGGTTTCTGGCATTACAGCCTCTTCAGCCCGGCTTGCTTGAATCCTGATGGAGCAGTGAGAAAGGGACTCATGTCTGAGTATACCCTGCCACACCTATGGTGGCCAAAATCGATTTACAAAAGGGGGTGGTGATGAACAGAGTGTCTGAATTGAGCAGACCACTCTTACTCTGTCCCTCACCACCCCTTGTTGTAAATATTTTTGTCCACCCTAAGCGTGGAAGGGTATACTCAGATGTGAGTCCCTTGCTCATTGCACCATCAGGATTCAAGCAAGCCGGGCCGAAGAGGCTGAAATGCCAGAAACCGGTCCCCGGTAGCTTGTTTCCTTCCCAGTGTAAGAATTGGCTTTTGTAGTTTGGTTTGCCCTGTTCCCATCATGCACTGGGACAGGAACAGACTAATTTGCATACAGCCAGGTTCTGAAACTGGGATGGTGCAGTGAGCTAAAAAACGGTGTTGGATCTAGCCCTGATCTCTTGACTGGGTGAGAGTATTCTGTTTAATTCAGAGACTCTGTCCCTCACCACCCCTTGTTGTAAATATTTTTGTCCACCCTAAGCGTGGAAGGGTATACTCAGATGTGAGTCCCTTGCTCATTGCACCATCAGGATTCAAGCAAGCCGGGCCGAAGAGGCTGAAATGCCAGAAACCGGTCCCCGGTAGCTTGTTTCCTTCCCAGTGTAAGAATTGGCTTTTGTAGTTTGGTTTGCCCTGTTCCCATCATGCACTGGGACAGGAACAGACTAATTTGCATACAGCCAGGTTCTGAAACTGGGATGGTGCAGTGAGCTAAAAAACGGTGTTGGATCTAGCCCTGATCTCTTGACTGGGTGAGAGTATTCTGTTTAATTCAGAGACTCTGTCCCTCACCACCCCTTGTTGTAAATATTTTTGTCCACCCTAAGCGTGGAAGGGTATACTCAGATGTGAGTCCCTTGCTCATTGCACCATCAGGATTCAAGCAAGCCGGGCCGAAGAGGCTGAAATGCCAGAAACCGGTCCCCGGTAGCTTGTTTCCTTCCCAGTGTAAGAATTGGCTTTTGTAGTTTGGTTTGCCCTGTTCCCATCATGCACTGGGACAGGAACAGACTAATTTGCATACAGCCAGGTTCTGAAACTGGGATGGTGCAGTGAGCTAAAAAACGGTGTTGGATCTAGCCCTGATCTCTTGACTGGGTGAGAGTATTCTGTTTAATTCAGAGACTCTGTCCCTCACCACCCCTTGTTGTAAATATTTTTGTCCACCCTAAGCGTGGAAGGGTATACTCAGATGTGAGTCCCTTGCTCATTGCACCATCAGGATTCAAGCAAGCCGGGCCGAAGAGGCTGAAATGCTAGAAACCGGTCCCCGGTAGCTTGTTTCCTTCCCAGTGTAAGAATTGGCTTTTGTAGTTTGGTTTGCCCTATTCCCATCATGCACTGGGGCAGGAACAGACTAATTTGCATACAGCCAGGTTCTGAAACTGGGATGGTGCAGTGAGCTAAAAAACGGTGTTGGATCTAGCCCTGATCTCTTGACTGGGTGAGAGTATTCTGTTTAATTCAGAGACTCTGTCCCTCACCACCCCTTGTTGTAAATATTTTTGTCCACCCTAAGCGTGGAAGGGTATACTCAGATGTGAGTCCCTTGCTCATTGCACCATCAGGATTCAAGCAAGCCGGGCCGAAGAGGCTGAAATGCCAGAAACCGGTCCCCGGTAGCTTGTTTCCTTCCCAGTGTAAGAATTGGCTTTTGTAGTTTGGTTTGCCCTGTTCCCATCATGCACTGGGACAGGAACAGACTAATTTGCATACAGCCAGGTTCTGAAACTGGGATGGTGCAGTGAGCTAAAAAACGGTGTTGGATCTAGCCCTGATCTCTTGACTGGGTGAGAGTATTCTGTTTAATTCAGAGACTCTGTCCCTCACCACCCCTTGTTGTAAATATTTTTGTCCACCCTAAGTGTGGAAGGGTATACTCAGATGTGAGTCCCTTGCTCATTGCACCATCAGGATTCAAGCAAGCCGGGCCGAAGAGGCTGAAATGCCAGAAACCGGTCCCCGGTAGCTTGTTTCCTTCCCAGTGTAAGAATTGGCTTTTGTAGTTTGGTTTGCCCTGTTCCCATCATGCACTGGGACAGGAACAGACTAATTTGCATACAGCCAGGTTCTGAAACTGGGATGGTGCAGTGAGCTAAAAAACGGTGTTGGATCTAGCCCTGATCTCTTGACTGGGTGAGAGTATTCTGTTTAATTCAGAGACTCTGTCCCTCACCACCCCTTGTTGTAAATATTTTTGTCCACCCTAAGCGTGGAAGGGTATACTCAGATGTGAGTCCCTTGCTCATTGCACCATCAGGATTCAAGCAAGCCGGGCCGAAGAGGCTGAAATGCCAGAAACCGGTCCCCGGTAGCTTGTTTCCTTCCCAGTGTAAGAATTGGCTTTTGTAGTTTGGTTTGCCCTGTTCCCATCATGCACTGGGACAGGAACAGACTAATTTGCATACAGCCAGGTTCTGAAACTGGGATGGTGCAGTGAGCTAAAAAACGGTGTTGGATCTAGCCCTGATCTCTTGACTGGGTGAGAGTATTCTGTTTAATTCAGAGACTCTGTCCCTCACCACCCCTTGTTGTAAATATACATTGAATACATAGGCATATAAAAACATTGCTCCCACGATTATACATAGAATCGTCAACAGTTTCCAGCCCCAGGTAGTAAGCATGGACCAGAACCATCCTGAAAGTGTCCAAGTTCCATTGTCCGGATGTATCTCAGCTGCGCTCTTGTGGAGCTTGGATATGGCATCATAAACAGATGGAGAATTGTCCGGTATGTATACACAGCAGCTGCTTCCGATAATTCTGCATGCCCCCCCACGGTCAGCCAAAACTACATCCAACACCATCCTATTTTGGAGCGTAACAATTCTGGAAATCTGTAGTTCCTCAGTGATGTTTCCCAGGGCAATGGCAGTGTCATTCGCTACAGCCTCAACGACACGTGTCAGTCGTCTTATTTTCCGGCTGTTCAATGCAGCCCCCACGAAGGAAAATAGTCCCAAATTGAAGTCCACATACTGTTGCAAAGCAGTATCGGTCTGGTCTATGTCATCCAGAACAACAGTCCGCTTAACCCTATTCAGGACGAAATCATGGTACAAAGTATAATCATTGTGATACATTGGTGGGGCAATGAATACAGGAGGTAGCACAAACGATACATAGCACGTGCCCAACCATCCCAATGGAAGCTGATGGTAACCCTTCGTTCCACAAATGAAGTACGTGTTTCGTGATGCTACAAATGAGATGCCATTCGGGCTATCAAAAGTAAGAGTAGTGTTACATTCGCTTTTCCCCACTGCAATCGAACCCTTATTCCTAATACACAAATCGACTTTAGTAGCAATGACATTAATGACATGTGCACTGGATACATTAATATTTCTTTGATTGCTGTACACACGTGGGGCAGACACGTTGTCGGGCCTGTACTCCTCCCATTCAAATCGAGTACCCTCAGCCCGTGGAAATCCATCCTTGTCATGGGTGCATACTTTATTCAAACGGAAAAGCACCCCCCCTTTAGTTGGCCATCTCAAAGTAAAGAGGAGGGTGTACCAGGCATTACATGATCCATTATGCGAAAACGGGAGTGGAATGAGTGGGGTGCCCCCTCTCTTCTGGTGCCCTGGCAACATCCCACACACCCAGCAATTCGAGGTATTGGTCATATTATGTGTGTGATGAAGAATCTGAATAAAACTGTTATTCAGATAGGTTTGCCGATGTCATTCTTCGTGATAGGGTAATGTAAAGTGAAAATGTTCAGATGGAGCCGGGGTAGTCGGCAGCAAATTTTCACGTACAGGCACCACAAGTTCAATTACCCAGGCTATTACAGCTATCACCACAATAGTCAGAACAAAGAGAAAGGCACCCAATATTAGTTTATCTCGTGATGCCGTGGATGCCATAGTTCAGGAATATTCGTGCAAAGTCTCAAATAGCACAAATTGTTCACAGAGTCTCAGATACACATACGTGTATACCTAAAAAAAAAAAAGAAAAATGCGGTGCTGAACTCCGAGGTAGCCGTTGTTTTCTTCTCCGGGCCAAGACGGGTGTCGCTACACTGGCAGAACTGATCCCCCCCCCTTGGAATTCCCGGTTTCCGTTTCACAAACCTGGAGCGGTAACCAACCAGTCATTAAAAAAGAACCAAAAAATCTTCTTATCGAGGACGCAGGTTGTAGCGCTCTCGTCCGGCAACAGCGTGGTCCGGGAAGGCTCCCTCAACTTCGGCCGACGTCACAGCTGGGCTCTTTTCTTTCTCCAAGATCTCTTTGTAGTCGGTCAGCACAGCAGGAGTCACCAGATCCGGAGAGACACGACGGCAGTGTGTCGAATGCACCCACCGCTTCCTGTTGGTCACTCGTACAGCAGTTCGGGTTGCAAGGAGGACCTGTTCGGGGCCCTTCCACCTGGGCTCCAGACTGCTCGCTCTCTCAAACGACCGAATCATCACGTGGTCCCCAGGACGGAGATCATGGCCCTCTCCAGTAGAGTTGTCAGGGAGCGCTTCTCGAACCTGTTGATGAATAGAGAGCAAATCATTTGTTAATCGTGCCAAATAGTCGTTCATCATAACACAAGGCACATCATGTATTAATCGCGGCTTAGGCACCCCCCAGATGTTCATGGGGCGCCCAAACACCACCTCGTAGGGTGTAAGGCCAGTTCGGGAATGGGGTACTGATCTAAGAGAGAGCAGTGCTAGCGGCAAAGCGTCTGGCCACTTCAACGATGTAGACGCCACAATTTTGGCCAGCTTAAGTTTCAACGTAGCATTGTACCGCTCAACTAGACCTGCCGACTGCGGGTGGAATACAGCGTGGAACTTCTGCTGAATCCCTAACCCCTTCAGTACATACTCCACAATCTTTCCAACAAAATGAGGCCCATTATCGCTCCACAGAAATTTGCAAATTCCAAAGCGAGGAAAGAATTCCTTAAGCAACACCTTAGCTGTTGTCAAAGCCGTATTGTCTTTCGTGGGGAAGGCCTCAACCCATTTGCTAAAGGCACATACCACCACTAGGACATACTTCAGGTTGTTGCAGCGCTCAAGTTGGATGTAATCCATTTGGAGTACCTCAAATGGTGCAGAAGGTGGAACGAACCCTCCTTTCAGAGTATGGGTCCCCTTTCCAGGATTGTGTTGTAAACAAACCAGGCAGGTCTGCACTACTCTCTTCGCAGTATTAGCAATCTCAGAATGTTCCCAAACTTGTGTTAACAACCGAGTAATTGCAAGAGCTCCGACATGCGCCAGTCCATGTGTCATCTGGACCATCGCCTGCAAGTAAGCCGCAGGCAATTTCCATTTCTCCATGTCTTTGCTTCTCCAACAACCCTCGTCATCTAGTACCCCATCTGCTGCCCATGCCGCAAGTTCAGATTCAGTAGCTGATTTTTGAATGTCCAATATTTCTGCTCTAGCATCACTCCATCGCTCAGCCTGCGATTGTATCACATACATGGGGGAGCTAGTTCGGGACATAGCCGTTTGTCTCGCTATGCTGTCTGCAAAGGCATTTCCTTGGCCCACTTTATCCGTGATCTTTTTATGAGCACTGCATTTTACTATCGCTACTTTCTTTGGGCCAAGCAACGCATTTAGGAGATCACGCACTAGCTCTCCGTGCATAATGTGTTCTCCGTGAGATGTCAGAAACCCACGTTCTCTCCAGAGTAGCCCGAAGTCATGTGCCACTCCGAAGGCGTACCGGCTGTCTGTGTATATGTTCACACATAGACCAGCACTCAGTTCGCAGGCTCTTGTTAAGGCTATCAGCTCTGCTGCCTGAGCCGATTTTTGTGGTATCCTAGCTGTTTCTACCACTGTCTTAAGTGTCGTGATCGCATAGGCTGCGGAAGTCGTGCCATCTGGCAGCCTTAAACACGATCCATCAACCCACAGTTCCCCGTCCACATCTGGAAGTGGCACATCCTGTAAGTCAACACGACCCTTTGTCTGTTCCTCGGTCAGGAAAACACAATCATGATGTTTTTCTTCCTGACCCTCCTCGGCCGGATAGGGCAATAAAGTGGCAGGGTTCAAAGTAGCACATCTTTTCAGTGTAATATGTGGCGCCAAAAGTGTCAGCTCGTATCCCGTTAGCCGTGCACTCGTGAGGTATTGGGTCTTTGTTTGGTTTAGCAGAGCATCTACTGCGTGAGGAACTAACACCAGCAGTTTGTGCGATAACACTATTCCCTCACTCTGTCGTATGGCCACTGCCGTTGCTGCTACCGCTCGAAAACACCCAGGCAACCCTCGTGCTACAGGATCCAAAATGGCAGAGAAGTATGCACATGGTCTCTGCTTATCCCTGTGTAGTTGCACTAACACTGACAACGCGCACCCATCATTCTCGTGCACGTACAATGTGAAAAGTTTCGTGTAGTCTGGTGTGCCTAACACGGGTGCAGAACAAAGGGCCTGTCTCAACTGCTCAAAGGCCTTCTGACATTCATCTGTCCATTCAAGGGGCATTGGTGTAGCTTTGGACAGTAATGCTAGCAAAGGTTTTATAATGTGTGAAAAACCCATAATCCACTGTCTACAAAAAGACGTCAATCCTATGAAGGCACGTACATCTCTCTGCGTGCGGGGGACTGGTGTGTCTAAAATTGCTTGAATTCGATCAGATGTTAATGCACGCCCCTCCTTAGACAACAGATGACCGAGGTAGGTCACCTGAGGTCTACAGTATTAGAGCTTTTTCTTCGAAACCTTATGATTGTTCAGTGCCAAAAAGGAAAGCAACGCAAGTGTACTTTCTTCACATTGTGCATAAGAGTCAGCAGCAAGCAGAAGGTCATCCACGTACTGGATGAGAGCAACGCCAGACTGCAATTTAAACGAATCTAGCTGCCTTTTCAAAGCCTGGCTATAGATGCTAGGGCTTTCAGTATAACCTTGGGGAACACGACAAAATCTATACGATTTATTATTTAACGTGAAGCCAAACAAGTATCTGCTATCAGAATGAACAGGGATGGAAAAGAACGCATTCTTTAAATCAATTACGCTAAACGTGGTGGCCGTGGGTGGGACCAGCGTAAGCAAAGTCGTAATATCGGACACCACCGGGTATTGGGGAATGACAATTTTGTTGATCTCTCGCAAGTCAATAATAAAGCGATAGACTTTGCCGTCAGTATCTCTCTTAAGGATCGGAAGAATAGGACTGTTGCAAACATTATAAGGGATCTCCTCCACAACCCCTGCAGAAATCAAATCCTGAACAATATGTGTCAATGCAATTTCACCTTCTCTCGAGATCTTATACTGTGGTACTCGTGGTAGAGGGGCCCCCTCCTTAACAGTAATGTGTATTGGTGGAATACGCATCTCTCCCACATCCGTATCTGAGGTCGCCCATAACGTATGCGGCAGAGAGGCCAAAGCTGGAATATCTGAGATGGCGTAAAACCTGTCGGGGTCAGGATAATTGTCATTCAGGATAACCCGCACTCCCTCAGGAGCGCAACGTATCGTTGCTCGAAAATATTTAAGCAAATCAATACCCAGGATATTATCTGGTGTATGGGGTGATAACAAAAATTGACCAAAACCAAAATATTTGTCAAGACATAGTGCAAGGGGCTTTGACAGTGGGCTAGGGGAGGGTGTGCCATCGAACCCTACACATGTAATCATTTCGCCAGACAGGGGAGCCCTCGGAACCAAGTTTTCCGACAAAGCGCTACGTGTAGCTCCTGTGTCGACTAGAAATTGATCAGTAGAACCTAGAATACCCGCTGTTACATATGGACCCTGCTGATCTACCGGCACTTCAACTGATTCCTTACCCCATCCTACGCAGTCCTATGCATGCACATAATCCTGGTGCTCCACATTCTCACCCTCCGAAATCTGATATTGATTTCGTCTATCAAACGTGTTTCGCTCATCCTGGCCACGGCCCCTCTCCTCAACTCTTCCACGATCATTTCCGCCACCTCTCGCTCCCGTATAACCTCCTCTCGACCTACCACCTCCTCGACCACGCTGACTACGCTGCTCACGAAGTACCGGACAATCATCAGCCCAATGCCCAAACTCCTTACAATAAGCACACTGATCCTCCGCTATATCCGTACGACCATACGACGTATTCCCTCCACCTCGTCTACCTCTATCATTCCCTCTCCCCTGTGTTCCCCGAACCTGCGCCAACATCACCTTCGTTTTCAATTCCTTCGCCTTTTTCTCAACACTTTCCTTAGCCTCCAATTCCTGCCGCTCATAATACTGAGCCATAGTTAACAAGGACGCAGGGGTCGCCGTGGCCCAGGAACTTTCACTCGACTTCAATCGCTTTGCAATCTCCGGTAGGAGATTAGCCACATACTTATCTACAAACAGATGCCGACCCGTATCGTCTGTTAAAGATTGACCACTGTAATCATGGAATGCCTCCTCGAAGCGTGTAAAGAAATCTGAGACCGTTTCATCGTGTTTCTGTTTGCACGACGTTAGCATAGTCCAATCGATCTTTTTAGAGGGAACAAGCGTTTTTAATTTAATCAAAATAGCCGCCGGAAGATCTAGAATCAACTGACAGGGCTTACATGCCGGTTCCCTATCTAAATCGGCAGCATTTATTTCTTTCCATGTCCCCCCAAGTAATGTTTCATCATTATTTTTACGAATTTGCCTCCACATATCAGGTGGTAGAATTAGCCCAAAGAACAAATCTATATCCACAAGGGTCATCACACAAGACGAAATAGCCCCTTCCACCCCTTCATAAAATGCCGCCGGATTTTTTCGAAGATCAGGTAGAGAATTTTTCAATGCCATAACATCTGCTCTATTCCAAGGCGTGTATACCCAGTTATATACGAAATATCCTTTCGCATCCTTTGACGATTTATCATCATCTGTACCTTCCCCTTTAGGTGGAACATACAAGGGTACAGCTTCACGCATAGGCATAACATGCAATGCAGAACTCTTATCTGAACCACGGAGGGAACACTGCTTAATCTGCTCGTCAGGCTCCGACTCAGCCTCCTTTTGCCTCCGCTTTCGCTCCTCCCGCAATCTGGTCATTTCATCCCGCAGCTTGATCAGTTGCTGGAAAAGGTCATCAACATCTGAAAGATCAAATTCACCTTTAACCAAATTCTCACGATGCACTGACACAGACTTATGTTCTAGCGTGTCTGAAAGTTCTCGATACGCGACAACAACTTCATCCGCTAAACTAGACAAGAAATACATTAATTCAAGATCCGACCATGTACTCTTCTCTGCAATCATCTCAGCCTGAGAAACACATTTCTTATTCACTTTACGAGCCCAACTACGTAAATGTGCAGACCTCGCCGCAGTAAACCTGAGAGCGGATACACCCTTCTGATCCGACTTATCCTGTCCATCATCCTCCGAATCTGCATCTGGAGCCGTCGGTGAAACATACGGAGGCGGTGACCGATCTAGCAATGAAAAATCATCAGTTTCATTATTAAGGACAGGATAAAGCGGTCGGCGGATAGGAAATTGACCAGTCGTTTGCAATTTACGTTCCCGTTCCTCCCTCTCTTTCTTCTCCTGAGCCTCCTTTTCCTCAAGCTGTAAAGCCTTATCCCGAGCAGCCTTGCGCTGCTCTTTGTCCGCCAAGGCAACTTCACGCTTCATTCGCTCACGCACCGCTTTCTCCCACATTCGCACACAATCAAACATGTTTTGTCGAGACCTGCGTTGAAACAAACATTGCTCTACAAACTGTACTTTTCGTAAATCGAATGACCCATGTAGAGGCCATTGCAATTCAGGATCGGCCTTTGTATACTTATGCCATAATTTGCTGTACATAATAGGGGGAAGGCCAAGTTTGATGTACATCTCGCGATTTGGTGTTCCTTCTGGGGGAGCCGGCTGTGCTTCCGCTAACCTAATTGTGGTACCATCTCCAAGACAGCACATCCTTCGGAGTGTGCTGAAAACAGGCATGTTCAAAAAGTATCACGAAAACGTGACACCGCACAAAATGGCACTTACAGTACTTCACACAAATGTGCCGCTCAGAGGAAAAACAAAGTTAGAGAAACATCTCTACATGCCTGCCTATGTGAAGTGCACTACACATATAAGTTCAAAGATCACAAAGTCACAATGTTAGCTAACTCAAATCAAAACGTAGATCGTAGGACTTCGGCAAGCGTCCGAGGACTACCTTACCGATCACAAAGCATATAACTTCAGTAAGCGTCCTAAGACTACCTTACCGAACACAGAACTTACCCAAATTCTCAAATGTCCAGATTCCAACTGCCAAGGTCTTGTAAGTCAAATCAGCCAAAACGGCACTTTCCCAGCAACGCAGACACTCCAAAAACTCAGTCGGAGACCGGCGCCACCTGGAAGGTCAGATCGGAAGGAAAGGAAGAAACACCGTGGGAGCCAAGACTCGGGTCACTCGTGGTAGCGCGCGTCCATGGCGAGTTTCCAAGCCTTCGTCACGACCTCTCCTTCGGGCATCCGAGTCGCCGATGAGTCCCTGGTCGTGGTCGCCAATTTGAAGTAATCAGGGTTCCCAAGGCCTACATGCTCCGAAGACAACCCACTTACACTCAAGAACTGTTGGCACGGAAACTGTAAAAGGCAAAGAACAAGTTTATTAAGATCCCATGGGGTGGTGGTACACTCGAACAGCACCCTTCGGTAATGCAAGAGGTATCACACCGAACACCGGTGTGACCCCGATTTATATACAGTTTGGGGCAATAAAAGATAGGCGGCACAAGTTTATACACATTTTAGGGACATATATGGTCATGTTTTGGAATACTGCCAGCTCATTGGAGGGGGCACAACTCCGCTGGTCAGTTTGGCGCACATTCCTAAAGGCTTACTGGTCAGTTGGGACTGCGCATGTGGAAAGGGGCGACCACTCGGTCCCCCCGAACGTATGGTGGAGTACCCCGATCCCCCGGGAAGCCATCTTGGGCGGGAGGCGAGTCTCGGCTGGTATGCCCGAAGCGGCGTAGCCGGGGCGCGCTTTTTCCCGCCCTAGAGGGGGTTGTCCTAGACACTGAAGCCGCCAGCCACGCCCCCGGAGGCGGGCGGAGGCGGGTTTACGCCCGCCCGAAGAAGGATAAAAGGAGCAACAAGCCAAGGAAGCATCCTCTTGTTCCTGTGCTCTGAAGCTGCACCTCCCCGCTGCACGTGAGCTCGAGACGGAACGAAGAGCCAATTTTGAGCGTTGTAATTTTGTTCTTGTTCTTTCAGATATCTTCGTTGGAGAATGCCGGGCAAGAAGGTCGGAAAGCGGGTCGGTACCGATCAGATGCTCCGCATGCTCGTAAAGGACATGGCCGAGATGAAGAAGCAGATGGCGGCAATGAACGGGGTAGGAGGCCCGAAGCGAGTCGTCGGACCAGCATTGCCGGGAGTAGTCCCCAGCGGGAGAGGCAAGAGGTCCAAGAGAGGGGCATCTGGGGGAGAGGCCCCGGTTCCCGATACACCGATTGAGGAGCCAATCCCGGTTCCGAAGGAGGGACAACCGATCCCCGTTGTAGTCACCCCTGTGAACGGGGAGGATATGCCCCCCGAGTTGGCTGCACAACTGGCAGCGTGGTTGGGAAAAGATAGTGAGGGCACCACGGCGGATGACGCCAGGGCAGTAATGAGGCAATTGCGAGAATCTAGAGAGGCTGCGAAGGCACCATCTTCTGTTCCCCCACAGGTTCCGGTGGGTGAAACCGCAGCGGCCACGAGTTCGACAGCAAATACAGCTCCTAATTCAGGTAAGCGGCTACTGCCGATTGCGGGGGAGGGGTCTGTACCCTCACGAAGGGAGAAGGTGGCCCAGCATGTTCCAATTGAAGTTAAGGAAAAGATTTGGGCTGATAAGTATGTGAACATGTTTTCTTTGCTTACCGACCACTACGAGATCGAGCATGCGAAGGGTCAAAAAGAGTTTCTGCATCCGAGTGTTTGGCGCGCCAAAATGGCCGCCTTTAAGGTCGATGAGAACATAGGCAACTGGGGCAGAGCGTTTGGCATATTCACTTCAATTATGGGGGAACGAAGGCCTGAATTGTTGCCCGAGTTGCCCATATATCAGACACGTATCATGGAGTACTCTCAATCACATGAGGGCAATCAGTGGTTTTGCTATGACAATGTTTTTAGGAAGGCCAAGGAGCACGACCCAGCTTTGACCTGGGATTGTTACGACTCCATCTCTTGGCAAAAAATGGAGAACTCAGGCATGTTAAAGGCACCATTGTCAGGGGGTAATGGGGGCGAGTTTTCCCGCCATTCGTCTGGGACGCCCTTTCGGACGGGTTCAGGTAACGAGCATCACTCGAAGTCGAGTGGCAACGCAGGTAAAAAGGGGATCTGTTGGAATTTTAACAGGGGAAAATGTACAAGGCCCCAGGGGTCATGCAAGTTTAGACACGACTGTGGGGGGGGTGGACAATCCTCGCATCCTGAGACCATGTGCAGAGCCAAAACGGGTGATAACGGTGGTAGGGGAAGCGCCAAACAGGTCTGAAATAGTCCGAGGGGCGCCTTTACCTACCCCGGTTGATACCATGGCAATGATTCCTTGGCTCAATGAATACCCGGATCATGTCTCCGCTGGGGTGTTGCGAGACGGATTTTCGTATGGTTTCCGCATTCCAGTGGGGAATTTTCAGGGTAAGGCACGTTGTAAGAACCAACTGTCGGTCCTGCAGAATACAGCGGTGGTACAGGTAAAGATTGGGAAAGAGGTAACTCGTGGGCGGGTTGCCGGACCATTCGATATACCACCAGTTCCTAACTTTGTTTGTTCCCCATTAGGAGTGGTCCCCAAGAAGGCCCCGGGTGAGTTTAGACTAATACATAATTTGTCAGCCCCACGAGGTCTTTCCGTGAATGATGCGATAGACCCGGAAGTGTGTTCGGTGCGGTACGCATCTTTCGATGAGGCCGTCGCCATGTTGAATCGCTTGGGGCCCGGAGCGCTGATGGCAAAATCAGACATCGAGTCAGCGTTCCGGTTGCTCCCGGTACACCCAGACGATCAGCGTCTCCTTGGTTTTATGTTTCAGGGTCGCTATTACATGGACAAATGTATGCCAATGGGATGCTCCATATCTTGTGCTTATTTTGAAAAATTCAGTTGTTTTCTGCAATGGGTATTCACGAGACAGACGGGTTTTCAGCATGTTATGCATTATCTCGATGATTTTCTGTTCCTGGCGGCAGCCGGGGATCCAGAATGTGGACAGGCTTTAAGAGAATTTTGTGGCTTGATGAGTCATTTTGGTGTGCCATTGGCACCAGGTAAGACTGTGGGGCCATCAACTTCGCTCGAGTTTCTTGAAATAGAGCTCGATTCAGAAGAAGGTTGCTTTCGGCTACCCAAGGAAAAGGTGGTGAAATTCAGGGCCTCCCTTGAAACATGTATTCGGGAGACTAAGGTGAACTTGCACCAATTGCAGCAAACTGTGGGTCAGTTGAATTTTGCCCTTAGAGTAATGCCAATGGCCCGCCCCTTTTCCCGCTCGATTGCACAAGCCATGGTCGGTCTTAAAGAGGGACACCACCGCACAAGGCTCTCGGCAGAGATTCGCCAGGACATGCGCATTTGGTTGGCATTCCTGGCGGATTTCAATGGTCGAATTGTTTGGAACAAGCCGGCGGTGTCCTCCGAGGAGCTGGGGCTGTGGACAGATTCGGCGGGGAGTATAGGTTTTGGCGCCATATTCGGAAAGCAATGGTCGGCTCAAAAATGGCCGTCATGGTGGCACGAGTGCGGGCTGACGAGTAACATTGCTTTTCTCGAACTTTTCCCTATTTTGGTGGCCCTGAAAACATGGCCCGAGGGGTTTCGGGATCACTCTGTGGTGTTCTGGTCCGATAACATGACCGTAGTTCAGTGTATCAATAGCCAGGCAGCACGATGCAAATGGATTCTGAGATTGCTCAAAGAAATTGTGTTATTGTGTATGCAATTAAATGTGCTCTTTAGGGCAAGACATGTGCCGGGGGTACTGAACCAAGCGGCTGATGCGCTTTCTCATTTCCGTATGCAGGCCTTCTGGGGTTTTCTGCCCACAGCGGACCCGGTGGCGGCACCCTTTCCCGAAGCTCTCTGGTCTCTCGGTGCCCCGAACTACAAAACCTCGTGGGAGAGAGTTTAGCACCCAGGACAAGGAAGGCATATGAAGGGGCGTTCCGTTCCTATTGGTCCTTTTTGGGTGCTGCTAGGGGGGAGCTTTGGGGCCAGGAGGAGTTTGTCGTAAAATTTTTGCTCTCTTTACATCAGGCAGGCAAATCAGTAGCTACGGCCCAGAGGCATCGGGCCGCCATTTCCTTTATGGCAAGGGCTCATGGGATCCAGGACCCGACAGCGTCTTTCGTTGTGCAGAAAGCGCTACGTGGGTGGCAACGCCTGGAGGGTCGCAGAATAGATGAGAGGCACCCGATAGGTCTGGATAGATTGGCCCTGTTATTATCCGTACTCCCTGCGACATGTTCATCCCAGTATGAAACAGTGTTATTCCGGGCCGCTTTTACGTTAGCATTCCATGGGGCGATGCGGGTAAGCGAATTGGTGGCGAAGAACAAGCGGGATACGGTGGGAGGACTGTGCCGAGAGCACATTCAGGTTAAGGGGGAGATGATGATTGTCTCGTTTGTCAGGTCCAAGGCCGATCAGGGTGCGATTGGGGATTGCGTAGTCATACATCGGTTTACCGGATCCCCCATGTGCCCTGTTGTTTGCGTAGAGGAATATTTAGCGCAGAGGGCGGCATCATGGGGAGGGACCTTGTTGAGACACGCTGATGCCACCCCACTGACGAGGTTTCAGTTCCAGCGGGTGCTTACAATGGCAATTTCGGCCGCGGGCTTGAACCCCGGCGAGTTTGGGACCCATTCCTTTCGGATAGGGGCTGCTACTGAGGCTACAGCCAGGGGTCTGAGTGTGGAAAAAGTGAAACGTTTGGGGCGTTGGTCCTCGAATTGTTACAAAAGGTATGTGCGGTTACACATGTTGTGAAGCTGTTATCAAGTACTCACGCTTCTTGTTTTTGTTTGGTTTACAGTTTCGCAAGCTTACGAGGCGGGGCGGACTGTGCAGTCGACCCGACACCTGGGAATCAGCGGTCAAACATCACCGGCTGCGGAAAAAGTGGTGTGGGTCGCGGGCCACTCATACGTGAGGCGTGCCGCGGACGTATTCAAAGCAGGTGACATGATTCACATGGCTGGGGAATACGGGTACAGGGTGACCTTCTACGGAAGGGGCGGGCTCTGTATTGACCAGTTTCAATCCTTTTCGAGGGTTTGTTAGGGCGGACAAGGTCACCGCCATCTATAATCATGGTCCATCTTGGGGGCAACGATTTGGTGACCACTGGTAGATGACTTCTTCTCGAGGCAATACTTTCCACAGGAAGTTGGTTGGCAAGAAGGGTTCCAGGGTGCACAATTGCATGGTCCCATATGATTCCACGTAAGGTGTGGCGGGGGGCGAATTCGGTGTCTGCTATAAATCATTCGGTGAAGAAAGTAAATAACAGATTGGGGAGATTGTTTCGTTCAAATGCATTGCATTCTATTCCTCATGGTTGTATCAAGGGGGACAGTATGTATTTGGAGGATGGGGTCCATTTGTCCCGGGTGGGGAATGCGTTACTCATAGGAGACCTTAAGGCTTGGTTAAGAAGTGTACAGCATGACCTTTAGGCAGGAGTTTTGTGGGGGGGCCGGATAGCCGGTCAACTATCCGGCCTGTGGCGGTAAGGTCATGATCGGTGAGCAGTAATTGGAAGATCCCTATGGGGGGGGCGTCACCCATTACGGATGGGAGCGCCCGGGGGGAGGTGGCCATTGGCCCCTCAACGGGGAGGAGGTCCCTTCTAAGGATGGGTCGCCGAAAGGAAAGGGAAGGCGGTCAAGGCCCCTCCCTGGATAGGAGGGGCTACGGGCCCCTCCTGGGAATTTCCCGGGGCCAGGACATCTGCGACGGCAGATGTGGTAAGTTGTGTGGGGTGGGGAGGGGGGTTTACGCTACCTTCTAGACACCTCACACGAGTCCTCCTCGGACGACCATAAAAATGGCGTCGAGTTCATTGGGGCCCCCGTCAAGTCAAGGGAAATTGGTATGTGCACATGAGGTACAGCCCTCTGTGCGGTCGCCCCTCGCAAGTGTGGGGGTAATTCTGGTTTAGGGATCTGACACCGGTTACGACCTTGCCGTTGGCCCTTAAAGTTAGGATGTACAATTTCAAGTTAAAATGTATTTGTAGGATGTTAGTTTCGGCTAGGAGAACCTTTGTATTAGAAATATGTTAAGGTTAGCCAAAACATCGTAATGTGGAAATGAAATTGTACATAATATGAAACTGTTATTTTAATGTTTTGATTTTGTTTCATATTTAATAAATACGGCCGGGAGGGTCACTCCCTCCCGCCTTCCAAAAGTTCAGAACTGTTTCCGGTTTCCCATCCTTGGGGATTGTGTTGAGAGGGGGTGGCGGGTATCTCAGCCATATGGAAAGGGGCGACCACTCGGTCCCCCCGAACGTATGGTGGAGTACCCCGATCCCCCCGGGAAGCCATCTTGGGCGGGAGGCGAGTCTCGGCTGGTATGCCCGAAGCGGCGTAGCCGGGGTGCGCTTTTTCCCGCCCTAAAGGGGGTTGTCCTAGACACTGAAGCCGCCAGCCACGCCCCCGGAGGCGGGCGGCGGCGGGTTTACGCCCGCCCGAAGAAGGATAAAAGGAGCAACAAGCCAAGGAAGCATCCTCTTGTTCCTGTGCTCTGAAGCTGCACCTCCCGCTGCACGTGAGCTCGAGACGGAACGAAGAGCCAATTTTGACCCACCCACCAGCCCCTGGAGACAGCAAGTGGTTTTGAAATAACGTTTTGACGCGGTAACTCTATTTCTTACAGGTTGTTGTGATTAAAGTGTTGTTTTAGTATGCAATAAAGTGAATGATTCTTTACAGTATCTTTTTTCGAATAAAGTATTTTGCACCAGTGTTGTTCAGGGATGTTTCAATAGTCATACGTGAAGCAGTTATGGTTTTAATTTTAATTTAGTATTGTTAGTTAATGTCGTATTTATTTTGGTCGGGCGGTAAGGTCATGATCGGTGAGCAGTAATTGGAAGATCCCTATAGGGGGGGCGTCACCCATTACGGATGGGAGCGCCCGGGGGGAGGTGGCCATTGGCCCCTCAACGGGGAGGCGGTCCCTTCTAAGGATGGGTCGCCGAAAGGAAAGGGAAGGCGGTCAAGGCCCCTCCCTGGATAGGAGGGGCTACGGGCCCCTCCTGGGAATTTCCCGGGGCCAGGACATCTGCGACGGCAGATGTGGTAAGTTGTGTGGGGTGGGGAGGGGGGTTTACGCTACCTTCTAGACACCTCACACGAGTCCTCCTCGGACGACCATAAAAATGGCGTCGAGTTCATTGGGGCCCCCGTCAAGTCAAGGGAAATTGGTATGTGCACATGAGGTACAGCCCTCTGTGCGGTCGCCCCTCGCAAGTGTGGGGGTAATTCTGGTTTAGGGATCTGACACCGGTTACGACCTTGCCGTTGGCCCTTAAAGTTAGGATGTACAATTTCAAGTTAAAATGTATTTGTAGGATGTTAGTTTCGGCTAGGAGAACCTTTGTATTAGAAATATGTTAAGGTTAGCCAAAACATCGTAATGTGGAAATGAAATTGTACATAATATGAAACTGTTATTTTAATGTTTTGATTTTGTTTCATATTTAATAAATACGGCCGGGAGGGTCACTCCCTCCCGCCTTCCAAAAGTTCAGAACTGTTTCCGGTTTCCCATCCTTGGGGATTGTGTTGAGAGGGGGTGGCGGGTATCTCAGCCATATGTAAGCTTGACCAGTACTAAAAATAGCCTGTTGCTGGGCAGACTGAAGCGGTCAGTGGAACGGACAACGGACTAAAGGGCATGCCGGCCACGAGGCCGTTTATGGTCTAAGATGGCCGCCGTAACATTCAAAATGGCGTTTTCATATATAGCCAAGTTAAGGAGGACAACGTGTATTTTCAGCTAATCGCTAACGCGGCCATGCCAATTACGACAACTTTTTTTACGAAGCATCACGTCAAAGGGTGAAATTCATAGTGTTTTTTTAAGTTGATTAAATCCAATGCATTTCCCATCCAGGCCTATACAGGAATATATCTTGAATATCAAAATATCCACCAGTTACGATATATTGTCTTCACTCAATGCATTTCGGTTTTTGAACCTTCCTCTGGAGTATCTACAAATCATAAGAATATCTCTATTAACATCAGATAACATTTGCACCCCACCCAAACAATAAACATTCAATGTATCCATCATTACCCCACAACCCTACTTTCCTTTCATCACCATTCCATAATTCTCAAAATGATCTCAACTTAAACTTAAAATGTGCCGTCCATTACATCTACACTTATTCCCTGTTTTTCACAAACCACGTGCTCTTCAAACTGCCTCCCCTAAATTAACCAGCCGTTGGAAAATATCCCTCGTCCACCTTCCGCCTTCTCCACCCGATTTACCAGAGTTTCCCTTGACCTCCCCATTCCTTAACCGTACTTGATTTAAACACCTTTTCCATCCCCTCGGCATACCTGGTGTAAAATCTCTCTCAGCACATCACCCCATCCTTCGCTGTTGAAACTTTTTAAGAACCACCATACTGCTTCTCACAAATTTAGAGTCGTTGTTACCTGCCCCTCCTTTCTAATCACAGGTGCAAACCATCACGTGTTCTCCCGTACCCGCCCATGTTTTCTCCAAAGCCTGCCTTCTGAAACTCACAGTACGCATCACACTCCCAATTCTCCGCTTGTGTGTATGTTATTCAAATTCAAAACAAAACATCAATACTGTATTTCAACAGAAAACAAATGAACAGTAAAAAAATAGTTTAAAAAATCCATATGCAAGGTTTCCCAGTAATTCGATCGTGGCGTATCTCTTTCGACGTGAGGCATTCATTTTCTTTGTGATTAACTCTTCATTTATACTCTTGACCGGGTGCTAACAGGCGGTGAAACGGTAAGTATTACGACACGACAAATAGTGTCCTGAAGCACACCTCATGTATTCTGTATTTCTTTTTGAATAGTTCCTTGTAATCAATTTTGCGTGCAGCACCCGTGAATGTTGCGCACCAGGGCATAATAGTTCTATAGGTGGTGGCCTGCTGTGTTAGCAGGTCACACGCGGGTTGCACAGCTTATACACTTTAGTATTTCCAAATTAATACTCATCCACCATAGTAATCCAATTTTCATCATTTTTTTATTTCCTTCGTTTTTATCTTATCTTGTCATTTTTTTACGAAGCATCACGTCAAAAGGTGAAATTCATAGTGTTTTTTTAAGTTGATTGAATCCAATGCATTGCCAATCCAGGCCTATACACGAATATAGCTTGAATACCAAAACATCCACCAGTTACGATATATTGTCTTCACTCAATGCATTTCGGTTTTTGAACCTTCCTCAGGAGTATCTAAAAATCATAAGAATATCACTATTAACATCAGATAACATGTGCACCCCACCCAAACAATAACATTCAATGTATCCGTCATAAGTTAAGGCTGACCGTGATGGAGCTCAGGTCGACTACAGGGACCCAGTTAGGCCCACTGGATGGAGTACCTTAAATTCTGTTTTGCGGAGCGTTGCGTGGGTCTTTGTTGAAGATGTGTTGTGCAGCCAAAGCAATGTCTCAGTTCCGAGCTGTGGTGCAAGGTCCTGTTGGGGGAATGTCGAGAATTCCGTTGATGAAAGGTTGCGATGCAAAGTCTGGAGTCTTGGATGCATCACACAGTCAGGGCGATGCGTCGGTTACGGAGAGCGGCAAGGCTAAGATGTGAAGTCTGACATTGTAATCGAGGCTTCAAAGGCCTGTGCTGGGGATGCATTGTGCAGTGGCAGTCCTGAAGGTGATGTGGCCCGCGGTGCCGATGCAAGTCTTTCCAATGGGCCCATTCCACGCACCAGCAGAGATGCATTGGTTCTGCTCCGTTGTGCAGCGCAGCAGAGGATGCATTGGTTCCACTGGGTCCACACAGGCTGGCATGGTACCTTAAGCCCACTTCCAAGATTCTGGGACTGGGGTGGCATGGCAGACTCACAGATGACAGAATCCAGGTGCAGATGCAAGCTTGTTGGAAGCCTGTTATGTCTCTGAAGTTTCAGATCATGATGCCAGCCAACTGGCTCTTGGAGTTCTTCTGAGTTCTGGGTTCGAGATATGCAGGTCTAGTCGCCCTCACCGAGGCAGGAGCGTGTCAGGTCATTAAAGCAGGAGTCCAGCAGAGTGCAGTTCAGCAGAGTGGCAGTCGTTCAGCATCACAGTTGTCCTTCTTCCACAGATCCAGAAGTGTACTGAAGTGGTGATGTCTAAAGTCCAGTATTTATACCCAATTGTGCCTATGAAGTGGGGGAGAAGCTTCTAGAGATTTCCTTTTGGAGGGGCATCCTGCCTTCCCTTTCCTGCCTCTAGATTAACTACAGCGGGTATGCAGTTCTTTCTGTGGAGGCAGGACACAGCCTATTCAGGTGTAAGTGGCTCTATGCGCAGCTCCTCCCTCCCATCCTGCCAGTGATGGCTAATCCAGGATCACCTAAGCTCTCTAGTGTATGTGGATGTCTAGGAGGAATACACAAAGCCCAACTGTCAGCTACACCCAGTCATTTGACCGTAGACAGGCCCTAAATGGATGAGGCAGAAAAATGCCAACTCTCTAAAAGTATAAATACAAAAACTACCCGCCTCCCACTTGTTTTCCAATGTTTATTTTCAGGACAAAACCAAAGATTTGTTTTAGTTTGTCTGGGTACCTTTATTTATACCCCTATGATTTTTCAATTTTTTTTATAAACTCTTTTCAACAAATTTTGTGAATGAAAAAGACACATATATACATTCAATATTTACAATACATATACACAGTACATTACATAACTATTAATGAAAAAAACAACATCAACATCCTACATACACAACAAATAATACATCACAATGTGTTTCTACTTAAGTGAATTAATAAACGACATCAATAGCTCTAAGACAAAGTCAAAGAAGGAGATTATTTCACCAAAAGGTCACCAAATTTATATCCAGCCAACGCTGGTTTACTCAATCAATGAAAGTTTTGACTCCTTAAGTTTTGCCGACGCGTTTCGAATACAACTACACAAGTTCATGGATTCTCATCAGGGCTCTGTCTTTTATCTGCATGATTCAGGATAACTGGGTGATCTTTACAATCAAATCTGTCCGCTGGCTGCTTGATTGTATCAATTATTCCTTAGTGCTACAGTGAGTCACACGCTGTCTGTCAGGCTGTTTTTATTCTTCTCCTTGCGTGCTCAATCCTAATTTCCTTATCTTTGTATCTGCATCTCATAACACGGGCTGTTAATCCCGGCGGGGCCGCTGATCGTTTTTCGACCGATTATCTTCGGGGTCAGCTAGGACCTCCCGTCACACTTTTAAGTGAAACCTGCTTACTTCCAACACCAGCAGTACGTATCTCGGTTGTATCCGCAATCACTCCTAACTCCTTAGTTACATAAACAACTCTCTAAAAGTGGCATTTTCAGAAGGCAATTATAATCTAACTTCACCATTTGCACCATGCGCGACCCTCCTGCCGCGCAACCCCCACCCATGCGATCCCCCCCCGCATGGCCACCAGCCGTGAGCCAAGCCGGCCGCCACAGCAAAAGATTTTCATTGTCATTGCTCTGCAGATGTAGCCTGTCCCCAGACCCTGTCTGAACCCCTCCTCAGCATGGGTAAGCATGGGACACTCCCACCTGTTAGCCCACACCTTCTCCTGTTTCCTGGCACTCTCACCTTTCTGCTGCTCTTTGCCTCCATCAGTTCACATTTACCACCTGCTTAGAACTTACAGCTGGTGGTGCATTAAAGCATTATTCCACATGGAATTGGACATTCTGTGTATAATTTGACGCAGGAACAATGGGTCCATGCGGTTGGTGCCCATTCCATGGGAATGTACTAATAAAAGCTGGATTTAGGTGCAGGGACACCTTTCTTTATTTCGTGCACAAGTTATTCCCACACTTACATCCAACTCGTAACTGTGCAATAATATGCACGCAGGAGGAGAGCAAAGTGAATCGCAGGCAAGACACTCAGCTTTTATGTGTAGTGTTTGACCCGAGTCACAAAGATTGTCACATTTGTATCCCCTTATCTAAGGTTCTTGTGTGTTTTCTATACTGATAGGCCAGCCCATTTTAGTGGTGAGTGTGGTCTAGAAACAATTCAAATGAGAGGGGATGGATGTGAACAGGGCTTCGTCCAATGGGCTACCACGGAACGACTACTACAGTTAGCAGTCATCTTTCAAATTAATTAGTACTAAACAGCCCTACAAGCCTATCACATCTTTGAAAGAATCCACTCAACTTCCTATTATACCAACTGCTTTTTAAAAGGTATGGATTTATGATTGATGACACTGGTTGTTGAATTTGAATGATATAAATTGAAATAGGTTGATATATAGATTGTGGTGAGGTGTTTCTGCATGGGTGATATATAAGCAGTCTGCATATGTAAGCCTGTGTTTTTGCATTCTATGATTTGTGACTCTAAATTGTTGCAGTCTATATTTGTTCAGTCTGTGCTTTCAGATAGGTTCGCATTGAGAATTCCCTGTTCTTTGATTGGGATCGGTGAGAGCAGACCTCTTATGTACATAGTTCAAGGAGAATGGTGCCCACTTAAAGACAGTGACTCCGAGATCCTTTCCCAAGTCCCTATCATTGTCTATCTGTCATTGCCTGCCATTAGTCTGTTTCTAAAACCTGTGGATTTTCCATATTGTCACTAATACATCATTTTTCTCATTCAAGCAAAGTAGTTTATTACAGCCTGCATTGTATGACCCTCTAGAAATAATTGACATAGATTTGCCTCATCAATTTCTGGGCATTGACAATGGAAGAGGGTCATATAGTAAGTGTGCAAACTGAATCTAAAGAGTTTTATAGGGAGAGGTAACGGTACATGGACAGTATTGGTCTATGCAGTAGCTTAAGATGTCATTTCACTAACCTGCTAGATATTCTAAAGGAGCATCACACACCCTTCCCCAACTGATGAGAACAAAGGTTCCAGTGCTTGTCCCACTCTTAGCCACTCAACAGCCTCATATTTACTGGTGAGTCGGAAATGGAAGGATAGGAATGGAAAGTACAGAACTTAAATATGGACTATTGAGCCATGTTTACTTTCTGTTCTGCCTTAATGGCAAAAGATAGTAGCAACTGGCACCTCTTGTGATCTCTTATTGATGTCCATGGTTATTGCTTAAGTTAAAATATTTTAAAGATAAAATCAAATAATTTACTACCCAACCACAAACTCTCTTCTAGACCATAACATTCTGTGCAAATCCCATGTTTCACCAAAATACTCCCAGTTCTCAGGCATTGCAAACAACATAGCCAACCTCTTCACAAAAATCTCAGCAATACAGGAGTAACTATTGATGAAATATACAGACCCCACCTTGCACAATACCAGAAAGAAGCTTCCTAAAATGGTCTTAAACTTGACATCCAATCTGCTATGCAAATCATAGCATACTTCAAATCATCATCCTACAACAAAGATACTGATCCCAGCAAAACTAATTAAAATATGGTGGGAAGAACTCTCTTGTTTTCTTTTCAAAATATTCAACACCGCACTGGAATACACTTAATTTCCTCTTCTCTCACATCTGGCTAAATAACCCCCTTCTCTAGCAATCTAACCTTGACCCTAACAACCGACAAAACTTCAAACCAGTATCAAAGCTACAGTTCCAGAGCAAAATCATTGACAAAGCTATTATCACAAGGCATCTGCCTCATCCAACGCCGGAATGTTGTGAGCTGGAAGGCAGATCCTACCTTGCCCTCTAATCAGTGCTTAATTTGAGCCGGTGGTTTCCGGTGCCCCGCACGGGCACTTAATTGCCTGAACCTGCACATATGACAACTGCCACACGGTGGCGGTGTTTGTGTAATGTAAAGATGAGCAGAAAAACAGTTGTTATTAATTCAATATACATTAACAACAACTAATACATGACACCCAAGTCATTGTTAAAGCATTGGCACTCTTGAACAGTCTGAATTGTCACACTTCAGTTCAGTGTGATAGTTAGTAGTGGTATAAGTGCAGTGGCAGTGTGCGTTGCAAACTGCAGTGGCAGCCTGACTAGGGCTCCAGCTCTTTTTTTTTTTTCAAAGTAAGTACTTCCTCTAATCCCAGACATGACTATCTTGAAAATGTTACCCTGTGTGCCGTGAAATGGAATCCAGGTCAAAGACACAGAAAGATAAACTCACCAGTGTTGAAACAGGAGGTAGCTGTTTAACTCCACTTGTTGGCAGCCTTTGGTTTTCTTCACTCAGCTCTGATGGTCCTACTGACAGATCCCTGCGCCTGTTCTAGGGGCTATTGCTTCTAGACCCTTTCTTACTTACAGCCTGCTCTGCCTTCCCCAGTCCTTTTGCAAACCTAAACCTGCTGTGCTTGACTTGTGAATGTTGTGCTATCTAGGATCTTTGTGTATGAGCCTTTCTCTATGGCCAAATAAAACACACATTAGCCAATGAATGCTAGGAAATTAATGTTGCAGTTCTTGCTATTCCTATGTAATATTATACAACTATGTTTAGTCATGACAGAAGCAATTAACAGTTTTATTGCTCTGGGCCCTATGTGCTGCATAGCAGTTCAAGCACTCTTAACGTCTTGTGGCATGACTTAACAATCCTAGAGGTTATGCTGAGAAACTGATTGAAGTCATTGGTTCCTTGTCTTACTGGATGTGATGACGTTTCTGTTTTCTAGATTTGTATGTGGCGATATCGCATTCTAGAAGATGAGGAGTCTCCAATTGAAGATCGACTTATTGGTATGAGGACTTTCTGGAATCTAATAAACACTGGTTCCACAGAGGGAAAATCTGCTATAGAACCAAACGGATCTATGACAGAATTTCGACTACAAAAATATCGACCTACAAGAATATCGAGTCAACAATATCGAGGGCAAAAATATCGACATCCTATCTACAACATGGTAAGTACAAAAATATCGAAAAAATAATATCGTTGTAAAAAATATCAATGTTAAAAATATCGATTTTATTTTTAATATATATAAATGTAAAAGTAAGTATACAACACTAATAAATAAAATATACATATTTAAAATGGATCTATGACAGAATTTCGACTACAAAAATATCGACCTACAAGAATATCGAGTCAACAATATCGAGGGCAAAAATATCGACATCCTATCTACAACATGGTAAGTACAAAAATATCGAAAAAATAATATCGTTGTAAAAAATATCGATGTTAAAAATATCGATTTTTTTTTTAATATATATAAATGTAAAAGTAAGTATACAACACTAATAAATAAAATATACATATTTAAAATTATCTAATAATGTTTAAAATTAATAAATAAAACATATATATTAATAATACATTAATTAAATATATACAGTAAAGATATAATATATATGTACTGAACAATAAGTATTAATAATTAATTTACTAATTTCTAAATTAATGAAATATATTCTAATTTACTAATACATGTACAAACATAAAACAATAACATACATAAAATGTAAGTAATATAAAAAATAAAATAAACGTGATATTTTAACAATTAATTATATAAAACGTTGGATAGCGTAAGGGTAAACATTACTATTCCTACTCCAGAGAGTGGAACAGTCGAGAAAACTGACCCTGAACCCAAAAACCACCCCTTTACCCACGAACTGAAAACTGACCCTGAACCCTAAAAATACCACTTTACCCAAAAACTGAAAACTGACCCTGAACCCTAAAAATACCCCTTTACCCAAAAACTGAAAACTGACCCTGAACCCTAAAAATACCCCTTTACCTAAGAACTGAAAACTGACCCTGAACCCTAAAAATACCCCTTTACCCAAAAACTGAAAACTGACCCTGAACCCTAAAAATACCCCTTTACTCATGAACTGAAAACTGACCCTGAACCCTAAAAATACCCCTTTACCCATGAACTGAAAACTGACCCTGAACCCTAAAAATACCCCTTTACCCATGAACTGAAAACTGACCCTGAACCCTAAAAATACCCCTTTACCCAAAAACTGAAAACTGACCCTGAACCCTAAAAATACCCCTTTACCCATGAACTGAAAACTGACCCTGAACCCTAAAAATACCCCTTTACCCAAAAACTGAAAACTGACCCTGAACCCTAAAAATACCCCTTTACCCATGAACTGAAAACTGACCCTGAACACTAAAAATACCCCTTTACCCATGAACTGAAAACTGTCCCTGAACCCTAAAAATACCCCTTTACCCAAAAACTGAAAACTGACCCTGAACCCTAAAAATACCCCTTTACCCAAAAACTGAAAACTGACCCTAAACACTCAAAATACCCCTTTACGCAAAAACCCAAAAATGACCCTGAACCCTAAAAATACTCCTTAACCCAAAGTTAAATAATATTATTTAATTAGCAATTAATAATTAATTAACAATAACAATAAAGTGAATATATTAGCACATAAGCTGTAATTAATATAATTTAATAATTATTATCATTTTTCCCCAATTAATTAATTAACAGTAACTAAAAATTATATATATAAATAAATTACTCTAATAATGTAATTAACTAACTAATATTATTTAATTACCAATTAATTACTAATTTAAAATATGTACAAAATTATATTAATTAATTAACTAATTAATATTAATTATTTGCCAATTAATTAGTTATAAATATTTAAAAACATATATTAATTAATTAATTATTATTAAATTACTCCCCACCCTATTCCCCTATAAACCCACATCCCGCTACAGAAAATATATATCAATTTATCAATTAATTATTTCCCAATTAATCAATATTAATTAGCAAATAATTATAATTAATTAATTAATCCTACTAATTATTAATCAATTTACCATAATTAAATTACTTCCCACCCTATTCCCCTATAAACCCACAACCCGCTCCGGTACTAAAACATCAAATTTCCTTATAAATTTCTATATTATTATAGAAAATGTATACACATATAATAGTAATTATTTTAAATACTTAAATTAAACATATAACACATACATAATAAAAAACTATAAAATAATACAAATATCGATATTAGTGTCATCGAAATTATTAACATCGATATATATGCTATCGATATTACTAACTTCGATATTACTTACATCGATATTAAGTATTTCGATATTACTTACCTTGGGTCGATATTCTGTCCTACGATATTCTTGCCTTCGATATTATGCTCCTTCGATATTTCAGACTCGATATTATGGTAGGTCGATATTTCCAACTCGATATTTTGACTGTCTACCCAAACGGATCTATGACAGAATTTCGACTACAAAAATATCGACCTACAAGAATATCGAGTCAACAATATCGAGGGCAAAAATATCGACATCCTATCTACAACATGGTAAGTACAAAAATATCGAAAAAATAATATCGTTGTAAAAAATATCGATGTTAAAAATATCGATTTTTTTTTTAATATATATAAATGTAAAAGTAAGTATACAACACTAATAAATAAAATATACATATTTAAAATGGATCTATGACAGAATTTCGACTACAAAAATATCGACCTACAAGAATATCGAGTCAACAATATCGAGGGCAAAAATATCGACATCCTATCTACAACATGGTAAGTACAAAAATATCGAAAAAATAATATCGTTGTAAAAAATATCGATGTTAAAAATATCGATTTTTTTTAATATATATAAATGTAAAAGTAAGTATACAACACTAATAAATAAAATATACATATTTAAAATTATCTAATAATGTTTAAAATTAATAAATAAAACATATATATTAATAATACATTAATTAAATATATACAGTAAAGATATAATATATATGTACTGAACAATAAGTATTAATAATTAATTTACTAATTTCTAAATTAATGAAATATATTCTAATTTACTAATACATGTACAAACATAAAACAATAACATACATAAAATGTAAGTAATATAAAAAATAAAATAAACGTGATATTTTAACAATTAATTATATAAAACGTTGGATAGCGTAAGGGTAAACATTACTATTCCTACTCCAGAGAGTGGAACAGTCGAGAAAACTGACCCTGAACCCAAAAACCACCCCTTTACCCACGAACTGAAAACTTACCCTGAACCCTAAAAATACCCCTTTACCCAAAAACTGAAAACTGACCCTGAACCCTAAAAATACCCCTTTACCCAAAAACTGAAAACTGACCCTGAACCCTAAAAATACCCCTTTACCCAAGAACTGAAAACTGACCCTGAACCCTAAAAATACCCCTTTACCCAAAAACTGAAAACTGACCCTGAACCCTAAAAATACCCCTTTACCCATGAACTGAAAACTGACCCTGAACCCTAAAAATACCCCTTTACCCATGAACTGAAAACTGACCCTGAACCCTAAAAATACCCCTTTACCCAAAAACTGAAAACTGACCCTGAACCCTAAAAATACCCCTTTACCCATGAACTGAAAACTGACCCTGAACACTAAAAATACCCCTTTACCCATGAACTGAAAACTGACCCTGAACCCTAAAAATACCCCTTTACCCAAAAACTGAAAACTGACCCTGAACCCTAAAAATACCCCTTTACCCAAAAACTGAAAACTGACCCTAAACACTCAAAATACCCCTTTACCCAAAAACCCAAAAATGACCCTGAACCCTAAAAATACTCCTTAACCCAAAGTTAAATAATATTATTTAATTAGCAATTAATAATTAATTAACAATAACAATAAAGTAAATATATTAGCACATAAGCTGTAATTAATATAATTTAATAATTATTATCATTTTTCCCCAATTAATTAATTAACAGTAACTAAAAATTATATATATAAATAAATTACTCTAATAATGTAATTAACTAACTAATATTATTTAATTACCAATTAATTACTACTTTAAAATATGTACAAAATTATATTAATTAATTAACTAATTAATATTAATTATTTGCCAATTAATTAGTTATAAATATTTAAAAACATATATTAATTAATTAATTATTATTAAATTACTCCCCACCCTATTCCCCTATAAACCCACATCCCGCTACAGAAAATATATATCAATTAATCAATTAATTATTTCCCAATTAATCAATAATCATTAGCAAATAATTATAATTAATTAATTAATCCTACTAATTATTAATCAACTTACCATAATTAAATTACTTCCCACCCTATTCCCCTATAAACCCACAACCCGCTCCGGTACTAAAACATCAAATTTCCTTATAAATTTCTATATTATTATAGAAAATGTATACACATATAATAGTAATTATTTTAAATACTTAAATTAAACATATAACACATACATAATAAAAAACTATAAAATAATACAAATATCGATATTAGTGTCATCGAAATTATTAACATCGATATATATGCTATCGATATTACTAACTTCGATATTACTTACATCGATATTAAGTATTTCGATATTACTTACCTTGGGTCGATATTCTGTCCTACGATATTCTTGCCTTCGATATTATGCTCCTTCGATATTTCAGACTCGATATTATGGTAGGTCGATATTTCCAACTCGATATTTTGACTGTCTACCATTTAAAATTATCTAATAATGTTTAAAATTAATAAATAAAACATATATATTAATAATACATAAATTAAATATATACAGTAAAGATATAATATATATGTACTGAACAATAAGTATTAATAATTAATTTACTAATTTCTAAATTAATGAAATATATTCTAATTTACTAATACATGTACAAACATAAAACAATAACATACATAAAATGTAAGTAATATAAAAAATAAAATAAACGTGATATTTTAACAATTAATTATATAAAACGTTGGATAGCGTAAGGGTAAACATTACTATTCCTACTCCAGAGAGTGGAACAGTCGAGAAAACTGACCCTGAACCCTAAAAATACCCCTTTACCCAAAAACTGAAAACTGACCCTGAACCCTAAAAATACCCCTTTACCCAAAAACTGAAAACTGACCCTAAACACTCAAAATACCCCTTTACCCAAAAACCCAAAAATGACCCTGAACCCTAAAAATACTCCTTAACCCAAAGTTAAATAATATTATTTAATTAGCAATTAATAATTAATTAACAATAACAATAAAGTAAATATATTAGCACATAAGCTGTAATTAATATAATTTAATAATTATTATCATTTTTCCCCAATTAATTAATTAACAGTAACTAAAAATTATATATATAAATAAATTACTCTAATAATGTAATTAACTAACTAATATTATTTAATTACCAATTAATTACTACTTTAAAATATGTACAAAATTATATTAATTAATTAACTAATTAATATTAATTATTTGCCAATTAATTAGTTATAAATATTTAAAAACATATATTAATTAATTAATTATTATTAAATTACTCCCCACCCTATTCCCCTATAAACCCACATCCCGCTACAGAAAATATATATCAATTAATCAATTAATTATTTCCCAATTAATCAATATTAATTAGCAAATAATTATAATTAATTAATTAATCCTACTAATTATTAATCAACTTACCATAATTAAATTACTTCCCACCCTATTCCCCTATAAACCCACAACCCGCTCCGGTACTAAAACATCAAATTTCCTTATAAATTTCTATATTATTATAGAAAATGTATACACATATAATAGTAATTATTTTAAATACTTAAATTAAACATATAACACATACATAATAAAAAACTATAAAATAATACAAATATCGATATTAGTGTCATCGAAATTATTAACATCGATATATATGCTATCGATATTACTAACTTCGATATTACTTACATCGATATTAAGTATTTCGATATTACTTACCTTGGGTCGATATTCTGTCCTACGATATTCTTGCCTTCGATATTATGCTCCTTCGATATTTCAGACTCGATATTATGGTAGGTCGATATTTCCAACTCGATATTTTGACTGTCTACCGAACCAAACCTAGGGGCAGAAGTTTGGAAGGCCCACTTCCAGTCTTTATACTCTAAGGTAGAGGGTGATGAGGGGCAAGATATAAATTAATGTTCCCACCCCCAGTTATCTTACTCCGACACCCCAGATATTTCCCTAAAAGAGATAACAGATGCTTTAAGCCGGGTAACTCCTGCAAAGGCCCCAGGTCTAGATAAGATCCCTGGTGATCTTTTTCGCACTGAACCCAGCATCTTGACCCCACACGTATGGATTTTATTTAACGCTATTCTCCAGGGAATGGCTATCCCCACGCCTTGGTTGGGGGCGGATATCCTCCCGATCTATAAAAAGGGCTCACCTCTCGATCCTGCAAACTATAGGTCCATCCGCCTCATTGATGTCAATCAGAAAATATATGGAAAAGTGCTGCTGGACCCATTACAGAGCAGGATGGAGGAACATACCATTCTTAGTCCATATCAGGCCAGTTTTAGAGGAAAAATGTCCACTATCAACCAAATCTTCAGGTTGCAATTACTGAACTGGAAGACTGTGATCTTGGAGGGGGCAGCCTCTATATGATCTTTGTGGACTTAAAATTGGCATTCGATTTAGGTCCAAGGGAGAAATGATGGGCTATCTTACTAGACATGGGTGTCCCCTCGAATCTCTGCCACCATTTGAAAGGACTTCATGAACAATATTTTGCCCAAATTAGGTATGGAAAAAATGGAGAGCTTACTGATCACATACCTATAGATAGAGGCATAAGACAAGGGTGTGTATTGGACCGACTCTCTTTTGTTTATTTATCAACAGTCTAGTGGAGGCTTTGACAGCAGGGAGAGATATAGATAAAGAGGGCTCTGGACACTTTCCACTCATTTTGCAAGAGTAGGGGCCTGGAGATAAATACTCAGAAAACTAAATACATAGTTTTTAATGCAGGGTACTCTACACAACCCAATCCCCAGTTAGATGGGGACATTTTAGAGAAGGTCTTAGTTTATGAATATTTGGGATTGTCACTCACCGAGAAAATGGAGTGGGGTGTACAAATAAAGAAGGCAAGCTTAAAATTGGCCCAGACAACAGGGGTGGGGGGTTTAGCAAAGATGCAGAGGAAGTGTACATATAAAACGATTGGACCGGTGTTAGACATTTATAAGGCACAAGGCAGAGGGGCTGCTTTGTATGGGGCGGAAATCAGGGGCCATCGGCCATCTGACCATCTTTCTAAGATTGAAAATTCCTTTGCTTGACAATTCTTGGGTCTTCCTAAAAGTACACTGCTCACGCCGCTTCAAATGGACCTTGGAATTGGCCCTATTGCAGTAGAGGCCGCCCTCAGCCCTTTGTTATATTGGCGTCGCCTATAGAGTACCCCAGAACTATCTGCTTACAGAGAGGAACTGAGGGAAGTGGTAAACTTACAAGAAGCAAATAGAATTGTATGGTTGGTCCACATTAAAAATTCTCTAAATGCGTTGGGAATTTGTGATTTATGGGCCTGTGCAGAAGAAAGTTTCCCGACAACATCTAGGAAGGCCCTGTTAAATAGCTATAAGGAATATAATCTCACATTATTGCAGGGGAGTTCTGCAACTGGCATATTGACAGCAACCCTTTTGGAAGTAAAACTCCAATACAGGTTAGAATCTGCCATTGACGACATACAGCCAGTCCTTGCCAAAAAGCTATATCTTCAATTTAGGCATGCAGACTCCCCCTACGTGCTTTTACGAAAAATTGGGGGGTAGTCCAACTGAGGGCTGCCTGATATGTAACAATATACCGGAGACGGACCCACATGTACTAGTACTATTCTTCTGCCCGGCATACAAGAAAGCGAGACACCGATGGTTACTCCAGTTGTATAGAAAGTGAAACCTCGGAACAGTTAATTGCGCACAGGCTTTCAGGATATTGAAATACGATACTAGCATGCCCATTGCGTACTCAGTTTCTCGCTATCTGTTTTCATTATGGTGCGCACGCCGAGCTATTTTAAAGACCGGGCTTGTCAATTTAACTCACCCTACCCCATCACTGTGATTGATTGTTTTATAAATCTGATTTTAAATCATCTTGTGTGTCACAAATGTACACTTTTATATATTTTTCAAAATGTTTAAACCTGTAGGAAATTTTAAACAAAATGATAATGTTCATGGTCTTTACCAACGTATGAAATGCTTGAATTGTGTTGTACTCAATTTTTTAACTGTGCTTTTATGGCCTTGTTAGGCCGAAATAAAGTATTTCTTGACTTGACTTGATTGACTTATTCTATTTGTTAGGTGGTTTCCTTCTTCCATCGGGAAGAATGCTAGTGCTATACAGCTCCTTCATGGATGTCTACTGGTGGAGAGTGGAAGCCAAACCTCGGTCAGGCTCTCTATAGACAAGCTGGCCCAAGATGTTTGCTGGCTCTCACAAGATCTGCAACGCTTGAGGACAATCCACTCTCATTAAAGTTACTAACGCTAGAGGGAGTGAACGTCTAATTGTCTGCCTGGCCTTTGCTCTTCCCCACAGAGGTTTCTTGTTATTCACTTACAACTTTTTACTTTCTCTTGACCTTGAGTCTTGCATAATTGTTGAGCTCTTGCAGATTCACTGGTGTTTGCCACAGTGGTTGTCTTGGCCCACTGCTTAAAAATCCAAGGACTGAACTAACCTTTATTGCAGTTAGTGCAGAAAACAACCCAATGACTTTTTTTCTCCCCTGTCTCTATCTATCTTTTCAAGTGCATTCTCTACCTAAATTTTGTTCTCAACTGGCAACTGTTTCATCTCAGCTCTAGCCCATCATACCAAGAGTAATCTATTCAACACATCTCAGTCTGGATTCTGCCTCAAAAATAGCACTGAGGCTGCAACAAGATACCAGTTGACACATTGAAAATCATGGATGAAGGTCGTGCCTGTCTACTGATCCTATTAAACCTATTAAACCTCAAAGTGGCGTTTTACACTGTCAACCACAGTTCAGTGCTACATATTCTTCCATCCGGAATGGGCTTTTTTTTTCTCAAAACCTTTATTGACAAATTCAGCATGATCAAAGTACACTTTTGCATCAAATCAAAGCGTCGTACACATCAGGCAAATCTCATAAAACAGTAGACATAACAAAGTTCCAATCCGACAGTATCATTGTCCTGTACAACAAGGCAGCAGCACCATAAACAGCAAATAGCTGTAGAGGGTGGTGGCAACATTGTAGGGGAAGGGACAGGCCCGGCCAGCGGGGGAATGTGGTCCAGGAGGGGTGCAATCACTGACCAACACCAGTGACCGCCACAGGGGGAGTGCCGGCAGAGAGCGCGGGAGAGGCAATTCTGCTCGAAAGTGGTCGGGAAAGGAGATATGTCACTAGGAGGCCCCATATGTCAGGAGGAAGAGACCTCATGGGCAGAAGGTCCCAGAACTCAGATAATATGGTCTGGCATCTCGAAGCATCTTCAAGCCAATGGGCGAACCTGGGTGCTGGTCTGTGACCCCAACACATGGCCACCCTACGCCTCTCAAGAACGAGCAGCATTGCAATCAGTCGGCGAGAGGCATCCGGACAAAACTTGACAAAACCCAGCACGCACAGCGGCGGGACGGGCAGAACCCATGCGGAGGTAATTTAAGAGATGGCGGCGCACACCGCCAGCCAGAAATCCGACACCTTGGGGCATAACCATGCAAGATGAGTGAAGTCTGCGGCAGGGGCTGAGCAGCGCAGACACCTGTTGTTAGGTCTGAGTCCCAACCTGTGTAGCTGGACTGGGGTGCGATATAGTCTGTGCAGGTATTTAAAATGTATGAGACGAAGATGATAGTTGGGAGAGAGTTTATTCTTCTGGTTACAGCAGTAAAGTCAATCAGCCTGGGAAATATCCACACTCAACTCCTCACCCCATGCCGCATGTGCATGCTCAGTGGAGATGGAGATGGTCGACAGGGAAAGAGCATATCATTTCGTTACCAGCTTGGGGGAGTGGGAGATGTGTATATAAAATCAAGGGCAAGCATCGAGGGTAGAGGTTGGGGAAATGTTGGGTGAAGCTCCCTACAAATAGCCAGCAGCTGATAAAAGAGCAAAGTGTCGAGCGGACCGGAGGAAGCAGGAAGAGAAAAAAACGTATTTCCAGGGTAAAGATCCGCCAACGTCGTCAGGACCATGGGGGTGGCATGTTTAGACATGCCAGTTGGTTGCAGAGGAGGGAAGGCAGGATGACGTACAATCGGCATGGTGTTAGCTGATAACATAAGGGTTTTGGAAATATGGCACAGTCCCAACCAAGCCCAGCGCAGGGTCTCGACCGTGTCCACTTCAGCCTGTGGGTGACTGGCCGGGGCAAACAGGGCGGTGTTCAGCAGCCAAGGGGTTGCAAGGTCGGCTTCGGCCGCGACGTGCGGCTGATAAGGGGCTGGGTGAACTCAGAAGTGTAGAAAGCTGGCCTGTACTCTTAAGGCATAAAGTTTAAAATCAGGAGCTCCCATACCACCAATCGACATGGGGAGAGTGAGGATGTTATATGCAATCCTGGGCTGCTTGCCAGCCCACACAAGAGAAATAATCAGAGAGCGAATTTTATTACAAAAATAGGCAGTTAAAGATATGAGGATGTTCAAGAAAAGATAAAGGAATTTTGGGAGAACCACCATCTTGGCAATGGCTATGCGACGCACCAGAGACAGGGGGGAGCCGGTTCCAGTGGGGTATTTTAGATTCAAGCCAATCCACCGCGCGTCCAAAGTTGGCCCTCCAGACAGAGGTCGTCTACGTCCCTGCTCAGCCAAATCCCCAGATAACGAGTGGGGCCTGAAGCCCATACAAAAGGAAAATCTGGTGTGAATGGCTTGGTGGCATCTGTAAGATGGAACAATACTGACTTGCTCCAGTTCACCTGTATGCCGGACAATCCACCTAATCTGATTATCTCATGTACCAGGGGGCTGAGGTTATCTTGGGGGTGGCGGACATACAACGTGATGTCATCCGCACACAAGGAGACCAGGAGGGAAGGGGCTGAAAAACGAATGCCCTTCTGAGTATGGTGTTGTTGAAGTCTGGCCGCGAGTGGCTCCATCGCAATAGCAAAGAGCATAGGGGAGAGAGGACAGCCCTGCTGAGTGCCGCGTTCAATCAAGATAGGATTCAACACCTGACCGTTTATCCGGAGACGTGCGGGGGGACGAGTATAGTGGAGTGATATCTTATGGATGAAAATGTTACTAAAGCCAAGGCGTGGTAGAAGGAAAAATAGAAATGGCCACTGAAGTGTATCGAATGCCTTTGTGGCATCAAGTAGCGCTGCTACAGCAGGGAGATCAGGGTTGATTTGATGAAGAACCGAAAAAGTGGTCCTAAGGTTGTGAGAGGTGGCATGGCCAGGGATGAAACTGGACTGGTCGGGAAGGGCGATGAGGGGCATAAGGAGGAGCAGCCGGGAGGCCAATAATTTAGCAAAAATGTTATTATCGATGTTAAATATAGAAAGGGGGCGATAAGAGTTGTGGCAGTCAGCTGGCTTGCCCAGCTGAAGTAGTAGCGTGATCATCGCCTCCCGGAGGGACTGCGGGAAAAGGCCATTGTCAAAGGAATCATTATACATGGCAGCCAGATGTGGTACCAGAAGCATAGCAAAAGTCTTATAGAACGAGGCAGGAAGGCCATCGAGCTCAGGGGCCTTATCGCTAGGCAGACTATTTATGGCTGCAAGTATCTCCTCCTTAGAGAAGGGCTTGTCTAAGAATTTAAGATGGTAGTCCTCCAACTAAACCAACAAAATGGTATCGAAATATTGTTCCAAAGCCTTGCGAGAAGGGGGGGGGGACCGGCGGTGTATAGTTGCGAATAGTAGTCCATAAAACGAGCCTTAATTTCTTCTGGGGAGGTAGTTCTAGTGGGGCCACCATCCAGGACAGCTGTGACATACGATGCAGCACAGAGTGTAAGAGGATTGCCAGGGTCTTGCCAGGCCGATCTCCTTCACCGAAGCGGCGAGCTCAGGCCTCTCTGCCAAGAAAGGAGAGTTCCCTATCAGCCTCATCAGCGAATTCAGTATGCTTTTCCTGCAAACGTTCAAGGGTCTCAGACCTGGGGTGGGCCGCATGTTCTGCGTCGAGTGCCTTAATCTCTGATTCCAACTTGTCCAAAGAGGCGTGTATGGAGCGAAGAACACCAGCTTGCTTTGAGATACACTTGCACTGCATCCCCAAATGCGATGCAGTGCATGCAAAGAAAGTCGTTTTATTTATTTATATGGTTACTTACCTGTAATCCTCCGTAATCCATAGATTACTTCCCCACCTTGCCCCTCCCCCTTCCCACATCACTGCCCTGCAGCTACTCCCACCACCGACCACTACTGAGTCAGAACAATAAGAAATCCAGGGAAACCCCCCGTCCAACCCAACCCACCTCACAAAATGCAATAAGAATCCCAGTTGCTGGCAAAGCCAGAACAGACAAAGTGTAGTCAGGTACATTCCCCAAACACCACCCCCAACCCTGCCGCCCCACCCATATTACCAAAAGGGCCACCTCTCCCACACCCACTCCAACCACCCAATCAGGCTGAGATACCACCCCTACCCACCCCAGGGACCCACAACTTGGAAGAAAGGAATTATCCCGTGAGGGCATGGCAAAGCTCAGCGTACTCTCCGCAGTGAAGCAGGGTGGCCAAGCGGTAAGAAAAACAGACAACGTTCAGGAAAAAATTTGCCAATAAGTCACAACATATCAATCATTGTCACTGAGATGATCGGTTGTGGCAAGCTGAGATCCGGATGGTGATGAGCGAGATGATTTATCGAGTTTTTTGGCAAAAGCAAGGCATCTCAAGGATCAGGAAACACAAACGTGTTTGCGCCCTGTCGAACTCTCAGCTTTGCCGGGTAGGCCAGAGAGTAGGAGACTTCATATTTTTGTAGGATCCACTTTGCAGGAAGCCATTTGCGACGGGCAGCCTGGACTGTGGCAGTATAGTCAGAATAAAATTAGAGTGAGTTTCCTTGATGATTGATTTTGCCCTTGTCGCGTGCTGCACGTAGAATGGCATCCTGATCTCTGAAGTTTAGGATCTTTGCAATGATGTGGCAAGGAGGTAGTCCGGGACCAGGGCGTGGGCCAAGAGAGAGATGTGCGTGTTCAACAATGAAAACTGAGGAGAGAGGGTCTCCGAAGAGTTCCTTGACAAGTTGCTCCACGAAATCCTCCATGCGGGGTATATTGGTGGATTCTGGTAAACCAGTGATGCGGAGATCGGTCCGACGGGAATCGCGCCTCCAAATCATAATTTTTATTCCAGATGATGTCCAGTATTTTTTCCATCTGCAGCAATTTCCGATGGTCCTGAGTGGCGGCATCCTCAGTGTCCGAAACCCTGGACTCCACGTGGAGGAGGCGATTGTCGTGGGAGTCAACACAGGCCTTTACTGAGTCCAGGCGGACGGAGAGTTGGTCTAGTTGGGCCGGGATTCCAGTGACCGTTGACTTTACTTCAAGCATAATTGCCTTCAGGTAAGCGTCATGAGCAGGAGGCGCATCCATGATGGTCGCAGGGTCACCACTGTCCGAACCCACGCCGTCCTGGCAAGTCAATCTGTGCTGGTCGAAGGTGATTTTGGGCTTCTTAGGGTTAGTCCTCCTCATTACCCAAACAGAAGACACCACCAGGGAACAAGAGGGAGGTAGAGCAACCAAGAGGAGCAGCAGCAAAGGACATGGCGGGCAGGCCACCCACCACAACAGAAGTAGACAGAACGGTAGAGATGGCCAAAACCCCAGTACTGGGGGGCAGCCGCGGCTGACCACCGAGAGCATTGGGCCCGGAAGGGCGGCAAAGAGGCGTGGCCGATGGCACGGGCACCAGGATGGCAGCACAGCTAGGAGATGCAGTAATAGCGCGCCCCCTGATCCGAGGGCCGAGATGGTGCCAGGAGAGCATGCAGGTTCCATAAGGAGGCTTGTCAGGCACCCAGCGTGAGGCCTGCACCGCAGGATCAATGGTGGCGGGCCGGTCAGGTGACAGAGGAGGAAGTGAGCGCAAACAATCTCACAGCGCACCACGCGGGTCCAGGTAGTTACAAAAAAGACGCCACCATCTAAATGTGCGAGGAGTAGAGAGTCAGCAGATACCTAAAGAAAACAAAGCAAAACCAAACTCACTGGGTGCAGGATCACCGTCCAGGGCGGAGTCCAGCTGGCGCAGTACAGGCTCATGGGCTGAGATAGGCCGGGCCTGTGAAGGGGAGCAGGCCCAAGGGCAGGGTGAAACAGCAAAGGTGGTCCAGGGCCAGGCACGACCCAAAAACGGGAGCGGCACCAGTCCCCAGTAACGGGGGCAGTGAGGCTGAGGCATGATGGTCCGTGGGGAGAGGCAACAGGAGGAGCGTGCAGGTTTAGGGCTCCCCATGCAACTCTGCATCCAAGTGCAGTCGAACAGGGCCAAAGCAGGGCCGATGCACCTCTGTGAGCAACCAGCCCAATGGAGAAAGCGCTGTAAATTGAGACCCAGGGCCCAGAACCTCCGAGGAGCAGGAGGGGCGCCAGACACCAGGCTCCGAGGGCGGCGGGGTCCGAGCACGTTGGGCCGTAGAAAGCATAGGTGAGGGGGTGAGAGCAGCCAGGGCACCCCGCACAGCACAAAGAGGGAGAGGCAGGGAGCACGCGCCAGCCTGGGGCTACCACTAGGGTGACCAACCGGCATAGGTGCAAATTCAGGACGGTGAGTGTAAAAATTCAGAACAAAGGGTCAAAATTCAGGACAAAAATTCAGGACAAAAGGTCAAAATTCAGGACAAAACTTCGGGACAAAAGGTAAGTTTTACAGATATGTCAGAGTTGGTCGCGGAATAGTATATATGTAAGTAAATAGACAACCATTTAAGTACAAGTCAAAATAAGTTTATATTAGGTTGAGACAATCGTGCACTTCACGTTTTTTTCAGTATGGCTGCAGCTTGCTGCCTTAGAATATTCAAAATTCGCATCTCACTCCAGCAGGTACATTAATCACCAGACAATGGTGAACCACACCTGAATATAAGTGAAGCCGCTTTTATTGTTGATTGAAAACTACTGGATATATAAGGAACTTTGGAGTGCCAGCCCCCTGTAACAAAACGGCACCCCACCTTTCCAGCCTCCCAGGGAAACACCCGATGCCCAATCCGGCCAGCCCTGCCTTGCTATCACCCTTCAATGGTGCCCCTCATTTTCACTTAGACCATCTCTCATGTGTATTTAATCTCTCTTATAGTGTTACTCATCCCAATTATGTAGGGCAGGGTGTCGGAGTGTGTTACATCACACACATTATATAGAGACAATGACTCATATTAACGTGAAAGTCAATGTATAGGAAATGCTACTTGAGATAATGGGTGCTACAAGGTGTAATCATTCTTTTATCTATTATTCAGTCTTTCACCATTCATTCTGTCCTTTCATCTATGTGCCCATTTATATCCAAACATATTCAACCATTTGCAAACCTATCCACCATATAACCTTCCATCCATCATTACACTCATTCATCCCTCCATCCACCCTTTCAGTCATCCATCCATTATTCATCTACCCACCCTTTTACCCCATCCATCTGTACAGTCATCCATCCACTCTTTCACCCATCCATCTGTTCCCTCATCCATCCAGCCATTTACCCTTTCACCCATTCACCCTTTCAGTCATTCATCCTCCCTTTCTCTCTCCATCCCCCTTTCACTTATCCATCTATCCATCATCCACCCATCCATTTACTCATCCATTCATTTATTCCATCCATTGATCCTATTACTCATCCATCCTTTCACTCATCCATCCGTTCTCTCATCCATCTACCCTTTCACATCTTCACTAATCTATTCATCCTTTTGTCCATCTACCCCTTTCACTCATCCATCCATACATTCACCCTTTCACTTATCAATTCAATCCATCCAACCTTTCACTCATCTATCCACCCATTCACTCGCCCATCATCTAAGCTTTCACCCATCCATCCATCCTTTCATACACCCATCCACCCTTTTACCCATCCATCTACCCTTCCACCCATACATCCATCTATTTACCTTTTCCCTCACCCATACTGCCACTCATCCATCCATCCTTTCTTTTATCTATCCATTCACCTTTTCATTCATCCATTCATCCTTTCAGTCATCCAACCAGCCATTCACACATTCCTTCACTTATTTACTCACCCACCTTTTCACATTATGAGCTGAGCCTTTGTCTACAGAGTTGCAGACAGAAGAGGCTCATCAAGAACTTCACCTTGCTGTAGTTCCTAAAGCAAGGGGTGGGGTGGGGTGGGGGAAAGTTCACTATGCCCCTTCACATAGGAAGTCTGAAAACGTAGAAGTCATGAGTCATGCATGATGCACAGTGCCAGGATGTGAGGTGAGAGTGACATGGTGTTGTTTCCAGGCCTTTAAGTGGTGTAAAAAAACTGGGGGGTCTCTTCAAAGAGGGTGTTCGATGTAATTAGGGCGTAGTTTAAAATACCTAGGCTAAAAATCAGCGCTAGCGTAGTGTTCCTCCCGACTGGTATAATGTTGTTTGTCTTTGCATCCAGATATATATATATAATACAGCAAGTATCATTACACCAACAAAAACCAGGACTATTGGCTTTGTCAATGGTTGTTAGTTGCTTAAAATAAAAAAAAAAACAGCAACCATGGCTTTGTTGGATATAATATTGAAAATACTTCAGTTAAAAAATGATGAGACAGTGAAAGAACGATAACCCGTTCTTTTTAACTTATTTTACAGGCTTCTTTATATACAATGTTTTCTCACGTTGCTAAAGTTGCAGCATTAGCGTTTTGCCTTTTACTTTACAGAATGCCCTGCTGTACACTGAGGCGGGAGGAGGCCGCCACATGCTTTACCACCCCAGACTGCCCCATTGTCAATCTGTATGTGGCAATCATCAGCCCCATACAGAATGACAATGGGCGGGAAGGGGCTGCTCGCTCAAGGAGGAGCACGAGGCGCCCCATCAGGAAGGAGAGGCCTCTCACAGGGGAGCAGTGCTGCTCCCTGTGATGGCCAAAATTACGGACAAAAGGCGTCCGTAAAAGGTTTCCTCACGGACAACGGACGTGAGGCCCAAATTACGGACTGCCCGTGAAATTTACGGACGGTTGGTCACCCTAGCTACCACAACAGGGAGACATGGGTGGAACGCCGCTCCCGGCCCGGGCGCCTATGTTAGCCTGAGAATGTGACAGGAGGGGGGAATATGACACCAAAGTTGCAGTGGCCCGGGTCGGGCGGTGCAGCTCACGGATCCCCAGCCCTGTCGCAGCAAGCCGCAGCGTCAGGGACACTCACCCGTCCGTTCAGCGCTGAATCCTCCAGCGTCCTGCAGGTGGTGTGGAGTCCCCAGAACACAGCCAGGCAGTAGAGGAGGAGGGCCAATCCTGGCCGACCTTGATGCGCGGGCCCAGCATTGCAATCGGGCGATACACCTCGGCACCAAAGCGTCGTCAGGAGTCAGGATTGATATCAACCAACGCCTCAGGTAATGCCAAGTCTGATAAAGTTGTTTGTGTGCTGTTGAAATGTAGTTGTCTGCAGGATGATGACGGATTTTTAGCTTGGCCGGCAGAGCCCACTTAGAGTGCAGCCATCTTGCAGCCGGCCAAGCCACGCCCCCTCACCCAGAATGGGCATTGATGACAGTGCCCTAAAAAATATTCCAACCAGTTCTCTTTGCAAAATCTGTTTGTGAAATTGGAGGTATTTGAATCCCAGACACTAAAATGTAGCATTACTCAAAACTTAGGACCTGGTTTGTATTTCGGTGGACGGATTACTCTGTCACAAGGGTGACGGATATCCTGTCCACCGAAATATAAATCCCTTAGATATTATAGGATTTATATTTCGGCAGGTCGGATATCCGTCACCTTTGTCACAGAATAACCCATCCGCCAAAAACTAATTGAGGCCCTAAATGTTCTCACCCTGTCTGTATTTTATTTATGGCACCCCCCACCAAGTATGCTACAGGACAACAACATCTCCCTTCTTTCAATATGCAGATAATACACAGCTGTATTTGATAGACTCCAACCCAGCCAGCTTAGCTTGAAAAAGAAATCTCGATTTCTCTATAAACTAATCAACTGGATGAGTGCATTCTTCTTAAAAACAATTCTGACCAAAACTGAATTCTTACTTCTCCTATTCAGTAATAGTCCAGGTCCAGTCCATGAATGGCTCGAAAAACACATGTCACTCCAATTCAGCCTTCTTATGCCAAAACTTGTGGTTTTGCCATTGAATAAAAATCTTAGCAGATCAGAACACATCTCTGAACTTGCAAACACAACCTCCTTTCAGCAGCACCCACTGAGAAAGCTGAAACCTCCCATTCATCAATTGATGGAACTTAGGTCACCGGTACAGGCTTTGGTCTTATCCTATCTGGATGAGAGTCTTTCAAAATCCTTCCCTGCTCCCCTGAGATCCATCCTTCATTCTGTAGTCTGTTAAGTCACCGAAGTCAAAACTCAGGTCATATCTCACCTACCTTAAGATACCTGATCTGACTCTCTCTAGGAAAGGCTTCTCCGATTAACTCTTCAGCTACTTGCAATTAACCCTCCTACGTGAAGCCCAACCTACTAAATTAGAAGCTTTTGCGTGATTGAATTAATCTATGCACACCCAAAATAGAAATGTGTGAATTTGAGACATCAATTTGTATATTTTCAGAACTCATAAGCTGATGCTTGGAGAAAACTGATTGAATTTCCTAACTATATTTAAAGTTATTTGAGTGATAAATCATGCAGCATTGGGCAGACTTGCTCCTATTATTATTATCTTGGTTCCATTGTCATTGTTATGTTATGTTAGTTGCATTTGTAGGGCGCACGGTTACCCTGGGGTGTCCTGGCGCTAGCACTGGTTGCTGGGGGAAAATAATGAATGCTACTGAGCAAAGAGCCAGGTCTTCATCCCTTTTCTGAAGGAGAGGAGATCCGGGGCGCTCCTGAGATGGAAGGGAAGCTTGTTCCAAGCCCTGGAGGCACAGTTAATGAAACTCCTACCTCCCCAGTTGACTCTTTTAAATGGGGGGACTTGAACGTATTTGGCTCCTGAGGAGCGTAGCATTCTTCCCGGGACACACTAGAGGAATTTACGCCTAAGAAACGTTGGTCCTGCTCCATTGATGGCCTTAAACACAGTGCAGAGTGCCTTGAAGCAAACTCTTTGTTTCACCGGGAGCTAGTGAAGTTGCCTCAGCTCCTTTCTTATGGAAACAAATTTGGGAGTTCCTGACAGCAATCTTGCTGCTGCATTTTGGGCAAGTGGAGCCGATTGATCTGCTGATTTTGAGCTTTGAGATACAGGCCATTGCAGTAATCCAGACGCGATATTAGAAGAGCCGTATTCACTGTCTTGAGGCTATTTTCAGACAGGGAGAACTTAATTTCCCTTATAATTCTCAGAACTAGAAAGCAGGCTGAGATCACCCTGCTTATTTGGTCATTCATGGTGAGCTTATTGTCCAGTAGTACCCCCAGGTTTTTTGCTTTACTTTCAGGGGGGGGGGGCATGCACCAAGCTCTTCTAGCCACCACTCCGGTGTCCACACACGTGGAATGTTGCCGAACTTTATGACCTCAGTCTTGGTGGAGTTCAGTTTTAGACAGTTAGAGGCCATTCAGTACGAGATGGCCCCCATACAGTCATGAAAAACGTGCCCTAGTTTCAATTTCCCTCCCTTCCATCAGTGACAGCACTATTTGAGTGTCATCAGCGTAGGAGGTAAGTTGGAAGCCAAAAGATCTAATGACACCAGCCAGGGGTGCTACATAGATATTGAAAAGTGTTGGGCTTAAAGACGAGCCCTGTGGCACCCGGCATGGAAGGGAGAAAGGTTTGGAACTGTTTCCATCCAGATCCACCGTTTGTGATCTGTTGGTTAAAATAGAATGCAACAGTTTCCATGCTGGCCCTTCTACTCCTATATCTGACAAACAGTTCATCAACACTTCGTGGTGGACCGTTTTAAATTCAGCCAACAGGTTGTTATACATTACCCGTGTACAGACATTCCCCATTAACAAATCATTTTCCAAAGTATTGCTGTCCACAGTGTCTGATGCACTGAGGTGATCACTGCTGGTAATCTTTCAAATTGTGGCCACCAATTCAACCTTGGCCGATGTGGTCACCATTACAAGTCTATTAATAATAGTAGCCAGGGATGCTCTTCATTGAACATAAGTAGCTCGTTTTCCTGAAAAGTTTGGAAATCTCTGTTCTAGAATCTATTGTTACATTATCAATAACTTGCAAAGTACACAAAGCTCTTAATCCTGGCCTACTGTCTCATATAAAAGAGAAACTTCACACTACTTGAGACCTCGGGTCAGATTTATAAATGGCTAGGACTCAAGGGCAAATCAAGCCCTTAACTGGGATTCACTAAGCCATGCAAAGCCACCTTGTGTGGATCTATATGATTTAGTAAATCCATTGTAACACAAGGCAGTGTAGTTCACTGCCTTGTGTTACCTTCCGGCAGAGAGGTCCATCGGTGGAGAGTAGGCGTTCCTATGCATCCAAGCATGGATTTTTGTGCAATTCCAGTTTACAAATTGTTGTAAATCTGGGAATGCTTAAAAATGGTAGGCCTCCCAGACCAAGGCGTAATTAGGATAAATATCTTTATTTCTCCTCATTACTTCCTTTTTAGGTTTCGCCTCACCGAAAGCTGCGCAGCAGACTTTCGCGCAGGGCGAAATCTTATGTCTAGAGATGTGTACTCATGTCCCGCCCCTCTGTTCCATTGGCTAGCTCCATAAATGGAGGCTAGCCATTGGAACAGAGATCTGTCCGTCATGGCCGGAGCAGATTCGTGGGCGTTCCAGCCATTTTTACTCATCCCGCCCCCTTGCAATCGTCATGCGGCGGTGGGCGGTGTTTATTTTTTTTTCAGCTTTGTTTTCCACCATTTCGGAAGTGCCCTTTGCAGGGGAGGGTTGCGCGATGTCCCGCTGTCGGTTCCCGCCCCCCCTCCCGCTGTCCGTGTGCCCGTTCCTGCCCCCCCTCCTGCTGTTCGTGTTCCCGTAGGTGCTTGTTATGCTGCTCTGGCAAAAAACAATCCGCTGATGCCTTGGTAATCTGGTGCCGTTAACAGCCCTCGAGGTAAAAAGTCGGGTTGGCACAAAATCAAAGAAGTGAATCAAAACCAGGGCGCTATTTGTTTAGGGGTGTGGGAAGTTTTTACTCCATCCTGTGAAGCTTCCTTAAAAATTACGCAACCTTTCTGAGGCTGGTAAGTGATAAATTGCTGAAAATAAGAATCTTAAATAGCAGGGTTTGTAGGATTAAAACAAACCAAAGCAAGCATTTAGTGGGAGAGATTTTTTGTGAAATGCATTTTGTTGCAAAATAATTCTTCTGCGAGCAAGGTTATGCAAACTTCGCACAACGTTGTAATGTTAACGATGTGCAAAGTTTGTAGACTGTGGGGCAACGTAAGTATCGCCCGCCCCTGGATTGTGACGAAGCGAAGGCAAAGTACAGACAGTTGGTGATCTGAAGTCAGAAAGGCAAATCTCGGCGTGAGCTCGAGCGCGGAGAGCTCCTTCAGTGAGCACGTGGCTGGTGAAAGGGAGAAACTAGCAACGTGAGGCAGGCAGTTGGTGCAGAAATGTGGGTCTGCTCGTAGGTCTAGACTCTAGAATCTACTCTAGACAGACCATGTGTTTATTCAAAATAAGGAACTTTGAATTGACCATAGGCTAGACGCCTGAAACAGACCCCCATGTTTAGGCAGTAACTAATCTACGACTTTAACAAATGTGCTTCAGATGCCTGTGTAATCAGTATATTATACGTCATATTGTTACTCTGCACGCGAAGTTGCCACTTCATCTGATGCGAGCCATAACGTGTAGGTTGGAAGTTTTTGTTATGTCACTTGTTTTTCCATATTATTAATTAAATGCAATGGCTGCCATGGATACTGTCCTAAGCTAGCAGAGCAGATTGTGTCTCCGCATCGTGTGTTTCCTTGGGTGATAGAGAGAGATAGAGCCTTGTGAGCCGTGGGGTTTGCACCCTTCACCAGCACGCGCACCCTTCTTTAACTATATGCTAAACGCGACCTCTGAAACATGTTGGAGCACTGATCAAATGCATAATGGTCGATCACGTGCCGACAGCGGCACTATCCAACACGACACCCCTTTCCCCAGCACGCAGTGGCACACGACATGACGGGCCGACTACCTGGCTACCAATGTACGGAGCAGCACTTGCTACCACCCTCTGCTACAATGCACAGGCCGCAATAAATTGAACAAACATTCGCTTTGTGCCAGAACTGCAATGGAAAAGTTTGGAAACGTATAGCCCGGACTGCCTAAATGTGCTGTAAAAACCATATTAATTGCAATAGTGCCCTATAAACAGTGATACCAGGGCCAGACTGGCCGTAGCGGGCATCAGGCGTTTTCTCGGGAGGCTGGAAGGGTGGGGACCGCTTTGGTGGGGGGTGGAGGGGGCTGGTTTCGCAGCAGTGCTGCAATTATGGGCGCCCAGTAACAAAAGCAGAAGTGTTGGGTGACTGCAGAATGCTAGGGAGTGCAGAGTGCTAGGGAGTGCAGAGTGACTGCTGAGTGCTAGGGAGTGCAGAGTGCTAGGGAGTGCAGAGTGACGGCAGAGTGCTAGGGAGTGCAGCGTGGCTAGGGAGTGCTAGGGAGTGCAGAGTGACTGCAGAGTGCTAGGGAGTGCGGAGTGGCTAGGGAGTGCAGAGGGACTGCAGAGGGCTAGGGAGTGCGGAGTGGCTAGGGAGTGCTAGGGAGTGCAGAGTGACTAGGGAGTGCTAGGGAGTGCAGAGTGACTAGGGAGTGCTAGGGAGCACAAAGTGACTAGGGAGTGCTAGGGAGTGCTAGGGAGTGCAGAGTGACTGCAGAGTGCTAGGGAGTTCAAAGTGATAGGGAGTGCAGAGTGCTAGGGAGTGCAGAGTGACTAGGGAGGGCTAGGGAGTGCTAGGGAGTGCAGACTGACTAGGGTGTGCTAGGGAGTGCAGAGTGACTAGGGATGCTAGGGAGTACAGAGTGACTAGGGAGTGCTAGGGAGTGCAGAGTGACTGCAGAGTGCTAGGGAGTGCGGAGTGGCTAGGGAGTGCTAGGGAGTGCAGAGTGACTAGGGAGTGACTATGGAGTGCTAGGGAGTGCTAGGGAGTGCAGAGTGACTAGGGAGTGCTAGGGAGTACAGAGTGACTAGGGAGTGCTAGGGAGTGCTAGGGAGTGCAGAGTGACTGCAGAGTGCTAGGGAGTGCAGAGTGATAGGGAGTGCAGAGTGCTAGGGAGTACAGAGTGACTAGGGAGGGCTAGGGAGTGCTAGGGAGTGCAGACTGACTAGGGTGTGCTAGGGAGTGCAGGGTGACTAGGGAGTGCTAGGGAGTACAGAGTGACTAGGGAGTGCTAGGGAGTGCAGAGTGACTGCAGAGTGCTAGGGAGTGCTAGGGAGTGCAGAGTGGCTAGGGAGTGCTAGGGAGTGCAGAGTGGCTAGGGAGTGCTAGGGAGTGCAGAGTGACTAGGGAGTGTTAGGGAGTGCTAGGGAGTGCAGAGTGACTAGGGATTGCTAGGGAGTTCAGAGTGTCTGCAGAGTGCTAGGGAGAGCTAGGGATTGCTAGGGAGTGCAGAGTGACTAGGGAGTGCTAGGGAGTGCAGAGTGACTAGGGAGTGCAGAGTGACTATGGAGAGCTAGGGAGTGCTAGGGAGTGCAGAGTGACTAGGAAGTGCTAGGGAGTGCTAGGGAATGCAGAGTGACTAGGGAGTGCTAGGGAGTGCAGGGTGACTAGGGAGTGCTAGGGAGGGCAGAGTGACTGCAGAGTGCTAGGGAGTGCAGATTGACTGCAGAGTGCTAGGGAGTGCAGAGTGACTGCAGAGTGCTAGGGGGTGCTAGGGAGTGCTAGGGAGAGCAGAGTGACTGCAGAGTGCTAGGGAGTGCTAGGGAGTGCAGAGTGCTAGGGAGTGCAGAGTGACTGCAGAGTGCTAGGGAGTGCTAGGGAGTGCAGAGTGGCTAGGGAGTGCAGAGTGATTAGGGAGTGCAAGGGAGTGCAATGGAGTGCAAGGGAGTGCAAGGGAGTGCTAGGGAGTGCTAGGGAGTGCAGAGTGACTAGGGAGTGCTGAGTGACTAGGGAGTGCTAGGGAGTGCAGAGTGACTAGGGAGTGCAGAGTGGTGAGTGCAGAGTGCTGAGTGCAGAGTGCAGATTAGTGAGTGCAGAGTGACTAGGGAGTGCTAGGGAGTGCAGAGTGACTAGGGAGTGCTAGAGAGTGCAGAGTGATTAGGCAGTGCTAGGGAGTGCAGAGTGACTAGGGAGTGCTAGGGAGTGATAGGGGTGCAGAGTGACTGCATAGTGCTAGGGAGTGTTAGGGAGTGCAGAGTGACTAGGGAGTGCTAGGGACTGCAGAGTGACTGCAGAGTGACTGCAGAGTGCTAGGGAGTGCAGAGTGACTGCAGACTGCTAAGGAGTGCAAGGGAGTGCAGAGTGCCAGGGATTGCTAGGGAGTTCAGAGTGACTGCAGATTGAGTGCATAGTGCTAGGGAGTGCTAGGGAGTGCATAGTGAATGCAGAGTGCTAGGGAGTGCAGAGTGACTGCAGAGTGCTAGGGAGTGCTAGGGATTGCAGAGTGACTAGGGAGTGCTAGAGAGTGCAGAGTGACTGCAGAGTGCTAGGGTGTGCAGAGTGACTAGGGAGTGCTAGGGAGTGCAGAGTGACTAGGGAGTGCTAGGGAGTGCAGAGTGACTAGGGAGTGCTAGGGAGTGCTAGGGAGTGCAGAGTGACTAGGGGGTGCTAGGGAGTGCAGAGTGACTAGGGAGTGCTAGGGAGTGCAGAGTGACTAGGGAGTGCTAGGGAGTGCTAGGGAGTGCTAGGGAGTGCAGAGTGACTAGGGAGTGCAGAGTGACTAGGTAGTGCTAGGGAGTGCAGACTGACTAGGGTGTGCTAGGGAGTGCAGAGTGACTAGGGAGTGCTAGGGAGTACAGAGTGACTAGGGAGTGCTAGGGAGTGCAGAGTGACTGCAGAGTGCTAGGGAGTGCAGAGTGGCTAGGGAGTGATAGGGAGTGCAGAGTGGCTAGGGAGTGCTAGGGAGTGCAGAGTGACTAGGGAGTGTTAGGGAGTGCTAGGAAGTGCAGAGTGACTAGGGATTGCTAGGGAGTTCAGAGTGTCTGCAGAGTGCTAGGGAGAGCTAGGGATTGCTAGGGAGTGCAGAGTGACTAGGGAGTGCTAGGGAGTGCAGAGTGACTAGGGAGTGCTAGGGAGTGCAGAGTGACTGCAGAGTGCTAGGGAGAGCTAGGGAGTGCTAGGGAGTGCAGAGTGACTAGGAAGTGCTAGGGAGTGCTAGGGAATGCAGAGTGACTAGGGAGTGCTAGGGAGTGCTCGGGAGTGCAGAGTGACTAGGGAGTGCTAGGGAGTGCAGAGTGACTGCAGAGTGCTAGGGAGTGCAGAGTGACTGCAGAGTGCTAGGGAGTGCTAGGGAGTGCTAGGGAGAGCAGAGTGACTGCAGAGTGCTAGGGAGTGCTAGGGGGTTCAGAGTGCTAGGGAGTGCAGAGTGACTGCAGAGTGCTAGGGAGTGCAGAGTGGCTAGGGAGTGCTAGGGAGTGCAGAGTCATTAGGGAGTGCAAGGGAGTGCAATTGAGTGCAAGGGAGTGCAAGGGAGTGCTAGGGAGTGCTAGGGAGTGCAGAGTGACTAGGGAGTGCTAGGGAGTGCAGAGTGACTAGGGAGTGCAGAGTGGTGAGTGCAGAGTGGTGAGTGCAGAGTGGTGAGTGCAGAGGGCAGATCAGTGAGTGCAGAGTGACTAGGGAGTGCTAGGGAGTGCAGACTGACTAGGGAGTGCTAGAGAGTGCAGAGTGTCTAGGCAGTGCTAGGGAGTGCAGAGTGACTAGGGAGTGCTATGGAGTGATAGGAGTGCAGAGTGACTGCATAGTGCTAGGGAGTGTTAGGGAGTGCAGAGTGACTAGGGAGTGCTAGGGAGTGCTGGGGACTGCAGAGTGACTGTAGAGTGACTGCAGAGTGCTAGGGAGTGCAGAGTGACTGCAGAGTGCTAGGGAGTGCAAGGGAGTGCAGAGTGCCAGGGAGTGCTAGGGAGTTCAGAGTGACTGCAGATTGACTGCATAGTGCTAGGGAGTGCAGAATGAATGCAGAGTGCTAGGGAGTGCAGAGTGACTGCAGAGTGCTAGGGAGTGCTAGGGATTTCAGAGTGACTAGGGAGTGCTAGAGAGTGCAGAGTGACTGCAGAGTGCTAGGGTGTGCAGAGTGACTAGGGAGTGCTAGGGAGTGCAGAGTGACTAGGGAGTTCTAGGGAGTGCAGAGTGACTAGGGAGTGCTAGGGAGTGCTAGGGAGTGCTAGGGGGTGCAGAGTGACTAGGGAGTGCAGAGTGACTAGGTAGTGCTAGGGAGTGCAGAGTGACTAGGGAGTGCTAGGGAGTGCAGAGTGACTAGGGAGTGCTAGGGAGTGGAGAGTGAGTAGGGAGTGCTATGGAGTAGAGAGTGACTGCTAGGGAGTGCTAGGGAGTGATAGGGATTGCAGAGTGACTGCAGAATGCTAGGAGTGCGGGAGTGCAGAGTGACTGCAGAATGCTAGGGAGTGCTAGGGAGTGCAGAGTGACTAAGGAGTGCTAGGGAGTGCAGAGTGACTAGGGACTGCTAGGGAGTGCACGGGAGTGCAGAGTGCAAGGGAGTGCAAGGGAGTGCAGAGTGACTAGGGAGTGCAGAGTAACTAGGGAGTGCTAGGGAGTGCAGAGAGGTACTAGGGAGTGCAGAGTGCTAGGGAGTGCAGAGTGTTAGGGAGTGCAGATTGACTAGGGAGGGCTAGGGAGTGCTAGGGAGTGCAGAGTGTCTAGGGAGTGCTGGGGAGTGCAGAGTGACTAGGGAGTGCTATGGAGTGCTAGGTACTGCAGAGTGACTGCAGAGATTAAGCTAATGGCAATGTAAATGACAATGCCATTTATTTATCTGTTTTCAAAACCAACACATAAATACAAATTTTGTCATTTACAATGCCAATAGCTCTAAATTTTCCAAAGGCGAAACCATTGCATTGTAAATGCTTGTTCATTGTGTGATGCATTGTGCATTACACATAGAAAAACAAAAATGACTGTTAGGATTGTTTTTGTGCAGGAAGGTGTGCCTTCCTGCACAAAACAATCCTGCTCGTAAAGCAGTCACCGTTGCATCATGTTGCAGGGGTGCCTGTGTTGGCGCTAGGCAGCACACAGTGCCCCAGGGCAAGGAGGCAGCAGAAATGCCCCATATCTTTGTAAATATGGCGTATTTCTGATGTCTCCCTTTCACACAACACAGTGCAGCAAGTTGCCTTGCTGCACTGTGTAACATGTTAATAAATCTGCCACTTGGGATCAACGAGGAGCAACAGTTGCCTGATATAGAGAATCCATATAACGATCAACTTAAAGAAGCCCTTCTTTTCTTTCACTCAAAGATGGTGGCACTATCTATCCATCTGCAGTTTTGTTTCTCTGATGATTCTGTTTAGTTTATGTTTCTTCTGGTGATGCTGGCTGGGAAGGTCTAGTTGTGGACTTCCTTCCACCTTTTCCCTGATAATGTGCGTAACACAGGCCCCCTCAGCCCACGCGGTGCGGGGGGGGGCCCTAGCTCCATGGGGCCCCTTTGGCACTGCACTCTGGCCAGAGAGCTCCTGATTGAGCCCGGAGGGGGCCCCCTAAGTACCATGCAGGGAGGCCTCCTCACTTTTCGTTACGCCAGTGCCCTGGGGTTCAGGAGGTAGGGGACATGGATAATGGTGGATGAGATAGGTGACTATGTCCGGACGTTTTACTGACAGAGTGGCACTCCTGAGGAGGTGGGATGAATGGGGGAGTTCTTTTGTGCAGGGAGTTGGGGGTGAGGGATGGGGGGGGGACAGTGCTGGGGTGGCATCCACCTGAGGAATCCTGCTAGGATGCAGATTATGAGGAGACGCTTGGAGACATCTACAAGGGTTTGGGCGTGGGAAGGGAGGGTGGAATAGAGGGGGGTAGCACATATTGTCTACCTGCTGAGAGGACTGATATTCGGAGGGGAAGGGGAACCTTATGATTATAAGCGGGGTGACAACTCCACTGAACTTTACTTGCACTGTTTGATCATATGATGTGCCATCTGGGCGGTTTTTCCTATGATGATGCCACCTTGAAACCCCAATAAAAATCTGTTTACAAAAAAAAAATGATGCTGGCTGGAAAATATTATTACTGTTTCATAGGTATTGCAAAGTTTTCCTCTGCCCCTGTGGCTAGGACTGCACTATCCGGGTTCTACAACTAAATTAATCAATAGGAAAGATAGTGGCAAAAGCAGGCACAAATTCCTGCCCTTTAGATCGCATCAAATTATGTGAAATCAACAGGGCATAACTGGTATATAAATTTAGGGAATTATTCACAAAGCATGTCTGCATGAAAACATCATTGTGCATACAAATATGTTAAAAAAGGGGAATAAAACAATTTCACACCGCGTATTCGGGGCACATAAAAGCATCTGTATATGGGATGGAGGGGGGGGGGGGCATGTCAATGTACATTGAGGATCCTACAGTAACTTTCTCCCCCTGACAAAAATAAACAGAGAGCTCAACGAGCAGCCATCAACTAAACCTCATCTCTAGTGTAACTGGGCTCCAATGACCACTGATAGGGATTTCACGTGCAAATTAGAATGCTCTCCATCAGCTAATGCTTCTAAAAGTTCAGACTTAATGATGCCTAACAATATAATCCACTTATTATTTGTAAGTGGTCAATCGTTGATTGAATAAACTTCCATAAACAGCTTCTTGTCTAGTAACGCTAGTAGGCCTATTGGGCCAGCACAGATTTTGAAACTGAGGAGTGGTAGCAGTCGTTCAATACAAGTTTTTTAAAATTAAGTTTAAAAGCTGTATTTAGACAATACAAATCAAAACAGAGGTGTACAAGAAAAATATGTAGCTTACAACATTATGCAAGAACAGTAAACCAATGGAAAAACGAAAATACCGTATCTGTAGAACTATAAGTAAGTAAGTAATACAATAAAGCTTATTTTTAATTTGTATAGGGAGAAATGCGAAACAGGAGAAATGCGGTACAAACAGAAAAAGAAGTAGAAAAGACAAGAAATGGAGTCGTGAAAACCAGGCAGAACTAGTAATATAAAAAATAACGAAGAAATGATATTAGTAATATGTAAAAAGTTTAAAAAGTGAGTTAATAATTTAATATGTTCTAAAATCACAGAGCTTAACTATTACACACATTTCCAAGTGGATTATTCCTACGCAGAACTTGTTGTAAATAAATGGTCATCGGTCACTCATATGTATACAGTTGGTGTTTTGCACTTCTTCAATTGTACAATTAATGTACATGTCACCTCATGTTCGGGTGGGGCAGTTCAATATACCCATTGGTCAAATCTTATCCCAGTGTGCATTTCCCTGGCCAACTATTACTTGGATCATTTTGTCTGAGACCAGCATGGCCTGGAGTTCTTATAATAGTTAGGAAAACAATTATGGCTCATGCTAATGATTCTGGGCAAAGAGAAAATAGTGACCAACCCCGCCTGCCTTTGCATGTCGCCATTCTGCTGTATCACCCTTTATTAGGCAATGGATATATTGGAGCTATCATGAGGAAGGAATTATTTTATCATGTTAGGCCTATGTGACCTCCGACCTACCTCCTTTAGCCCACAAACTCCGATGTATAACTCTTGGGAAGGGGAATGACCCTGCATGGTATTACATTCTAGCACTCCTGCCCTACATTTTTGCTTGTTCAGGAGGGTAACTCTCTCAAGTGTTCAGCAGGAATCCCTTTTTCTCTCATAAGGATTGTAAAATCGCTCAAATGTTCCTACCAAACAGTGCTTCGGTTGTAAAGGTAAACGAGTACAGGAGGCAATACTTTTTCTTAGGAGCCTGTTTTTGTGGTTGCTGAAAGTTGCTGTCATTGCCCAGTATCAATAATGTCTAAGCTGCATTTTACTGTACGCCTCCATCTTCCACCACCCTAGACTTCCTGAATCTTTACCTCACTCACACTTGCAGGTTCCTTTCCATCCCTGCTTCCTTCCTTGGTCACTGTTTTCATACCTTTCTCTTCCCCCTTCCTCCTTTTGCTACCTTTCTCTCTCATGCTCAGAGTTTGATGCTATAAAATAGATCCTGAGACCCAAAAATGAGTGCTGATGTCCAAGACCTGCTACCACCAGCACAAATTAAACACTACAGCTAAACCTCCCATGGCAAAGAGAATGTAATCTGCAATGTTTTCATCTCTTCAGTACCTTCAGTACAAACCCCCTAGTACATTGGTTCTTAACCTGTGGTCCAGGAACCCCATGGAGTCTGTGATGTCTACTCAGCGGGTCTGCGCCTGCTTAGAAAATTAAATAAAGTTAGCAGATTAATAAGTGTACATGAATAAAGAAGCAACATGTAAAATTGAAAAATTTAAAACGTTCTGTAAATGTGAAGGGATTTGAAATTGGAAACTAAAAATTTACTGGTATCCTCAGATTGATTTGTGGGAGCAGTGCAAGTGCATCAAACAGAATATATTATGGATGATGAGTGGCATCAATTGGTTTTTTAGAAAAGCTCCATCTTTCCAATTAAAATTATTTTTTATGTCTCTTAGTGAATTGAAATAGTTCATCATTAGTTTGATGAATGCATGTTTATGCATTTTTATCTATTATTTTGGGGTTCAAATCATCGAAATTGCTTAGGCTGGTGTCCCCGGACTCGAATAATGACTCAGTGGGGTCCACGGATTCCAATAATGATTCATGGGGTGACCCCAATCCAGAAATGATTAAACGTGGATTCCCAGAAGTCAAAAGATGAAGAACTACTGCCTTAGTAAACGTTGTTTCTGAAACGCGCTGTGATTGGACGATAGTTATAGTCTGCTTTGGCTGGTCCCATCTTGGAACAGTTAAGGTAAATTATCGACTTGCTTAAAAATAACTATATTCGAGTATTTAAAAAAAATTAATGTAACGTGAATTAAACATTTATTTTTACACATAATTTGAGCACTAAAACGTGTATTTAACAGCGCTTGTCTTAGTTCATAGTTTGATGTTGTATCTTCTGTGCTCTAATAAATCGGCAAAGGTTTTTCACCGACCGCTATATGCATCCTTGTAATAAAATTTGACCCAGTCGTGATATTAATGACGTTCAGCAAAATCTATTGATTACGCAGCTTGATGTGGAATTGAATTACATTATTAGAAATTAAACTAAATACAGGGGAGGGTCGTTCTCAACCAGTAACTGTACTTTAATCATACGAAATTAAAATCATATTAGTTAAAAAAAATAGCTTAAAAGCGAACAGGACCATTGGCACATATAGACTATTCTGATCATAGAAATGTATACCTTTAATGCATCATCAACCTACATGGGAGTCAATTAATCCATCGAAAATGAACCTAAATGTAATGTGCTGCAGTAAGTGAGAAGTCGACCACTAGGTGGCAGTGTGAACTGTAGAAACAATTTCCTCGAGGCCAAGTCCCTGAAGATATGCGTCTGATTGCACGACAATACACACAGATAAGCACTAAAGATTAAGCAAAACCCTGTCAGATAATTTAACAAAAGGAGTAAATTGTAAACTACAAACATTAAGGGTTGGGCAACAATAATGAGGAAACATGCCGATGAGGCTCACAACATTAAAACACGTAACTGGAAGGACGTTTAATTTTACTACGTCCCTATGCCTTTTAAAATATCTGCTCGTGGGATACAGTTTGTGCATTCGGCCGCCAATGGAATTGAAATTAAATGTGTCCAATATGCATATCGCACGCGCTCATAGATGTTTATATTGGCACACATCCGCTTCCAAATAACAAAACGACCTCGACAAGTGTATATTGTAAAAGTGCTTAGAGCACAGTTTGGGTCTCGCATGTAGTGGGAAACAATTTAATACGTCACCCAAATAGTTTATTTCGATTAAACAATCAACCAAACGGCGGTATCAACACCAGCCCATCACCACTTAAACAATTTCGTGTGACTGCATTTGCAAAGGATAAAATACTTGAGCACTGTAAAACGTTAAAACAGCGCTAAGGAAGACACCACCGCAATGTTTACACTCGCCCCCGAAATTCTGAAGCCATCATCCCTTTGCAAAACGTATCTAAAAATGGCAGATAGACGCCTATTAAAGTTTACAGGATATTCAGCTACAAGATTAGTGTTTGAAGCAGGGAGAAGTGTCTATTAATTAGCTAAAGAAAAATGTATTTGTTGAGGTGGGTTTAGGGGGAATTTGTTATTTGAGAGACGAGCGGTCCCATAGCAAGGGTTGTTTGCGGTGTAATCTTAATATCGCTCTTTTAATTTTATATGTCATTAAAATACATCAATGCAAAATAAAGGAAGTAAAAAATAAAAAAAACATAATTTTCTTTTACCAATTATATTCACCTTTTTTTTAACCCAGAGCCCGATGTTAGACATAGATGATTGACCAAATGTTCAAACATTACATATTGAACGAGTGTAGTATACAGTACGGTTTGCTGTGAGCATCATACATTTTTTTTTATCGTAAAACTGCAGACAGTATTTTGACAAACTATCAACAAATGTCAACCAATAATACTGTGGCCAAATCAAGAGTTAACTCACTATACCTCACTATTTTCATCTAAAAGTGCAAGAAGAGAGTGGCGCGTCTTGGAGGGAGTTTCTTTCAGCGATACGAGTTGCCAAATTAATTGACCACAATTTGCTGTAATTGTGCGTGTAGAAAAGGTTCGGCATTAGCACATCAGCTGTCTCTCTGATCTGGAATCGTAAGGTCGGGGTTATCCCACACTGGGGAAAAAGCACTCCTCGCTATGATTTCCACACAGTGTTACCCACGCCATGAAAGGAAGGCCACTATGTGGGAGCAGATCAGTTTTATTTAACAAAGGCGCCCACAAGGGGCCCCAGGAATAGGGTGATCAGGCGTCCCGAATTTGCCAGGACAGTCTCCGTTTTCCACAAACTGTCCCAGCAGATTTCGGGAAATTTAGCTAATGTCTCGGTTTTAATAGCGGGTCGACTGAAAACGGTGGGAGGTGTCTTTTTACGTTTTGCAAAGCAGAGATAGCAGTTGTTATAAGAAAGCAGTTTAATAAACAGGTATGATACTGGCTTTAAGAATGGCCTTTTATTTATATTCTTACTGCCTCTTATGTAATTCTCTGCTAAGGAGCACTAAAAAGTGCGTTCGGTTGAAGTAACATTGTAGTCCTTCGTCTATTTTTAGGAAATGCCCCAGTTTTTGGCTTTACAATTCTGGTCACCCTACCCGGGAACACACATGTTCATTAAATCAGGGAGGAATGGCTAGTTGGCATGGCATTCAGCTAATTGGAAGTTCCACTGGAATTATGCGATTCTGCGGCTGCAACATTTTCCACGTAATTATGTATTTGCCACATAATCCATCATCTGCTGCATAATCTGTATATTGAACAAAAACAATACTTTGGTTGGATCAAAAGTTACTAAACACGTACTGATATGTGTTCCCAGGCAGTTCAAGGCCCATTGCAAAGGTTAACTGGTCAACTTTAAGTTGCTTAATGCTGTGTTTGGTTGTAAAACTGAAAGTAATGTGGTGAAATCTTTGTCTAGACAGTGTTACCAGGTGTAAAAATGACAAACTGATAAAGTACTGCTTTTATGAAATGTGCTACATTACGCCACATAATTTACCCTTTCTTGCTGCATAATTTGGTCCCCTGTGCAGCATAATTTAGTCCTCCCCTATCGCATAAATCCAGTAGCCCTGCGAGTTGGCCAGGCCTTCATTCACTATGTCAGAATTGAAATACAGTCAGGGCTACAGGAAAAATGAAATTCTGTGATCGCAGCTTTTCCTGTTTCTATATGATTTTGACAACTCTGTCACACAATTTCTCATCTGCTGAGAAATGTTCAGATTTTAACAAAAATCAGTTTTTAGGTGAGACAGTTTAAACGTTAAGAAAATGTATGTTGTTACCTATGAAACTATTCTCAAAGGGAACTGCCTTTAGGAATCACAATCTTGCTGCATATTTTTATTTGGACCAATGTTTTGAAACCTAAAGTGACTCTTACTGACACACATAAAATTAAAAATAAATATACTTCACTGCATTAAAGAAATGTTTTTAAAGAAAATAGGTGGTTGCAAGAGCCCAAGTGTAAAGAGGGGTACACCCAAAAATGAAGAAAACAACTGAAATGACCTGAAAAAACACAAGTCACACATTTTGTTCCAAGATATTTGTACATATCAGCTGGTCTCTGCTGAGTGCAACATTGTACCTGTTTCACATAATCTAACACAGACAAGAAGAAAGGACAGTTGTAGTAAAATGACATTTCTGTTTTTCCATTTAAGAACATTTATTAAATGTTGGGGAATATATAGGTTAAAAGGATCTGCTAAATGTGTGTTGTTTTCTTTCTTAATTGTAAATTGTATTCTTATAATATACAGTAAAAGTTTATATCAGTGTGTTAAAATGTCAATATAGCTTGATAATACCAGATAATTTGCAAGGTTTGCATTTAACTGTGTGATATGCCACATAATTTGCCTCTGTTTGCGGCATCATTTTTTAAACCACCTTCCGTCAGTTTTCACATATTGTTAACGGAAGGCTCTGTAAAACTGAGAAAGATGTACTAAATTCACAAAATCACCTAAAGGGCCACAAAATAAAAATGTACAGAATAGAAAATATAATAAATTGACCAAAAAATATTAATCCATTACACCACTTCGACTCATTACACAAAAAGTGATGGGAGGAATGTGTTCAATAAGTCTAACAACTGGCAATCGCTCTGTATGTTTGATGGATGTCAAAGTGGCAAGAATATGCCTAAACGTGGGTCCATGCTTACTTTACCACTGGACCCAAGCTACACCCAACTCAAGAGTTCCAATCAGGGTAAAACCGGCCTAGGGTTGTTTGTGCCCCAGTTCAGGGAGGACCTGGCCTGGCAGTTTGGCTTGGACTGTTCCATCTGGAGCAGGGTCAAGACTGATTTGCATATTGCTGGGTCTAAACTGAGGTGGGCTAAAGAACGATGGGCTGGAATGCTACCCCAAGCGATTGCCAGTGCTTAAAGTGGGTAGACTTATAGCAAGAATTCCTACTATCACCATTTGTGTTTTTGATGGATCACTGTAAGTGCCAAGGGTAGGCTCAGACGTGGGTCCCATCTGCACTGTGCCATTGCAAACAAACTACACCGGACTGATCTGTAGGCACCTGGACACCAGCTTGCCACTTGCCTGTGGCCTCAAGTTCCTGATTGTTCCAGACTGATCCAGTAACACTGCAGCTGCTGGGGTTTTACAGCTGGGGTTTTCCCGACTGGATTTTCCCTCTCACCGTTCTTTATTATTATTATTATTAAAACCATTTATTAAGCGCCTGGTTACCCAAAAACAGTGTGTCCCCGCGCTGAATATTGCACAAAAAAGCTAAGAGGACGAGACAGAGGTAAAACAATTGAGGAGCGGAAGGGCACAGGGGTTAAGTCTGGGGGAAAAGAAAAGTTTTAAGTTTTCTTCGGAACATACTCTCGGAGGGCTCCATCCGGAGGCCGAGCGGGAGATCGTTCCAACATTTAGCCGCTAAAAATCTGAACGAACGTCCGCCCATCCTGGCTCTGGTGATTTTAGGAAGTTTAAACATCATCCTGCCGGCTGATCTCAGGTCTCTAGTGGGGCGGTGTATCGTCAGAAGGTTTTGGAGATAGGCCGGGCCTTTGCCCTGAGCGATACGATGAGCGAAACAAAGGGACTTAAATTTAATACGCTTTCTTATAGGTAGCCAATGGAGTTTGGATCGGGCAGATTTACCTGATGCTCTGCGGGGAAGTTTAAGTACTAGGCGGGCTGCGGCATTCTGAGCACATTGAAGTTGGGATAATCCTTTTTGGCTCAACCCTAGAAGCAGAGCATTTCCGAAGTCAAAGTGGGGGGTTACCAAGGCATGGACAATAGTTTTTCTAGAGTCGATTGGTAAGAGGTCCAGAATCTTACGGAGAGCTTTCAGTATACTGAAGCATCTGGCTGTTACTTTGTTCACATGGGTTTTGTAGGAAAGATCAGAGTCTAATGTTATGCCCAAATTGCGCACTGACTCCACCGGACGAGGGGGACTGCCCAGTTCCAAAGGCCACCACATATGTGAACATACTGAAGCAGATTTCCCTACTATCAGCAACTCGGTTTTATCGCCATTAAGGCGTAGACAGTTGTGGTTCATCCAAGCTGCTACCGATGACAGGCAGCTCGATAAGTTGATGGCATCTTCTCTACACTCAGGCGTGAGCTTAAGCAGTAGTTGTGTGTCGTCGGCGTAGCTGACAATGCCCACCCCAAAACTCTCAACTATGCAGGCCAGGGGTGCCATATAAATGTTAAACAACGTAGGGCTCAAACTCGAGCCCTGTGAAACCCCATGGCTTACCTTTCTGCGAGAAGATTTAAAGGGGGGGGCAATGCATTTGGAAGCTCCTGTTAGTCAAGAAAGACTCTAACCAAGCCAGGGCCAGTCCCTTCACTCCGATGTCCGCCAGCCGAGACAGCAGCGTTGAGTGCAGCACGGTGTCAAACGCTGCACTAAGATCTAATAAAACCAGCGCTGCTGTCTCTCCATCATCCACTATACTCCTCAAGCCTTCGGTGGAAAAAAGTAGGGCTGATTCTGTGGAGTGTCCCGCTCTAAAGCCCGATTGAGTGGGGTGTAGGAGAGAGTGTTCCTCAAAGTAGCTCATGAGCTGCTTATTCACCACCTTCTCCACGATTTTAGCGCAGAAAGGGAGGAGGGAGATGGGGCGGAGGTTCTGAAACTGGGTGATGTGAATATTGGTTTTTTTTTTTAGGGGGATTACCTGAGCAGTTTTCCACGCGTCTAGTACCTGACATTCTTGGAAGGGGAGCGACACAATAAGACTAATCTGATCTATTATTGTGGTCTCCAATACTCCTTTAAAGCGAGCCGGGGGACAGACATCGCTGGGTGAGCCAGATTGAATGCTGTTGGCAATGCTTACTAGATCTTGTTTCTCAGGTGTGACAAAACAAGAGAGACAGGAGGTCTCCGTGTGGGTGTTTATGACTTCTGCGTATTTAAACGGCTGGATGTCATCTTTCGTAAAGGTGGCGTGGATTTTATCAATCTTACCTATAAAAAAGTCTGCAAAAGAATCGCACAGCTCTTCTGAATAGGTATCTTGGGCGTCCAGCCTGGTAGGGACCGTAAGCTCTCTGTAGATGGTAAAGAGTTCTTTAGTACGGTTCTTAGCTGAATCGATTCTGTTTTTGAGGTAGCAGCTTTTTTCTGCTCTCAACAGTTTCTTATAAGTATTGAGTTCTCTTTTGTAGTGCAGTTTGTTCTCAGGGTTATACTGTAATCTCCACCTTCGTTCTAGGTTTTTACATCTGGATCTGGCCGTTTTGAGTGTTTCCGAGAACCAAGGGGCGGTTTTCGATTGCCTAGCAGTGGGCTTGGTTGTCCACGGAGCTATCTCGTCGAGTGCGGTGGTCACCCATGTTTCGTATTTATTCCAGGCCTCCTCCAAAGAGTTACTTTGGGAGGGGGGATTTTTTTTGGAGTGCACATCTAAAAGCTTCTTGGTTAAAATTCTTCCATTTTCTTCGTTTCAGGGGAGGGGGTTTAGAAAAAGTGTTGTCTAAAAGGGTTTTATCTACTGTGAACGGGATGATAAAATGATCTGACCAGATAATTCTTACCGGAGTAGAGACATTAATACCATCCCAGTTCGCAAAAATGGGGTCCAGGAGATGACCATGTTGATGGGAAGGGGCAGTAGATTTAAGGTTGAGGCCCAAAGATGTTAAAGCAGCAGCCACATCCTGTGCTTCCCTGCACACCATGTCATCGAAATGGAGATTAAGATCGCCTAGGATAATACATTTTTTATAGCGAAGAGCCGCTTGGGTTCTTCCTGCCAACAGAAGCCCCACCCACCCCAGGACCTACTTAATGCAGGCCGCAGCATGACAGCGCAGTGGACAAGCACATGGGGCACGCCAGTGGCATACCAAAGGGAAGCCCATCTCCCCCCATCCAAGCCTGGACTGCGCCCAGGGACACAACCCCTGGCCTTCCCACCCACTGAAGATACACTACACCCTCAACCCCAGATACTGAGCCAAACACTGCCACTGTGCCGACCCACGCTCAACAGTAGGAACTCTCACCTACACCACTGCCACTTCAACTGCCCCTGCACACACACCAGCACACTGACCTGCCTCACCCCGAACACACCACAGACGCCACCTGAATAACAACACCAACTCACATGCTCCCTTCTTGACACACACTCACTATGCAAGCATTCCACTGAATTATGGGACCCATTCACCACCCTCGCACCCAACATTATCTTCCTCACTGAGACGTGGCTCAACCCCACATCCGCCCCAGACTTTGCCACAGCGATTCCCAATGGATATAAAATCACTCACCAGGACCAGCACCAACAAGCTGGAAGGAGGAACAGCCATCATCCACAACGAGACCAACAGAATGAGCAGCCTCAGATTGACCCAGATCGTCCACGACCCTACACATATCGCTGGACACGCGCTGGATCCAATTTTCACCTACAGCAACCGTGTCAAATACATCCATGTCACAGAACTCACATGGACCGATCACTCCATCATCCTCTACAGCATCTCCACAGCAGCGTAGGAAGGGGGTGTGGTGGGTGTGGGCCGCCCGAGCTTCATCACTGAGGGGGGTGACAAAATTGTGGAGAGCATATGGATAAGGAAGGGGCGGGTTGTATCTTTCTGCCGAAGTCTGTCTCTGCAGTTTGTACTCGGGGATGGGGGGTGACAAGAAAATTTTCGCACCGGGTACCAACTGGCCTTGCTAGGCAACTGCATCTCCAGCCCCCACAACCCCACGCCCAAAATGACCAATACTCCCCACCGGAGGTGGAACAAAATCTCAGAGACCAGCTGGGCGAACGTCCTCACCACCTCCAGCCCTGCTACCTCCACCACCTCGAATGGAAAGTGAAAAACTTCACCGCCTGAATAGCCAATTGTGCATACACCATTGTCACCATCAAGAGCAACATCCAGAGAAAATCCTCCCAAAAAAGTCAACTGATACACCCAAGAACTCAGAACAGCGAAACGAGACAGCAAACAGTTGGAGAGGATATGTACTACCAAGTACACCCCTGACAGGGCAGCCTTCAAGACTTGCCTCAACCTCTACTGTCACCTGCTGAGGGCAACAAAGAAGACGCCCTTGTTGTACGCATCACAACCAGCGCCAACTACACCTAGGACCTTTTCAAAATCATTCAGGAATTCTCCAAAGCGGCTGCCAGTGAAAAAAACATCACACCCTCATGGGAGCTGCAAGACAACCTCGCCCACTTCTTCCATGACAAGATCGCAACCATATACAGAAACTTCAAACCCCAACCCACACCTATGGATTTCCTTGACAGAAACGCCACAACGTAACCAACACAAACCACATACCACCTGGAACATCCTCTCCACCCAGGACACCATCTGTCTATGAAATCCATACCAATGCCCACACCACATCTTCAACCTCGGAAACCAAAAGATCGGCCAGGAACTGACCACCCTAACAACACCTCTATCACCACTGCAAAATTTCCTGACACCTGGAAGCACGACTACTCAAAAAATACTCTGCCAACCCCAGCAAACTCAAAAACTACCCGCCAACCTCCCGTGTCCCATTCCCAGTAAATGTACTGGAAAAGAGCATCAAAAATCAACTCATGACACACCTGGAGCAGAATCAGCTACTCAACGCTTCCTAAAACGGCTTCCGCTGCAATCATAGCACCAAAACCGCCTTGATCACAACCACCGATGACTTCTGAACCATTCTTGAAAAGCAGCTTTGATCCTCCTTGACCTTTCAGCAGCCTTTGACACCGTATCCCACCACACACTGATCGAAAGTCTCCACCACATTGGCATCCAAAGGGACACACTCAGATGGATCACCTCCTTCTTCATCGGAAGAACCCAGAGAATCCACCTCCCACCTCTGAACCCAAGTAGATCACCTGTGGTGTACCACAGGGCTCAGCCCTCAGCCCCATGCTCTTCAATGCATATATGACCCCGCTGGCCATCATCGTCATATTTACAACAAGGGGTGGTGAGGGACAGAGTCTCTGAATTAAGCAGAAAGCTCTCACCCAGTCAAGAGATCAGGGCTAGATCCAACACCGTTTTTTAGCTCACTGCACCATCCCAGTTTCAGAACCTGGCTGTATGCAAATTAGTCTGTTCCTGTCCCAGTGCATGATGGGAACAGGGCAAACCAAACTACAAAAGCCAATTCTTACACTGGGAAGGAAACAAGCTCCCGGGGACCGGTTTCTGGCATTACAGCCGTCTTCGGCCCGGTTTGCTTGAATCCTGATGGTGCAATGAGCAAGGGTCTCACATCTGAGAATACCCTTCCACGCTTAGGGTGGACAAAAATATTTACAACAAGGGGTGGTGAGGGACAGAGTCTCTGAATTAAGCAGAAAGCTCTCACCCAGTCAAGAGATCAGGGCTAGATCCAACACCGTTTTTTAGCTCACTGCACCATCCCAGTTTCAGAACCTGGCTGTATGCAAATTAGTCTGTTCCTGTCCCAGTGCATGATGGGAACAGGGCAAACCAAACTACAAAAGCCAATTCTTACACTGGGAAGGAAACAAGCTCCCGGGGACCGGTTTCTGGCATTACAGCCGTCTTCGGCCCGGTTTGCTTGAATCCTGATGGTGCAATGAGCAAGGGTCTCACATCTGAGAATACCCTTCCACGCTTAGGGTGGACACAAATATTTACAACAAGGGGTGGTGAGGGACAGAGTCTCTGAATTAAGCAGAAAGCTCTCACCCAGTCAAGAGATCAGGGCTAGATCCAACACAGTTTTTTAGCTCACTGCACCATCCCAGTTTCAGAACCTGGCTGTATGCAAATTAGTCTGTTCCTGTCCCAGTGCATGATGGGAACAGGGCAAACCAAACTACAAAAGCCAATTCTTACACTGGGAAGGAAACAAGCTCCCGGGGACCGGTTTCTGGCATTACAGCCGTCTTCGGCCCGGTTTGCTTGAATCCTGATGGTGCAATGAGCAAGGGTCTCACATCTGAGAATACCCTTCCACGCTTAGGGTGGACAAAAATATTTACAACAAGGGGTGGTGAGGGACAGAGTCTCTGAATTAAGCAGAAAGCTCTCACCCAGTCAAGAGATCAGGGCTAGATCCAACACCGTTTTTTAGCTCACTGCACCATCCCAGTTTCAGAACCTGGCTGTATGCAAATTAGTCTGTTCCTGTCCCAGTGCATGATGGGAACAGGGCAAACCAAACTACAAAAGCCAATTCTTACACTGGGAAGGAAACAAGCTCCCGGGGACCGGTTTCTGGCATTACAGCCGTCTTCGGCCCGGTTTGCTTGAATCCTGATGGTGCAATGAGCAAGGGTCTCACATCTGAGAATACCCTTCCACGCTTAGGGTGGACACAAATATTTACAACAAGGGGTGGTGAGGGACAGAGTCTCTGAATTAAGCAGAAAGCTCTCACCCAGTCAAGAGATCAGGGCTAGATCCAACACAGTTTTTTAGCTCACTGCACCATCCCAGTTTCAGAACCTGGCTGTATGCAAATTAGTCTGTTCCTGTCCCAGTGCATGATGGGAACAGGGCAAACCAAACTACAAAAGCCAATTCTTACACTGGGAAGGAAACAAGCTCCCGGGGAGCGGTTTCTGGCATTACAGCCGTCTTCGGCCCGGTTTGCTTGAATCCTGATGGTGCAATGAGCAAGGGTTCTCACATCTGAGAATACCCTTCCACGCTTAGGGTGGACAAAAATATTTACAACAAGGGGTGGTGAGGGACAGAGTCTCTGAATTAAGCAGAAAGCTCTCACCCAGTCAAGAGATCAGGGCTAGATCCAACACCGTTTTTTAGCTCACTGCACCATCCCAGTTTCGGAACCTGGCTGTATGCAAATTAGTCTGTTCCTGTCCCAGTGCATGATGGGAACAGGGCAAACCAAACTACAAAAGCCAATTCTTACACTGGGAAGGAAACAAGCTCCCGGGGACCGGTTTCTGGCATTACAGCCGTCTTCGGCCCGGTTTGCTTGAATCCTGATGGTGCAATGAGCAAGGGTCTCACATCTGAGAATACCCTTCCACGCTTAGGGTGGACAAAAATATTTACAACAAGGGGTGGTGAGGGACAGAGTCTCTGAATTAAGCAGAAAGCTCTCACCCAGTCAAGAGATCAGGGCTAGATCCAACACCGTTTTTTAGCTCACTGCACCATCTCCGTTTCAGAACCTGGCTGTATGCAAATTAGTCTGTTCCTGTCCCAGTGCATGATGGGAACAGGGCAAACCAAACTACAAAAGCCAATTCTTACACTGGGAAGGAAACAAGCTCCCGGGGACCGGTTTCTGGCATTACAGCCGTCTTCGGCCCGGTTTGCTTGAATCCTGATGGTGCAATGAGCAAGGGTCTCACATCTGAGAATACCCTTCCACGCTTAGGGTGGACAAAAATATTTACAACAAGGGGTGGTGAGGGACAGAGTCTCTGAATTAAGCAGAAAGCTCTCACCCAGTCAAGAGATCAGGGCTAGATCCAACACCGTTTTTTAGCTCACTGCACCATCTCAGTTTCAGAACCTGGCTGTATGCAAATTAGTCTGTTCCTGTCCCAGTGCATGATGGGAACAGGGCAAACCAAACTACAAAAGCCAATTCTTACACTGGGAAGGAAACAAGCTCCCGGGGACCGGTTTCTGGCATTACAGCCGTCTTCGGCCCGGTTTGCTTGAATCCTGATGGTGCAATGAGCAAGGGTCTCACATCTGAGAATACCCTTCCACGCTTAGGGTGGACAAAAATATTTACAACAAGGGGTGGTGAGGGACAGAGTCTCTGAATTAAGCAGAAAGCTCTCACCCAGTCAAGAGATCAGGGCTAGATCCAACACCGTTTTTTAGCTCACTGCACCATCCCAGTTTCAGAACCTGGCTGTATGCAAATTAGTCTGTTCCTGTCCCAGTGCATGATGGGAACAGGGCAAACCAAACTACAAAAGCCAATTCTTACACTGGGAAGGAAACAAGCTCCCGGGGACCGGTTTCTGGCATAACAGCCGTCTTCGGCCCGGTTTGCTTGAATCCTGATGGTGCAATGAGCAAGGGTCATCATCGTCAGACCCCACAGTCTCAACATAATTTCCTATACAGACAACACCCAACTCATTCTCTCACTCACCGACGACCCCACCATCACGAGAATTAACTTCCAGAGATGCATGACAAACGTCGCCCACTGGATAACGAACAACTGCCTGCAACTGAATACAGACAAGACATAAGTACTGGTGATTTGTGGCAACAGCAGCAACACATGCAATGACTCCTGGTGGCCATCAGCCCTAGGACACACACCCACTCCCTCCAACTACATCAGAAACATCAGAAGCATCACTTGACAACAAGCTCACCATGAAATCACAGATCAACGCCATCTCTTCCACCAGCTTCTTCACTCTGCAAATGCTACGTAAGATCTTCAAGTGGCTACCGCTACACATGAGACGCACTGTGACACAAGCCCTCATCACCAGCCGACTGGACTGCGGCAATCCCCTCTACGTAGGAAACACTGCACAGCTTTTAAAGACAATTCAGACCATACAGATTGCCACAGCCTGACTCATCCTCGGCCTTCCCCAACAAACCCACATCAGATCCCACCTCAGGAAATTCCACTGGCTCCCCATACAGAAGAGATGCCTATTCAAGCTGCTGACCCATGCACACAAGGCTCTACACAATCAAGGACATGCCTACATTAACCACCCCCTGAAATTCAAACAACCATCGACAAGACTACGCTCCTCCTCCCTTTCACTTGTCCATGCTCCCAGCATCTATAGAAGCAGAAGCGGAAGATGCTCCCTCTCCCACATCACAGCAAAGACCTGGAACAGCCTCCCCACACACCTCTGGACCATCACCTCACTTCCAGAATTCTGAATAGCCCTCAAGACCTGGCTGTACGAATAAGCTTCTGGGGCCTGTAAACGCCTGGATACCCTATTGGGTGATTAGCCGTGCTTTACAAATCATGATTGAGTGATGATTGACTGAAGAGTCCCAATTGGGGAAAAACTGGTCTTGGGTTGCTTGTGGTCAGAAACAGGGAGTACCTGGCCAGGCAGTTAAGTCTGGTCTGTTTCTACTAGATTCGTTTCAGGCTAATTTGTATATGGTTGGATCCTAACTGAGGTGGTATGGCAGGTCAAAGTACGATGAGTTGGATTGCTATCCCAAGCCAATGCCAGTATTTAGATTTATTGCAAGAATTCCTCCCTTCACTGTTTATGTGTTTGAGATACAAAAATGGCACCTGGTTTCCACAGGATACAGGAAAAGAGTTAAGACGATTTAACAGGAGCGGTAAGAAATATGTGCTTCTAAATAGCTCTGGAGTCATTCACCAAAGAGCTAATTTGCAACTATATTTTAACAGTGCTATGTAAGGGAGAGGCTGAGAGGGATAATTTCACTGAAAAGTTAAACTTGTATTTACTTTTGTACATAAGTAACACCATTTCCTGTTTAGTTATAGGTTTCGGAACGTGTACAAGTCCTTTTACTTGTTTGGGGACTCAATACTGATCAGTCGAAGGTATGGTTGTTGGAAATGGTTCACAAATTGGTTCTTATAACACAATATGCAGTTTAGAGGTAAATTATCTTGTGATATTATCTTTTCCAACAGAGGTTTTGGTTATCCAAATGCATAGATACATATATGAGAGACATATATTACCTTGGTGTGAAAAGAATATGATGAGTTTTGAAACACTGTAATTTAAATATAGTCTGAGATTCTTACACCGTCGTAGTTTGAAGTTTGAATGATGATTTAAATGAAATGTAAACTTTGTTTCTTTTGACAAATGAATCAAGGAATTTCAATAGAATTGATTAAGTGGATAGCCAGTTGCACCAGAGGGTGATTAGAATTGTAGCACCCATTCCTCTAATTCAACACACAGGTGGAGGGATAGGTGGGGTAGAACTGGTGGTACGGTTAACTATTTGGAATTTTATGATTTAATTTTCTTGTTGAAATAGTTTCCATATAAATGATCAAACTATTATACCGTTGTCCAAAGAGTCTTCTATGGAAGGTTATGAACTTTTGGGGCACCAGGGGCCATATTACACAAAGAACCCCGGGGTGCCAGAGGCATGTGCGCATGCTTTCTGTGCTCCCGGGGTGCTTTAGGGTTACAGTAGGGGCCGCAGACACGTGTGCGGCTCCAGCTGTTTTACAGCTCAAGCAAGTGCATATGTAGCGCCAGGGGCGGCCTTAGGCATGTGCAAGCTGTGCACCTGCACAGGGCCACCAAACCCCAGGGGCCACCATGCCAATATATATCCTACCTACGCTCCCTGCACAGGGCCACCATGAGCCTAGAGCCGCCTCTGGTAGCGCCTGCACAATCCTCAGGGGGAATTGCCTCAATAGCACTGGGGCATAGCTCCATGCAAAGGAGGGAACAATTTGCCTCTGCATCCGCTCTGTATTACAGATATGAGTGCATACGCAAAGAGTAGTTAGGAGGTGCACTGAATATGTACCATAGAGCTGTGGCATGAAGTCAGTGTTCCCCCTGTATATGCCCAATTAAAAGGGGGGGGGGGGGTGGAGCGTCCCATGGACCACTATTCAGACATTCTCCTGCAGGCGGGTGCAGTGACTCACTACGCTCACCTGCAAGGGGATCTCTGACACCACTTAAAAAACAGGCTGCTTTGCTGCTTGCAAAGTGAAAGACAGACTGCATGTGTCAAACAGCTTGTCCACCTTTAACTATTGTGCTGCCCCCAGGGTAGGTGCAAATACACAGCTGCCCTGGTGGCAGTGTCTTATCTGTAATAGGGTGCAATAACTAGATCTATGCCCAACACACCCAGTTAATGGTGCCCCACAGCAAGGTACCCATCACATAATACGGCCTCAGGAGCAAAAATTCAGAACTTGGGAAAAAGTTTGGGCTTAGAACCTTTTAATGTGTAAATCACACGACCAGGGGCCAAAGTTTCCCAATGAAGATACAATCTCAGTGGCCAAAATGTTCTACTTTGTTCTGCTTACATATTTTTGAGACAAGAATCAGGAATACAGCAAGATTGAGAAAACAAGGGGGCATATGAACAAGGAGTTAACGCAGCCGTAGCGTCAACTTTTTGACGTTACATCAGCTTTTTTTTTGCCGTATTTGCAAGTTGCTGCTAACCGCAGTTAGCGGCTGTGCCACTTCTGTTAGCGGGACTTAACAAAAATGAGATGCAAGGTAGACTTTTCCATACAAAACCCCACTTCGAGATATTTACAAGGAATTTCTTGTATGGGGTAAAACCAAAAAAACTGCCTCTAACTCCAGTTAGAGGCAGTTTTTTAAGACAAGAAAATAGTTGGTCTTAAAAATGGTGCAAACACTTGGGGCCTCATTTCAGAAGGTTTTGGTGCTGGACAGCACTGCAAGGAATGTTGCTGCGCTGCCCTGTGACAAAACTACAGGGCAGGTATGCGCACCATTGATAAGATAGGGGGCATTCCTTGGCCTTTTCATGAAAAGTGTAGTATCGCTGTGACAAAACAGCGCTGCAACACTTTTCACTACGCCCTTCTTGCGACACCATGGATGCTCTGTATTCACTGTATGGAGCTCCCTGTCGCAATTAATGACAGATACGTCTGGAATCCTGACGTATCTGTCAGCGCTAAAGTACGGATTGCTGCAGTTGTGACACAATCATGACGCAACTCCAGCAATGCATGAGGCCAGCTATCCCTGTGGCACTGCATCACCCTTACGCCTGCCAAGAGGCAAGGGTAAGGTACTGATGTTGTGGCATCCTACAATTGTTGCAGTGAAACCTGATGCATTTCACTGCACCACTCCTATGAGGCTTTGTTGCGTGGGAAAGCCCACCCTGCATACATCAGACCTGATGCAGGTATAATGGGGCATAGGGCTTCATAAGGTCACGCAAATGTCTAGATGTGTCACTTTGCAAATACGGCGCACCCTGGTGCAAGAATCACACTGCAAGTATGTCAAGAAAATGATGCACTGGTGGGTTGAAACTGTCAGAAGGGGCTCATAAATAAGCCCCCCTGTCTTTTTCCCCTACGTTGACGCGCAATGGCTGCCATGTGCCAAAGAAGGCACCCTTGTGCCATGGTGCAAGGGTGACTGTGTTGCGGAGTAGATAGATGTTGTGGATCTATCTCTACTCCGGACGTCTGAAGGTGGGGCTGGACTAGTGGAGGGTGGGAGTGAACCATTTGGCCTTCTTGGAGTGTTGTTTGCCTGGTCTATTCTTGAGGGGTGCCAGGGTGTCTGCACAGATGGAGGTCCATCGGTGGAGGTTGTACGCTGTTGTGTTGGCATCTGTAAGCGTTTGCTGAGTGGTGGTGCTGATGGAGTTGATGGTAAGTTCTTCGCTGGCCTTGATCCAACTGCGACGGGGGAGGGCAATGATGGTGATGGTGTACGGTGGGCATGGTGAAGGCGTGATGTAAACAATTATGGTCGGTACAGGAGAGTCCTGTGGTGTGGCTGTACTTGAAGTTTCTACTGGTGGAGAAGACAGGCTCGAGTGTGTGTAAGGCTATGTGGGTTGGTGCAGTGACTAGCTGCTTGAGTCCGATGTTGGCGAGGTTCCCCAGGAGTGGGGTGGTGTTCTGGTCACTGGTTTTGTCCAGGTGGAACTTTAGGTCTCCAAGTAGGATGTAGTCGGTGGATGGGAGAGCCTGCTGTGCGATGAGGTCTACAATGGCATTGGTGAATGGGGGTTCATGGCCCGGGGGCCTGTAGATGCGGATGCCGCGGAGAGTGGTGTTGAGGTTGGTCCGGAACTGGAAGTGGAGGTGCTCCATAGTCACCGTCGGGTCAGTAGAGTGTGTGGTCAGTTGGAGTGTGCTTTTTTAGACAATAGCAATGCCTTCCCCGGGGCACTCAGGGTGGTCCGTGCTGATGAATTTGTAGCCGTTGTGGATGGTGATGGCGATGTCGGACCAGAGCAGAGGTTCGTCCAGGTTTCTGTGAAGAAGGCGATGTCTGAAGAAGTGCTGTGGAGGAGGTCCCAGATTTCTGTTGCGTGTTTGTGGAGGGACCGCACATTGAGGAGGATGCAGTTGAGCCGGTCCGCTGGGTGGCAGGAGGCGCCGGTGTGCTGATGTAGCAAAAGGTGCGTTTGCAGTTTTGACAGGCTCAGGGCGCAAGAGGATTCTACCGTGTTGCTAGATGGCAGGTGGTGTGGCGTTCAGGGTTGATGGCGAGGATGGTGCTGGCGTCGTAGCGGTAGAGTGTCCGAGAGGAAGAGTCCTTGGTGCTGGGCACGATCCAGGTGTAGACGGACTCAGGCAGGCTGGCCTTTGGCGTACCAGTGGTACGCCCGCTGCACATAGCCGCACAGTGGCCACAATTAAGTAGTGCTGCGGTGGGGACTGGACAGCTGGGAGGCAGAAAACACGGGAAAGGACACTGGAGGGGGCGGGGGCGTGGGGGTGAGCACGAGTTGCAAATATATTTTACATTTTGTTTTACCTCGAGGCAGGGTCCTGTGTCTTCTGTGCCCCTGCTCCCCTGAGTCTACTTCCAGGAACAGGAAGCAGGCAGCTAGGCTCCCTCCTCTAAACCAATCACAACACTGCAATGCAGCGTTGTGATTGTTCTTGGGCGCCGTGACAAGGCGTTTAGCCAGGGGCTGGAGGGGTGGGTATGTACTCCATTCAAGCTGTAATGCAGCCTGCATTGCAAACAGGGAAATGTGCATGACTGCTTTGGGTGGCCTGAAAGGGCAGACAAAACGTCATTGTGCACTTGAGTGGGCATACCACTCCGCCTCTGCCCTGCTCCGTGAGTAGAGCAGCCCCGTCCTCCTGCCCGCAAAGTAAACATAGCATGAGTACATCAGAAAGTTATCATCATGGTATATTTCCTCTTCTTGCACTGCTTGAAAGCAGTGAAGATACGTTCTTCCACCATAGCAGATGAGCTGTCACTGGGGGTGCGTCACCCACAGATGCTAGGCCTGGGTCCGACTCGACCCCCGGTCCTCCTCCGCTATGCTTCCTCACCTTCTCCTCACCTGGACACTGACACCGTGGTGCAATCCGCTGCACTCTCTCCAAATCTGTGACTCAGCCAGCAGGAGGCTCAGCAGGTGGGATTTTACAAGCTTGCGTTCAGCAGTTTGCCAAGTCTGCTGTGGAACCTCCCAATGCAGATGATGCAACTGGGCCTCCTTAGGCGTGAAGTTGCAGTGCTACCGACTCACAAGTTCGGCACAGTGCAGGGGCCTCACCATTCACAGCGTCCGGCCAGCGCAACATCCTCCAGCCTGTGATACAGAGAGGCATGACTCACCATTAGTAATCTCCTCCTTGCACCCCGGAGTAGTGGTGGCGCGTGGTATGGGATGCAGACCTCCCTACGTTGGTGCACAGAAGCGCATCTACCATTCACAGCTCCAAAGGCAGCAGACGGTCTTCTCACACTGGTCAGCAACGTGTTTCCATGCGACCTGGCAGGCTTCACTACCAGTTAAGGGCGATTGCTGATGCCTCAATGTGTACCGCCATGGCCCAGCAACTCCACAGCACCTCCGCATTCCACTCCAGGTCTCAGATGCAGGCGCAGCGAGGCCTCCGCCCCGGGGACTGTCCGCGCTTTCAAGGTTTGAATGCCATGGTGGTGCATGGAGCGCGCAATGATAAGTGATGCATCCCTGGTTTTGGCCAGCGATGCGCCTCTTTTCATGATTGCCCTGATTTTCCTCTTCCCCTGGGACTCTGGCTGGTCATCCTGGCTGTTGGGGCGCTTGGGGGGGAGGGTGGGAGGGGGGGGTTGTTGATCTGTGCTGCACTTGGCCCTGGCTGCTCCATCTGTTTCCTATTTTTCATTGGGGGTGGACTTATAGGCTATTTGTACCTCTAGAGGTCTGTTGGGCTGACCACCCTGAGTTTTTTTGCCGCTAATGGGTCTTTCGTCAGTTTTCGCCCGCTAACGTCAGAATTTGTATTGCCTTCACGCTAGTGTTAGCTGCAGTTTTCACAGCGGCTACCTGAAACTATCGCCATGTAGCGACGTATTGTAAATACATCGCTAACAGGGCGATCGTTTTTGGTGATAGGCCTCGTTAGGAAAACTGTGCTTACTAGCGTTAGCAGCAGTTCTTGTACATATATCCCAAGGTCTCTACCCTGATGGAACCCAGCCCTGTTACAGCTCTCTTTAGCTTTCAGAAAAGTTTGTAAGTTAAAATGTAAACCATGAGAGAGGGACTATGTTCCAAAGTGTGTTTGACACTGGCACAGCCTCAGTGGCTATGATATCCAAGCTTGACTCGCTAGGAGCTGTGTTATTCAAGGCGTCAGTGGAATTGTGAAATCGATTTACCTGACCTTGTGTAGCCTTGTTCATCCATAGCTTCCTGCCTTGCCATGCTGGTAGATTTTAGTTTTCATAAATGTGGCTATGTGCAAAGCTAAAACTCTTAACTGGGGGGAACTACTGGATCATGTCCAACCTTGCTCCATCGCTGGTTAACATCAGAGGGTGCCTTGGAGCTATTCAGCCGCACTCCATTGAATACAATTGGATTATCAAAGTTAGTATTCTATGGTTTTCTATGGACATATTTAAATATGTTTATGAGACCCAATCCCCACATTATAGTTTTATGACTCTAATGTATTTTAAATCATTACATTTTACTCTTTTGAAATTATTTATACACTGTATTGATATTTTAGAGTTTATTTACATGTACTACATGCACTTTTTCTCAGGAAGGCATTGCTTCTTGAGCCAAGCAGGCAAACGTAAGCTTGGCATTTCTCACAGAAACCTGCTTTTACTCTTAGGCACTCGATTGGTTTGACTAAGTAGGAGTTGAGCAGCAGCTCATCTAAAAAAGAAACCATCTGTCTCTTGTAAATGAATATGCCAGTTTTCCTATAGCCAGATTGTGAGAAAGTGATTATTATTAGGGTAGGCAACTGCCCTCCTTAAGGTATAATAACAATAACTTGTCAGGGGTCACTAAATAAACCTGATCTAAACCCCCTGGCAGCTATGGTGCAGTAGTGTGGCTCACTGGTTAGAGGCGGCAGACCCGAGAGCAGAGGACGGCCCGGGACCAGGGTTCGATTCCCGACGCGGCAGGTTTCTGGACCAGGGTCAGCGGACTCGATAATTCTCTCGCCTCGGTGCCCACTCTGATCAGCGATCACACTCGGCAACTCTGGGCATAAGCTTGCCTCATCTGCACTAACGGCCCCACCAGACCGCTGGGGATGCCTGGTCTCACCCTGGAGATACCCATTAAGGGACCATCTCTCAGGGAAGCCAGGAAGGGTTTCGCAGCGGTCGAAGCGCGGAGATACTCCTCCGGGAGTCTATCCTAGCGCTATATAAACCCACAATTAATTAATTAATATGGCACAGGGCAGACAAGGTTAAATTAGCCCAGTGTGTAAAGCATTTATGTAGTACCAAAACAACAATAACAAAAATCACCAAACAATAAAAAACGCTCACCAAATTAGTAAAATAGAGTATAATTCAGTCAAAAGAATGGCAACAAAATGACAAATAGCCAATAAGGGGAGAAGGAGATATGGATTTTTTAAATGTTAAGTAAAAATAGCCCCATAAGGCACTAAGAGCCAATGATAGTCTATAGAAGTGCTAAGCTGAGATCTAGGCGTAAATCCAGGCTGATCGCATTGGAGTGCAGGTCAAATACACCAAGTAGGTTCATCCCAGTCAAAGATTTTACCTTTTGTCTTCATATTTATATGGATCTTAAAATACTTCAGTGGGGCAAGCCTGAAGCTGTATCTAGGGGAAGTTGCATCAAAATCAGACATATTTGCCACAAGGACTCACTGTAGCTCTAATGGTCTTAAAAGTAAAAAATAATTCCAAGTCTCAACTTTTCTGGGTTTGTGGAGCAGCTCCTCTGGGTCACCTGCGAGTATTTTTAAGAAAAACTATCCTATTACTGCATGCTATGTTCTAGTATGGACATATAGACAATTCTCTAGACCTTTTGGGTCAGCTTAGGTGGAACTTACGTTTCTTCTATGGTGAGAGCGATGAAAGGGTATTTTGAGTGTTTGCGGTTGCACACCCGTCTGCTACCCTAGCACGAGTAATTTACTGTGATTACTCCTGTGCTTTCCCCAACAGGATATTGAGTGTGTGCTACTTAGGGGACCCTCTCGTTGGAACAGACTGGTTCCTAGGACACAGAACTGTGGTACAGAGGGTAATCACGAGTTGGGATCCAAAAGGGTCCTGAGGAATGCCAGTGTGACCCAACATTTTGGGCACTCACAACTTAGCAGAAACATGTTGATATCTCGGCAGTAAGGAGGGCTGTAGGAACTCTTAAAACGTCTCCTATCACCACCAACCTTCAGGTTTTTAAGCCTAGCCGGTGGGTCTAGAAATACATTGTTGAGCAGAGACACCACCAAGCTAGTTTTAACCTTCACTGCACTTTTCTTTCGGTGATTCCAAGGTTTATTTGTATATATTTTTCTGTTTGTATTGTCTTCCCCTTCCTTTTGCTCCACCCTAGGTGTTGGTCTGTGCTGGAGAGTACTGAAGCAAGCCTGATGATGAAGCATGTCACAATTTAGTGAGCGAGGGCAGTATTTTCTCACAGAGCACGTGCCACCTTTTATTTGCAATCCGCTACTCTTGTTTGTGTGTCATAGGTGTGACTGGGGAGGTCGGAGTAGTGGGATTTTGCCTCTCCCCCTTCTGAGTAAGAGTCACATTTAAGGCTCCAAGAACCTCAGGGTTATCACAAAGGGACCAGGACTCACTCCAACAGATACCCCCAGAAGGACCCAGTACATGTCCAATTGGTACTGATTAACTGTTCATTTCAGGAAAAAGGCTCTTGCAGCGTATTGTGTCCCTGTAGACACACAGGCGATCAGCCAACTGACACTTGGAGTCTACTTCTTCGTCCTGTGTACAAGAGGGAGCAGGTCTAGTCCTTCAGGGCACCTTTCATGTTACAGCAAGGGGGCTCAGTTCAGTCTTCTTCTGATCTTTCTCAGGTCTAGAAATTGTTCTGAGGAGGGTTTATGGGGGGCGGGGCTCCTTTATGATCTGCATTAGCCAGTGGGAAAAGGAAGAATTCTTCCCCCCTTGTGCAGAGCCCTTGTGTCCATCCAGAGGTGTAGCCTGGGAAGTGAGCAGTCCCTTCCGTCATGTTACTCCAAACCGGTTCTGGGGTAGTTTCCCTTCGACTGCATTCAGAGCTAGCCTGGCTAGTATGAGCCTGGGAAACAAAGGTTTCCCACTCCCAGGTTTCTCCTTACACTAAGCTGTGAATAGGCAGGTGTCACCTTTTTCACTTTCAAATTAATGAAGTTCCTAGAACCGCCTCAGCTGCCCTTTTTGAGCAGATAGGGATCACATGCCCCACACCCAGCCCAATCCTGTCACCAGGCCTAAGCTACTTTTCTGCTCTGGGACCTGTTTTCACACCTCACTAAGGTTAACCACTGGCTTCCCATCTGTTGACAGGCTAATGCAAATTATTCTCCCAGAGCTTTGGGAAGGGAAAAGGTAACGTTCTAAAAGTTACTTTTCCAAAATATTTATTAAAACTCTAAATTGGATTTTTCATAAATATGAACTTTGAACTTTATGAACTTTGAATGACTATTCTAACAGTTTCCTATCAACAGTCACAAACTAAAGTTTATGATCTGCACTTTGACATTTGCTATGATCCAGCTACAGCCCGACACTCAATATAGCTTTTGGGACTAGTTCCTGGAGGAACATGCAAAAGTTAATTTCTCATTTCTTTTTTAAGTATCAGGTACCTTACCTTGTGGGAAAGAAAAGATACTTAGGGTTGATTCATTATTATTTAAAAACAGGGCTTCCAACCTCTCAAAAAAGTTGTTTTGACAGGTATGACGCCAGGTTTTATAGGCTGCTGCAGTGAGGCTACACTTAGTTGGCACTTTACTACTGTTTAGCCTGGGTAAAGTATACAGAGTTCTAATGCCAGCAATGTAAGTTCTAGAACAAGGTGAAAATCAGGGGTGACCATGCATAAAAGGCAGATTTGTTACGAATATTTATTGGGCCAGTTAATAATCCAGGTTTAAGTCATTAAGCTTCCACCCAGCAGGTACACTTCTTAAAGCTGCTGGATAAGTGGGAAACAGCCTTTGACATAGAAACTAGACATCAGTGCTCTAAAATATTAAACAGGTGTTTTGGAATAAAGATACATTGATTCAGGTAACCTGCTCACCCCTAGCTTGCCCCGAAAATGAAAGATGACATACCAATTGAATGTCCTGTGCGTTGGGAGCCAAGGGTGAATTGGTTTCACACGCATGGAGTATCTTTGAATTCATTCATTTATTGGGGTACTTATATAGACTAGATATAGGTTTGAAGGGCAAGAGAGCAGATCTCTTTATCATATCAATGTGGGTTGGGAGAGGGGGGAAACAACCTTTACAACGCAACTTTTACAACGCACTACCTTTACAACAAAACTTTTACAACGCAACATCCATTACAATGCATGCCATTACAACGCAACCTTTACAACGCATGACACTACAACACATACCACTACAACGCATGTCATTACAACGCAGACATTACAACGCATTCCATTACAACTCATACCATGACAACGGATAGTACCCTTACACTATCCAACACTTACCCTACTGTTGCACCCCTAGAGTTACAATAGTAATTTTTACCCCTACACTATCCAACCCTTACCCTACTGTTGCACCCCCTGGAGTTACATTAGTAATTTTTATCCCTACACTATCCAACACTTACCCTACTGTTGCACCCCCTGGAGTTACAAAAGTAATTTTTACCCCTACACTATCCAATACTTGCCATACATGCAATGTAATGGTGTGCGTTGTAATGGTATGCGTTGTAAAGGTAGTATGCGCTGTAATGGAATGCGTTGTAAAGGTAGTTTTTAAAAATGTGTTGTAATGGCATGCGTTGTAATGGAATGCGTTGTAATGGATGTTGCGTTGTAAAAAATGCGTTGTAAAGGTATGCGTTGTAAAAGTATGCATTGTAACGTCATACATTCGAAGAGGGGATCTGGGGAGAGGAAGTTGACAGCAAAGAGGAGGGGATTGAATTTACTCTGGAAGGCAGGAGGGAAGGATGAATGCAGCGACTAGTTTATATTACGGGCAAAGAAAAAGAAGGACTGTCTCCTTGTATTCTCCTTTCTTGGTTTCTGGTAGGATTTTCTGCTCTGAGTATTAAAGGTGTAATCTGAGAACTTGATATTTTGGGATATTTGTTTGTTTGAATATTTGTGTAAGATATTGTTGTGATCTGTGGCCCACACTTCCCTCCTCTTGCTCGACTACAATTACATGTTGATGAAGTCACAAGATTTTCAGGGGGATTGTAACCACTGGCAGCCATCTTAGAGCCATAGTTCCTCATGGTCCAGGGCATTCTTGCTATGAAATTGAGATGCAGTTTCAGGAGCCGGGACCTTGTTGGATGTTGAAACTTTGCAGGCTGTTGTTATATTCACAAGTCAATAAAAGACTGACAAGTATATGGAGAAGCATTATGGGAAACAATTTGGAAGTATATTTACAAACACTAATTCAAAAGTCATCCCTTGAGGCTTATGAACTCAGATATTGTGCTTATTGTGCATCTTTAACCCCTTGCATGCTCATGACGGCCCCTGGAATTCGCAAACGGCGTTTTGGTATGTAGGTGCCACATAGCAAAATAAGGAATTGCAAAAATTGCGATTCCTTATCTTGCTCAAGAGTTAAGAAATTGCAATTTTGTGATTCCTTAAATGCTATGTAGGGGTGCGTTTTAAATTGTGATTTTGGCTTAAGGAATCGCAAAATACCACCTACTCCAAGTAGATGGTATTTTGCGATATCCTGTCAAAATGCATTTTATTTTAGAATTCAAAGTGCCATGTGGTGCACAGACATACCCTTAGGGCATGTATGTGCACCACATGTACTTACAGGCACATTCCAGGGGTGCAACAGGTGTCCTTTAGACACCCTGGCACCCTTGGAATTGCAATTCTCAAATTGCGATTTTCTCATAGAAAATCGCAATTTGAAAATGTATCCTCATTCATTCCAATGGGCCTCTTGGCCCATAGGAATGAATGGGACACTCATTCCTTAATTGCGGTTCACAATTTGCTAATCGCAGTTAAGGAATTTTAGGTATTCGCAAAACAATTGCGAATTAGTACCTACATTCCATTTTGCAATTCTCAAATAGCGATTTCTTAAAAATCGCTATTTGAGAATCGAAAAATGTAAATTACCTACATATACCCCATTGTGCATTACCTCACTAGATAAAAGACTTTGAAGAGATTGAGGGATTGTATAAGTGCTTTGACATGTTTGGCCTGGGATTCATAATGTATCAAACAATATGCTTCTATTCATTCATATGCTTATGGATATTTAAAAAATGTCCCCTACATAGTTGCATATGACTGAATGAATAAATGAATAACTTAAACATACATTAAACAGAGAAAGTAACTATAATTCTAGGAAGAGCTCAGTTCTCCAGCATAACTACTAGCAAAAATATATGTGTTCATGATTTTTCAAGAAAATTCAAAAGTTTTCCAGTGAATGTAGGTCCAAAGGAAGATAGCTCCGCATTCCAGAACTAATTATCTGAAACAGCGCCCACCAGAGCATAATTCTTAATTGTATGTGTGGTTAAAAAGAATTGGTTGGCAGAAATAAGGTTGCAAGGTGGCATGTAGTGGTAGGCAGTGGGGACTGATGACATTTAAAAGTGGTGGTGCGTAAAGGTTCCGTGCCTGTGGCGAGTGAGACCGGACATCATAACGTGGGTTCGGGGGGGTATCACCCCTGAGAAATTTTGAAACATATGTGGGCAAATTGTGACTTTTCAAGCACATTTGAGAAAGCAAGAAGGTTAATAAAGTAACTGTAGTCAGGACAGCATTAGGGCATCATTAGGGTACAAAAGAATTTCAGCCTGTGATGTGTGCCTCAGGCTGATACTACTTTGCATATTTTGGAGCCTCTGGGGGTCTTTTAAAAAACACACCTATGTATTCCGAGATTGTCCTGGGTCCTTTCGTAAGCCAGAATAAAAAACCCATGTAACTGCGGGACCAATAGCAGCCGGCCCATGCATGTTGGATCATGGGGAGAAAATATTTACAAGGCTGCACTATGAGCGAGCGAGAATGGCCTGTTCACACACTTTCCCTCAGAAAAGGTTTGAAAACCGTCCTCTTCAAGCAGAGGTGTAATGAAGGTGCCATGCATATTCTAACTTATCAACTAGAAGGAGTGGGGGTGTGGGGAGGGAGAAAGAGAAAGAAGGAGGGAGTCTGGGAGAGGGGTAGGCAGGGAGACAGTAAGACAGAGAGAGCAGTGTGTAAGTGTGTGGAGGGAAAGAAAAGAAGAGAGTAAGATAATGATAGGGGAGAGAGAAAGCAGAGGAATGGGGAGAATTGGTGGGAGATAGAAGAGAGCCTGGAATCAGAGATAGATACAGAAGTAGAGAGGGATACATGGAAAGAGAACATCTGAGCGAGGGTGGGAGAGTGGAAGAGAGAGTGTGAGAAAGGGAGGTAGTTGAAGAGAGTGTGAGAAAGGGAGGGGGAGTGGAAGAGAGTGTCTGAGCGAGGGAGGGAGAGTAGAAGAGAGAGTCTGAAAGAGAGAGCGACTATAAACCCACAACCTTGCCAATATACGAATATTTTTTGGCAACTATCGAACATGACAACCCTGATCCCTCAGGGATTGTGGAAACAGTACAGTGCTTTTCGTTCAGTCACTCGTGCTCACTTTGTCTCAGAGAGATAAACAGAATAAACAGTGGGGACGTTTTCAATAAGTATTTATTGAGCCAGCATCATTCTAGTATAAAATATGTGTGCTGCAACAACCAACAGACAGAAACAGATATATTGGATTACAAGCACCTACAGAGTAAGTGAAAGGTAGATCTCTACCATGGTGCTAAAACAGTGAATATATGCAGGCAAATAAATACATGACAGTAATCATGCATACTCCTAAGATGCTAACCCTAGCTACGTGTACCTGAGTGTACCTAGCAAGTATGTAGGTGTAAAGCCAAGAATCCCCCTAGGAAAGAGCCAACCTTGTTACCTGATGGGAGATACCGAAGGACCCCGTCTTGGTCTCGAGTTAGACACGCCGCAAGGGATGTCAGACCAATGCGTGCAAGGACTTCGGCGTCTCGTGTCTGCATGGAAGTTTCTCCTCTCGTTTGCCCTGTGAAGATGTGGTGCTTATATACCCAAAAGGTACCCTACGGGGCTCTACCTTGATGTGTCATCGTACTGTGGGCATGTCAGCCAAGGATGATGATAGCGGTGACCTTTATACAGAGATACTATTCGGAAGATGGTAATCCTGCTGGGATACTAAGAATCCTCATGCATAATATATTAGGCCAGTTGTTGGAAAAACCAAACAACATTTATTCGGCACCTAACCAGGTAAAAGGTCAGCGCCAGAACCATTATGTAGAGCAAGGTAGGACAAATGTAGGTAAAAGGTTGTGCAACTACTTAGTTCTATATTGGGGTACATTGGGGTTCACAACAGTCATCCAGTCGTATGAGGGGTGGGCGCTCCTCATTCGACTGGATGACAAAACTAACAAATGCTAAAATATGCCTGTTTAAAAAAGCATAAAACATTGCTAAAATATAAGTATAACACATCTCAAACCATGTTATGTGCTAAAAAAGGAAGCAAAAATTTAAAAAGCTCTATAAGTCCTCCAAATAATCAATATACTGCTAGACCAACTGAGCATGTCAAAAACCATAGTGCTCAGTGAGATCAAAAGCAGAAAAATAAAACAAAAATGATGCTTTCAAATTGCAATTTAGGTTGGTTTTGAAAAAGGCCAATTTGTTCCCATCACTCAGAAAGCCGAATGTTTATGTGTCCTGTGTGGGAGATGCAACATCACTGCTGCTTGCCTTCGCAGATGATGGTCCCAGTAACACTTGTTGGATCAGGTCAATGGAGCGAAGGTTCCCACAGCCGTTGTTGCAGAGCCGGTGTCCATTCCGATAGTAGCTGAAGCATACTGTGGTGACTCTAGGAATGCCGACATCAACATAGGAATACGCTTAGGACACTGCACTATGTGGGTGACTTTAACAGATCCAGCAGTACGTCCATGTCCAGAGGCGCACCACAGTAGTGTTAGACAGATATCCAACACACATTCATATCCGCAGATTAGGCAGTGGAGAACAGGCAAGAGGCAGTCAACCCAGACTGATCTGAACGATAGGAACCAATGCTCGCTTAGCTCCCGAAGCAGAGAAGTGCCCAGATGGAGTACCATGCATTCACGGCAACGTCGCACCAAGAGTGCTTTTTCTGACATCCATTAGAAAAGGCAAGCTTGGCACTCCAACAGAGTGGAAGAGTCGACAAACTGAATGAGGACACTTTGCCCATGAATGGTGGGCCCAACAACCAGGCTGCTGCAAGCCAAACCCCGACGGCGAGGACCAGCGCACCGCTTCCCACACCCTTTCTCTCTCTTTTCTCTCCACTTTTTTCTTTTTCTCTCTTCTGACTATTTGCTGTTTTATATTTTCTGTCCCTTCCTCTTCTTCGAAGAAGTGCTGGGTCCTGTACAGCAGTTGGACAGAGCACCAGTACAGGCATAAACTATAAGAGTTGGGGATTCTGGGCTTATGAATGGGAGGGAGATAGGGGTCGACAGACCGACCTATCCACGCTAGCCAAAGGCCATTTCCAGAGATGGGGGAGCAGGAGGTTTGAAGGGGATTTAGGGAAGTGGGGTGGGGGTGTGAGGGGGGGTTTATACAGTTTGATGTTAGAAGTTTTTATGTTTGTTTGCCAAGCACTAGGATTACAAAACCAAGACTATTGCATAACAGGAGAGAACTGGGGACATTCACACTCCCCATCTTAACTTCCCCGAGGCAATGTTACCAGCGACACCATGGCTGGAAGTCCCACCCTGAGGGTCCTGACTTGGAACGTTAATGGACTGGGAGACAAGATCAAACTTGGACTTGTGTCACAACACATAAAACAACTCCACCCAGAGGTTGTGATTCACCAGGACACGCATCTCAGTGGAACACAGTGCGGGTTTATCACTCGTGGTGCTTACAGGGCTCTGGCACATTCGAGGTTCACCACTGGGGCAGTAGTAATCCTGATCAAGAAGAATATTCCCTTTCCCACTACACGCATTTGGCACGACTCCCTAGGCAGATACGTAGGAGTCCTGGGGATGTGTGGCCGTGTACAGACCCTCCTGATATGCGTATATGCACCCCCAGATTGCAGGCCCCCACCATGATGAAGGTAATCAATGTATTGATTGAGACACCTTCCGCACTACATATAGTAGGGGGGACTTTAACGATGTAATGGATTCGGCCATCGACCGCTCTGGGGTAGGTTCAGATCCACAACGACCAAGCCACTACAATGCTACTCCAAGATGATGGGACTGACGGTCATCTGGCAGGCAAAACACCCCCAAACCAGACAATATTCGCTCCACTCGGGGGCCCATGACTCACACTCCAGACTGGCCTACATATTTGTTCCCAGAGGGGAAGTATACAGTGCAGGGTGCGCCGAATATACAGCAAGGGCCTTTCGGATCACTCCCCACTTTGGGTGGAGTTAGATTTGCGGAAGCAGGGCGGGGTTTGGGGTTTGAGACTGAACCCATGGGACCTGCAGAATACCAAAATTGCAAAGGGTATCATGGCAGACACTGACATATACTTCCTAGAAAACAAAGACTCCGTCTCATCTGTTGTTACAGTTTGGGAGGCTTACAAAACGGTGCTACGTGACAGGGCCCAGAATCGTATCCTGTGGGAAAAGCAAGAGAAAGACAAGTGCCTGATGGATCTAGAACAAAAAAGAAACAATTTAGATTCACAGGTTGTTCAGCATAATGATCCTGAACAGTCCCGTATACTTGCAACCCTACGAAGGGAATACCAGGAGCTGGCCTCTGACGCAGCTAGGAAACTTCACCTGCCGACCCTACTTTGCCTTTATGAAGTGGGCGATAAGGCTGGGAAGCTTCTGGCCTGGCTTAGCAGATGTGAAGTTCAAAACAGGTGGGTAGCAACAGTGATGGACCGCCAAGGGAATATCCAATGCAGAAGATGAGGGAGTGGCCACCGCTTTCGCTGAATACTACAGAGATCTTTATAGGGCACGGCCACAAAAATTGTTGTTTGAGACGCAGGAATATCTAGAGGTGATCACCACTCCAACATTGGAGGAGGCGGAAACTCGGGCTTTAGATAAGACCTAACACTAGCAGAGGTCCAAGAAGTGGTGGCAAAACTACGCCCCGGAAAGACCCCTGGTACTAATGGGCTGCCCGCAGAATTTTACAGAAGATATGCAACCACTCTCTGTCCCCACCTTCTCCGGCTTTTTCTTGACGCCCGAATGGAAGGGATTCTCCCCCCGGACCTGCGGATGGCCACTATTGTGGTCATACATAAGGAGGGTAAGCCTCACGATCAGTGTGGCCTTTAAACCCACCTCTCTACTGAACTCGGAGGTCAAGATTCTGGCCGCCCTGCTAGCGATGCGCCTCTTGGGTGTGATTGGGAGTCTGATCAATGAAGACCAATCCGGTTTCATGCCAGGTAGATCAACCCGATTGAATGTCAGACGCACTCACAATTGGCTTATGGAGGTACGTAACCATTCAAACCCACATGTGTCTTTGTAACTGGATGCAGAAAAGGCGTTCAACGCCAATAACTGTCAATTTCTGGATTCCTCTTTGGCCAAATTCGAACTAGGGCCGAAATTCCGAGGTTGGTTGGCACTTCTATATAAGTGTCTGATTGCCACCGTACGGGTCAATGGTCGATGTTTGACTCCCTTCCCTATGGAGAGAAGGACGAGATAGGGCTGCCCCCTATCACCTCTCCTCTTTGCGCTTACTCTAGAGTCCCTTGCCTGCGCTATTAGAACACATCCTTTGATCCGGGCATCCACATCACGCCCACAAACGTGGAAGAGGAGAAAATCTCCCTTTACGCAGATTACATCCTGCTATACATCACGTACCCTGAGACTATGATACCGGTCCTCTTTGATTTGATTACCGAATACGAACAACACTCAGGTTACAAAATCAACTGGAATAAATCCACGACATACTGTCCATCTGACGCCCCCCTAAATTGTCCTTTGCCTGGGGAATTGCGAGTGGTGTTGAGGGGTTTTAAGTGGCTAGGTATCTTTGTTACACCCCATGCGGAGGTGTGCAGAAGTGAGAATCTGAATGTTGTCCTGGGCAACTTTAAGGCCTATAAAGAGAGATGGAAAGACCTTCCTCTCACCTTGTTGGGCCACGCTGCTCTTTTTAAAGTGATCACCCTGCCACAACTCTTATACGCCCTGTAAAATACATACCATCTTCTGCCTAGGGCTATCTTCGCTGAAATCAACAGCAAAATTAGATCTCTATTATGGCAGGATGGATACCCCAGAATTCATCTACCTGCACTAAGGTGCAACCCCTACAGTGGAGGGATTGCGCTCCCTGATGTATAGGCCTACTATTTTGAAACCCACCTGATCCCCATCAAAGAATGAGCACACAAACATGGAGACCACCCCACATATCACCTTGAAAGGATGGCAATGCAACCTCACACACACCTACATTATCTATTCGGGTGGGAGGGGGAGCTCAAGATTGCTACCGGAGACTCAAGTGACACTTTTGGCATGGAAGAGTGCTAGCAGGACCCTGGGATGCCCTGACCTCTGTTCCAGGCCATCACTACCCAGCAGCTCCCACTCTCTGTCGCACTGCCCTGGCTCTGAGACCCACCGCACCCGGAGTTCACGCCGGCAGCGCGGCCCAGGGGTTTGTAATTTTTCTCTTCTCCCGCTATCCCGTTTATCTTGGTCCCCGTTGTGTTTAATTTGTTTTACTTGTTTTGTTTTACTTCCTTGTCTCCTATTGTATATTATTATTTTTCCTCTCCCTTGCCTCATACTGTGTTTTTCCCGCCGCTGCTGCCCTGCGCCCTGCCCCCCTCACAGCCCTGCTACCGCCACGCTACCGCTGGTCCCGCCCCCCTCCTCCACTTAATGCCGACTGCTAAACGGTCGCAATGCTGGCGCGCCGCTGGCGTGCCTAAGGCAAGCCTGTCTGCACCTGTCCATGCCAGGTCCGCACCCAGCACCAGATCCCCTGGCCCTGAGACCACAACGGCATCAGACGCCTCTACGATGCCAACAACCTCCACGCACTCAACACCGGCCGATCCCCCACCTGCTTCCAGGCCACTGCGAAGCTCACCCACGGACCCTTCACCTGCCGAACCTGCAGCTACACCTGCCAGCGCACACCAGCACATCCTGCCTCCCCCACCAAGGCAGGCCACAACCATCTTAGATGCATACTGCTCAACACCCGCTCCGTCCACAGGCACGCCGTTGAACTCTGGGACCTACTCGACTCATCCTCCCCGGTCATCGCTTTCCTGATGGAAACCTAGATGAACTCCTCCTCGGCACCCGACAGCACCATAGCCATCCCGGATGGCTACAAGATCACCCGCAGGGTGTACACTAACAGACCAGGAGGAGGAATTGCCATTGTCCCCAGAAACACCCTCAGAACCTTGACCAACACCCAGGACACCCTCAGCACCACCGAACACCTGCATTTCCAGTTCCACATCGAAATCAACACCACCCTCAGAGGAACCCTCTTGTACAGACCTCCTGGACCCTGGCCACAGTACATCGACTCCATCACAGAGGCCGTCAGCATGCACGACGTGCCTCCAACGACTATATCCGCCTCGGAGACCTGAATTTCCACCTCAAGAACAACAACAGCAACTCTACCACAATATTGGACAACCTTGCCAACCTCGGCCTTAAACAGCTCGTCACGACACCCACCCACTCCCCCAGGCACATGCTCGACCCCATCTTCTCTGCAGCCACACCACCGAACTCCACTGGACCGACCACTACTGCATCCACTTCTCCTTCAAGAAAACCGCCGCACACAACCACACAACCACCAGGAAAGAATCCCCCACCGCAGCTGGAACAAGGTCACTGAAGACCAACTAACCACCACCCTCACCCGAGACCCACCGACCGACCATACCGACACGGCACAGCCACCCACAACCTCAAGCAATGGATCGAAGACTGCGCCAACACCCTCACCCGATCAAGAAACCCACTAACAGACGCAGCGACAGAAGAGCCATCTGGTTCACCGCCTACCTCCAGACCTTCAAGCAGACCTGCCGGAGGCTAGAGAAGAAATGGCGCAGCGAGCAAACACCGGACAACCACGCAGCACTCGAGAATGCCAGCCGCAGACACCACCAACTTATTCGTATGGCCAAAAGGACCTCCTTCAAGGAATGCACCGAAAACAGCGCACACAATAGCAAAGAGCTCTTCAGCGACATGAAGGAACTCACCAACCCCAGCTCCAATGACATCCCGCCGTCACAAGACCTCTGCGACTCCCTAGCTGCCTTTTTCCACCCCAAGATCACAGACATCCATGACAGCTTCAACACCAAGACCCCATTGACAGCCACCATCACACCAGACTCACCGCCCCCCAGTCACACCGGTCGCCTGAACTCCTGGAACCACATCAACGTCGAAGACACCATCAAGAAAATGAGCACCATCCACTCCAGCTCACCATCAGACCCCTGCCCCCACAACATCTTCAACAAAGCGAGCTCCATCATCGTACCCCAGCTCCGTAAGATCTTCAACAGCTCGTTCAAGACTGCAACCTTCCCGGAAAGCTGGAAACACGAGGGATCAACGCCCTGCTCAAAAAACCCAAGGCAGACCCAAAGGACTTCAAGAACTTCTGGCCCATCTCCCTGCTCCCGTTCCCGGCGAAGGTCATGAAGAAGATCGTCAACAGACAACTAACACAATTCCTCGAAGAGAACAGCACTCATGACTCGTCCCAATCCGGGTTAAGCAGCAACCCTAGCACCGAAACTGCCCTCATCGCCGCCACCGCTGACATCACGGCCCTGCTGGACATCGGCAAAACCGCGGCCCTCATCCTCCTGGAACTCTCAGCCACCTTCAACTCCGTCTGCCACCACACCCGGCGCACACTACTCTAAAACACAGGGATCAGCGACAAAGCACTAGACTGGATCACTTCCTTCCTCACCGACCGAACCCAGAGAGTCCGTCTCCCTCCATTACGATCCGAATCCACCAAGATCACCTGCGGCATACCCCAAGGATCATCCCTCAGCCTGACCCTCTTCAACATATACATGACACCGCTAGCCAACATCGTACGGTCACACAAACTCAACATAGTCTCATATGCCGACAACACCCAGCTGATCCTCTCCCTCACCAAAGACCCCGCCACTGACAAGACCAACTTCCACGCAGGCATGAATGCTATCGCCGAATTGATGAAGAACAGTCACCTGAAACTGAACTCAGACAAGACGGAGGTCCTCCTCATCGGTTCCACCCCTTCCGCCTGGAACAACTCCTGGTGGCCAACCTCGCTGGGAACTGCGCCGACCCCCACCGACCAAGCATGCAACCTGGGGTTCATCCTGGACTCAACGCTCTCAATGACCAAACAAGTCAAGGCCATCTCCTCCTCCTGCTTCAACACCCTCCGTATGCTTCGCAAGATCTACAGATGGATCCACACCGAAACCCGAAAGACGGTCACCCAAGCCCTCGTCAGCAGCAGGCTGGACTACGGCAACTCCCTTTACGCAGGAACCTCGGCCAAACTCCAGAAAAGACTCCAACGCATACAAAACGCATCCGGACTCCTCATTCTCACCATCCCCCGCCACAGCCACATCACCACCCACCTGAAGAACCTGCACTGCTACCCGTCAATAAGAGGATCACATTCAAGCGCCTCACCCATGCTCACAAAGCACTCCACAATGCAGGACCAGCATACCTCAACAAGCGACTCACCTTCTACACCCCAAACCGCCAGCTCCGCTCCACTGACCTCGCCCTCACCACTGTTCCACGTATCCACCGAACAACCACTGGCGGCAGATCCTTCTCCTACCTCGACGCCAAGACATGGAACTCCCTCCTCATCCACCTACGACAGACCCAGGACCTGCTGACCTTCAGAAAACTCCTTAAGACCTGGCGGTTTGACCAGTAGCTGCTCCCCCCCAGCGCCTTGAAACCCTCATGGGTGAGTAGCGCGCTTTACAAATGCTTGATTGATCGGGTTGGATGAAACGGTTTACGCGCTCCACACCGCTCTGGGAAGGGTCCTGGCTTTGAAAACTCAGTAAACTTACCAGGTTTGAGACCTGGGACCTCCTTGGCATCTCCACAATAGGGGACATAGTTGAAAAGGGGAACTTAAAACATGGACTAAACTTAAGCAGGAATATAATATGCCTGATTCTCAATTTCTTACGTATGCACAACTGCGGCACATGTGGCAGGCGGAAAACATCCCCCATGAACAACTCCCGGAATATGCTCCCCTAGAAGGTAGGCTCCTACAGGAGGAACTTATTGGTAAGGCGGTCTCCTTCACATATAAAACCATAAATAATAATCTTCCAGACAGCTTTCTAGGTCTCCGAACAAGATGGGAGAGGGACGTGGGGTCCCTAGAGGATATCAATTGGGAATTTCGCCGCGGTGCGGGGGGGCGCAGTGCTCATGATGACAGGGAACTGTCCAAACTCCGCCCACGGATTAATTTCCCCGCACAGGCAATTAATCGCACTTGGGCGGAGCGGCAACGGTCGGACGGCTCCCGGCCGTCATGAGCACACGACTACTGTGACTCATGACGACTGGGAGCCGTCATGAGCACGGAACAGGTTAAGGCTCGACTTTGATTAATTCAATTAAAAATATTGCATCGAATATATTATGACAGGGAAATAGTCCATAGGATGGGGAGAGCAGAGTCGCCGCTGTGTCTGATGTGCAAGATCACTAACAGTGACTTCTACCATACTATCTCGGCTTGCTCTACACTCAGGCCAGACTGGACGCAAGTGATTGGCTTACTGGGAATGGTCTTGAAGGTGACATTACCAATGGAACCCAAATTTGTGCTCCTGGGGATCCCAAGCCAAGTGGACATCACTAGGACCCAGCTGATCTTTGCTTTGTTGGGGTTGGTGGTGGCCAAACGGGACATAGCTAGGAACTGGGGAGTAGCCGACAGTCCATACAGGAATGGACTAATGGGATGGACATGTACATGACGGCAGAGCAAGTCACATATCGTAGCAGGGAGTGCCCGAAGAAATTTCACAGGATATGGGACCCATGGAGAAAACACTTTGGGCTGGATATAGGGGACGAGATGCAGCAGTCCACCAGTTACACGACACAGGAGACTCCGACAGAGACCTGAAGCAACAACGTCTCCTAAGACTATTCCAACAATTTCCCGACAACCCTTTCTTGGCCCGAGACACAGTCCCCTCACAACGAGGACAGTTGCTACCTGCATATACTGGCTTTCAATGGCGAATTGGTCGGGAGGGGGAAATGGGTCCAATAATAAAGGTTACATTCGCAAAGATTTGAGTTCTACTTCTGTAACTGTATCATACATGACTTTCTTAGTGCTGATTGTTCAGTTGTATAAAAGAAAAAATAAATTGACTAAAAAAAGAGTGCTTTTCCATCTTTTCAGAGGCTGGGGCGTCTATTGCGTAACAGGAAAATTAAAACCAGGATACCCACTACAAGTAGTAGGACCAGCGGAAGCCCTCCAAAAATGCTTCCCAAGACAGAGTGTATCAATGACAGAATAACTCAGAAGATTGTATGAAAAGTGCTTAATAGCCAAGAGCCTATACTCTTACATAGGTGTACTATCCCACTCATATCAGACATGTTAAAGATACGATGTACCATTTCCTTGAAATGGAGCGGGAAGTTAGTTTGGACTAATGCCTGTATCCCAGCTAAAGACCTTTCAACCTGGAGATCAAAAGTCTCTCGGGCTGAGGTTAAGGCCACCTCCTTCTGTAAAAGTATGGCTCTCAGTCTGCTCAGAGAATCAACCGTAAAAGGGAAACATTCAACGAAGGCCATAGTGGCGCCTCCCTGACTCTGTGGGTCGGTGGAAACGATACTTGCACACAACAAGTAACACTGGAACTTGCTGTGACTAGATATGCAATGCCTGGCAGCACCCCACAGCAAACTTGATCATTCAACATCAAATAACTCCCATTCAAGAGTTGTTTGAACACTGTATGAATCACAGCAGCTGGGGACCCTTTCAAGTGACAAGATAGGTTGCAACTGAAGCATTACAAGCTCCATGAAGCATAATATCCTGACAAATTAGGGACACCTTAACAAATTTTCACAGTCTGAACCGCTGAGAAAGACTTCAGTGTCCTCATTCCTGCATCTAAATCTGTAAGGTAATTCCCAAGATTCATGTATGTATTCCCTACCCAACGCTTCATACCTGCCTACTTGGTGATACTGTAAACAAAAATGAAATTGGAATGTCGTGGCTGGCAGTGTAATATGGCCATGAATCAACCATTCTGTGGAGGGTGACTCAGCCATGGTGAAAGGTAATTGTTCCAATTTTTCAATGTGCAGAATTGTATACTTTGCATCTCTTCATGCAATTGTTGTCTGTCTTTCTGTCAGATTGTATGAAGAAAACAGAGATGATCTGTTGATATACCACCAGGGCACGTGGCCAGAGAGCAATGATTGTAGCGTCCAGCTCACTAATAGAATAGACCGCAATTGTGATTGCCCATGCTGTAAAATAGACAAATCCTGTTCTATTATATCGATAGCAGAAGACACAATGTTGCCCAGTGAATAAATCCAGGAAGTCAGTGTGGTTATGCCGTTGTCGACCACAGCCAAAGCCTTTGCTAGGTTAACCCTGTCAATCTCACGCAATCTCTAAGCTGCCTCCTGTTGTGAGATTCCCCATACTTCCTTGTAAATAGCATATAAGAAGTGTTTATAACGTGGCTTCTGGGGACCTAACAAAAAATCCCTAAGTTCCATGTCATCTGAGAGTAAGGACAAGTGCTGTTTCACCTGGGACAGTGTCAATGGTTGTAGCCATTCTAGGCATAACTTCCCAACATTGTATGATGTCACCACCCCTGAGTGCTCTCCTTGCATGTAACGTTGGTCAGGCCTATGGATACTAAACCCTTCGGTGGTACCTTTGAATCTTAACTGACTCCTATTTGTTTCAAAAGGCCACACCAACCATCCCTTCCAATTGGGGTCAGACGAATTGTACGATCCATCATGTAGAATGGCATCTAGTGCATCCTCACTGTGCCATGTGTAATTCTGCCACCCTTCAAAGTGTGTTAGCGAAGTAATCCGAAGTGTGTTCCAATCCTTTATCTTAGCTAACCCAAGTCAGGAAGTCTGTTGCACAGTGTAATTCAGGAAGATACTTTGCTGTGGTTGGAGGCATGCTTCAAATAAGGCCTCAGTTCCCGGAACCTGCCAATCTCTAGTCCCCCAGACAGATTTTGTGTCTATGGTGTCCCTCCAAATGTCCAAAACCTTTAAAAACAGCTGGGAAATAAAGGAAGCAAGGTATATCTTTTTGGTGTTAGTGAGCATATTTTTCATTACTGGGGTAGTTGCAACCTTACAATAATATGAGGTAGGATCTGAAGTATTAAACCCAGAAAAATAAGCGAACTTCTGTGCAAATGTTTGTGAACTACCTTTGAGTGGTGTTGGGCAATATTCTCATTGATGGGATGTGAAAACATTATGTGGGATTCTTGCTTTGTAAAAGAAATGACCATAAAGTTGGTAACAATACATGGTGTCAAGATCAGATGTATCATCATACAATTCATTACTAGAGAATGCAGCAAATTGTGCTAAATTAAACAACATACTATTTACTGTTTCAAAGTCCCAATAATCAGAGAATGTACTGGAAGTGATGATCTAATTCAAAGAAATGTTAAATATGTATTTTCAAAAGTTCAGTGGGACCAAATACATCATATGAAACCCTATCCCAAACTATTCCTTCAGGAACCGTAACTGCAGTAATGCTCACAAAGGACGGATCTCTTCATTCACGATGAGATGATGCATGTGGTTTCAGGACCAAGTTCACGTGTTGTACTGAGGAGCGTTCTGGGAGATTATGTCTATTCAGCAGTGGGAAAAAGAAAGTAACAACACCTATCCAGAAGAGTAGACCAACTTCAATCCATAACTGTAGCCAGGGAAAGACAAAGCAAGTCTTTTTTAACCAAAGGTAGAGTTTATATATTTTTTCTTTGAGAGAAACAGAAGCTGGCGGTGACTCAGGTTCACTCAGATCCAGAGAAAAGGTATCAAAATCAGTGAAGTAGCCAGACACTGTTCGGTCTATCTTTGGTAGCTCAGCAGGTTTTGTAGAACTGGCTGTTGACTCATTTCGAGACATATTCAAGTAGATGTCGGTATTTGGCCGAACTGAAATAAGTGTTTCATTTGTATTTTGTTGCAGTTTAATTTCAACAGGCAAGAGTTCCATTCCAGTGTTGGTAACTCCTTCATTTTGTAGAGTTTATTCTATCAATGATATTAACCTTTTTGTCTGAACTTCCTGGATGGTAGTGAGAGGTGATAGTCGGCTACTCAGGAGCCCATGCAACCTGCTATTTGGTATCGGCCACATAGTGTGGTTTGATCAGAGCAATGAAGACAAATCTTTTTTCTTTTTTGCCGGCAAGAGGTGGAAGAAGTACTGTTCTTGTTCCTTCGACAGTCCGGACAGGTACAGGCATTCGGTAAAATTATTTTTTGTCCACAATTTGTTCTCTGACCAGGTCCCCGATCTTTGGGACCCAGGCAGGCCTTGCCGGAACAGCTTTCACTTTCCTAGTGGCGGTGTGTTTTACTTGGACATTGCTATGTACAGCCCAAAATTCATTGAGTTCCGGCAAACAGCCAAACGATCATTGATGTCAAATGCTTTTTCATCCTCTACTGTACTGCCACAATTGTGGTCCGGTACCCACATTCTAGTACCAAACAGGACCTCATATGGAGTATGGCATCCTAGGGAACTTCTTGGCATGTTATTAAGTGCCATCTGAGCCCCATATAGGTGATTGACCCAACTGCCACCCAAACCTAATAATCTTGCTGTTAAGGATTGATTTGAGTCCTATTTTTTCCTCTCCACAATTGAATTTCCCTCAGGATAATACGGAGAGGAGTACCGCAATGCAACACCCAAACTTCCCATAGCTTCTTAGTAAGCCCAAGAGCTAAATGCAGGGCCATGGTCCGAATGTTAAGTGCCTATTGCTTATGTCCCTATGGGGCCAAACCCACAGGATTCTTGAGCATGAATCCACTGCCACCAAGATCTACTTGTAAGCCCCAACAGATTTTAGGGGGTCACAGTAGTCCAAATAGACACATGCAAGAGGTCTGTCTGATATCAGTAACGGAGTCTGTGGTGGACGTGTTGTGGTGGAACCCTTCATCTGCTGGCAGATGTCGCACTTAAGGACAAAGCCTTTGGTTTGCTTGGTAAGACCTGACCACCAATAACGTTCCAGTAAAGAAATTGTTGCAGTAATACCTGCGTACGCTGAACCCAGACCCTTGTGTGCAGCTAGTATTAAACCTAATCTGCAATCCATGTTTGTTGTTACTCTATCCCCACTCCTGGAATTTGAGCATACAGTATATTTTGTACATCTAGGAGTACTTGAGTGGAAAACCTTTAGGCAAGGCTGAGCTGTTTTTAAGTGTAGCAATGACAGCTACCATTATCTGTCCATCTATCCTCATGCTAGACAGAGTGATTGCAGCAATGACAGCAGTTCGCACTGTTTCTTTGGGGGCCTTGTCAGCCAATGAAGTCCCTTCAATGTGCAAGCCAACACTGACTCCACGTATGAATCACGTGAGACTGTGGTAAGCCTTTTTTCAGCTCTGCCACTTGTTCCCGAAGCATCTTATGCTATATTGTGCAACCTTCTGAAAATCAAAACCCATTCTGGCCCTAATAGTGAAGATATTCATTGTACGACTTAAAACAGTAAAATGGATCGCACACAATTAGTGTGGGGAATTCCTGATCTGTATTTTTTAGTGCCAGTATCAGGGCTTTTAGTTCTGCCAGCTGTGCCGTGCAATCTCCTAGAGACTGCATCTGCGTATTGCTTGGACGGAATTTGCCATCCTGCATTCGTCCCTTTACAATCGCACATGCAGCGCTGTATTTCTGTTTACTTCCTATTGCAAGCTGAGCAGATCCATCAATGTAAATTATGTATTCATACTGAGCTAGAGGCACTATTTCATTTGTAAGAAGATATTCTTGTTTGTACTGTAGGAATGCTTACGTTTTTTATGTAGAATCAAATTTGTAGTTTACATCTGTTGCAGTGAGAGAATTAGCCCATTGTATCCATCGCAGATGTAGTGCTTTTGCGTTTGGAACACATGCCTCTAAGGCTGGTACTGGAGACACGACAATTATGCGTTTCCCCTGAGCTAGTGCTTTTTCACTGCAGCAGTCTGTACTGCTGTCAGTATTTTTTCTGTGGATGCAAAGAGCATTTCAGCATTTGTGTACAAATGGGATTTGTATGCTATGGGTACAGTTTTACCTTTGTTGAAGGTGTGGTAAGTGTATCCGGATTGACCAGCGATTGCACAGATCACCAAATTCATGGTGTTCACACGTGTGTGTAAATGTTTAGAAGCTTTCATGTCAGGATCTATGACAGAATTTCGACAGACAGAATTTCGACCTACACAAATATCGGCGTAATTATATCGATTGCAAGAATATCGACGCCCTATGTACAACATGGTAAGTACCAAAATATCGAGAAAAAAAATATCGATGTTAAAAATATCGTTGTCAAATATATCGTTTTTTTTTGGGGTTTAAAATAATATGAAAAATACTGTAAATAATACTTATAAATTACTTAAACATATTTAAATATATTTAATAATGGTATAAAAAAAATAATAATACATATTTAATAAAAAAACAAATATTAACAAATCATATATAATATATACTTACTTAACAATAATTACTATTCCCACTCCAGAGGGTGCAACAGTAGAGAAAGTGTTGGATAGCGTAGGGGTAAAAATTACTATTCCCACTCCAGAGGGTGCAACACTAGGGAAAGTGTTGGATAGCGTAGGGGTAAAAATTACTATTCCCACTCCAGAGGGTGCAACAGTAGGGAAAGCGTTGGATAGCGTAGGGGTTAAAATTACTATTCCCACTCCAGTGGGTGCAACAGTGGGGAAAACTGACCCTGAACCCTAAAAATACCCCTTTACACAAAAACCCAAAACTGACCCTGAACCCTAAAAATACCCCTTTACCCAAAAACTGAAAACTGACCCTGAACCCTAAAAATACCCCTTTACCCAAAAACTGAAAACTGACCCTGAACCCTAAAAATATCCCTTTACCCAAGAACTAAAAACTGACCCTGAACCCCAAAAATACCCCTTTACCCAAAAACCCAAAACTGACCCTGAACCCTAAAAATACCCCTTTACCCAAAAACTGAAAACTGACCCTGAACCCTAAAAATACCCCTTTACCCAAAAACTGAAAACTGACCCTGAACCCTAAAAATACCCCTTTACCCAAAAAACCAAAACTGACCCTGAACCCTAAAAATACCCCTTTACCCAAAAACTGAAAATTGACCCTGAACCCAAAAAATACCCCTTTACCCAAGAACTGAAAACTGACCCTGACCCCTAAAAATACCCCTTTACCCAAAAACCCAAAACTGACCCTGAACCCTAAAAAAACTCCTTTACCCAAAATTAATTAATATTACAATTAAATTACTTCCCACCCTATTCCCCTATAAATCCACAACCCGCTCCAGTAGTAAAACATATAATTTAGTTAAAAATATACATAAATTATCAATTAATTATTCAATTAATCAATTAAAATAATTCATTGCCAATTAATATTTAATTGCAAAGTAAATTAATCATTAAAAAATAATTATTTAATTACAAATAAATGACTTCCCACCCTATTCCCCTATAAACCCACAACCCGCTCCAGTAGTAAAACATATAATTTAGTTAAAAATATACATAAATTATCAATTAATTAATCAATTATTCAATTAAAATAATTCATTGCCAATTAATATTTAATTGCAAAATAAATTCATCATTAAAAAATAATTATTTAATTACAAATAAATTAATTCCCACCCTATTCCCCTAAAAACCCACAACCCGCTCCATTAGTAAAACATATAATTTACTTAAAAATATACATAAATTATCAATTAATTAATCAATTAATCAATTAAAATAATTCATTGCCAATTAATATTTAATTGCAAAATAAATGAATCATTAAAAAATAATTATTTAATTACAAATAAATTACTTCCCACCCTATTCCCCTAAAAACCCACAACCCGCTATGGTAGTAAAACATATTATTTACTTTTATATATTTTTTATTTATAAAAAAATATTAAACACATATTATAACAATTAATTTAAATACTTAACTAAAATTTCTAACACATATTAGTAAATCGAAATTACTTACATCGATATATATGCTATCGATATAAGTAATGTCAATATTACTTACATCGATATATATGCTATCGATATAAGTAATTTCGATATTACTTACCTTAGGGTCGATATTCTGGCCATCGATATTCTGGACATCGATATTCTGTCCCTTCGATATTAGCAACTCGATATAAGTGTAAGTCGAAATAAAAGATTCGATATTTTGACTGTGTACCATCATGTCAGCTTGTAAGGAGCTAATGATGACTGTGTGCTCCTGTGTCCAATGTCAAACTGAAAAATCAGGTATAATTAAATCGTAGAAAAGTTTTTTTTTTTTTTAAACCTTTATTTGAACAAAAGACAGTATCAATCAGTGGTGTACATTCAGATCTGGCATACGAGTAACAAATACATTCCATTGTCATATATTAAAAGACACTGTTCCACTTCCCGGGCATCATTTGTTATAAACGAACACAGCAGTCCACAGGAATGTCAAAGGTTAGTGTGCAATAAATTCACAGAGCTCAGTAAGGCGGCATAGCACAGTGGACAGTATTCCAGCATAACACAATAATTAAAACACATTCTGAGTAGATAGCGCTCCTCAGCAGCTCCCAACAGGCAGCCCTGAACAACACACAGCAATCTTGATATAACACCCAGCAGCCGTCCGTTGCACCAGTGAAATCTAGTCAGCAGCATTTACCCCATCTCCAGTCCGGTAGGACGTAGGCACAATCATACCCCGCGCTAATGCATGTATCTCGAAAAGTGTAGCATAATGCCTGTCAAGTGGTCCACTTCCAACCCACTCCGACATGACTCTCACATTCTGGCTCACTGGTTAGAGGCGGCAGACCCGAGAGCAGAGGACAGCCCGGGACCAGGGTTCGATTCCCGGCGCGGCAGGTTTCTGGACCAGGGTCAGCGGACTCGATAATTCTCTCGCCTCAGTGCCCACTCTGATCAGCGATCACACTCGGCAACTCTGGGCATTAGCTTGCCTCATCTTCACTAACGGCCCCACCAGACTGCCGGGGATGCCTGGTCTCACCCTGGAGATACCCATTAAGGGACCATCTCTCAGGGAAGCCAGGAAGGGTTTCGCAGCGGTCAAAGCGCCTTGGGACCCTACGGGTAAGTAGTGCGCTATATAAATGCCTATACATTTACATTTACATTTATCTTGCACAGCCCTGGTCAGCAAGTAAACCTGCAGCGGACTCCAGAAATCTTTAGGTCTGCATCGCACAGGCATCATTTCAGCATATACATTGTACTGATCTTGACAATATGTCACATCGTCCAACCACTCCTTAAATTTTGGCGCCCTGCCTCTTCCCCATCGACAGGCTAACCTTCGTTTCGCCAGTAGTAAAGCCACATCTGCAAACCTACGATACAGTGCCGGCACTTCCCTCGTGTACCCCAGCAGCATCACCAGGGGATCAAACGTCACCGCCTCTTCAGTCATGACCTGCAGGGCGTCGTGAACCTGTACCCAGTAATCACGGATTGCCCTGCACTCCCATGCCAAGTGAAGGAAATCGGCTCCCTCCGCCTGACAACGAGCGCATCTATCATCCTCCGCCAAGTGGAATCTGAGTTTCCTGGCCGGAGTATAGTAGAACCTCTGTACAATTTTATAGTGAATAATCTTTAGTCGGCAGCTAGAAGAGATATTGGCAGTCACGCCACAACAATAGGCCCATTGCTCGTCAGATATTTCGACTCCAAGTTCAAGGTTCCATTGTTCCCGTGCACGACTAGCCGGCGCCATCCGCTGCTTCCTAATGGTACCGTACAATTTTGAGACCAGATGTCGACCATCAGACACCAACATAGCGTGAAGCGGTAGAGCCACTCCAGGTTCACTCGGGAACTGAGGCAGCAATGTACGGAGGCCCTGCCTAAGCCGCACATAATAAAACACATCTAAGGGAGAAGGAGCCGCTCCACGGAAAAATTGGTCACAGGTACGGAAACTGCCCTCAAGGAACAAATCCCCCCATGTAAGTGTCCCATTTCGTTTACACATATGCTGAAACCCCGTTTCCTGTAGCAGTGACAGTGCAGGATGATAAACAAGGGGTAGCGCCGGCGAGTAAAGGAAAGTTAGGCCCAATGTCTTCACAACCCGTGACCAGGCATCCACCGTGCAAGTCACCGTGGTAGGCTGTGTATCCACATCACCGACTCTCCCCAGTACCATACCTTCCAGCGGGAGGGGATGTGCAATCCATTCCTCAGCTGCTATCTGAGGCATAAACGGCGTGGGACGCATCCAATGATAGGCATATTGCGCTTGAGCACTCATATAATATACTTCGAAATCCGGAATATCAAACCCTCCTTTGTCATAAGGCAATATTAAAGTAGACCATGCCAACCTCGGTTGTTTGCCTCCCCAAATCAGTCTAAGCAGTTCCGAACGAAGGCGTTTAAAAAAATATGCACCAGGGTGATAGGGAATATTCTGAAACAGGTATAGGAAGCGCGGTAGTACCACCATTTTCACTAATGACGCTCTACCCGCCATAGACAGGGGCAAGGACATCCACCTCGTAACACTGTCCGCCAGTTTGGTAATAGCGACACCATAATTGAGCCTAATCGTTTCCTCCCTGTCAAGGGACACCACAATGCCCAAATAGCGAAGGTCCGAGTCGCACCATTCTAGGGGGTAGTCCAGCGGAAACCTGCCAACCGCTGCAGTGAGCGGAAAAAATTTAGACTTTTTCCAATTGATATGTATGCCAGATATACCTCCAAAAGCAACCAGCTCTCGCAGTATCGAGTTGAGATTCGCCTGCGGGTCCTTCACATACAGCGTGACGTCATCCGCATACAGTGAGATCCCTATTTGGCGCTGAAAACAGTTAAACGCACTGTGTTTATGCAATTGCCGGATTCGACAAGCCAGCGGCTCTATGGCGATAGCAAATAACAGTGGGGAAAGAGGACAGCCCTGTCTAGTCCCTCTCGTTATTGGTAGTTGAGGGGAGAGCACCCCATTTACAATCACTCTGGCCGCAGGTTGGGTGTACAGCAGTTTCACCCACGAGATAAAAATCCTAGGAAAGCCCATCCTACATAAGATGTCAATAAGATAATTCCACTCCACAGAGTCGAACGCTTTCGTAGCATCTAAAAAAATTGCGGCAACAGGGAGATCCGGAGCTATCGTCGGGATCAGAGAAAATAGAGTTCGAAGGTTATGAGAGGTTGCGTGTCCCGGTACAAAACCGGACTGATCCGGTAGTACTATGGTGGGCATAAGCAATGAGAGTCGCGTAGCCAGAACTTTCGCCAATATTTTTGCATCGCAATTAAGCAGCGATAGGGGACGGTAGGAATCTGTGTCCAGGGGATCCTTGCCAGGCTTAAGCAGAGAGGTAATCGCCACTTCTCTCATGGACCCCGGCAGAATCCCTACCTCCAGGGACTCCTCAAAGACCTCTCTGAGTACTGGAGCCATAATATCAACATAGCATTTGTAAAACTCAGCAGGGAGTCCGTCCAACCCCGTCGCCTTGCCATTATTCAAAGACATAATGGCGTCTCTGATTTCCTCCACCTCAAGGGGCCTACCTAGGTATGCCCTGTGATCATCCGACAGCCAGCATAAAGCAAGATCGTCAAGGAACCCCCCATATCTGACCTCTCCCGCCTGTTGTGTAGTGTATAACTGTGTGTAGTGATGCACAAAAGCCTCCTGAATCCCCTCCGCATTCTGACACCGGGTACCGTCCCTCAGGACCAATTCCAACACCCCCGTACTAAATCGTGGGTTTCTCGTGAGTGCAGCAAGTACCTTCCCCGGTCTCTCACCCTCACAATATTTCCTCGCGGTCCAGTACTTCCCTCTGTGCTTCACCTCCCTGGCCGCCTCCTCCTCAAATTCCGACAGTTTGTCCCTAAACTGATGTCTGAGTTCTGGGTCAGTGCTGGTAAGCATTTTATTTTCTAGATTTTTTAAATCAGCCTCCAGTTTCGAGATGATTTGAACAATGGTCTTGAGCACCCCGCAACTCTTGGAGATCGTAACTCCCCGGATCGTTACTTTAAATGCTTCCCAGATCATTTCCACACTGTTCACCGATCCCCTATTCCTGGGAAAAAACGCCTCTATTTCCTCCCCAAGCTCTGCCTTAAAAATGGGATCCAACAGGGCTGAGGGAAATAGCCTCCAGGGGGGTCGCGGCCTATGAAGTCCCGGTATCGATAGTGTAATCCTAACCGGGCAGTGATCCGAGTATGTTCTGGGAAGATGTTCCACCTTGTGTAACCCCATGACAAGCCCCCGTGACAGAAAGATATAGTCCAAGCGCGCCCATGTGCGAGCATGCGCCGTGAAGTGTGTGCCCTCTCTACCGTCTGGGTGAGCGTATCTCCAGCTATCCACTAGACCTGCTTCTTCCAGAATGCCCCGTAACACATCCCTAGCTTGAGCGTGGTATTGATGGCCTCCATCAGATCTATCCTCCACAGCTCTCAGAGCTAAGTTAAAATCACCACCCCACACAACATGCGTGGCCTCCATAGCTATAACATGACCCCAGAGTGTAAGAAAAAAGGCAGGTGTATCCACATTTGGCGCATAACAGTTCACAAATACCACAGTGTCCAGCCCAAGTCTCCCCCACAGAATAACATAGCTCCCATCCGGATCCACTCTCACCCCTAATTCCTGAAAAGGAAGCGTTTTCTTAATCAGCACAACAGTTCCACGCGCATATGATGAGTATGATGAAAATTTCCTAATCGTAGCACACTGCTTACCAAATGTAGGTTCAGCTGTCGGGCGCAAATGTGTCTCCTGCAGGAAAGCAATCTGTACTAAATGCCTATCTAAATACTGCAGCACATTCCTACACTTCCTGGCATCATTAAGCCCCCGCACATTCCAGGACAAAATCGAGATCTTATCCAGCGCATTATCAGGCATCACCCCTGTAAAGAGAACACTATCGCAGACGCATCCATATGACAACGTCGCCTCACAGGCGAGGAACAGCGTAACACAATACCAGTATGCACTCTCACCCGCACCAGATCCACACCACAGTCATCCCTGTCCTCTCCCATCCCCTGAACACGACAACCCCCACCCAACCCCAACCAGCAACCCACATGTAACAAGCACATGGCCAGAACCAGCAACAGTGCAAGCCCAATATACTCCGTCCGGCTAACATTGACAGCATTTCCGCCAGTAAAACCCCTACATCGCCCTACACATCTATATATATACATATATATAGATAGATATAGATATATATATTCAGAAAACAATAAACGTTTTACTCAATAAAAATATGTGTGTAATGATCACATGCCAAAGATTTAAAAAACAATGTTACAATTAAAAGAATGGAGATTCCAAACTAGGCAGCAGCGAAGCAATTTCACGAAATATACAGCTTATACTTAGGTTTGTAAGTGAACTTCTAATTCCTCCCCTAAATTGTGACCTGTGGGCTGTATCGTATTGTACTTTATAATGTACTTGGACTCAAGTTTTCTTAGTTCCAGCCATCTATTACCACCCCTTTCTGTATTTTCCATGCAGTCAAGTACATAGAACTTCAGCAAATTAGGATTTTGATTGTGTTCAGCAGTTTTATTGAGTAAAACGTTGCATTGTTCTCTTTTTGATTACAGTAACTGGATCAAACTGTATGAATTGCAGGATTGCTTTAGCCCACTGGGGCAATATATCATTGAATTGGAACATTGTAAATACCCGGGTAATATCACTAGATATATTTAGGAAATGAGACTGGACATTTGCCCACTTGGGCGACACGGACGATTTCTTTCTAACTTGGATTTAACTTATCTTTATGATAAAAGGTTTCAACTTTATTTAAATAGCAATTGTGCTGAATTTAAAGTTACAAAACTGTAAACCTTATTGTTTTCGACAAGCTTTTCTATGCAACAATGTAACGTTGTGAAGTATTTCCTTTGTGTTTACAGATCACGTGTTCTTTACTGAATTTGTAACTCTCGCTTTAAAAAGAATGGCCATGTACTAGAACTCCACCCGTGAGCAAGAGGTCGGCTGACCTCGAAACAGGTAGGGTGTTTTTTTCTCTTTTGCCAATAAAACCCTAGCACTTTACAAACATTGGGGCCTCGACTCTGGTTTTCTTGTTTGAACGAAGATTTGACCAGGAGCTTCTGAAGATTTTGGGGTTGGCGACCTCGTCGTGAGCCCACCGTATCAAGTGGCAGAGGAACACCGCTTTCAGAGGTGTATATATATATATATATATATATATATATATATATATATATATATATATATATATATATATATATATATATATATATATATATATATATGATTACAAGCACAACAGAGTAAATAAAAGATAGATTTCCGCCAGGGTGCTAAAACAGTGAATATATGCAGGCATATAGATACATGGCAGAAATCATGCATACTCCTAAGGTGCTAACCCTAGCTAAGTGTACCTAAGAGTACTTAGCATGTATGTAGGTGTATAGCCAAGAATCCCCCAAGGAAAGAGCCAACCCCATTACCTTATGGAAGAGAACGAAGGACCCCGTCCCGTTCTTGAGTTGGACACCCCGCAAAGGATGTCAGACCACTGCATGATTGAGTGTCTGCATGCAGGGACTTCAGTGCCTCATGTCAGCATGGAAGTTTCTCCTCTGATTTGCCCAGCGAAGATGTGATACTTTAATACCCAAGAGGTACCCTCAGGGGTTCTACCTAGGTGTGTCATGGTACTGTGGGCATGTTGGTCAAGGATGACGATAGCGGTGTCCGTTATACAGAGTTATTATGCGGAAGATGGTAATCCTGCTGTGACACTAAGAATCCTCATGCATAATAAATTAAGCTCATTTTTTGAGAATACCCCACAACATTTATTCATCACCTAACTAGGTAAAAGGTCAGTGCCAGAACGGTTATGTAGATCAAGGTAGGACAAATATAGGTAAAGGTTTGTTCAACTACCTAGGCCTATATTGGGGTACATTGGGGTTCATAACAGAGGGAGTGTGAAAGGGAGTGTGAGTGAAAGAGATAGAATGGATCAGAGCCGGAGACATTATTCTACTATTATCCTGAACGCATCACTAAGTGTAGCTCAAGGACACATGAATTGACAGCAGGAAGGGTTCTTTGTTCATGGGTTGTGATGTTGTTCGCTTCTCATGTATTTGTGCACAGTGCCTCTTGTATGGAACAGCTAGATGCGCTGTAATGCAGCAGTGTGAGTCCAAGCGCTCTGCTGAAAAGTGGGAATGTTGCTCTCAAAGCTGCTATCATGTGGCCGGCACAACCCCTGTGTGTCTGAAGGTGTGAAGCAGGGGTTGACAGGTCTTTGCAGTGTGTTCTGTCTCCTTCAGCTGCACAGTGTGAATTGTCCAGGATAACAATGCGCTGTGTCATCATTACCTGCCTTTCAAATACCCAGTAGTGGTTCAACACAATTATTGCCACAACATCTAACATTCAGAGCTGTTGCTGACTTTGCACAGCTGTGCATTGCAACACAATCATTTTACTGGTGTACTAATGCTCTGCAGTGCAAAGTGCCCATTCAGTGGTATTGACAGAAATGGTGCCTCATGTATAATAATGAGGCATGATTCCCTCTGCAAATTCCTTTGAATGGCTGTGAATGCATTAATGGGGGCTGAACTGGAACAGCAAACCTTTGTCACTGCATGCACATTCACAACACCCTATGATTGTATCCCTGGCCCTTAAATGAACTACAATGAAAGTAGAAAGGAGGGACAATGGGGGGCATGAAAATGTCCACTGGACCACCATGTGCTCCCCTGACATCTTTCACTTTGAGAATAGACACCACCCTGTGCGGAGTGTCAAAGCCAATGGCCTGCAACAGTAATGGTGGTTCCAAACTATTGACATACGTCCTATGAGTCTCCTGGGATCAGGGAAGGCCGTTTAATGCCTTCTTTCAGTTTGAGCGACAACAAGAGTCATAAGCAGAGTCGCAATTTCTACAATACGAGTTACAATCTCATTTTCGACTTGCAATGTTCCTTTGGTACATTTGAAATGGGGTTTTTACACATTATGTCCCACCGAGGTGGAGGGCACTAGTTTTCACCATGTACCTCAGCTCTGATCCCACCCGGCAGTCTTCATCAATGAGGGTCCGGACGCGTGCTGATCAGGGACCCCGGGTATCGCAGGGAGAGTCACTGTGCAAGGCAACAGCTATGCTGTCATGGCAGAGTGAAACTCCCTTGGCCTTGTCCGGCGATTTCCAGGATGCGGCTTAAAGTAGTTGAATTCCCCACAAAGAGACGAGGTCCACTCCAAGAGCCTCTGTGCAGGTCTACCACCGAGGCAGTGCTGCTGTCTAGTCATGCCAATGTGAACCTATAACCAATCCTGCAGCTGCTCTCATGGTGTTTTCAGCATGAAAGAAACATCTGGGTTGGATGGAGCAGGCAACCCCAGTGCTCCTTTTGCTACTGGGGTATATATACATAAGGGGTATGCCCAAATCACCCTCCTATACCTGAGTATATAACACAATCATGTACGAAAAAAGATGGGTACGAAGGAATGAATATATTATTTTTATTTTACTGTAGGGAACATTCAATTACCCTAACTTCAGTCTTCAGTCCTTCAAAAATATATTGCCTGAGTTAATTTGAAGCACACATACACAATGGGACTGATCTTCAAACAATTCTAATAAATTGCACAAGGACATACAAATATACATATAAAATATATACAAAACAAACAATAATGAAATCAACTCTACGTTGCCAATACCCTAAAATATTATCTATAACCGGTGTTCACCCATTTCTTCTAGGTGATACACTCAGAGGTAGTCGAAATGTACACTGAGGTGAGGTACTGGGTTTTCTCGGAACCAATATTAATACAAAAACCCAGCGGTGTCAGGGCAACACCCAAAGACCCCGGAGTCCCCTGTCTTGGCAAACAGAGACACGGGATACTTCTCGATGACGTCAAAGACCAAAGTTTAATGGTTGCAACCAGGGACAGAGGTCTACGAAGTACACACGGGTAGTTCGAAAGAGACTGCACCATCTTAATGAACGAAACTCGGTCTTTTATGCCGAAAATTACGCTTCTGGCAACATCACAATTTACATTCGGAGCATACAAAACTAACCAATGAGCAAGTAGCATTTCAAAAAGTAGCGAATCACGACAATCAAAGTTAATCCCACTTTCCGTTGTCCAGCCCACCACAAACGATCGCACATATGCTATTTTCCTGATCGATCGGACCGGACAAACCCATCATAAAACCTTCAACCAGATCGATGAACATGTTGTAAAGGAAAGGCAGAAACAGATGGAAAGGAGATAGAGGAGTGGGAACGGTGGGCCATAAAATCGGACCATGTCCTGCTCTTTGATCTTTATCAGTGCAGCTGCTAACCAAGGAACTGGCTCAGCAGGATTCGCCCCAGGCGAGGAGTCAGTTTGGCCAGGTCAACCAGAAGTCAGCTAAGGCGTACGTGTCAAGGACTCGTTCGGCCACAATCATAGGGCCTATGTTAGGGCAACCATACATGATGGCTGCCGTTTTACAAACCCGAGGGTTCAAACTAAATCCTCAAATGCAGAGTGTTCTCCTATATCGATTCATACGAAAACACTCAGACACGTTAGACTCGTCATTTGCGGTCTGCCGACATCAAGATCGTCCATTTCCAACAATCTTTATAAATCAGGTTTCCAAACCATCGAACCCAATTCGGGACCACGGAACCACAGAGGAAAAAAGTGTTTTTTTTTGGCTCTCTTGTGTCACAAAAAGTTACAAATCATTCATTATTGATTTAGCGCAGACACCTCCAAAGAAAATGTTGACGCTTTTCAGCCTTTGGATTCTTCTCAGCTTCCTCAGTACGAGGGCAATGTAACAATGCTAAATCAATCCATACAAATATATATATATATATATATATATATATATATATATATATATATATATATATATATATATATATATATATATATATATATATCAATATACATGCCTAGCTTCTTAATTGTGCAAAGCATGCTGGAGAACCAATTTCCACACCACGATGCACCATTAACCTCACCCATAAGATGGGTGTGTGAAATAAAGAAAGAAATGTGCTCTTAAATATTACATCAAGGACAAATCAATAAAGAACATTTCTTTTTGAAAGAGACATTCAAAATCAGATAATGGTTTACTATCCGTTCTTTATATGGCCCGAATTTAGACGACTGTGAGTTAATGAACTCGATTAATTTAGAGCAGGCCTCGTGGTGTCAACCGACAATTCTCTGCGGTGATTTAAATATTCATATTGATGCTGGGTTTAATATCAGGACAAGTGGGAAGTATATAGGTAGGAAAAAGCGGACCTTTAGAGCTCTTCGTGAATTGATTTTAGGGAATGGGCTTATTGATGTATGGAATAGATTCCGGTCAAGTGAATCTGGGTATAGTTTTTTCTCTGCCCCACACCAAAAATGTGTACGTTTGTATTACTTCTTTATCTCTCAAGATTTCATAGAGAAAGCCAATATTGATATTCTTCCAAAACTTATATCAGATCACAACCCCTTAATACTTGAAATCCAACTGCCTTCCCAAACAAAGGGCTTTAAAACGAATTGGTTGTTTCAAAGGAACTTATTACTGGATGATGACTATGTTCAATACATGGCTAAAATTATTGAGGAGTTTTTTTTGTGTAATAATGATACGGCCTCTGTTCAAATTGTTTGGGACACTTTTAAATCAATAATTAGGGGTGAAACTCTTAGTTACTCGAATTTCCAACGAAAAACCACACGGAGCAAATTTAAGGAAGAGTCTGATATGATAATGAAGGCAGAGATAAAGCTGGCTGAAAATAATAAATCAGGTTGGGATATTGAAGATGCTCAACATGATGTAACCATTAAACGTGCGGCAGTTTATTCTTATTTAGCTGAACAGATTGCATCTAAGTATAGGTAATATAAGACAGAGTGCTATGAATTGAATGAGAAGGCAGGTAGAGTATTAGCCCAAAGGCTAAGACAGAAGGCAGCTTCTAATGACATTTTAAAAATGATTGATTTGAACGGTGAAAGTCAGGAATCTAAAGCAGGGGTTCTAAAAGTGTTTCTGGATTTTTATCAGTCATTATATAATGAGTCGAGCGATGGCAGGGGTGCAGGGAAAAATGGTGTAGAATATCTTGAAAATCTTGATAACGCAGAACTCCTGGAAGCACAAAAAATTCTATTAGCTGCCCCTATCTCATGGGAAGAGATTGAAATAGCCATTTTAGGTCTAGCCTCTGGGAAGGCAATGGGACCAGACAATATACCGCTCAAATTCTACCGTACCTTTCGTAGTTTGCTAAAACCTGAGCTGCTTAAAGTATTTCATCAGGCTTTTTCGGGCTATTCTCCTGATTCATGGTCTCTGGCCACTATAGTCATCTTTAAAAAAAAAAGGGAGAGTGGGCACTGAGTTAGGGTCATATAGACCAATCACTCTCATTACCGCAGAATCAACCGCAATGGATCGCACACCGCTAGCCCCTCCTCCGGATCGTCCCTAAGGATTCTGGTACATATAGTTCGTAAGTGGTTCACCTTAGTAGGTGCAAGTAAGTACTTGTTGTTCTCAAGATCTCTAGACCCAAGACATGGCCCGGGTTTCGGGATATCATCCCTCGTCAGTAGAGAACGTAGTTGGGGTGGAAGAGAAGGCCGCCAAGTAACCGTTACAGGCCTCGATGCCTAACCTGCACGCAGGTGCGTCATCCAGAAGCTCGTCAGCTTAAAGGCTCATGGGAGCCCATTTGTAGAATCAACCGCAATGGATCGCACACCGCTAGCCCCTCCTCCGGATCGCCCCTAAGGATTCTGGTACATATAGTTCGTAAGTGGTTCACCTTAGTAGGTGAAAGTAAGTACTTGTTGTTCTCAAGATCTCTAGACCCGAGACATGGCCCGGGTTTCGGGATATCTTCCCTCGTCAGTAGAGAACGTAGTTGGGGTGGAAGAGATGGCCGCTAAGTAAGGGAGAGTGGGCACTGAGTTAGGGTCATATAGACCGATCACTCTCAGTACCGCAGATAGTAAGATTTTCTCCAAAATCCTGGCTAACAGATTAAATGATTTTATGCCAACCCTGGTCTCAAAAAGACAGCATGGTTTTATTCAAAATAGGGACACAACTGATCACGTGAAAAGGATTATTCCTTTATTAGACTGGGCGCAGGCCACGGGATCCCCGGTCGAGGTGGCCCTGTTGGATGCTGAAAAAGCATTCGACAGGGTCGACTGGGAGTTCCTGCGGTCTGTGCTGGTATGGAAGGGTTTTCCTACAGAATATTTAAATGCAATATTGGCATTATACAACCATCCCAAAGCTGTAATTCGAATAGCTGGTGAGGTTTCTGATGCTTTGCCAATAACAAGGGGGACGAGGCAAGGTTGTCCTTGCTCTCCCTTGATGTTCGCATTTTATATTGAGCCTTATCTGAATAGACTAGAAAAAGAAGCTGGTATTGTCCCTGTGAAAATAGACCAGGTTGAATATAAAGTCTTCGCATATGCCGACGATGTCGCTATCGTCACCTCAGACGTCAAACAAGCTTTACCCAAGATAATAGAACTGGCTCAGGAATTCGGAGGGTTCTCGGGATATAAATAAATGTCTCGAAAACTCCGTGATTCATTCGGCAGAGGGCCGTCCGTGTGATCTGGCTTTTTCCGCCGATGCTTCTTATCTTGGTATTACAATATCTGCCAAAATAAACGATATTGTACAGCTCAATATAAACCCTATATTAAACTCAGCTAACAGAACTCTGGAAAGATTAAATAACTTACATCTTTGTTTACACAGCCACACTAATGTATTAGAAATGCGAATATTCCCGAAATTCTTGTATCTGTTTTGCACGATACCTTTGTTGTTTCCATCTGATTTCTTTGGCAAGATAGATAGAATGACCTCCAGGTTCCTCTGGGGCTATAGAAGATCCAGAAGAGCCTTGAAATGGTGCTCCCTTCCTAGAACTAGAGGAGGCTGGGGGATACCGAACTTTCGGCTGTATTATTGGGCGGTTCTATTAAGATGCATGGGTATTTTAATTTTTCAAGATGTTACCTTGGGTGAAGCAATCAGTCCCTCATTTTTTGAAATGGTTTTGGGGAAGGAGGCGAGACAATGTCTGGTGAGAATAATCGAGCCCAGTTACTAAAAAAAAACAAATTTAAAATTATTCTAACTGCCTTTCAAATATGGAAGCAGCTTACATTTTTTTAAAATGTTTGCCCTGATCTGAATTACTACACACCCTTATTGAATTGCCGGATTTTACCTGATATTTTTAGAGGCCAAGTAATGATAAGATGGTTTTCTGCAGGAGTGTGTACATTAGGAGATTTATATCAGGAGAACCAAGTTGTTTCGTATTCTCATCTACAGCAAAAATATAATTTTTCTAGAATGGATTTCTTCAAATATCTCCAAATACGAAGCTTTCTGGACTCTAAAGGTCTTTTAAGTCAGCCTTTGATGAACAATATTGACATATTTGAAACTATCAGAACTGGAAGCAGAATTGGCTTAATTTATCAGGTGATGGTAAACAGGCTTCAAGATGATTTATGCGTATTTGAAGATAAATGGCAAAGAAAATTAGAAAAGGAAAAAATAGATTTGTCCAGAGCAATTGAATTTTCAATCAACACTTTATTTAATGGTTCATTTAAAAGTCAACATTTTATGTCTATTTTTGATTTATATTACACCCCCGCTAAATTAGCTACATGGAAATCGAAAAGTGGTTATAGGTGTAATCGATGTAACTATATTGCTGCAGACTCAATTCATATGTTTTTTATTTGTCCCAAATTATCTCAACTTATTACGGACGTTCAACTTTTTTTTAAATAATAGCTTGGGGGTACAAAGTGAATTGTCTGCTGAATTAGTAATTTTTGGAATTCAGTCAGATCAAACTGGAAGTAGGTCAAGGGCAGAAGAAGGCTTCTTATTTATTTGTATGTCAGTATATCGATCTTGCATTACTTCCCGATGGCTAGATCCTGATCCACCAGCTTTTCATCACTGGCAATCAAGATTACTATCTATATATCAACTAGAGAATGCGGTTTATAAATTGAAGGGCTTGAAAAAAAAAATATTTGGCCAAAATCTTTGGGCTCCTATCTCAAACTGGATCTGATTTGTGGTATCTTTTTCTCTTGATCAATGATTAAGTCTCTTATATACCTGTAATACTGTATGATTGCTTTTTTTCTGTATTTATGTATATAATGACTGCCCAGTCGGATTCTTATGTTTCTGTACGACGATCTACTTTCTGTATAACTATCTGCTGATATGAAATAAATAAAAAAAATTATTTAAAAAAAATCAAAATCAGAAAATGTACACAGACATAGTATTTCATTTCAGTTAACCTCAACATTTTCATACATTCCTATAACCATCTTTTATGAGTTGACACTTAATCACCGAGATGTATAGCTAATTCTTCCCCTATATTCATTCCTATCGGGGCCTTAGTCTCTAAATCAATTATATATCTTGATTCTACTCTTCGTAACCTCGTAATCCTGTCCCCTCCCCGTATATTGTTTGGAACCTGATCTAGACCAAAATAGCGTACCAGCTCTCTGCCACTGTGGTGTTGCTCTGCAAAATGCCTCGCCACCAGATAGGTGGCATTCTTTTTGACTGTCGCCCTCATATGTTCTAACACTCCTATTTTTATGGAGTGGATAGTACTGCTGATGTATAAGATAAATCAAAAACAGCTGTCAACTAAGCACAAAGGCCTCCATGTTAGCCTCCAGGTGAGTCAAGTATGGATGGCCCAAAACATGCATCCAATGGCACCGAAACAAGGTGAACTTAATATGATGGCGCATTGTAAAAAATCAGCAAAAGAGGTGTTTATATCACTGCCAAACGTAAAAATCGAGCGCAGTGGTATGAATCCATCCTTGACACCATTAGGACTGGATTGAACTCTAAAGAAGACTGGGTGAAATTAATAGGTTAGGATTGATCAACCTTTGTTTTTCAAATGATTGGTCTTCTGATATAGGAGGTACCCCTTTGAGAGATTATGACCTAAAAATATTTTTTTTTTTCCACGCCTATCTAGGTGTTTAGGGATACTTCTTATAAATGGGAAGTTCAGAGCAAATGGGGTGGGTATCCTACATGCACTGAATCCTTGATTGTCGTCCAGGCCGGCATATCACATGATCATTGCGAGAGGGGCTTTGACTCGTTCTTTAGAGAACTTCAAGTCCCATAACCCCTCCTTTGGGTGAAGTAGACATCAGTATTCAACATGATATAAGAAGATTTTACTTCTGAGATGTCTGTTTCTTCTAATCTAAGTAAAATATATATTCATGAAAGGTTTTCAGTAAATATGCTTGACCTTTACATATTACTAAACAATAATTAGGGTTGTTTGAATACATCGAGGATTTTACTTAGCTCGTACCCCGATTGCAGTATTTTTTTTATTTTATGCTAATTTGAAAACATTTTGTGAGAAGATTGGTGAGATATGTTCAGCACTTGTTGATGACATCATAGGTGAGGCCCCAGTGCCCCACAGGTGTGGCCCGTTAATAATGTATGGTGGGGTATTTAAATGTCGCTTAATAGAGACATCTGAACTTCCTGACTGCAGAGCGGCGGCGGACGTCTATTAGGACGATAGTTCACTTGACCCGGAGGTAAGCCATGGGGAGTCTGTATACTATTTGAGTGCTAGAATACAAGGCCGTTCCCACAGTCTGGAATTTTAACAGCTGTAGGACCAGTGGGACGGTATTGTAATTACTCGCACCTAAGAGTGAGACACTAGCGATATAGTTTCCGAATCGTTCCCTAACAAAAAATGCATCATCTTAGTATCCTTGTGACGGTAACCATTGAGACCTTTTTCCATTGGAAATCAGAAGACAGTAAAAGACGTTAGGGCAAAGGCGTCATCATTGCAAATAATAGCACACTAAGATAACATCACCAGAATCATAGTATTAGACTATTGTTTTTTAATATGTAGGTATTTGGTCCTACTATTCTCTTTAATTTTTCTCCTTAGGCGCCAAGTGCATTTTAATGGGCATGTGAGCTACAGTATAGATTTTAAAATCTCGTATTCAAGCTACATATCGACGTTGTTCTTGACCAAGTAATACATGAAGGTAGGCTTATGGTATGGAGCAATGCCACCTTTACTTGGGACTTACTTGAACTCTAAAAGTCATATGATCAAGTTAGTCATTTATGAGGATTCGCTTGTTCTTGTATATATATATTTTCTCCATATTTTTCATAGGGTCAAAATGTACCTTACAAATTTGACGATAGGTTCCGATGTTGTTTAGCACCGACTCCATCTGCCATAGGTGGTGACGTTGCCGTAAGCACGCACTTGAACTGAATCAGGTGGGGGGAGAGAGCCATATCAGTAACATCTTTAGAATTACATACATTGTGCTCGTATTGGTTCAACAAGGTTGTCGTTATTATTTAGATAATATAACCCCCATTCTGAAGATTCCAGAGTGGGGACTACAAAGATACTAAGCCCTGTCCCCTGTGCTCATTTTTTGTGAAGTATGAGTATACATGCTTTGTTTATGCTATTTAAAGTTAGATGCATGACTAATAACAACAATATAAGAAAGATTTATGGACCTAGAGGTCTGACGATAATTACATAACATACGTTCAGATCCGGTACATAGGAGTAGGATAGTTGAACCTCTACTCATATAATTGATTGTTTCTGGACTTAGTGTCCTTTATACAGTGGCAAGATTCTGGTTGTGATACTTTTTGGAGAACCCAATTATAATTATAAAGAGAATGTAATGTGGTTATGGTTTTTTAGAAATTTTAGAAACGTTTTAGCACTGTGGACATAATACTATTTTGTTTGTATTTAAAAAAAAAATTGTAAATGGTAGTGTGGATAGAGAGAAATATTGCGCATACAATTTTTCATAAATGAATTTTGTTCCATCACATGTACACATGACTTTGTGCTATTTCCTATGAAGAGACAATTATTGCGAAAGGTCCTGATGAGGGTGGTGCAAAATTTGTGAGCACACCGAAACGGCTCGACGCTCCAGTGGTGTTAAATTTGAGGAACTATTGAGTCAGAAATCTTTCAGAATTATATGACTCTGATATAGATTCAATGGAATTAATGTTTTGTTGATGATTTTTAATATGTCACTTGTTGTTGTCTCTTTTTGTTGATTAACCTATTATATGAATTGTTTTTATGAATTGTGGAGAGTGTTTGCTGTTTTGAAAGAATTGTATTAGTGATCAGTGTTGATGTATATTGAATATGTTTATGTGATTTTTAGATTATACTGTGATTTTGTGTTTATAATTATGTGCTGGGTTCTCTAAAGTACACACCTATGTATGTGATTTATATTACATATGGTTTAATATGGTTTATTGGTTGATTGTTGGTCCCAAGGGGAAAACTTTTTTGTAACATTGTTACAGTACGAACTGCTCCATGAATGTGGCTGATGAAAAACGAGGGTCTTCTGCCCTGGAAAATACATGCCCTCCCGGGAAAAGGTCGCCAATAGTGTCTACCCCCAAGCGAGCCAGTGTCCTTCTAGTCAGAGCTTCAAGTGTCGGCGGTAGCCATGGGTTAGCTGATATTGGTATTGCTGGTGAGTATAGTATCTCCCTTCCAAGTCTTCCTAAGGAGCTTTTGCCAGGTCCAACAGGCAGTAGAGATCGTTTGAATGTCACATGGGTCCCATGGGAATCCCTTGGGCAAAAATGGGTTCATGAGCCTTCACATATTTCCCCAGATAATGTACTTCCTGCTCCGCTGCCTCAGTGTATTCCGCCAGTAGGTCGGTCCTTTGCTTCAAATAGGATACATTATCACTGGGCTGTCCATTCATGTTTTCTCCATCTAATTTGACTAGATCTCCTTCCAGTCTTGCCAAGCTTTGCCTCAGATCTCTCAGCACCCCTGTGTGTATGAAAATACATACCCCCCAATGCATGCCTTAAAGGCCTCCATAGCAAATTGTGCCTGGAAACTGATCCTGTATTGTTGGCAAAATAATCTACTATTGTTGTGCGCAGTTCTTCTATAAAGACTGTGTCTCTCAGTGCCATGTTAGGGAATCTCCATTGCCTCTCGATCCCTCTCTCTGCTGGGATCTGTAGCGTCAGGAGAACTGGAGAGTGATCCGATAGGGTGATGGGAAATTGCACTATTGTCTAAACCCAAGGAAGCAGCGGTTTCGATATTAGCCAATAGTCTAATCTCGTCCATGTGTTATACTGTTGCGCATAGTGAGTGTATTCAGTGCTCTGAGGGTTAAAGTGCCGCCATACGTCCCTTAACTCCCAACTGTTACAAAGTTATGTCAGTGCCAAACAGGACTGGGGCTTGTTCACAGGGAATTCGGCAGAGCTGTCTAACCTGGGCTCTAACAATATATTCAAGTCCCCCCCAGTGAAATGTGGTCGGTTTCGAAAGTGTCTAATTGTGTCTGCAGCTGTTCATAAAAGGTCGGATCATCCGTATTTGGAGAGTATATATGGGCCAGTTAAACTCTGTGCCCTGCCAGTGTTCCAGTTACCAACAAATAGCGACCACCAGGGTCTGTGAACGTTGCAGTGTGTACAAAGAGTAGTCATTTGATAATCAATATTACTATGCCACGAGCCTGCGTTCGAAAGTATGAAAAGAACCTGTGGGGGCTCTAAGAGGTTGCAAATTTAGGGGGGACGGAATGGGACAGATGTGTTTCTTGCAGATAGACGACAATATCTACATTGGGCTGGCGCACATATTGAAGGACAGACCGGCATTTCTTTTGGTTATTAAGGCCTTGTACATTCCATGTCAACACGGTGTATCTCTAACTTAAGTGCCATTAAAAGTAGTTAAGTATACTATGTCGCTTTTGTGATTGCAGACAATATGTATCACTGTCAATTGAAGTAACATAACTTTATCTCTGAACAATTTAAACAGTTCTATACCCCTCCCCTCTCCCCCATCCCCACCTCGCGGCTGTCCCCTAGGTGTCTCCCCTATGTACCCAAGGATTAACTGTTGATTTGTACAGCGCCTACATGGCGTGATTCCCCACTTCAACACCATTGCGATCCCACTGAGGTAGGGGCAACGCCACGTCGGCACCTCGCCCACTAGTGTTGTTTTAAAACATCCAACCAATTACAAATTTCCACTATTTATGTAGCAATAACCTCTCACCCTTGCAAAGACTTGTCACTTATCTGAAATAAACAGCAATGACATTCTGTACATGCAGATCCAGGCTTTCAAAGGTTCAAATCAACTGGCCGTAAACAGGTCCGCACTCATGCCTGATTGGGCTCCCTGCGATGCTCCCTCAGGAATGCGCCACAGTGTAGACCTACTACCCCGTGTGCTGCCTGCAAAAGACCATGACCTCCTCTGGGTTATCAAATACTTTGGTCTTCCCATTTACGTCTACCCTGAGTCTTGCAGGATATAACATCCCATAGCGAAGGCCCAATTTGCGAACTGCAGCCTTTTCCACTCCTGCGAACTTGCGCCTGGCGACTTGCACCAACACGGTGAAGTCTGTGTATAAGGAGATATTGGATCCCTGCCAGTTCAAAGTTTCAGTTTCTCTAGCAAGCCGCAGTGCTGTATCCCTGTCTTAGAAATTTAACAATCTTGCCAAGATCGGTCGTGGTGGGCATCCAGGGTTGGGTTTAGGTACCAGTGTTCTATGTGTACGTTCAACTGTGAATGTATTTTTGAATTGTTCGGATCCAAATAAATCGGTCAGTAGATGTTCGACAAATTGATCTAATCTCCCGGTGTTGGTGGATTCTGGGATTCCCATGATTCGCACGTTGTTGCGACGACACCTCTCTTCCAAATCTTCATTCTTGGCCGCAACTGTCTTGGTTATATGTTTAGGGCGTTCCATGTGTTTAGTAGTTTGGGCCGCTCCGTCTTCCAGATCCGACACGCGCCCTTCTACTGTGTCCAGTCGGGTGTCGTGCCGATCGATCTGTTCACCAAGCCCCTCGAGCCGTTTGTCTAGTGTGTCGAATCTGGTATCTAGCACTTTAAATACTGATCGCAGTTCCAGAAGGAGCGTAGCCGTGTCTGGGAGATCAGCTCCTCCTGTTGTGCCGCCAGTTAGTTTGCCTGCCTTGCCTGAAGTTTGGCGGTCTTCCATTGCTTTGGACACTTCGAATTGCAACAGGCGCTGTTTAGGGTCTTTGTGCACCATCCCTTGTAGCCTCTCTCTTCACTCTCATGCAGACAACGGTGCAGTGGCTCACGTGCACTCTACGTGCTGGGCCTCCCCTTCAAACAGTTATTTCAGTATTCAGACAGTTCTTGATTAAGGTAATAATGATGCTCACAGCCGTAGTGATTGTTGGTCATAGCGTCTTTCTGTGAGGGGCCGCTCTTTACATAGGTCTTATCCAGTCTCCCCGCTCGTGCTGCACTGCCTCTGAAGAATGCGTGCCCTTCTCCAAACTCTCTGCTATGCTGGGGTGCTTTAGTGTGAAATGATGTAGCCTGCTGCGTACTTCGTGGAAATAATATTCTGGTCTGCGATCCGCTCTTGCGGTAACTCTTTGCTCCTACCTTCCAGCCTTGCAGCGCTTCATCTATTTCTTCTGTGGGATCTCTAAGCGGCCGGAACCGCGCTGATTCAGAGCTTGTTATTTCTCTGGACGCGCTTTATACTTGCACGCCACTGTCACTATCGTACACCTCAGTCGGGTCATCCACGCACAGCGCCATGCTCCAGGCTGCAACCCCTCTCCCGCCAGTTGCGGGCACTCACCGGGGGAACAGCAAGGGGCCGACTGGGTCCTCCGCCGCCGCCTCATCTTCATGGCTCATAAGTCTGCTCACATTCTCGCTGTTGTTTTTCTCCAGTCTGATCCGTCACATCTTAGGCACCATTTTGGAATGTACTGAGTGAGCGAGTTTTCATACAATTACTCGGTCACACAGCAACGCTGGATGTTGGCGCCAACGTCAGCAGGCGCCCCAGGTGTTCCGATGGCGGGATCTTGTTGTTCCAGTTGGTTTCGATGCATTTTACTGCCACATTAGTTGATTGTGCATGGGGCTTCTACGGAGCTTCCGCTCCAAACAGCCATTACAGTCGCTGGTCCGGCCACGCCCCTCAATTAGTGCTAATATATTAATATATTTACAATGATAAGTTATGCCTTCCCTTTTTCCATGATTCATTTGCAGCTTTGGGTTCAAAGAGTAGAATTCAGTGCGTTTGAGCCAGGGCTGTGAAGAGGATGCTCTAAATCCAGGAACCCATCACACAAACTGAACTGAAACTCAACCCAATTAAAAATGGGTGCTTCTGGATTGGAGAGGGAAATCAAGATTTTCCAGTAAACATGGTGCCCTCAGGACTGGTGTGGCACGTACTTACTTTAATGGGCTAGTCTAATTTAGGGCTAGGATGAAAGACGATGTTTGAATAGTGATCTTAAGAAAGAGAAGGTGCAGAACTATGGTACCAAAATAGTTCAGAGTAACCAGCCACAGTCAACAGAAAGGAGGGGAAGAGTGTTCAGGAACCTTCTTCGAACAATACTGTTGTTGCAATGTGTGGCAAAACTAAGGGCTCAATTAAGTCACAACGTCTACGGAGTTAACCTCCCCACCAACATAGTGCTCTGCCCGTATTATTTATATGTGGACGGACCTTAAGTTTGACCACTGTCACTTTTTATTTTTGAAAAAAAAAATATCCCTTTTTGACAGTTTCTTTTTTAAAATAAAAACAGAAAACTGTTTGTTACCAGGCTCCATCCCACTGGTGGATCCCTGTGCCAAGCAGTAAAATGCATTGACAGGAACGGCCGTGAAGGCGGTTCCTGGCAATGCTTTATAATTAGGGCTCCCAGTTTTATTGTATTTATTTTTTGGCCATTTCCGTCTGTATTTATCCATATTTATATTTTGGCCATTTTATCTGTATTTAATTATATTTATTTTGTGTTTTGCGCATAAGTGAAGTTGTAAAAATGTACATTTCCAAATCTATTTAACTGATAGATGCACACTCATACTTTGATGTCTGTTGTGTTTTAGCTATTTAAGCTGCCAAATATTACATGACAATGCATCCAATTGTAAATACTAGCATTATACCATAAGTGAATATTGACATATGCTGTTATTTAAAGAAATTTCATCCTGCTATTGAATTTCCCATGCTGTCCATCTGCTCTGCTGCTGGCCTAAAATTCATGAAGGACAGCACAGAAAGTCACTTAAAACTAGCACAATTTTCTGTGTTTATTCACTTTTGAAATTAAATGCAGACAGAAAACACATTGCTTTCTTTCTTTATTTATCTGTAACAATCCGTAAAAACGGGAAACAGGGAGCCTTATTTATATTTGACCACCAGTTCGGCGGCAATTGATAATTAATGCTCCCTATATTTTGTTTTTATTGGTTTTTACAGATAAATACAGACAGAAAACAATGTGTTTTCTGTCTGCATTTATTTTTTAATGTGGATAAATACAGAAAATGGTGCTCCTTTAAGCAAATCTAGTACTGTCATTAATGAATTATAGCCTAACAGCTGATCAGCTGGACAGCATGGGAAATGAAAAAACAGGATGAAATTTCTTTAAATAATGGCACATGCCAACATACATTTGTGGTATAATGCTAATATTTACCAGTGGATGTATTTTTATGTGATATTTGGCAGCTTAAATAGCTAAAACACGACAGACATCAAAGTATGAGTGTGCATTGATCAGTTAAATAAATATGGAAATGTACAGTTTTACAACTTCATTTTTATTCAAAACACTAAATAAATATGGATAAATAAAGATAAAAAGGCCCAAAAATAAATATGGAGAAATACAGACGGAAATGTTAAAAATATAAATACTATAAAACCAGGAGCCCTATTTATAAATCTGGTGGTCAGACCGTACACCAGGGTGACAGAGTAATTTACAATGTTGCCCTGACGGAACAATGGGCTGTCTTCCCAAATAAAAATCAGCCAATAAGGGGCCGATTCCGATCTGGGTCGGAAATCACTCCAACCGAGCCGGTTCTGGGGTGTTTTCCGACCGAACCGGACTCCTGCAGTCCGATCGAGCAAATACGATGCGGCCGTATGCTGTCGGACTCGTTTCGGTCGGACTCCCATTGAAGTCAATGGGAGCCAGTCGTACAGCGCGTACATGGGCACCCATTGACTGAATGGGTACGTTCCGGACAAGTGCGCCCCCTACACTGGGTACGCGTCAGTGCCATTCGCACCGTACATGCCTGTGTTGGGGAGACCCATAGGTCTCCCCCTGTATCCAAGCCGTAAGGCTGCGGGTAACAGGGGGTCCCATGCGGACCCCCAAAGTACAGCTCCAGGAGCTATTGCGAGCTGGAAGCTCTGACTCGATCCAGCTGTCCAAATCGAGCATCATACTGGCTCGGTCGGATTTTGCCTCCATTGCACGCCACGGTTAGCTTACGGCCGGGTCGTACGGATCGGTTCGGACCCAGAAACAATTCGGAGGGAAATTTTGCGCTTGTTCGCATCGTACTTCGTCGTCCGGACCCGTGTACGAACCGGATGGAAATTCAGCCTCCGAATCCCACCGGCTAATCCCGAACCCGATTCGGAGCCCTTCCGACCAAAATCGGAATCGGCCCCTAAGTGTTTTCTACCAGCTCATAAGGTAGGTCTGCAGGAGGTTAGTCGAGGTGGCAGGATATGCTCCACAGCAGATGCAGTCTTTGTCTAATTCTGTAAGTTGTTGCCTCTATTGTGAAGGAGATTAAGCAAATATACCGTAATATCTTATGTGTGTGGTGGCATTCTTTTTCTTTTTTAATGCAGCTGTTATATTTTAGAATTCCCTGCAAGTGTTTGGAATGCTGTGTTGTAAAACAATACTGGTTGTTGTCCTACCTGCTGTCACACGAAGGGTGGCCCGTTTGCCTCTTATTCTACTCAATATATAGACATGTGAAACCTTCAACCATGTCTTAGCAAATTTTAAGTTGCCTGGTTACTACAGATACTTTAGATGTATTCCAGTTCATCAAGACTGCTGATCCTTGTAGTTCTTTGGGCATGGTCTTGCCTAATGTTATCTTCCACCCAAGATTCAGTCAGCTTGGTCTGTCCAGGAGGTCAAGGGTGCTTCTCTTAAGCAGAACAAATTATCTTCTTCTATGCAGGGTGAAGCAGAAGGCCCTCTTTCTCTGGATTTAGGCTCCTTCTCAGCATTGGGTGAAACAGCATAAAGTTCTAGTTCTGGTATGTTGTACTTCTCTTGGTAGTGCTGCAAAGCCTTGGATGATGGCAAGGCAAATATGAATTAATGCCTCAGAAGGGCCAGCTTTTGTGGTAAACTGGGGGCACTGAAAAGAAGCCAGGTGCCTATCATAAGATGTACAACCCACAAACATGAGAACTTCATTCATACAGAGCAAGGAACAGCTTCACTTGTATTGTTTTGGTCTTGTTACAGTGAAGGGAGAGTAGAGCACAAAATGGCTACCAGAATAGGTATTTGAACATTTCAGAGCAGGCAGTCAAAGTGGGATTGGGATTTTGCTGTTTAGATCTGTGATGAGTGTAGGCAGCCTCACTAATATCCGCCAATGGATTTGATCCAGGAATGTCTCTTGGCTAAATGTAGATTGCATTTCAGAAACCAGGCAACAGTGAAACTTTAATGGGGTCTCCAAGTTGCAGCCACCCTGCGACAACGAATCCAGGATGACATGTACCCTGCAGCAAAGACCCACTATTTTGTGCAGCATGACGTTTTTTCTCACACAAGACACCATTCCTGCTGCTGCTGCTTGTAAATGTGATCACACAACATGTATGCATTATACAGAGAAAGACCCCATTTATGGTAGACAGAGCAAGTGCTCCATGAGGTAGTCAGGAGACTGTTTCTCGTCAGTACAAGTGATAGAGCCTGCACCCTTATACAATCAAATACGCAAGCATCATTGTCAGTGTCATCCTAGCTTGGCATGAGCGCTGCAGATATCCATCACTATAGGTGGAAGCATTACTAAAATAATGTGTATAACACAGATACTTTTAGGGGATTCAGTCAGACCTCATCCATTAATCTGTGGTTGGTGTCATTAAGTTTTTTCTTCCACACACTCCAGCATACATTAAGGGGCAATGTATCAGCCACCGACTGACTCGACTACGAGTTACGGCTTGCTTCCCTTTTATGAGGAACTCATCCACACCCAAATTAGCTCCTTCAGTGCCGTGGAAAAATATGGTAAGACAAAAAACTTTTTTGCTTGTGACAAATGATTTTTTTTTTAGATTGATGAGGGTCCGGCATATTCCGAAACAAAAAGTTTTGCAAAAACATGACAAAACAAAAATTGCCAGAAGGTGGGCGGGCAACTCCAGACCTATCGGCATGCCAATGCTTGTTTACTGTTAGCCTAATATTAAAACAAACATTGCCTAAACAAGTTCACATCCATTCATTCTTTCATACCATGCAAAACACTTTTACAGCGTCTATTTACAAGCTCAAAACTGCCCAATTTGCAACATGGACCAGTTTTTTTAGATAGCAAATTCACTAATGGGGACCACTTTTATTTTGGTGCCCGGACCTATTTTCTGTCCCAGTCCAACACTGTAGATTGGACGGCCATCAAAACCATAGGAAAACCCTCAGGAAAGTTGATAGCTATTGAGTTGTTTGGGTGTCAGACCTCAAGGTATTTATTTATTTATTTTCACACCTTTCACAAAACCTCTAGCTAGAGTGTGGCATCACTCATCTGTCTGGGTTACTTTACGGAACAACTCTGGCCAGGCCTCTGCCACAGATCCATGTGAAATTCCTTAAGTGCAGTATTTTTTTCTGTGTGGTGATAAGACCTGCCAAATGCCTGGGGTGTTGGGCACACTGATGACCAAGTCTTCCTATGACAGCATTTTCCCGTAGGATAGGACTCTGTTCATGTCAGGGATTTGTCCCAAAGGTTGTACGTTCTAGTGGGTACAAGAGATTGTCATTTTTTTCGGTTTCGTATCTCCTCCTCAGTTCAATTATTCATTTTTTTGAAAAACCAATAAAATATTTGAATCGTGAAACGACCAGGAGATGAGCACATCCAGAATGGGCAAATACTAAATTAAAAAATGTGCATTGAAACTTGGCAGCCGAGAAACCTAATCAAACAATAAAAGAGAAGCCAAATTCTTTAAAGATTTTTTGTTTTTAATTTCATATTTAGACCAGCCACAGATTTCCTCAGAGAGAGAACCGACTCCCTGTAAGCACACTGCTGCGGGTATATTTTCCAGCGGGACTCGCCAATGGCAAGGTCAGTTCGATTGTATTTTCGGACCCCAAAGCAAAATCATATAATTTTTTGTGGCTACCCTTACTTTGGAACATGGCCAGATTTGATGCGTTTAGTTGCAATGTGGTGCCCCAATATGGTTCCTGTCTAAAGCGACTGCAACCTGTTGTCTTAGTATATTACTGCTGGCTTTGAGTGGGATGCCCTCGTGTTTTTGTTATTGTTTTTTTATTTAGATTTAACACACCCTATCTCCCTCGAAAGATTTGTAGACCACCTGCAGTATCAAACATGACACCGTTTTCAGGTCACAAAGCAAGGCATTTTATGGCACTGCTGCACTCACCGGAAAAAATGTTAGGGGAATTGCTTAAGTCTTGTGTGCTGAAATTATTTCAATAGTATTTATTGAATTTAATTGATAAATGAAAGTAACTCTCTGCCGTCCTTGCAGTCAACATAATGAACGGGAGCGGCCCACAGCAGGCAGCTACGCGAAGAAAGATCTCGAAGGAGCTGACTCGAAAACGCTCATTTAGATTAACTTTACAGGCCTCCTAATGGACGTCTTGAAAAGAAATTAATGCAGCCGGTGTATTACAAGCCGGAGAACCGCTCGCGCTCGAGGTTGCAGGGGTAACCCCCAGACTAACTTTACACCTGCTCCGCTAATATGCATATGCAAGACGAAGAGGCCGCAAATTAGAATCTCTTTGACATGACACAGTGTTCATTACTGAAATTAAATAGAATGTCCATCGCGCGGGCTTTGTTTTATCTCCCCAGCATGATGCGCGGCCATAGGGGGGACGCGTCTGCTGCTACCCCTCCAGAACGAGCCGTGCCTGCTTCAGAAGAGACGCCATTTCGGTGCTCGGCACCTGCGCGCGCCCGGGCAAAGCATAATTTACACTGGACAATTTCCTGTCAGGACTGAATTGCCTCTTAGAGCTGCGACGCCAATAAAATTCCAATTGCATATTATCAGGCCGCCCCGCCATCTATTATGGGTTCAATTCATAAAGGCACCCCCGGTGCGCCATAACAATATCCTCATGAGTGGAAAGCACCTAGAAAGGCCATTGGTTTCCTAATGGGCGGCGTGTTGGGAATGCTAGATTGTTTTTTGTGATACATATTTCGGTAGAATATATTATTGCAATTATTATTTTAATATGATAATTATTGTTGTTTTTATTATTAAAATCACTATTATTAATGTTATTATTGCCATTATATCGTCAATGGTGTGCTGATCTAAAGTAAGTTATGGAATTTCATTAGTTCAATAGAGCACAAAATACGCTGCAAAATCTTGCATTAAAAAAAGTTGGCACACACTTTATTAGCTGTAATGGTAGTAACAATGCCCATAATAAACGTGTATATGGTCATACTACGTTATAACGTAGTTTACTTTGGCAAAATATAGTGGCTTCTGTGCAGCAGTGCTCCGAGAAAGCTTTTGCCACTAATTCTAGGAAAAAAGGAGGATGGGTGTGGGGTGGGGTGAAAGAAATTAGGCGTTAAATATATGAGATGAAAGGAAGATATTTATCTCAGTGTTGCTGAAGTAAAGCAGAGGTTTAGGGTTACTCTGGTAGAGTATGATTAGAATGCTAGTGGAGAAGGGGGCTATATTAGAAACCATGAAAAGATCTGCCCACTGCTCAGTGGAAGTAGAAAACTACAGACCAAACCACAGATACCAATTACATTGGCAAACTACAAACCGACCAAACCACAGATATCAATCACATTGGCAAGTGTGTTAGACACAGTGCTTAATTTGAGCCAGTGGTTACCGTGACGCCCACAGAAACTCACTTTTGAGGACTGCCACTTATTTTTGCTCATCAGACATTTAAAGAGAGCAACAGAGGGTAACACATACAAAGGGGAAAGAAGGAAAAAGGCAAAGTAGGAACCAACAAAACTGAGATAAAGAGCAGGGAGATTCTGGTCGTGGATTCAAGAGGCATGAGGAGGATTTAAGGCGACGTAGACTTGGGGGCATATTTACAAGGAATTGGCGTAGGGCAGAATCGCAAATCATTTTGCTGCACTGCCCTAAACCAATTTGAAAGGACAGGAATGCAGCGTATTTACAAGCTATGATGCATTCCTCTCCTTTTAGCCAGGGCCAGCGCTCATTTTGCAGGTATGTGCCATCGCAGGCACCCATGCCCATGCTACAGAGGTGTCTGTGTTGTTGGCACAATTGATTTTGTGCAAGAAGGGACACAAAAACAATCACAAGAGGCATTTTCATCTTTCTATGTCTGATGAAAGAACAAAGAGAAATGTAAACATTTCTCCTCGATATGCCTGCTCCAGGGAGGCGCAAGGTTTTGGCACGGCCCCAGGTTTACCTGATGTTGTAAATCTGGGGCAGCATCAAATCCCATGGGTGTTGCGTGGGAACACCCACAGCAATGCCCATGGACCACCTCTTTCACCCAGAGTAAGGCAAAGCAGCGACTTGCGCTGCCTAGCCTCACTCCATATCTACAATGCCAAGAAAAGCCATGCAGGGTGGCTTTGCGTGGGCTTGTAGATATGGCTAAGCCCTGTGTGCCTCTGGAACGTCACAAAAAATGACATTCCTGCGGCACGCTGGGCTTTTAAATATGCCACTTGATGTTTGGTGTGCAAACATTTAGTAGCACAGGCTTTTCTAAACAGAGCTCTGGGCACCGACATTCATTCTTCTACAAATAAAGCACTGATTAGACAGCAAAAACAGAGTCGTCCATTGGTAGACAGGAATAAACCCTACCACTACGTGACCTCTCTGTGAACTTAGAGACCATTAACCATTCCTTTCTACAAGAATACCTAGTGACATTTCAAGAAAACCCAATTATGGTTCTAGCGGTTAGCCCATCCTTCCTCTACTCTATGAACACAAAGGGTTAGCCCTGAACCCTAGACCCCTTTGGGGACAAAATAAGCCCAAAGGGACCTCCAGGGATAATGTTATAGCTTGTTGGTAAACCTGCCCTCCAAGTACATCATGAACAGTTATATTTCAGCCCACTAGAGACTTTAGACAGCAAGAATGTGACCAGCCAGTGCAAAAGCACAAAACCTCTCCCCTTTTGTCCTAAATATTTCCCATTTTCCAGCCACTCCTCTGTCCCTCCCATTTAATACAAAAACGTATGCCTACATGTGCAAATGTCTCTGCAATTGATGTCCACATTAAAGGTAGTTGAGGCTGAGGCAGAGACCTCTGCACGTAGGTCTGTGAGCAGTATTTTGTAGTATGTTAGTAAAACGTTTGTAATACTACTAAAAATACTAAAAAATACAGTTTGTGAGCAAGCCCTTGTATGTTTTTTCAGTTCCTGGAGTAAGATTGTGGTAATATTGTCTAGCTAAGATTCTCTAATCCAGTGTACAATTATGGAAAACTAAGAGATCTTTCTAATGTCTGGAGCTCAAATGCATGGATGAGGAAGACCACAAGGCAAAAAAGTGAAGCCCTGCCTTAAAACGCTTAAGATGACTGATGCTTGACAGAACTTTTATCTCTATCTTTAAAGCTTTATCTTTAACTATTTATGGCCACTTGTTTGTCAGCCTCATTACTGATTGCTGATAAGGGGTGGTGTATATCACTGTGATGCAGGGATGATGTAGTGCTCAAATGTTTCCTAACTGTTGAGCTGATCGGCCTGACAGGGAATATTCGCCAGCCCAAAGCCATTTTTTCTCCTTGCGTAGTGGACGCGACCAGACGACATCTTGGTTGGCGGTCAAATCAGTGCTTAATTTGTGCCGGTGCTTTCCGGTGCTTAGCACCGGCACTTACTTTGCAGGGCCGGGTCTACACGAGTCTGCTGCACGTGACGCCACATATGATATTATGTACCTCACTGACTCGGCGCACAGTGTTCTTCTCCTTTCTCGAGTCCCTGAGAAGAACGTTGCGGCTGTGCGAGCCTGAGCCAACAAGATTCTGATTGCATTACTCCTTTTGTGGCCCTTAGTTAAGTGTTGCCGCTGGGCGGGACACTGAATGGGCAATTTGGGCTGGATTTGGCCCGGCAGGTGAAGGGTCTCTGCGGCAGCCAGGCAGCGCGCGCAGGTTTCGTTCCAGATTGCCACGCCCCGGCAGCCCACGAGTCTTCAGGAGCATTCAAGTGCGCTCGGCGTTGAGAGCAGCAGAAACACCACACCAGGCCTATTTCAGTGAATTAAGGCAGTGCCAGGGCCTACTACGTAACCGTGAGTAATAACCAGCAGGCATGTCCATTGCCAAACCAACGCTGTTTTTTTATTTGTGTTTTAGCGCGGTGATGTGACGCTCGTGTTTTGATGATAATATTGTGCTGCGCCACAAGCCTGCGCTACTGCCTCTGCCTTGCCTACTGTAGCGGCGGCCATACACAGTGAGATATATTTACGCATCATGACGAAGGGCCCGGCCGGCCGGGGCTAAATGAAAGGCCCTGCCCAGCGCCTGAAGTTTCCTCCATGCTCCCGCTCCCCTAACAGTTAGCAGCTTCAGGGTTCTATTTATCAATAGTTAATTATGATAGTGCGCCTGCCCCCTGCCTACCACGTACCCGTAATAACCTTACAGTACTGCTAGCCGTGCACTGACTGAGCCATGCCCAACCAATGCTGCATTTTTTTGGGGCGGGACGGTGATGATGATGCTGCGCCACTACCTCTGCCTAACCTAGTAGCAGACGCTGGCCGCACACACATATATCATTTAAGGATGACGGGCCCCGCCGGTCGGAGTTTAGTTAAAGGCCCCAGTCCTCCTCCAACAGGAGGAACTGGAGTGTTGGTCCATTCGGGGGACGCAGGTCACTCCTAGGGGCTGTGAAGGAGCCTGTATGAGAGTACTGGCTGAGCCCGGCTTAGAATGAAAACAGTGCACTAGGGGTCCCCAGCTGCAGGAGCAAACAGAAGTATGTTGCTCTCGCTGTATATATTTATTTGTTTGTAGTTTTTTATACCGTGGACCAGTCCCCCAAAGTAACATAATATGAAAATCTATAAAAGGTTCTCTTTCTTCTATTGTCCCTCTGATTTACATTCGTCTTAGTTACACTGGTGCCCCTCTCATACTCCATACATGTGCTGTGATTGTGCACTGTCTTCTCCGATCCCATCCGTGGTAGCTTACGTTTCCTTATATCTTTATTAGCTTGAAATTCGGTTCTGGAACTTGTAGTGTTTGAAGACGGACTCTCTTTCGTCTCGAGAAAACATGCTGAGCTAAAAATTGCTTGCACACTTAAGTAGAGTCGGTATTTATTCCTAGCTCTTGTCCAGTAAGGCTGTTGCAGCTCTCGATCTGAGTAACCAGCAGTTTCCTGCCAGGAATGGATCCCTCCCCTCCCCCCCCCAAAAATTGGTTCATCACCACGTCTGGCCTGCAAAGGGTTAATTTTCCGTGCTTCTTTCCTCAACTCAGTGCTCACAGGGACTCTGACGGTATGATGGTAGTAGTGTACTTGAAGGGGATGGCTGCATAATTATTACAATTCAGGGCCTGTGAGTTTTCACTAGCCTTCTGTGTACCATTTTGATGTTTGCAGTTTGCGTGTGAACTATAAAAATAAATAAAACTCATCGCTCCCTTCGTGAATGGCATATTCTGTGTATCTGTGATGTTGTTATGTGGAGAAATTATATATGTTAGTCTGTAAAAAGAACAAAAACATTAGCAAGGCTTGTGATTAGGTCATAATGCTTGAGAGTGCATTCCTCTGCTCTGCCTATAAGTGCAAATTAATCCACAGCCAGTAGTGGCTTTACACTGAATCATCTTTTTGCTGTTTGGGATCTGGCATTAGTAGATGTATTTCAACAATCTTTAACACACTGCCGTATGCAGCGTCTAGGTGCGTTCCGTTCACTTGTGATTGAGAAAGCAGCCAGTTTGTTAAGTGAGACTGCAGTTAGCGCTGGCGCCTTTATGTTCCACTTCTAATATACCTGGAAGTGCAGCCATAGTGAGTTGCTGAACTCCCCTCTTTAATTTCAGACAGTGCAGCTACTCTTTCTAGTGCCTACAATTACTGTTATATCTACTGTATGGCAATATTTGTATTTTCACATGGTTCTCCATTTAACCAAAACCGACTGTTACTGAGTTTATATGTGTTATGAGCGCTGGCACATTCTGGGTATATATGAATATAAGTACTGGTGAGTGTGGACTAAACCTAGTTGGGAAGTTGGTGCCTGTGACCGCGATGGAAAGGTAGATTATATATGCTTTCCCAGTGCTTAATTTGAACTGGCTGTTGCAGGTGGGGCTCACCAGCACTTATTTTGGGGACCACTACCTATTTTTCTTAATCAGACTTTCACCCAAAGCAGAGAGACAAAAACATAAAAAGGGGAAAGAAAGAGGGAGAAAAATATGGAAAAACAGTGACACATGAGGAAAGCAGTAATGAAAAAGAATGTGCACGAATTAAGGGAAAGGGTTGGCTGGAGCTGTTCAATGGAGATCTATATGAAGTGCTGACATTCTGTGAAACAAAGAGATAGACCTTTCCAAGTGGGGATAGCATGTAATCCTGACCTAAAAAAGTTAAAAGGCATCTCCCTTTAAACATTGTCTCTCTTACATTCCTTTGAGATAGGGACTGTAGAGCACCCAATACTTGTAACTGTCATGCTGCTTCACTTCAGCCACCATTTTGCATGGAAGCTCCCATATTGCATCTGTCCAGGGTCCACTAAATGAACCTTTGCCACCATGTGCTAGTCTTCTCAAACTTGAGAGTCAGAAGTGCCCGTTGAGGATGTGGGTGGGGCTTCTAGAGTAAGTGGGTGGAGCCCAGGGAAGTGGGTGTGGCCTCCTAAAAAAAATTTGAGCACCTGCACTTCATATTTTACAAATTAAGCACTGGGTCAAATTGTGGTCTAGCTGCTACTAGGCATGTGCAGGCCAGAGGATGCCTATTTAGGGCTGCCTGCAGCGCGTTTGCTGAGTGGGTGTGCCAAAGACACACCAAAGGCAAGCCCGTCTGTGTCCAAACGCACACTAGACACTAACAGTGCCAGCCGCGCTGTCTGTCAGACTATCAATACAGATTTGTATCCAGAAATGGGTAATACAGATCGTCTTTTTATACTCCCACTATAATCTAATAAAAATTGGTGGGACTTGGTTAGGCCCAGAACAGTTTTGCACTGTGTACAGCAGGGTCTAGGTCATGCATCTGATCATGAATATATGATTGGGCTGTCAATGAGGCACTCACAATAGAATCCTTGTCCATTAAAACAGGACTCAGGCCTGTTCTGCACCTTAATTAATGAGTTTTCGTTAGTAAAAAATGCAGTAGAAATTCACAAGTTAATTGCAATTGATAGATTAGATGTGTATGTATGTATGTATAGGCATTTATATAGCGCACTACTTACCCGGAGGGTCCCAAGGCGCTTCGACCGCTGCGAAACCCTTCTTGGCTTCCCTGAGAGATGGTCCCTTAATGGGTATCTCCAGGGTGAGACCAGGCATCCCCGGCGGTCTGGTGGGGCCGTTAGTGAAGATGAGGCAAGCTAATGCCCAGAGTTGCCGAGTGTGATCGCTGATCAGAGTGGGCACTGAGGCGAGAGAATTATCGAGTCCGCTGACCCTGGTCCAGAAACCTATGATATTTTCCATCTGTCCCATCCTGTTAGAAGAGGTGGAGGGTTTCCTATTATTTTTAAAGAGGGATTGGAGGTTATGCCTCTTACACTTAACCGTTTCCCTTTCATTGTGGTTTTGGAGCTCCCTTTCTCCTACAGTTTCCATGGGTGGCATCCTTTGTTACTGTCCTCCTGGAGCATGCGCTAGCTTTGCTAATGGACTTGTGGGCTCTTTCGCCCCTGTATTAGCATCAAGTGACTTTCTCCTGCTAGGCAATTTTTAAAGGGTGGAGCTTGATAACAACACGTAAACAGCTGATTTGATCAGGACATTAGTGTTGTTAGACCTTCACCAAAGGGTCTCTGCCATCACATCAGGAGAGCCATATGCTTGACCTAATTTTTGCTCTGAAGGATCATGTGTTATATGGGGACATTGTACCTCAAGTATAGTCCGACCATTTCCTAACTTATTTTGGGATAATGCTGTTCAAGGTCAAACCTGGCTTGAAGAGGGTAAATAGAAGTCCTAACTTGGTACACTCATGGCCATAAGTATCAGCCGATGACCTTATGTCCACTTTAAGATCTAGTGAATAATTGTTGAGGGATGCTTTTGTGAATGTTGATGACAAGAACTACTCAAACTGGGTTTCATCTGCTATTGATAGTGTGGTGCCTCTCCAAGTTCCTTAGCATAAGGCGGGCTCATCCACCTGCCTCGTAGTACAAAGATACTCAGAGGAAAGCACAAATTGTTTTAAAAGGTGATGGATAAGTAGAAGATGGCCCAGATTCTACCACTGCTGAAGAAAGCAAATGCTGACCCTTTTATCTTGAGCATCTTTAACCTCATATTGTTGCTGCCTTTTCCGGGAACAATTCTGGAGTAATTTATCAATAGGCAGATTTTAAGGTTTTACAATCTTGGACAAATAACAATCCGGCTTCTGTCCAGCGCATGGGATGGAAACAGCCTTGCTATTTGACTTAGACAATATTTGAATGTCGGCTGACAGAGCCAATGCAGTAGCCTTGATTCTGCTTGACCAGTCTGCCCCCTTTGTTACACTGTTGGATGATATACTGTTATCAGGACTGGTGAAGGTAAGGAATCACAACTCATCCCTCCAATGGACCTGAGGCTAACAGACGTCTGGCTGTCGATCTCCCCCCTTTCTGCCCTGAATTTAAGGCCTTACGGCAGGGTGGTCCTCAGGTCTCCTCTTTGAGCCCCATCCTTTTAAAACTGTGCATCTGTCCTCTGGCTCAGCTTATACAATCCTTTAGGGTACGTTTATAAACTATGCGGCTGGCACTCAAAGCCTCATATCTTTTAATAATACATTGTCTAATCTCCTACACTGCCTTTCAAGATTGCATGAGGGCCAGTCGCCTGCTGGTTTATCACAAATCTCTTTGAAATGTAATGCCAATAAGACTGAAATAAATCCTGTTCTGCTCTAAGGCGCTCGGTCAGCGAGCATCTCTACACTTTGTGGCCTTCTGACGTAGGCCTCCATCACACTTGAATCTAGGGACCTGATTCACAAACTAAACTTTGTAGGATGTTTTGTAGTACTACAAAGCATACTACAAAATGCAAGTTTTACCTCTACTTAGGAGTGTAGAGCGGCAGCACACATAATAATAGGTTTGTAGTAAATGTGGGAGGTACACAGGGGAGTAGGGATTAGAAAGTGTCCAGGAGGGACGTCACCCACTTACAAAAGAGTAAACCAGTTGCTTTTCTCTGGGGATGGGGACCTGTGACATTTGTAGTGTGTTTACTCTCGGTGTTTGTGAATACTGAAAGTAGTACAAGTACTCCAAAGTGCACATTTACTCAAAAGTGTAAGTTATCTTTGTGAATCAGGCCCCGAGTTTTTATTTTGGCAGTAAATTTACTTTGTCAAGCCAGGTCAACCATTTATCCACCAATTGTTTGCTTCGTCTATGGCTGTTATGGAAAAGCTTACCTTTTTTTTTTGTCAAAGGTGTATTTTATTGAAAGAAAAAAACAGGAAAAAAAAGGTTTGTGACAATCTCGCACATCATACCTCGCAGGGGGTTAAACAAAGCAGGCGGGAGGAACAGAAATCAAGGGCAACCCCTCCCTCGGGGCCACCAGGGCTCATAAGATAAACAGTCACCACAGCTGTAGCCCAGAGATGCGTACCAGTAAATAATCATGAGTCCATAGGGTCACTGCATATGCAAAGAACCGCTACCGGCATAAGTCCTCTTGAACGAACAGCTGAGTGCCTCCCGCCACAGGCATGGCAGAAATGTCCCAACCAAACAATAACTAGAAACTTCCCTCACCCGGCCCCAACCCCCCCCCCCCGGTGGTGGCGTCCTTCGCATTCACACTCAACCTTGCACCAGCGTTCACACCTGGAAGAGATGTAGGCTCCGCAACGTAGGCGGGTATACTGCAGATGGTAATCCCCTAGATAGGAACCGAACCAGCGGACCCAAACGAAAGGCAAAATTCTTAAAATCACCTAGAAAAACCTCAGCCATGCGTTGCATGCTTAATAATCTCTACAATCTAGCATACCACGGAGAGATTGCTGGGGCCCCCTTCTTTTTCCATGCAGCCGCTAGGGTGGTCTTCGCCGCCCCAATGCACAACCAAAGGATTTTCTTATCCGCCCGAGTTTGATGTTCCAGCAAAGGGTCTCGGAGTCCTAGTAGTACATGTGCCATCGAGTCAGCCATGGGGTAGCCCAGGATGTCCTTAATGTGGGAAAGAATTTCCTCCCAGTAAGGGCGGATAGCGGGGCAATCCCACCAGATGTGGCGAAAGTCACCCAGCATGCCACAGCCCCGCCAGCATCTGTCAGAAGTGCTGGGAAACACGCGATGCAGTTTAGCTGGGGTGAGATACCAGTCCATCATAGTCTTAAGATGGGCCTCACGAAGTTCAATAGAGTGATTATGTTTTGTCAAGTCTCTCCACAATTGTGACCACTCCATATCAGATATCCCGCGGTCCAACAATTCTTCCCAGAGGCCCATATATCGCGGTCTGGGGAGGACGCTGTGGACAAGAGGTGACGGTATAGGAAGGAGATGACTCCCCGCATGCCAGTGGTCCGGGAAATGAAGGCCTCAAAAGGGGTAAGCGCTCTAGTGGCCGCGTCGCGAACTGTGGGGGAGAGCGCCCAGTGTAACAACTGGGCGTGATGGTATCGCTCCGTCGGTAGGACCTCATAGTCCCTCCTAAAGTTATCAAATGAAAGCGGTGCCTCTCCATGGAACAAATGAGTAAGGGCGAAGCAACCCCCCTTTCTCCACTCATCAAAGGGCCCCTCAAGTAAGGCAGGAGGGAACGCCGGTTTGAAATGGATGGGCGTAAAAGTGGAGGGGAACGTTGTCCATCTCTCGTCCCCGGCGACCGAGTCCCACACCTTCAGGGTGGTTCCGGTTTGAGTGCTAATATATACATTTTTAGGTCTGTCCCCCCTAGGGTTCCAAGCTAAGTCCCATATCGAACGTCCCGCCACACTCCTGTCCATATGCAGCCAGTGTTGTTCCGACAGGGGCTGCAACCATTCCACCATCACCCTAAGCTGCGCCGCTTTGTAATAGAGAAGCACATCCGGGAGGCCAACCCCTCCCTCCCCCCTCGGGCACCTAAGAGTGGCAAAGGAAAAGCGAGCTCACCCACTTTGCCAGATAAATCGAAGCATAAGGGTTTTAACACTGCGAAAGAAGTCAGCGTCCACGACTATGGGCAGCGCCTGGAAGAGATATAGCAACTTAGGAAGGAGCGTCATTTTGATCGCGTGTATCCTCCCTAACCACGAGATGTATAGGGGTAGCCATCGTCTCAGATCTGAGCGGATGCGCGCCAGCAGGGGAGGGAAATTGGCAACGTACAGCTTCCCCACTGTGGGGGTAAGGTGAACTCCCAGATACAAAAGGGAAGAAAGGGTCCATGGTAAGGGAGACAGCGGGTGGAGACGGTCTACTTCCGCCAAGGAGAGCGTGAGGTTTAAAATAACAGACTTGTCGTAGTTGACTTTAAAGCCCGCTACCGCCTCAAAACGTGCCAGTTTGGTCTGAACATGCGGGAGGGAAGTCGCGGGATCCGAAAGGGATAGCAGGACGTCATCCGCGAATAAAGCGATTTTATGCTGTTTGCCCGTAAAAGGAAGGCCCCTGATGTCTGGGTGTTCCCACACCGCGATCGCCAGCGGCTCTATACTCAGGGCAAAGAGCAGGGGAGAGAGTGGGTACCCCTGTCTTGTGCCACGGGAGTGTGAAAAGAAGGTCGACAGGTGGCCAATGACCGAGACCCTGGAACGAGGGCAATTGTAATTTGCTCCCACCATAGATAGGAATCTAGGTGAGAAGCCAAAAGGCCTCTAGGGTCTGGATCAGAAACCCCCAGTCCACCCGATCAAAGGCTTTCTCTGCGTCCAATCCTACCAGGACCGCAGGGATACGGAAGCGAGTAGCCTTCTCAATGAGGTGGACTACTCGGCGAGTGTTATCGTGTGTCTGGCGCCCCTTTATGAAACCGGATTGGTCGGGTGGATGATAGCGGGCATGAGGTCCTGCAATCTGGACGCCAATATAGCCGAATATAGCTTGGCGTCTATATTCAGCAGGGCTATAGACCTATATGAGGCACATCTGGTGGGGTCCTTCCCCGGCTTGGGGATGACCGAGATAACCGCCTCCACCATGGAGCCCGTGGTCGTACCCGATTCTGCAATGGCGTTAAAGAGGAGCACTAGAGAATCACACACCTCCGTAGCAAAGGTCCGGAAAAAAAGTGCTGTGTAGCCGTCCGCCCCGGGTGCCTTGTTGGGTTTCAAATTCTTAATCGCCGTCAGAACCTCCTCCCTAGTGAAGAGAGCCTCAAGCAGCTCATTCCACTGGGGGGAGACGTGAGGGAGCGGGAGCTCATTAAGATAGGCACGTTGGGCCTCCGGATCCAGGGCATCCCCCGAGTATAGTGCCGCATAAAAGTCCCCAAAGAGTTCCGCCATGTCCTCGTCGCAATGCTTTAGTGCCCCCCCGGAGTCCTGGATGTCTCCGATGTATTCCTTCTCTCGCTTGGCCCTCAACTGACGCGCTAGGAGCTTCCCAATCTTGTTACCCGAATAAGAGAGTCGGCGCAGCTTAAGGAGAGTGAATTCCGCTCTGTTGCTATAGTGATTTCTGAGCTTTCCCCCGGACTGCTGTCAACGCGCGGAGCGTTTGTCTGGTGGGGTTTTGTTTATGAGTCTGTTCCAAACGGCCCAGCTCCTCCTCCAATCCTTCCCTCTCCTCTCGCCGCAGTTTATTAAGGGCTGCGTTGAGAGCCAAGCAACTACCTCTGAATGATGCCTTAAAGGCATCCCAGGTGACAAAGATTGAGGTGTTGTCTACTGGATTAAGGTCGAAAAAGTCTCGGATTGCTACCCGTAGTGCCTTACAGGAGGTATCGTCTCGGACCAGTGAGGCTGGGAAATACCACTTGCGTGTGCCAGAAGAGTCCGAGGCCCAGTGTACACAGAGGGTCATCAGACTGTGGTCGGAGACTGACAGGGGGAAAATCGTAGCACCACGTAGGGAACCCTGAAGGGACTGGCTCAGGAATCCATAATCTAGGCGGGAATAAGTATGGTGGACATGGGAATAATAGGTGTAGTCCTTCACCAGGGGATGCAAGGCCCGCCACCCATCGATCAGCCCCAGGTCTGCAAATCGCCTATGTGTCTCAGCTGAAAAGACCCCAGCGTCAGCCCTCTGAGGGCGAGAGCAGTCTAGAGCACTATCCCACACCAGATTGAAATCCCCTAGCACAAAGAGTGCCCCCTCAACAAAGTCCTCCACATTAGTCAGCAGATCCTGGAGGAACCTATTCTGTCCCGCATTGGGTGCGTACAGTACCAGAAAAGTGCATAGCTTGCCGCGGAGCATACCCTTGACCAAGATCCACCTACCCTCCTTATCGCTTCTAACCCCCATTGGTTGAAACCGCATCGCTGAGCTGAACATAAGGGCCACCCCTCTGTGCTTAGTGAGGGCAGAGGACCTATATATAAGCGGGTAATGTCTATGCTTGAGGCGGGTTTCATCCTTTCTCGCCAGATGTGTCTCCTGGAGACCCACCACATCCATGCTATGATCTATAATGTATTTCCACACTTTTTGCCATTTTTGAGGGGAGTTTAACCCCTTAACATTCCACGTACCCACAGTAATCGGCATCACAGATAGAAACCCTCACTCAGCTCAGCATCCCCCCATTCCATGACCATTAAATACCAACTCCACCAACAGCCCTGGCCTCTCAGCAGGCCCAGTCCTCTCTCAGGACCCGCCAGCGGGCCCCCCATGCTCCGGGAATCGTGCCCGCCCTCCCACCGCACCACCTCCCATGCAACCCCACGACTCCAATCATCCAGCCAGATCCCGGGACAGTGTGCCCATCCTCCCGGGGAGTAGCATCCCCTCCCAGAACAAAGCGCAGGTACCATAACCCAACGCCACGCATATGCACGCCACCACCAACCCCCCCTCCCCTTCCCCCCCAAACCCCCCCACCCCGCTTCCCCCTTTCCCCTCCACAGGACCGGAGAGCCTCAACAGGAGTGCCTCTCCCGCCCGCAACTGCAAAGGCCCCAAGGGGGCTAGAAAAAAAAGCAAAAAAGAGAAAAAGAAAAAACCACCATAGGGGTGTTCACAGGAACCCCTGAGGAACGGCGGGTGAGGATCAAGTCAGTGACCCACACGTTCCCTGGACCGGGTCGGCTTCCCCAAAAGTACATAGTGACCACAGTACCTGAGCGGAGGGGGGCGGTCCCCCCGCCGCCAAACAACCTTCCCCTCTTGATCACGCTGCCCCCGACTTTCAGGAGATTGCGACACCGTTGCGCTTGCCACAGAAGCCACAGCTCCGTTTCTCTCCTGTTGGCAGGCCAAGGGATCCGGCCTATTCTGCGTCCCTGGGTGCCCCACTCTCTGCCAAGAGGAAGAACGCCGCCTTCGTCGCGTTGGTGATTGCCCATCACTCGGGGAGGGGGTCGCGTCGTCCATGCCCAGAAGCTCTTTGGCAGCCTGCAAGGAGCGGACCTGGACCAGCCTGTTCTGCCACCTGAAGATGAGGCGGAAGGGATGACCCCAAGAGTATGCCACACCACGCTCCCGCAGGAACGATGTCACCAGTTTGAAGTTGCGTCTCTTTTGTAGAGTCGAAGCTGCCAAGTCTTGGAAGAGCCGGGGGCGGTGATCCCTAAACTGCAAATCCGTGATACCTCTCACTTTCCGCAGGATCCGCTCCTTAAGTTGAAAGTCATGAATGCAAACCAATATGTCCGGAGGCGGGGCCCCCGAGCCCCTCGGCAAACCGACCCTGTGCACCCTTTCCATTCTGACTTCATGAAGGTCATCCTCTCCCAGGACATGTAGAAAGAGTGCCTCTACGTAGCTGCGCAGGTCTCCTGCCTCTCCGTCCCATGGCACTGCTCGAATACGAATGTTATTACGGCGGGAGCGGTTCTCCAGGTCCTCTGCGTGCGATTGAAGATCCAAGTTTTGCTCCGTCAGCCTGATCACATCCTGCTGAAGCTGGTGCACATCCTCTGCTAGGCCCAGATCGTGTTCCTCCAACGTAGCAACTCTTTCGCCAATGCCATCAACATCTCTCCTAACCTCCCTGAGATCGGAGGCAAGCTGTGACCAGAGCTCCGAGATGTCCTCCTTGATGGCAGAGAAAAGTTCCAGCATGAAGGCTTTGGTGGCCGGTGCTTCATCATCCCGCAGCCGGTGAGACAAGCTGGTGCCAGGGGACCCCGCCGCTTGCGTACCCTTCGAAGGCCCATCCTTGCACGGCTTGTCCTTGCGATTCCGTTGAGCCATCCGACCTCGCCCAGCTCCCTCAGCACAACCACTGCCACCGGTGATGCGCCCTCCAGTATGTCCCCCCCGAGGCAAGCGGCCGCACCTCCACTCCACAGGTGGCTCCGCAGCTGGCCCGGGGTCACTGTGACTATCCCCCACCTTCACGAATGGCGATCCTACCGCACCGCTTTCCGCTGCTATCATCCCAAGGTCACTCCAGTCCGTCCCGCGCGTGGACACAGCCCTGGTCTCGCCTCCCGCAAGGACTGCTGGCCTCTCCGCTGTAGAGCAGTAGTCCCCTCTTTGCCCCAATGTATCCAGGGGTGCTCCGCTGCCTCTCAAGGCCCTCCTGATCGCCTGAGCCAAAAATCGAGATCGGTGGTCTCCGGGGAGCCAAGGCCCATCGCCAGCAGCCCGCCACCAAGGCCAGCACAGACCGAGGGCACTGGCAAAGCACAGCCCGGTCCAGGGGGTCCCCCGCAGAGTCTAGGAGCCTCAGCTGCAGGGATCAGGGCAGCAACTTCCTCTACTTCGGCCGGGTCGGGCGTAAGCCCCTAATCCCAGGCCTCGAGTGCGTCAGGCGCCCGGCAGTCACCAGGCCTCGCGGAGTACCGGGCCGGCTCCACTGCCGGCGGGCGTCTCCTCAAGTGCGTGGCCGGACGTAGCCTCTCCGGCTGCGCCGCACGCAAGTCCCAGGCTCCGCTATGCGGCTCCGCCACAGGCCGCGGCATCTTCAGCGGGGCCCCCCTTCACCACCAGAGCCGCGGAGAGCTTCGGAACTCCGACAGTGACTCCGGCGGCGTCGCGGCGGGGCTGGGGGTGATCAGCACGGCTCGGGGAAGGCGCTAATCAAGGCTAGGAAATTTACGGCGGCGGAGGGGCAGAAAGCACGTCCAGGTCCTACTCCGTCGCCATCTTGGACACGCCCTCGAAAAGCTTACCTTTTTTACGTTCTTCTTCCAGACTAGTATTCCTTCAATCGACTATACTCAGTCTCTTCGTCTATGTTAATTCTTTGTTTCCTCGATCTCGGGCAGGACTTTTAAAGAGGTTACAGAAAATTCAGAACACTGCCTCCATGATGATTTTACAATATTCTCATTCTACCTCTGTCTCAGCTGTTCTTAAAGACCTCCATTGATTGTCTATTGTGAAGAGAATTAGATTTAAGTCCTTGTGCTGCTGCGTTCACAGGTCATTTAAAAGAAAATGTCCCCACTATCTTCGGCAAAAGTTTAATCGATACATACTCAGGCATAGATTGCGCCCCACTGTCACGCCTCTAGTTGTATCCAAATATATGAGTTAGACGGATCACTGACATAATATCGACAGTCAAAATATCGACTTGCAAAAATATCGAGGTAAAAATATAGAATGCCAGAATATCGACTTCCTATCTACAAACAGGTAAGTACAAAAATATCGACTCCAAAATATCGATAGGAAAAAATATAGACAGTCAAAATATCGATTTTTTTAAATATCTTAAAAGTAATTTAAAAGTAATATAATAATAAATATAATTAATTTAAACATACTTAAAATACTTAAACTTAAAATTAATAAATAATTAATGTAACTTTAAATTTTTGTTTTTTAAAACACACATATTACCTACTGGCGGGCGCCAGTAGGTATATATAGTTAGGATTTTTTCTCTATGGAACTTTTGAAAATTCTATGTCTAATAACTTTGGCGTTTGTGGACGGAATCGGCTGAAATTTTCAGGAAAATGGCACATTTTATTTCTGAGCAGCCCCTGAAAATTTGGGGGGGGTTTAGTCAAGGGGGGGCCGAGAAAAAAGGGGGGTCCCAAAACGCGTTTTTCCCATTCATTTTTCCATAGGGCGTTTGGCCTCACTTTTAGCTCGAACGGCTGAATGGATTTGCACGAAACTTGGCAAAATTGTAGGGACTGTTAGCCCGATGTGCCTTTGCTGGGTCTCAATATATGTGCTCCAGTGGATTTTGAGAAATTAACGTTTTAAAAACAGATATATCTGTGACAGCGTACCGGATAGCGCACCAGTTCGCGTACTTTTCGCGTAACGGAGCTTTGCGAAGCGAAGCTGATTGGCTCTCCGGTGTCTGTCAACATTCTAAACAGTCCGTAGCGGCCACCATCTTGTCTCTCGGTAGGATCGAGAGACAAGAGGAGGCCAGAACGAAGGGGCAAATGCCCATAAGGGGGCATAGTAGATCCTCCTTGACCCCCTAGGTTTGATGTGGAGGCTTTAAAAGGGCCCCGCCGTGCAAAAAAAAAAAAAAAAATGTTTTTTTCGTGGGGTGCGCCCGGTACGCGTACTGGAAAGCGGTCTGGGGAGCGTACTATAAGGAAACAAGAATGATTGACTTTTAACTTATTGTATGTTTATCAATTGTTCGTTTTGTTGTTTTTTTATTTTTTATTTACGTAGCAACATGTAGGTACCAATGCAGAGTCTATAAATTAATAAACGCCGTCTCCTTTGTAGATATCTTGCCTGTTGTTAAAGAAGTTATTGTGGTATATGGAATTCATACTATAGTCTGTCTTGAAAGCCGAAACAACATGGAGGCAGGAGTTGATAAAGAGATGTTAAATACACATTGGAGATTATATAGTGGGAGAAAGGAAGTAACTATGAACAAAGTTAGTATGTAACACCAAAAAGTTGCACAGTATATTTAAAGTCTGACTTCACGTTATAATCAATTTGCTACTAGTTTACAATATACATATAAAAATAAATAATGTGTCAAACAATTTTTGAATTAAGAAATAAAAATTTATTATTCAGATTGTTTCTCAAAATTTAAAAGAAAATCTAAAAAATCATGATCATTTTTTTCTTCATTTTCCAGTAGAAAATCTACTGCATCCACACATTGCACAAGTTCATTGTTTATTGTATCGTCGTAGAAATCCTGGTCAACTTTCGTCTCCTTTTGTGTTTCTGTTTCAATTTTCAAGTTATTTTCCTGTCCTTCCATTTTGAATTCTGAAAAATGAATTTTTCATTATTATATCAGTACAGATAGGGCACTGTTGGGTTTCAGTACAGACAGGCAGTTTGGTTATTTAAACAGTGTTTTTTTCTTTGGGCAGTGTATGGTATCAAATTGGAAGTAGAAATATGAAGAAAATTATCAAATAAACTCTTAGTCAATTCTGAATTATACTAGAGAAGTCTAACTCTATCCTTAACTCAGGGCCGGCGCTAGGCATGGGCAGCGTGGGCTGCCGTTCAGGAGCTCGCACTCAGCCCACCAGCATGGGGCCACGCACTGGTGATGTGTCCTTTTGTTTTCCTGGAGATCTATCATAAAGAAAGGTGTCGCCTGCAATTAAGGTCCATTGGAGGGGGCCCCCTCCTTGGGCCTCTCATGGATGGTGTCAGGAGGTATAGGGGAGGGAGAAGGAGACGCTCCCTCAATTGCAAGGAGACCATTCACAGACACTGTGGGGGGCCCATTGTCCAGCATTTTGGCGCCCCCACAGTTTTAACTTTTAGACCACAATCAATTCTCACACCTATGAAGGTGTGAGAAATGCGTGTGGAGTAAAAGTTAAAACTGTGGGGGCGTCAAAATGCTGGACAATGGGGCCCCCACAGTGTCTGTGAATGTTCTCCTTGCAAGGGGCCTCTTATGTAAATTGGAGGGGGCCTCGCGCACGTTCCTTTTTAGCCCAGGGCCTCGCAAATCCTTGGACTGGACCTGCCATAACTAAAACAGAGAAGTCTATTTTATTCTATAAGTATTACAGAGTGATAGAATATAACTGTCAGAAAATGTTTTTGTAATTAGCTTTCAGTACAGAACATACTTCAGTTTTAAAAATAATATCTTACCTTTTATATATAACTTGAAGTTATCAGTTGATTTTTAGTTGTTATGTACTTCACGAAGTAGTAGTCAAAATGGGTGTGTTTCTTTCTCTTTGTTTATATATATTCAGGTACATAACCAATGAAATGTCATGATATAATAGTAGAAATTGAAAGTAATATTTTAATTGGTTGTCATTTCCAACACTTCCGATATGTTTTGTGAAGTAATTTACCTCAGGGATTTTAGAGAGTTCTACATGCTAAATGGCTAAATGGTATTCCAATGATATTTGTGAAAATGGTAGGGATTGGTATGTAGTATGAGCTAATGTTTAATTGGTGAAAGTGTCTCCAGTGTTTTTTCTGTAAATTACTTTCCCACCTTTTTTGAGCGAGTGCTTGTCAGTGCGTTTCCCGGTACGCGAACTTGCAGCGTTACGGGAGTCCTCCATTTTGTGTTTCGGTAGAATTGAGATACAAGATGGAGGGTAAATAATGTTCAGAATGGGTAGATTGGGGTACTTTAGACGTATCCTGTCTCCCTAAGTTTTCTGAGGGTGGCTGAGGAGGCTCATATATGTCGAGAAAAAAAAATGGATTTTTTCCGCGTGGTTAGCTGCCGGTACGCGAACTGGGTAGCGAACGGGAAGCGAATATAAGTGAAAATAAGAGAAAAAAGGTACATTCGAAATTTCAAAAGAGTAAACTAAGTTAAGGTAGCTCTGAAAAGAGCTTTTGGGTTCTGTGTAAGTTCTAGGTACTTATAAGTAGGAACCAATACACATTCTTAAATTTAGTATGAAAACTCTGTTCCCCTCATTTGAGAAATGCACGCCATCTCCTCTGTAGATATCTTGCATGTAGTAACGCAAGTTATTGTTGTAGATGCAGCCCATTCCATGGTCCCTCATGTAAGCTGAAACAGACTTATTTACATGCTTCCTCGATTTTTCAATTTGTGGACAAAATTGATTGGACCACCTCCATTTTTGTCTTTGGCATATATTGGAATATACCAAGGCAGTTTGAGTAAAAAGTGTCATCAATTGCTCAAAGGTGTCTTTTAGGAGCATTTCCAGACCTACCCCAGTCAAAGTGCCCAAATCGTTTCCTCCACAGTGCACTATTATGAGGTCAGGGGTTGGCAAATGTAAAAAGGTTTTCACCAATGGTATCAATTGGTGACATTTCAATCCTCTTCGACCAATCCATTTGATTTCCACATTTTGTAAATTGAGGTTGTGTAAATATCTGTTATCAGCATACCTGTGAGCCCAGTGGATGTAGCTATGTCCAAGAATCCAGACTGAAAACATGGCTAGAGGAGTTTTTGCTGCAGTCAAATGAAGTGTGGGAATGAAATGGCAGTTGAAATAGTGAAGTTTGTAATGAAAAAAACTGTGGAGTTTAAGTGCAAAAGATTCATTAGCAGTGATTGGTGTATTTCCATTGCTGAAAACAGAAAGTTAGGGTGCATGGATGTGTTCTTTGAAAGATGTATTTTGAATGGTTATTTAAAAATGTTGTTATGAAAGATTGCAGTGGATTAGCAGGTGTACTGAGAGTTCAGAGTTCATTTGAAACATTGTTGTGTGAACTTGTGAACATGACAGGTCTGGCAGGCGGTAGTTGCTATGGAAAAGAGGTAGAAAGGGCGGGGGGGGAAGGGTGTTGATTTGAAAAAAGTGAGGGAAGAGTTTTAATTGGCTGACATGAGAGATATGTGTGATGAATATCAGCGTTTCAGTGCCTTTGTTGGTTCCAGCCTCTGGAGTGCATACCTTTAATTCTGCTAAAGAATAATTGGTGTGTTTCTGAGTCTGTTTTGAATTTCAAAAAGAATTTGTAAAGGTGAGTTATCGTTTATATATTTTAGATAAAGACTAGTATGCTTTTTTGCGTAAATAAGAAAGTCAGCTGTGTATTTAAAATGATGTTTTGCGTCAAGTGTTTGCATTCTGCTTTCAAAGGCGATTTTGGATTCTTTTACCAATTTTAATTGTAGATAATGTAAAGCATTAGTACTGACAAGATGTGTATGTACATAGGAGCTGTGCTGTGTTTTCAAATTATGATCAGAAAATCGTTTTTAAGGAAAAGGCATGCTTAAAAAAATTATGAGAAATGATGTACTTGTGATGTGACTCCTGCAATGCGTCGCTTTTGCGGAACAGATATATGATGCATTTGTGTTGTTATTGTTACGGTGTATATGTAAAAAATGATGCATAAGTGTTGCACGGGCATTGTAGATACTCTCCTATGTGTGGTTAGCAATTTCAAGTCACTTCCCCCGGGTTCAAGGGCCTTGTAAATACGTCCCCATGTGTGTCTGGTCATTTGAAGTCACTTTCCTCGTAGTGCAAGGCCCTTGTAAATACGCCCCCATGTGTGCCTGGAAAACTTTCATTTTGATTGTTTGAGTTACATAGCCATGTTAAAAGTTATTGAAAAAAAGGTGCAAGTTCCTTAAAAAAAGTTTTCATGTGTATTAGGGCATTTTAAGTCTGTTTCCCATGAATGTAGGTGTATTATTGTTTTACATAAAAGGTTTAAAAACTTTTTTTGAAATCAAATGCATGCACACTTAGGGCCCGATGTAGGTGGTCGTTTCAGGCCATTTACCGACCGGTTACGGCCGATTTTGGCCGTTTCCGACCGGTAAATGGCCAATCGGTATGTAGGAGCCTAAATCCAAGGCCACATGTAGGTAAATCTACATTTACAGAATCGGAAAAATTATTGGTTCGGTAAAATACCGAATCGGTAATTTTACTGATTCTGTAAATTTGCTATGTAGGGGGGACTCTTCTGAGTCTCAAAGGCTTTAACAAATCGATTTTTTAGCATGAAATCCAACTTCATGGTAAAATACTGATTCCGATGTGCATGCACATGTGTGCATGCACACCTATGTCATGTGAAAGGCAGACCTGCCCTTAGGGCAGGTATGCCTGCCACAAGGCACCTGTGCCTGTTTTGAGGGTGCCAGAGGGTGTCAAAGTGATACCCCCTGCACCCTTGTGAATTCTTTAATTACCGATTCGGTAAATACCGAATCGGTAATGCCTAATCATTCCTATGGGCTTCAAAGCCCATAGGAATGATTAATTGTTTGAGTTACATAGCCATGTTGAAAGAAAATGATGCATAAGTGTTGCACGGGCATTGTAAATACCCTCCTATGTGTGCTTAGCAATTTCAAGTCACTTCCCCCGGGTACAAGGGCCTTGTAAATACGTCCCCATGTGTGTCTGGTCATTTGAAGTCACTTTCCCCGTGCTGCAAGGCCCTTGTAAATACGCCCCTATGTGTGCCTGTAAAATTTTCATTATGATTGTTTGAGTTACATTGCCATGTTAAAAGTTATTGAAAAAAAGGTGCAAGTATCTTAAAAAAAACGTTTGGATGTGTATTAGGGCATTTTAAGTCAGTTCCCCATGAATGTAGGTGTATAATTGTTTTACATAAAAGGTTTTAAAACTTTGTTTGAAATCAAATGCATGCACACTTAGGGCTCGATGTAGGTGGTCGTTTCAGGTCATTTACCGACCGGTTACGGCAGATTTCGGCCGTTTCCGACCGGTAAATGGCGAATCGGTATGTAGGGGCCTAAATCCAAGGCCACATGTAGGTAAATCTACATTTACAGAATCGGTGAAATTGTTTTTGATGGTAAAATACCGATTCGTAAATGCTCCTGGCACTCTGAAGAGTCCCACCTACATATGTGTGGCTTCAAATCGGTATATTTACCGATGTTTTATTTTACCGAATCGGTATAATTACCGACTCGGTAATTTTACCGATTCGGTAATATATTGCCTCCTACATAACAAATTTTGTAAACTGGTCGGTAACGGCCGAAAATACAGTTTTTCGGCCGATACCGACCGACCTACATCTGTTCCTTAAAGTTTTATGGAAAGATTTATGATGGTTGTGCGCCTCTTTTGTGTTGCTGTTGCGTCACTTTTATAATGCAGGAGAGATTTAGAAGATGCACCATGTTGCAAAACAGCAGCCGCGGGTCGTGGAGGGAGTTACGGTGGGGCAGGTAGACAGGGAGGGGGAGGGGCAGGGTGGAGGGACATAGGGCCCGATGTAGGTGGCCGTTTCAGGCCATTTATAGACCGGTAACGGCCGATTTCGGCCGTTACCGATCGGTAAATGGCCAATCGGTATGTAGGGGCCTAAATCCAAGGCCACATGTAGGTAAATCTACATTTACAGAATCGGTAAAATTACTGAATCGGTACAAAACCGAATCGGTAATTTTACCGATTCTGTAAATTCCATATGTAGGTGGGACTCTTCTGAGTCCCAAAGGCCTTAGCGAATCGGTATTTTACCATGAAATCCAACTTCATGGTAAAATACCGATTCGGGTGTGCATGCACATGTGTGCATGCACACCTATGCCATGTGGCAGGCAGACCTGCCCCTAGGGCTTGTATGCCTGCCACATGGCACCCAATCCTGTTTAGGGGGTGCCAGGGGGTGTCAAAGTGACACCCCCTGCACCCTTGTGAAATTCGGTATTTACCGATTTGGTATTTACCAAATCGATAAATACCGACTTTTGCCGATTCGGTAAAAGGGAACATCTGGATTCCCTACATACCCACCCCTCACATTTACCGATTCTTCATTACCGAATCGGTAAAATTCGGTAATTTTCGGTAATGAAGAATCGGTAAATGTTACTTACCTACATCTGGCCCATAAACACTGGCATATGGATTATTGCAGGTAAGTACACAATTTAATTTGCGTAAAGTTTCATGTGGGCTTTTTGTTGCAGGGTGGTCAGTCATTTGCATGAAAGCCCTGTAATATTATCACTATCACAGTAAAATTAAAAATATTTTTTGAATCATTTTTATAGCATTGTTGAATCTAATTCTTACTGTTATTGATTTACTGTTTGGTAATAGTGGTTAAAAACATTTTTTATTATATTTTACCACAGATTCAACTGCAGATTATTTGGAAATTAGACAATGCCGTCTAAGGATAGAATTCGAAAGACTACGAAACGTCAAAGACAGCAGTTGACTAAAAACTTGCAGCAGTCCTCTACATTAGAATTACCTCAACGCACGAAGAGAACACCGGGTAAGAGAACGAAATCATTCCTTAGAAACATTTGTAGAAACAAAAGTATAACTACAGAACAAGTTTTAGTCCAGAAAAAGAGAGCCAATTTAAATGGAAAGGAAAGGTCCGTCAAAAAAGTTTGTGCTACAGCAGGAGATAACTCTGTGCATGGCAGTAGAAGGGCAAATATATTCAGGGACATTCGTAAGTGAATGTTCCGCAACAGGGTAATTGTCAATTTGCTAAAACAATTAAAAAAAGGTCAACAGAAAGTGTCATTTTATAAGAAAAAGAAAAATGTAGAGAAAATTATTGATCAGGCTTTCGAAATTAAGCGAATGTTATTTATTTTGGTAATTAATAGAATTAGGAAACTAAACAAGGTAATCTTTGTTTTCAAATCTAATAGTAGATGGAAGAGAGAAGTTAATCGAAGTAATTTTTGTGAAGTTTTCTTAGGAGAATGGATGCATAGTTCAAATAGTGAGGCATTTTTTAATGAGGAGAGTTATTTTCAGGACAATGATTTGGTGCATGCAGTTGACAGCAGTGGTCGAGCATATGAGGTAAAAGATGGTCGTTCGGTTGAAAAAGAAATACTTGTGTCTGCAGATGCAGAAGAGGCGTTAAGTGATGAGGTTTTAGGGAGACGTCCTAAGGGACCAGTGTACACCTGGAAGTGTAGTTCTATTTGCAGTGTGCGACAGGATTCCATCAATTTGCTTTGTGATTTTATACGGACATTTCATAAGAAAAGTGTAAAGCAAAAAATAAAGTTGTTGCAAGAATTAGATCCTTGCAGAGTGAGACAAGTGACAGGTATGCGTGGTCATTCACTGGCTTGTCTTTCTAGGAGAGTATGCCAGAGTGTATTTCATCATTTCAGGATGCTAGCAGTGCATCATAATAAAGTGAGGAAATTAGTTAGAATGTTGTATTATGCTAAGAGTCCAGCAATTATGCTTAAAAAATTAAGCAGAGCTCTTTTGCATGGTTCTGAAGTAGATGTGAAGAATATTTGTCAAGAAATTGAGTTCTGTTACTTTGCTGGTAAGGAGAACAATGTTGATATTGAACCACTAGAAGAAGGTAATGTGGAAGACAGTGTACAGATGTTCAGTACAGATAAGTTTCATAAGGAAATTTCCACGTTTATGGTGAAATCAAGTGAGAGGCCTAATTTCACTTGTGTGCGTTGTCGACGGACTTATTATAAGAATCAGACTAAGTTAGTGGATATATATGCAAAAAGTGATGTGGAAAACAATAGTGAATGGAAGGATTTTGCCACATACTTGATGGTAGAAAATTGTTTTGATTTGGGAGCGGACCAACGTATGTGTACTTATTGCTATAACAAATTAAACCAAAACCAGATGCCTGCTAGAGCGGTTTATAATAATCTGGAATTAGATGACATTCCTTCTGAATTGAAGGATTTAAATACTTATGAATCTATTTTGATTCAAAGTGTCCATCCCTTCCAGGCTATTGTACGAATGGAGCCAAAGACAGGGAAGTTGCCTCCATCAGATTTATAGAGAGGATTAAAGGGAAGGGTTGTTTATTTGCCTTTGGATTTGAAGAAAAACATTAATACAATTGGAGTAGAGAAAGTGGAAGAGGAACCTCTGGTTATCATAGTTAATGGTGTTCCGACAAAGAGTAAGAAAATCTGGCAAGATTTAGTGGATGTTAGGAAAGTCAAAAAGGCAACATTGTATTTGATAAAAAATAATAAGTACTACAAGAATGTATGTGTTGCAGAAGAGGAAGTAAGTGAAGAAGAGGCCAGCGATTTGTGTCCTGGACAAATTGAGAAAGTAGAAGCCTCTAAAAAGGAAGAAATATATGCACATTATAGTGTTCATCCTTTGCATTCCAAGGAAGTCATGGGGAATGCTATTGAGTTGTTTCAAATGAAACAAGCCAAAGGGAGTCCCATTAGTGTTTGGGAGGAAAGTTTGGAAGCTCGATGTTTTCCACAGTTATTTCCTACAGGTCGAGGAGGACGATATGATGAGCGACCTGTTCAAATTCCTGCTTCTGAATACCGGACTTTACGATTGTATACAGAAGATCCTAGGTTTCGCAATGCATTCCTTATTTATTTCATCTACTGTTTGAAAGTGATCTCTCTGGATTGTCTTATGCAGTGAACCACATCTTGAAAAGTGGTGTACAACTGCGAAATATCTCGGCAAGGGACTTTATGGATAAAGTCAATGTGCAAGACAGTATTTTGGATTCTCACCTGATTAATCTCATGGCTTGTCAGCGTGGTACTAATGAGTATTGGTACCGCCGTCATGGTGACTTAAAATGTATGCTGAGGAACTTAGGAACTCCCACATGGTTCCTCACTCTCAGCTGTGCTGAGTATGGCTGGGAAGACTTACTTGAATTTCTACGAGAGGTAAATGGAAACATTGAAAATATTGAATTCAAGACACCCGGAGAACTGTGCTCTTTGGATCCAGTGAATGTATGCAGGTACTTTAATCATAGATTTGAAGCTTTGATGTCTTTCATCACGAACAAGAAAAATCCACCTCTTGGAGAGGTATTGGATTTCTTCTGGAGAAAGGAGTATCAAGCAAGAGGTGCTCCTCATATACATATGCTGCTATGGATCAAAGATGCACCCAAATTTGGAACAGATCCGGATGACTTAGTTATGAGTTTCATAGAACAGTATGCTACATGTGCTGTTCTAAAGACAAACGAAGACAAACGTCTAAGAGAACAAGTTTTACGGTTTCAAAGCCATCGTTGTGGAAAGTACTGTCGTCGTAAATTCAGAAACAAGGACAAGTACTACACCAAATGTCGTTTTGCATTTCCACGGTCGGTGATATTAAAAGGAAGAGTTAACAATTTGATGTAATCGCTGGGACATAATGTGACGAGGAAATCACCCAAAAACACATACAATTTGAAAAGAAACGAAGAGTCCAAGTACATCAACGACTACAACCCAGTGATTTTGTCCATGTGGAATGCTAACATGGATATACAGTTTGTGGCTGACAACTGTGTGGCTGTGGCTCGGTATGTGACGTCTTACATCACCAAAAAAGAAAAGACAGAACTGAAGGATATGTGGGAGTATATTTCCCATGAAAAGAGCCTCAGTAAGAAGTTGTACAGTTTCAGTCTGAAGATGTTGTCGCATCGAGAAATCGGAGCTTACGAATGTTCTGACCGGTTATCTTCAGCAAGTCTCTATGCCAAATCTAGGAGTATCATTTGGGCGAGTCTTGGTCTTGCTGCAACGCGTAATCGAGTTCTGAAACCTGTACGGGAAATTGAGTATTTGGCGGAGAAGGAGCCAAACAGTACAGCTATTTTGAAGAGCAACATGTTGGATACATATTATCCAAATAGAAGCAGTCACCTGGAGAATGCTTGTCTGTATGATGTTCTTCAAAATTACGTTTTCAAGAGGAACATCAAAGAAGATATTGATAAAGGAGTGTATGCTGTAATTGGAAGTGAGGGATGTCTGGTCAAGCAAAAAAAATGTCAATTGATAAATCATCGAAAATTGGATTGCGAATCTTCCGAAAGAAAAGAGTTTTTCTATTTAGCTCTTTTGCAACTTTTCAAGCCTTGGCGTGCAGAAGAGGAACTGCTTGGGGATTTCCTCTGTTACGAAGACTCTTTCAATGCAGCCAAGGAGTCCTTAGAATGTCCTGTTTTTCCAAAATATCTACAAATGTTGAATGCAGAAATTGAGCAGGAAGCAACAATTGCAGCCGAGATTGCTAGAGACAGTTCTCAGGACAGTCAGAGTTCTGTTTCATTGAGTCAGGATACACTAGGAGAACCAGTTATTGAAAATGAAGCTGCCACTGCCATGATTGAAGTGGGAAGAGCCATGGCACATGCTCAGAAGGATGCGGTTAACTTATAAGAATTGGAAAGACAACTTAACGTTGAGCAGAGGAAAATATATGACGAAGTTACCAACCAAATTGAGCATGGATTAAGTCATGAGAAGGAAGAGTGCTCATGTACGTCGTTGAAGCCTGTCCGACTGTACGTGAGTGGAGAAGCAGGAACTGGAAAAAGTTTCCTTATTAAAGCAATTCATGTTATCTGCAGAAAAGGACTGAGTCATCGCTGTCTTGTGTTGTGACCGCTCCAACTGGACTGGCAGCTCATAACATTAAAGGGATTACTTTGCATCGGTCACTGATGCTGCCAGTGGAGCATGATAACAAATTACAATACCACAAGTTATCTGGAGATGCTTGTTGTGAAGTATCTAGAGTCCTGAAGAAGATGAAACTTCTTATCATTGACGAAGTAAGCATGGTTTCCAATGTCATGCTTGTTTTTGTGCATTTGAGAATGCAGGAAGTTCTTAAAACAGAGTATGATGTGTTATTCGGTGGCAAACACATCATTGTTTTTGGTGATCTTCTGCAGCTGACACCAGTGAAAGGACAACCAGTGTTTAAACTGCTTACACATGAAGATACCAAGAAGTGCCTAGGGAGCATTGGCAACGTTAATATATGGTTAAACTTCAGTTATGCTGAGCTGCGTGAAAATATGCGTCAGGCGAAGGACGAAGACTACAAGAATATTCTGCAAGATGTTAGAATCGGGAAAGTGACTGAGCGTGGTAAAGAAGCTTTACATGCACGCTTACTGTCAAATTTATATCCAGAAGAAGACGTTTTGCCAGAGGATATTTTTCAGAAAATTACTGTGAAGAAATCTGGAATATGTTTGATGCCAACTCTTGCAGAATGTTCCATCTTCAACAACAACATGTTGAATTTAGAAAAACAAGAGATTGTGAAACTGGAAGCTATTGACAAAATAGAGCATATGGGAGCAACAATTATTTGGTCTGAGAATTTGAAATCTAAATTGGATTCATTAGAGAAGACTATATCTAAAACTGCGGGTTTTGAAAAGACTTTGAATGTGTGCTTAAATTGCCGAATCATTTTGAGAAGGAATTTACATGTTGAAAGAGGTCTGGTAAATGGATCAATGGGTAATGTTGTTGATTTTGAGAAATACAGAAGTAGAGATGGAATTGAATTTTTAAAAATGACATTTGATGGCATTGAGGAAGTACAGCTAATTGGTCGTTGCTCTGCTAGGTTTTTGCTTGTTAAAGACTTATATGTTCGCCGTAAGCAGTTTCCTGTTTGCTTGGCATATGCGGTGACAATTCATAAATCGCAAGGTTTAAGTGTAGACACTGCTTTAGTGAATATTGGCAGTTCTGTATTCAAAGAGGGTATGGCTTATGTAGCATTGTCACGAGTCAGAACTTTATCGGGATTGTACTTGATTGACTGTGATGTCACAAACATTTGTGCGGATCTAGATTGTGTTAAGGAATACAATAGGTTAAGAAGAGAGTATGCGCCACATTTGCCTCAATATCCTTTGTTTGAGAAACGTGTGGTAGGCCGGAAATGAAGAAATATCAGTAATAGTAGGGAGGTTGTAGCAAAAAGACCAAAAGTCGATGAACCCAAAATTGTAAGCAGGAATAAAATGAATTCTGTTGAAAATGTTGTTGGTTTTAAATTTGAAAATAGTTCTGGTGTCAACTGCTATGCTAATGTAGTTGTTAATGTTCTCTTTTCACTAGAGACTTTCAAAGAACAGATTGTGATCAATTCGGAACAAAGTTTATGCTGTTTGTTGAATTCTGTGTTAGAGAAATGTAGTGCTGATAGAACGATAGTAGAAAGTGTGTCTGAAATTCGTTTTCTGTTAGAGGAATGTTCAGGTCAAACAGAATTCTCTGAAAATATTCAGCAGGATTGTCAGGAGTTTTTAATGTATATGCTTGATGTATTGCAAGATGAGGGTGTAGATGTAGATTATCTATTTGGCCTTTCTTATCAATGGCAGCATGACTGCGAGAACTGTAGGCTATCAAGTACTACTAGTGTAGACTCAGAAAGATTTATATATTTAACTTTGCCTGACAGTAAATCAGTATCCTTCAATAAGCTAGTAAAGGCAGCCAATCAAAACATGGAGTGCAGCCAATGTAAGTCTGGAATGCTGTCCACGTTAATTTTACGAAGTTATGGCCAGTATGTCATTTTAATGTTCCAACGATGTAGGCCTGATGGAACTAAATTGACAACTTTAATTAATAATTTTGTGTCTTCGCAGTTGTCAATATCAGGAAGGACTTTTATAACTACTGCAATTATATATCATAACGGTCCTTCAACTAATTCAGGACATTATACAGCTTATTTGAAATCTGGAACGGTTGGTCATTCTGCAATGATTCTGTTTTAACTTTCAAAAAAAGATTGCCTTTCCACCTTCAAAATTCTTACCTGGTGTTCTTACAACCAAAATTTTAGGAAAGGAAGCTTGGGATTTGTTTAGAGGAATTTACAGAGGCTCTAATGGCTCCTACTCTATATGGCCTTGTCGATAATTGTAGTACAGAGCGAAAACTGTTTGTTTTTATAAGCTAATTCAAGCAGCAGATCAAAACAAGGAGTAGAGGAAATGTAAGTCTGCAATGCTGTCCACATTTTTTATGGAAATTTATGGGTGAAATGTCATTTTACAATTTGAACTACATAAACTGGATGAAGAAAAAGTTGTTAAGTCTAATTAAAAATTTTTGGGCAACACAGTCATCGATTTCAGGAAGAACATTTGCAACTGCAGCTATTATATAATATGCTGGTCCTTTGACAACATCTGGATAATACACAGCTTATTTGAAATTTAAAAAATGGCTAGTCTTTCAGCAAACATTACTAATTGAGTACGAAGCAATGTTGCCTTTTGACTTGATTTTTGAAGTCAGAATTTAGGGTAGGTAATTGGACTATAATGATTCTAGGTGTTGCTGTAACTTAGTGTGCTGTTTTAAATTGCTTTGTATGTCTCAGTTTTCTTAAAACAATTGAGTTTATCTTTCAGAAAGTGGCGGGCGAAAATAGTAACAGCACAACAGAGTATAAGCTGTTCATAGGATATCCTTTGACGTCATAGAAAGTAAGTTACTTTGGAGAAGTTCCTATTTCTGCTTATTTATATTATTTGGGTTTTTTAAACACAATCATTTTGATTGTGTTTTTTTTCCCCGCTGTTATATGATGAATACCTTCAACTCACTGTTTTCAGTGAAATTTGATATTTTCTGATAACAGCAAAAATAAACCATTAAATATGTTTAATTAATTTTCTACTTTGAATTGTGATTTCTAATATGTATATGGATTGGTGTGGCTCACTGGTTAGAGGCGGCAGACCCGGAAGAAGAGGTCGGCCCGGGACCAGGGTTCGATTCCTGACGTGGCAGGGTCTTGGGCTATGGTCAGCGGACTCGATAATTCTCGCCTCGGTGCCTACTCCAACCATGGGTCCCACTCAGCAACTCTGGGCAATAGCTTGCTTAATCTCTACTAACGGCCCCATCAGCGCCGGGGATGCCTGGCTTCACCTTGGGGATGCCCAGGAGGGACCATCTCACAGGGAAAGCCAGGATGGGTTCCCCAGCGGTATACAACGCCGGGACGCCTCTTTGCTGAGGCAGCTGTGCGCTTTACAAGTATACCACATTTAACATTTAACATTCATTTTGTCGCATGCTCACACTTTTTTTACCACCTTGTATTAATTTACATTTTTTTGTTCTTTCTTACACAGATTAAAAGTATAAAAAAGATAATTTAGTACGGTAATGACAATTATAAGGTAAGTGTTTAGTACTCTTTACGTTACATGTCTATCAGATTTAACTTTTATTAGTTCCACTGCTTCTTTTCTTTAACCCTTAGTTTCCTGTCTTTGCTACTTCCTTCATTTCTTTTTCTTTTACTTACTTATACTACTCTTTTCACTTCTTTTATCAGTCCCTCTTTCAACAGTAACTGTGTGTTACTCCCTCTATTTGTCTTTCTTTACACATTACTCTCTGTTTATTTACTCGTCTTTTTTAAAAAAATATTTTTTTTAGTTCGCTCCCGGTTCGCGTACCCGAACGCTAACCGGGAAGCGAATTAAAAGAAATAGAGGATGCTAGAGTGCTAAACATTCTAGCAATTTTTTTTAAAAGGGAAGGTAGTTCTGAAAAGAACTTTTTTTTATTATTTTTGATGTTTTATATTTTTTGTGTGTTTTTTTTGAGGAAGGGGAAACAAAAATGATTCACTTCAAAGGGCTCAACAGGAGCAACAAAAGAAAAAAAATTACTTTCTTGGACGTTTTGGACATTGATGATTTTCAAATGATCTATTTATTAAAGTAATACTCATCTCTCCGCATGAAATTAATTTTCCACATGCTACACATGTTAATCTCATCTGCCCAAAGTTCTTTTGAAGATTTGGGATCGTTTCCCTTGCCTCTGACTCACTTATTGCTAAGTCATTGGTGGATATTTTAGCCGGTCGGGGGTTATCAACCAAATCTCGAAGTTGTGCTTTAGAATAATTAAGAGGGTGCCAACTCTCCATGTGCTGATGCATGGTATGATTACCATAGCTATATTTTTTTTCGGTCCCTCTCGAGAGTTTTTTTTTTGCAGATGAGGCAGGTAACGTACCTGGCATTAACTTTCTTTTCATGAGAAGGAAAAGAAAAAAATTGCCAGATAAAATTCACTTTCATATGGGACGTTCTTGGCATTTCTTTCAGAAAGCCACTTGTCCCTTGCCCCTGTTCCTCGTCTTCCTCTTCTTCTTCTTCCTGGTCGAAGATGACCTAGCTAGTCGGTCCTCTCTTCTTTGGTGGTGGTGGAGGTGGTGGAGATCCACCAGCTGCAGCTAATACAAATGCCATGTCTTAGCAAACAAAAACATGTCTTTCTCTCATAAAAATGAAAGTCGGAGTGAGGAAAAAAGGTGGGACTTTCATCATTTGAGAAAAGAAAATGTTCTAAACCAATGAAAAGTGTTTATTTTACGTCATATGATCAAGCGTTCCATCATTAGGAAACTAAAAGTAAAATGAACCAATGAAAAGTTTTATGAACTAGTCACATGACCTGTTATGCTTCCGTTCTGCGTTACGCGCTGCGCCTCTGATTGATTCCGGGGCTTTACGTTTAGCGCCTTGGTTCGCATTCCAGAACGCTTCCGGGTGTGCTAACCCAGCACGTCATAAGGGGTATTACGTAGTAACGCGATATGTTGCGTTTACGGGACGCGTCACGATGTGCCTTTCTAACGCGGTATTTGCACTAACGGAACGTTTACCGATTCGCGGACCGGCAGCGAAACAAGAAAAAATTATTTAAACTATAATATAAATTGAATTAAAAAAATATAATACAATTATATATAATATATTTGTGAATTAGAATAAGAATATATGTTACAGCTATAGATATTAGCTTTTAAAAAACCAATGAAATTCACTGAAAAAACCATAGGTTATAGACCATATATAGTTAGGGATTAGCATTTACAAAACCAAGAACATTCACTGAAAAAACCATTGGTTATAGACCATATATAGTTAGGGATTAGCATTTACAAAACCATAATTTACTCGCACAAAACCATAGAAATTCGCATATATAGTTAGTTGCAATAACTATATATCGCGCACCCGCAATCCACTGCTGATGATGTCACATATTACATCATTCATGACATGGTCAGTGACATCACTGATGACATCACTGATGACATCATCCAGTGACTGTGTGTTTAAATATGTCTTACATATTGAAGAATGAGTGGATGTATAAGTGTCTGGAGGAAGAATTTAGTAGGTGCATGACTGACTGTATGAGAGAGTGATTAAATGTGTCTCACTTAGTGCATGGGTTAGTGACTAAACTGTCTTAATTTGTGCATCATTATGTCTGTTGTTCTGTAAACTGCTGAATGTGTTAATCAGTAGCTATATGAGTAACTATATGGGATATTCATTGGTTGCCCAAGTATTTGTATGGGAGACTGAGTATGTGTATGAGTGGCTGGGAGGTGTATGACTCTGTGCAAAGATGTGTGAGCAGTTGATTCACTAGATGTATGGGTTCAAAAGTGCATGTGGAAACAGCTGCATGGGCGGTTGACTGTGTGCATGAGTGTATTGGTGAGTGAATGGATATCTCAGTGCTACATTTCAAAGTAAGTACATATGTAAAACACAGTACACGTGAGAGTTGACATATATAAATAACTGTGCATAAGAGCCAGTGAATGTGTGAGTGGCTGTATGGATCATTGTGAACTTGTATCAGGGATTGTATAAGAGAGTAAATATGTGTTAGTATATGTTTGAATAAGTAAGGTGTGTATAACTGTATAGATGAGGAAATGGAGGTGTGATTGATTCTTTGCATGACTGATTAGGTGTGTGAGTAACTCCATGGATAAGTGACAGTCTGTGAGTGTCTGTTTACACTGATTGTATCTAAGGTTATATTAGAGTCGGAAGAGATTCATCGTATTATCACATGAATGATATCATCAGTGATGTGATCAGTAATGTCAAATGAGATGTCATCAGTGATGTCATTTGAGATGTCATCAGTGATGTCATTTGAGATGTCATCAGTGATGTCATCAGTGATGTCATTTGAGATGTCATCAGTGATGTCATCAGTGATGTCACTGACCATGTCATGAATGATGTAATATGTGACATCATCAGCAGTGGATTGCGGGTGCGCGATATATAGTTATTGCAACTAACTATATATGCGGATTTCTATGGTTTTGTGCGAGTAAATTATGGTTTTGTAAATGCTAATCCCTAACTATATATGGTCTATAACCAAAGGTTTTTTCAGTGAATATATATATATATATATATATATATATATATATATATATATATATATATATATATATATATATATATATATATATATATATATATATATATATATATATATATATATATATATATATATTTTATTAACAAAACATATACAATATTTTTTCCGTAGGATAGCGAGAGGGTTAAATTTACTATTCACACTCCAGAGAGTGCAACAGTAGGAAAAGCGTTGGATAGCGTAGGGGTAAAAATTACTATTCCCACTCCAGAGAGCGCAACAGTAGGGAAAGCATTGGATAGCGTAGGGGTAAAAATTACTATTCCCACTCCAGTGAGTGCAACAGTAGGGAAAGCGTTGGATAGCGTAGGGGTAAAAATTACTATTCCAAATCCAGAGAGTGCAACAGTAGGGAAAGCGTTGGATAGCGTAGGGGTAAAAATTACTATTCCCACTCCAGTGAGTGCAACAGTAGGGAAAGCGTTGGATAGCGTAGGGGTAAAAATTACTATTCCTACTCCAGAGAGTGCAACAGTAGGGAAAGCATTGGATAGTGTAGGGGTAAAAATTACTATTCCAACTCCAGAGAGTGCAACAGTAGGGTAAGCGTTGGATAGCGTAGGGGTAAAAATTACTATTCCCACTCCAGTGAGTGCAACAGTAGGGAAAGCGTTGGATAGAGTAAGGGTAAAAATTACTATTCCCACTCCAGTGAGTGCAATAGTAGGGAAAGTAAATACTTCATATATAAATATAAATACCATAAATATTAATACCAATTACAAAATAATAAAAATATTTTACAATTTTATAAAACATATTATTTAATCAATTAAAATTACAAATGAAAATTAAATAATAATAAAAATTACCTACTAATACTAATTCTTTACCAATTACCAATAAATTAATTTACAATATAAAAACAAATAAAAATTAGACACACAAAAAATATTTAAAAAATGTAATTACTTACAATTAAATTACTTCCCAAGCTATTCCCCTATAAACACACCACCCACTACAGAAAATAATGTAATAAAAGTAACATATTTATCAATTAATCAATTACAATAAATTACTAATTATATTTTAATTAATTACCTATTAATAATTGATTAACAATTAATTCTAAATAAATACCAATAAATAAATTAACATATTTAATTAATTATAATTAAATTACTTCCCACCCTATTCCCCTATAAACCCACAACCCGCGACATAAAATAAATTACTAAAATTAACATATTTATCAATTAATCAATTAAAATAATTACGAATTATATTTTAATTAATTCCAATTAATAATTAATTAACAATTAATTCTAAATAAATACCAATAAATAAATTAACATATTTAATTAATTATAATTAAATTACTTCCCACCCTATTCCCCTATAAACCCACAACCCGCTACAGTAAATAAAATACTAAAATTAACATATTTATCAATTAATCAATTAAAAATATTTATCAATTATATTTTAAATAATTACCAATTAATAATTAATTAACAATTAATTCTAAATAAATACCAATAAATAAAATAACATATTAAATTAATTATAATTAAATTACTTCCCACCCTATTCCCCTATAAACCCACAACCCGCTACAGAAGTATACTACACAAAAATTAAAAATTAATATTAACTTACCTTAAATTCGATATTTTTGTTGTCTATATTATGTCTAGTCGATATTATGTCCATTCTATATTTTTGATTCGATATTATGTCCATTCTATTCGATATTAAAATTTTCGAGTCGATATTTTGGTAGTCTATATTATGTCTAGTCGATATTTTGTCTATTCTATATTTTTTACTCGATATTATGTCTAGTCGATAATTAAAAGTCGATATTTTGTCTCTATACCGAGTTAGACAAGATGGCAGGCCACTTTTCTTGAATACCACCCTCCTTTGGAACTCTTTACCCTCCCCTGTGCACATGATACATCAACTACTTCCTTTTAACAAAGCCTTAAATACCTGGCTCTATACTCAAATAGTTAATGTGTGCCTGTTGCTACTCTGTATTAGCATTCACCTAAATGGCAAGATGCCTTATAAGTAGCAGGCAGCTCTATAACTTTTAACATAACATAACACATCATCGGCATAGGCACAACGACCTGTCTTGAGCCTGTGTGCTCCCACTTGGAGATTGGCAAGCTTACTTCATGTTTTATTTTAAATATATATAAGTTTACTTGGCCCACCGAGTTAGACAAGATGGCAGGCCACTTTTCTTGAATGCCACCCTCCTTTGGAACTCTTTACCCTCCCCTGTGCACATGATACATCAACTACTTCCTTTTAACAAAGCCTTAAAGACCTGGCTCTATACTCAAATAGTTAATGTGTGCCTGTTGCTACTCTGTATTAGCATTCACCTAAATGGCAAGATGCCTTATAAGTAGCAGGCAGATCTATAACTTTTAACATAACATAACATAACATAACATATCATCGGCATAGGCACAACGACCTGTCCTGAGCCTGTGTGCTCCCACTTGGAGATTGGCAAGCTTACTTCATGGATTTATTTTTTTATATATATAAGTATACTTGGCCCACAAATTTTGCTGTGGTTATCTGGTGGTATGATGACCAAAGTCCAACCCCAGGAGTACTCTCTAGAGTGGTGGAACAATCTTTTTTTTATCCAAAATTTGCAAAGATGAAGATTCAAGTTCAGTGAATTAGCACCCCTATTTCACAACCTGCTATGTACATTTTTGGAAATTCTTTCATATTTAAGGTGTCAAAACAGCTCTCGGAGGTTTAGGGAAGGGGATAGAGGTTACACAATGTATAGAGTAAATAACGGTAGAGAAAGGGTATGGAAGGGGAAGTCACACAAGGGAACAGGAACAGTGAGATATGGTTGCAGATGGATGTGGAAAAGGCCATGGACAAAGATCACGTCCTGTGTCGGAGACAGTGGGTTTTCACTACAGGAAATATTTCTATTTTTCTAAACTGGTGTGGAGTCCATTTGTGGTGTTTTCACTGTGTTACTGTGAGTGTTGGTACAAATACAGAAAAGACATAGGAATTAAGTACAGTACATGCGTTTAACATTTAAATACTTTATTTCGATCGAGGACCATAAAATCAACACCGAATAGAAAACAAATTGTGATATTAATCAAATAAATACATACTAAGATTTTCCGATAAAAGAGCCACAATGTTAAAAATGTGTAGGTTGGGTAAAATATGTGCCTGAGGTCAATTTTAAGAATAATACACAATTTTAAAAAGAGTATATTCAAAAAGTACTGATGTGTGATCAGAGGATACTTGCTAATACTACAAATGATGCTTAGTGCACTCTGGGTGCGAGGAGTGGGCAAAACATTTGGGGGACACACTGGACCCAGAGGCAGTAGTGTATAGAATAAAGCCATGCACATCAGGCTCTGGAAACCAGTCAGTGGACATTATGTGTGCCAAAAGCCTGCTTCTGGCTGTGTGCAGTGCAGATCCGGGTGCAGGTGGAGCGGGCCCCTCGCATGGACAAATCCAGCGATCCGACTTACCTTCATGACTGCAGCCCTGTACAGAAGGGACTTGATCTATAATGGTAGTTAGGGTTGACTCAGATAATTATCAGTGTGGTACAAGGAGACCTTACAATTCGCTGAAACCTTACATTGATGGGAACTTAATTATATGATCCAAAATGTAAAAAACACTGAAATGTCTCAGTTATGGTTTGCTGTGCAATCATACACACTAATACACTGTTCATGCCTTCACACAAGACATCATCACTGACTTCACTGGCAGCATCAGATATAACATTGTTAATTACTTTTTCCAAATGTACTTAGTTACATGGCAAATATAGAATGTTTACTGTTAGATCTGGGGGTCTCTAGTTGACAGAGGTAGGTACCAATGTTCAAATAGGGACCCTTGCTTCTAGTCAGGGTAAGGGAGTTACAATGTTTAGATAAACCCTGCTCACCCCCTTGGTAGCTTGGCACGAGCAGTCAGGCTTATCAAAGGCAATGTGCAAAGTATTTGTACCAACACTCACAGTAACACAGTGAAAACACCACAAATGGACTCCACACCAGTTTAGAAAAATAGAAGTATTTAATCTAAACTAAACAAGACCAAAACGACAAAAATCCAACATGCACCGTTCAAGAATATAGTTTCAAAAGAGTTCTTAAGGTTGCGTTAAAATAATCCACAGTTGTGTCACGTTTTAGCCAACAGTACCTTTAGATGCGACACAAGTTCCAAGTGAAAGCTGCAGCGTTGAAAAGCAAGTGATGCAACACTCCTGAGACCCTGGGGAGGCGATGCGACAATCCCGCTGGACGCAGCAGACATGTTGCAATTACTCCGGATGGTATGGGGAGGAATGCGAAACCTTGCGTGGATTCTGGTAAGCAGGTTTCGGTGGAAGCGGCTCGCAAAGGTACGATGTGATAATCTTCGGGATGGCGACGATCTCAGGTGCGGCGGCGATGCGTGGCGCAGAATCGATCTTCTCCTCTCGCGGCCCCTCGATGCGATGGCTCTGCGACGACTCTCGCAGCAACGTGATGCAGTCCGCAAGCAGGCGGAGCGATGATCTCACCCAGTGACGACAGGCTCTGTGACGATACTCGCAGCAATGGCACTTTTCCCGCACCGGAGCGATGCGTTCCGCAAGCGTAGGATGCATCGGTTCTTGCAGCGGCAACAGGCGCTGTGACCATCTCAGTCTTCACGGCTGCGGGGGTTTCCTCGCACTGCCGGGGATGCACTCCGCAAGCGAGCGATGCGTGAAACTTTGCAGAAAGTCTTTAGTATCTTCTTTTCCAGTTTCCCAAACACAGGTACAACTTCCAGAGGCACCACAACTGGCCCAAGCACTCTAGGAAGGACAGAACTCTCTCAGTAGAGTTCAGGGAAACTGGGGGTGAAGTCCTTTTGTTCCTGCAACTTCTTAACAGGGAGCCAGCTCAACTCAGGCCCTTGGAGATCTCTTCAAGCAAGGGGACACAGCACAAAGCAAAGTCCTTCCCCTCTCCTTGGCAGCAAAGCAACTGCAGGTCAGTCCACAAATACACAGCAGGACAGTTCTTCCTCTTCAGTCTTCCAGCTTTCACCTTGGCAGAGGTTCCTTCTTGATTCCCGGATGATCTATTTGTCTGTAGTCTGGGGTCCTATATTTATACCCCTAAAATAATTTGTTTCCTTTGTGCAGGAGGGCTCTAAACCCGGTCTGAACCAGATCTGGGTGTTCCTTGAGCACTTTGTTTTCCTGGCCTCTCCTTTCAGAGAGAGGTGCAGGGTCGTCAGCCGCCCAGCAGGAGGTGGAGCCAGCATTGTGGAAGGCAGGCACAGCCCTATTCAGGCCCAGGTGCTACCCCCTCCCACCACTCTAGATGCAGATGAAGCTATTCAGCCCAGGGATGGCCCACTCAGCCTCTGGGAGCCACCCAGCCCCTGCCACTCACAAACCAGACAGTCAATTCACAAACAGGCCAAGGCACACAGAAAGGTCAGACAAGAGAACAACAACTTTCTAAAAGTGCTGTTCCCAAACACAGGATTTAAAAACCACTTTTCCTAAAAGATGTCTTATTAAATTCTGAGTTCAGGGATACCAGACTTTTATGTCCTATCTTGCTCCTATGGGAAGATATGCAGGTAACTACTGTACACAGCATTCCCCATGATAGCCTATGAACAAGATAGCCTTACAAAAGTGAAAAACGAAAATGGCTGTAATTCACTACCAGAGCATGTCACCTGCACTGGTACATGTTCTACTTTTCACATACACTGCACCCTGCCCAAGGGGGTACCTTGGGCCTTCCATAGGGGTGACCAATATGTACAGAAAGGGAAGGGTTAGGCCTTGTCAGTGGGGACACTGGCCAGGTTAACATGGCAGTTCACAGACTGCCCACAGGCACTGCGGTGGCAGGCCTGAGACACCATTTTAGGGCTACTCATGTGGGTGACACAATCAGTGCTGCAGGCCCACTAGTAGCATGTTTACCACCAGCCCTGGTACACTCAGTGCACTTTACTAGGGACTTCTTGGTGATACAAATATGCCAATCATGGATAACCAATTACAATAACAATTTACACTGGGAGCATTTGCACTTTTTTTTATTATTAATTTTTATATCACTTGCACAGCTGAGTGCCTACAACCGCAGAGGCCGGCAGCATGATTAACACTATTCTGAGTTGATGAACACAGCCACTGTGCCGACATTCCTGAGGCCCGGCGGCAATATAACTTAATAGTATAGTGAAATTAACAATATTTACTAACTATTTCAGGCACTCTCCAGTGTCACATTGAAGTTATTCTAAACCAAATACTATACCCGGAACATCCCACCCTTCCCTCCCCCCTCGCCGAGCCCTTTGTATCTATATTGTGGTGCCTGACTGTTTGTTATTCTATCCTTTTCATGTTACCGGCTTCCAATGTGTTCGTCTCTATCATGACCTACATAGATTCCACAAGGGGGATCGGTACTTCTGCCTCATTCCGGACCTTTCGCATGAAGTCCCAACTACCTCGCTTCTTATCTTGGGATAGCTCAATCGTTGTCTGCAAATCAGCGCCTCCCGAACCTAGCCATCGCACAAGCGGTTCCCATATGTCAACAGGTGTAGACCTTACCGGCATTAATTCCCAGTAATTTGTCAATTGATGTCTACAATATGTAACCACCTAGCTATCGTGGGGGGGCTGGGTTTTTTCCAATATATGGCTACCTGTCTTTTTGCCATCAGTAACATTGCTGTCAGTTTGCGCGAATGTTTCGGCACCTCCAGCACAAATCCCATCAATGCCATCAGTGGGGTGAGACCTATCTGGGCCTCTGTGATATTCCCTATATGTCTGCCCACTTTGTCCCAAAACTGTGCCACCGGTCTGCAATACCAGGCTAGATGAATAAATGTTGCGCTTAGCGACCCAAATCTCCGACATCTTGTATCAGGTTGAAGACCCATACGATGGAGCTGGAGTGGCATACGATATACTCTATGTAAAAAAATAAAATGTATTAGCCTCAGTCTATAGTTTGGTGATAAATGTTCTAATTGCGCACAGCAAAATTGCCATTGCTTGTCAGAGATTACGAAGCTCATGTCTTCCTCCCATTGTGTCTTGGATGTACTGACCATGATGGGTGTTGTGTCGTGCGTTATGCTGTAGATACGGGTAATACGTTTACGTGGTGATTGGTTGGATAATACGTATTCCAGTGCTGCCAGAGTGGGAGGCACTTGTAGAAAGCTAACGTATCTTGCTTTACTTGCAGCCCTGAGTTGGTAGTATAGTAGCATGTGAGATGCCGATGGCGTCTATTGTTTGCACATCTGTTGTAGGGTTATAAATGTGTCCTCAGGATGTAGGTCACAGCCTCTTGTCAGGTCCTGTGTTTTGGCCCTCAGAGTAGATGCCCGGTCAGTGAGCGGCGCCAGGAGCGGGTTTCCACTCAGGGAGCACTTGCACTTTGACACTGATCAGCAGTGGTAAAAGTGCTCAAAGCATCTAAACCAGCAAAAACGAAATCCAGCACAGCATCAAAAATACAGGCGGTAGAGGCAAAAAGACTGGGGAAACCACGCCAAAGATGCCACGTCTAACATTTACTGTATGTAATCTCAGCAGGGACATCAACATGTTGACAGTGGTACTGCAGTCTTACAACCACATTTATTGTTTTTAAGCATATTCAATGCTTGTATGTGGAAATACTGTCATCGCACACACAGAAGTTTGCTGATTTGATGTTTTCTGCCTTGGGTTTACGATCTACAGTGACGTCAGACCGTATGGGGTAAAAAAGTTTGTGACAGTAATTCTAATTATGCATATTTGTTATGGTGTATTTGCTCTGAGAAATGTGGAATTTGAAATGTATACTACATCAGGGGTACATACAGTATCACTTGCAAATATCCCATACGTGCAGTGGAGCATTCTACCAGTCAATCTGGGACATATGCAGGGCTTTCTTGCAAGACCACCTTGGTTGATCATGTACTTAAAAATGATGACGAAGCAGCATTTTTAAGTATTTTCCTTTCTGGTTGCCTTACTGCAGTATTCCAAAGGGGAGCGGGAGGGTAGATGTGCACAGAAGTGGGCTGATGGGACTATCGTCGTTTTGTAAAGAAAATCCTCCTTCCACACACCTCTAAATCAAATAGTTACAACCTAAAAAGTTAAAATAAACGAAAGAAAAATTAATGCATATACATTCACTCATGACTAATTGAGCTATTTGTTTGGCATGACTACACTTATATAATTTTCACTGAATGTATAGTAGGTATGGTATTGTAAAGGGTACAAAGGATGGCAACTGTGTAAAATCCTCCATAATAAAACACAGCAAAATAATGACAGTCACTACTTTGGATTTCTTCACATCTGTTTAGCTCCCTTAGATTTCACCCATTTCCCATCCCTGCTCCAACCCTAGCCCCACTCTTTACCTACTTACTTACTAAATACCTCAGTTCGAGAAACACAATAAAAAAGGAAACCAAAACAAGAGAGGAAAGAAAACAGGAACAAAGACAAAGTAAGCAAATGTCCACAATCTAATGAGGCACTCCTGTTGCATTCAACTTTCTTCTGCCCCCCACCCCCTCACCCTCCTAATAAAGTTTGAAGACACACTTAGCAAGGTCACCTGGGACATTGATCTAATATCTTATGGATCTCGTTTTACACTGCTTTCAAATCTTTGTACGCTCAGGGGCCAAATCAATGCCCTGCATCTACCCTCCCAAAATTGCTCTCCAGGATGGTCACATTTTGTTGAAGATGTAATGGGGGTCTCACTTTTTATATATATATATATTTTTATTTAATGCCATTTTATAAAGCGCAATCTTTACCCGAAGGTATCAGAGCGCTTTACATAACAACCAGTTTCAATACATAAGAATTTAGGATTACGTGCGTTACATAAAAGATACAAACAGAAAAAATTGCAAATGTACAAGTTGTAATGTCACATAAGGAAGAGAGTCACTCAAGGAACCGTTACAATTGGATAGACTCTAAGGGCCCGATGTAGGTAGGCCGTTACCGATCGGTAACGGCCGAAAATACCGATTATGGGCCCTTACGGATTGGTATACTGCCATCGAGATGTAGGGCAAAGAAAAAAGTCAAAATCGGACCGAAAACCGATTCGGAATGAGTACCGAATGGAAAATAATCCGATACGTACATACCGAAAATCGGATATGTAACGATTCGGTAACACACCGAATCGGATGAAAATACCGATTCGGTCCATGTACCGATTCGGTAGTGACACCAAATCGGAAAATATCCGATTCGGTCCATGTACCGAATCGGTAGTGACACCGAATCGGAAATAAGCCGAATCGGTCCATGTACCGAATCGGTAGAGACACCGAATCGGACATAAGCCGAATCGGAGAACCTACCGATTCGGTAGAATTACCGATCGGGAAAGTCCCCGATTCGGACAGATGGGGAGATGTAGGGAAGCACAGAAACACCGATTTCGGCTCAAAATCGGTAGTATTCACTCGGTATTTACCATGGATTACAATCAGGTGGTAACCAACTCCAACCCATAAAAACAGCCCCAAAATGCATTGCAACTTGCAGGATGGCAGCCTTTTATGTCATTGCGAGGCAGCTACGGCTACAGCAGGAAGGACAGAGGGAATGGCAAAGAGATGAACAGGTCTACAGACAGAGGATAACCCTGTTCATGCTCACAGAGGCAGAGATCCTACAGAGATACAGGCTGGACTCTGACACCATTCTAGAGCTCATCAGGGACCTCAAACCATTGTTGGACCACCCCACCCCAAGGGCACACGCCATCCCAGCACACGTCCAGGTGCTATGCAGCCTACACCTGCTTGCGTCTGGCAGCTATCAAAGTGGAGTTGCAGCGGTAGGAGGGGTGACCCAGAATAGCCTGTCAAGGTTCTTCCACACATTCCTTGACGCCATGATACACAGGATGGACCAATACATCTCTTTCCCTGCAACCCACGCAGAACTGCTACAAACTAAAGCTGACTTCTACCAGATGGCACAATTTCCCCAAATCATTGGCTGCATAGATGGCACGCACATTCCGATTTGCCCCCCAGCTGACACAGAATACATATACCGCAATCGGAAGTCTACGCACACCATCAACGTGCAGGTGATCTGCAATGCGAAGTGCACCATCACAGACCTGGTAGCAAAATTCCCAGGGAGTACCCACGACTCCTACATTTTTCAACAGAGCGGCATCTATGCACGGCTGATGGCTGGCGAATTTGGTGAAGGATACCTCCTAGGTGAGACACATCATCAGACCCCCATAACACAAAGTAGCTAGGTGTAATACATGTATGCATGTGTGTAATGTTACCCCTTTTCCTTCCAGGCGACAGTGCATATGCCCTCCGCTCTTTCATACTCACCCCCTACCTCAACCCCTCCACACCCAGCCAAAGGAGGTATAACCGGGCCCACAAAAGCACAAGGAATGTCGTCGAACGGACCTTTGGCATCTGGAAAAGTAGATTCAGATGCCTGCACAAGAGTGGAGGTGCAAGGCAGTATACCCCCATCACCTGCTGCAAGATCATAGCTGTCTGTGCAATGTTACACAACCTTGCGGTGAAGAAGGGCACTGAGGTGGAGTTGTCTGACTACGAGGACCATGACGACGACGATGCTGTGCCACTAACACAGCCAGCTGGGGTGTCTACGCCAAGTGATGGCAGATACAGACGTGAGGAGATTACAGAAAACTATTTCTGAGTGAGTACAGATGCACAGACAGGTAAATGGTTGTGGGAAAAAGCAAATTTTAATACTGTTGCAACACCGTTACTGCACTGATGTGCAACAAAATAAAATGTAAAAGCTAAGAAAACAAAAGTCTAAAGTCCGGGTTGCCTCACCCGCCCTGGCAAGCCTACTTCTTGGAGCGCTTGGCAGCCCCACTGGGGTGTCCATCACCCCCTTCAGAATGTCCTGCGGCTTCTGCGGAGCGCCTGGTGCTCCTGCGCGGCTCTGACGCAGCGCTGGCCGGGCTGCTGCGGCTGCTGCTGTCCCCAACATCCCCCAGGTCCAGGGCTGGATTGGCGGCAGTGTAGGAGATTATCATAGCCTCCATTGCTGTAGTGATGCGGGCCATTCCCCTGGTTATCTCGGCGGTGTTTTGGGTTAAACTTGCCTCCATATTGGCACCGCGCTGACACAGTTGCGCCGTTGCAGCAGCAAGGCGGCTAATGGAGCGGTTTTGCACGCGGGCATCCCGCCTGCGCGAGAGCTCATGCTCCTCAAGTCTGCCGCATAACTGTGTAATGGCTGTGGTCAGCCTGCCAAGACCTGCAGCTACCTCCTTGTTAGTGTCTACAAACGCCTTGAAACCTCTCACCATCTCGCCCATCTGCAGGTTGTGCTAGCGGAGCTGGCGCTGGCAGGCCATGATGGACTTCGCCTGCTGCCGTTGGATTTTCACCATGCTCCCTTCAAGGCCCTGGAAGACACTGCCCTCCGGTGCCGGCGCTGCAGTGCTGGGAATGGCACGCCTCCGGGTACTGCTGCTGCCGCCCTGCTGTGTGGGCTGGGGTGCCACTGGTGTGGGTGTGGTGGTGGCCGGGGCCTGACCCCCTGCTCCCAGGATAGGGTTTACTGGAGCCACAGCCATAATCGTGGCAGGAGGTGGTGTAGGTGCAGGGTGGGCCCTTGTCGGAGAGTTCTCTGGGGAGAACAGCAAGGGGGGTGTGCCTGACATTTGTGGGGAGTGAAGTAAGTCATAGTCAATTGCCAGGTCTCCATCAATACCCAGCCCAATGGTGTTGTCCTCCTCCTCCTCGGCAGCCTGACTCGTGCTAGGCCCTGCGACTGCACTGGTAGTTGGTGCTGGTGCCTCTGTTGCCTGTGGTCCTCGCCTGATGGTGCCCCTAGGTATAAAGAAGCATTTGTAAATTGAGTGCCGATGTATTACAGTCAGTACAATTAAAGCATTGCACATGTCCTTGCATCTCCTTTGAATGTGTTCCACTGTTTCCTATCTTGTGATTCTGCACTGCCATATTTTGCTACCTTCTGCTGACTACATATACCATGATGCTTTTCTCTTGTATGTTGGTTACAGTACTGGGCTGGGGTTTGGCTGTGCATTGTGTCTAAAGGGGAGGTGTCTGTAGGGTGTGTCATGATGCGCATGCTTCTTACCTGTAGCTGTAGCTCTGGCTGAGCTGTCCAGGGTCCCGATTCCTGTCACGCACTCCCTCTCGATGGTGCTGGACACCAGTTCCTCCAGCTCAGTGAGGGGTGGCGCCGGGTTCCTGCCTCCACCTGTCCCTCCAGCTTGCCTCTGGATCTCAGCCATCTTTCGTTTGCTCAGGCTGCGGATATCGTAGAAGCGTTTTTTAAGGTCATCAAGGGACCTGGGGGTGACACCTACAGCGTTGACCTTTTCTGCAACACTTCCTTCATTGAATTCGAACTTTCTTACAGCAATAGTGGATGTTGAAACACCAACAATCTATTTGAATAACAGACCTCTTCTCCGTCATTCCCTCCAGCGCTAATCAATGCTGTCCAAGTAGTATGTATGTAGCTTAAACCATTTATAATAAAAATCTAGCATAATATTTTAAGAGAATTACCTATTTCGAATACACCTGGTGATCCTAGGCAGCATATGCAAAACTCAACTCTTAACCTCTTGTTCAGCACCACTTTGCCATGTACCTGCTGGGCCTTAATTTACTCCTTTCATTCATTAATCACTCTTCATAACAATACCATTAACCATTTTTGCATTCCATATGTCATTACTAGTTTTTCACATGCAGTGAGATATTCATTTGCAAAACATTTGTTCAATGTATGTGATACTCCATGCTTGATATAAGTATATCCTTTCTTGCTCAACCACTTGAAGCATTGTTTTTAATACCTCAAGGGAGTTATGTTCCTCTGGGGTAAAAATAGCTTCCAGTGTCAGATATTCTCTCTATTTTCAAACATCATAAGCTTTGTCATTTAGGGTAGGTAAAAATTCTGGATTGGGAGGCATTGGTTGACAAGAGAAGGATATGTTTTCAAATTTAATTTGTGATAGCCGTATGAAAATCATTCATATTGACTTTCAGAACTTTAGCTGGTAAAGTCTGGAGATAAAACAGGAACCCCCAATCGATTGTTGATTTTAATCGCTTTTATCCATTTGTGGAGTGACAAGCAGCATATTTTCCATTTATTAAACACTCTTTTAGTCGCCTGCAGCAATTGGCATAGTTCAGGTGTCAAGCGGCATTCATGATGCTCATTCTTAGACTTTGTCACTTTTATGAGCTCCTGGAAATATTTTCTTAATGTTTTGTTTGATATCGGGGTCCAAACTGACTGTTAACAATTCTGACTTTGCTAACTTTATTTTGAATTTAGAAACTTGTGTATTGTCTTAAAGTTCCTGCTCAGTAGGACGACCACTTTCTTCCAGGTCATTACAGACATTGTTTGGTTGACAGTATAATGCATTCTGGCTGTTGTATTGTTGTTTTTCATTGAACTAATTAGGTTAACACACTTGAAAAAAATGATTTGTAAATAAACAGTTAGGACTGGAATGATGTGGCCACCTTACTGCTTAGACAGCATGCTTGACTGGTGCTATTCTGATAATGTAACAGGGTGTTTTTACCAAACATACTAATCTTGTATCACCATGACCAATTTAATTTCATAAATGTATTCATTGTTGCATATTATAAGCACTAAAGGATCCAGTGATAAGGCAAAAAGAAGAGTTTTGAGTGGGAACCCATGTATAGTTCACTCTTACAGTCCAAGAACACAAGACTTGTGTCCATTTAAAACAGTGTTTTGTTTGGGTGGCCTAATAATGGATCCAAAATATCCTCTTCTAGTTTCCACTAATCGCAAAAATCACTAAGATTCACTAGAGAAAGTATAATTTGAATTGATGGAAGGTCTTCTCTGAGCTTAGAGAATGTAGGGTCATAGTTACAAGGAAGTGGCGGAGCGTGGCGTTAGCCTTCTTTGCTTAATGCCTCTCTCTGCCACTTCTGAAATGCAGGGCTGACCGTATTTACAAGAATACAGCCCAACCTTGCATTTCCCCCTTGCTAATTTAGCTGCCTAGCGCCAACGCAGTCCCCCTTGCACCATAGTGCAAGTTGGCCTGCGTTGAGGGGAATTATTGTTTATGTGCAGGAAGATGTCCCTGCCTGCACATAAATAATCTGAAAAAGGCTTAATACATCACACATAGAAGTTGCAAACGTCATTTTTTTAAATGATTGTTTATGTGCAGTAAGGGACACATTCCTGCACATACATAATCAATGGCATTTTGCTGTTTCTATGTGTGCTGCACAACGCAGCACACATGGAAACAGCAGAAACAAGAAGAAATTAAACATTTCTCCTTGTTGCGACAGGGTAAGAACAGGTTTTCTCTGGTCTTAAATGTGGCGCTGTCCCGTATTTACGCCACCCTTGTACTGGGTCAGCATCGAAATAAATGTGTGTTGCAGTGGAATGCCCACCACAACACCCATTGCCCGTCCCTTTCACAGTAAGTATAGTGTGATAGGGGGCCTTATTCACAAATCAGCTTTAAGCCATGTTAAGTGGCTTAACGCTGCCTTGTGAATGCGGCGAAGCCCCTATCGCCACCACAACGCGAGAAAAGTGATGCTGTGGTGGCGATAGTAGCTTGTAAATATGCCCCACAATGTTGGTCTTTGTCCTCTTCTGCTTCATTTCCATATTAAATATGTTATGTGTCTAATGTTGTTGAGAGTCTGCCTCCACACCTTAAATCCTGATAGATAACCATCCATCCACCTAGGCAGCACTATTTCCAGGGCCTGAGGAATCCAAAACTAGCCCAGGAAAATATATTCAAGCCAGTCCCACACAGCAGGAGGCTGCAACTAGAAGGGAATGGTGGGAGCTTGTTTGGGCCATAATATCCCATCCTGCTTTGAAAGCACACCCTTAAACTGCAGCACACTGTAACAATGAGAGAGTGGCAGAATGGCGGTCCAGTGCTCAGGGCATTTCTAATGTGGAGGCAGGAGTGTAGGTTAAAATGTTTATGTAAAGCTTCATAAAGGCAAAGTTCTCTTTGATTTGTACCAGTCTGAGTTCAGCCCTTTGTATGCCCATCATGGTTAGTCATGGAATGTCCATCTACATCACTAACAATGCTTTCACCATGGTGGGAGAACTTTTTTTCCTGTTTTGAAAGGTAAATGATTTCCATGCTACAGGGAGGGAACTAGAAATTGGGCGGACTGGCGGTGGCTGGACCAGTGAAGGAGGCTTCTCTGTCCCCCAGGGAGAACTGGTGGCAGGCACGCCAAGTCATATTTTATGGCCTATGTCTTCTTTGCTTGACCTTTTTATGATGATTGTGATGACAACTTTCTTTTAGGGGCTGTGATCCTTAGGATAATGAACAAATTCCTTCTTTGCCCCATAAGCTCCCATAAGTAGCACATATCGTGTTTTTCATGCTGGTTCCTACTGATAGTCATGATCAATAAAATGTTTCCTGTCTGATAATATCTACTTCACTAGCCTAGAAATGTCTATGTTAACCATATGTCTTTACACGTTACAGGGTCACAGTACAGTTCCAAATTGTTCGCTCCCTTGGAGGTCACACTTAAGCTTCATTTGTTGCCTCACCAGTGGTAGGTTAGTATCATTGTATGCCACAGGTGTACTAAATGGGCAGGCCAAAACATTGGCCTTCTTCATATTTGGGCAGAGCTGTCCAGCTGGCAGACAAGCAGAAAAATTCTGCCCCTCAAGATCACCCCGCTGTACCACTGGCGTGTGCAAGCCCCTGGTATTTAAGTCTATCGCCAGAGATCCATTGATCCACAGATTGGCATGCCACTGTGTTGCTTTGCTTACATTCTCCACAACCAGGTATCTGGTTCCCTTGTATCAGCCTCAACTAGAGGATCATGGTAAAGCTCACCTGCTGCCCTAACTAGGACCAAGTGTTATCTGAAGATCAACACCATCAGTTTAGCATTGCCTTCGTCTTCCTCTCTCTATGCTCCTATGGTCACAGGGCCACCAGACTTCATTCCTCTGCTAATCCAGTCCACTCTCTGGTCCTTTATATTTTGGGCGTGGTATTCGCCTAAACTTTGGCCCCTGCAGCTGCTCCCTTCCCAGACAAAGTTCCAGCTGGACTGTACCAGTCAGCACTGACATGTCTCTTCACTCTCCAGTCCACTGGACATCTTTGTTCTGAGTGCACAGCTTGCCTCAGACCAGTACTTATTGGCTATTTTCTGGTTTTTGCCACTGTTTTGTTTACAAAGAGGGTAAACGCTTTGGGTTTGGGGAATGGAGTAGCTCTACAGAAGTGCAACTAATGTCCAAGAGTCTAAATCATATATTATTCAAAAGATTATTCAACAGCTAGTCATTCTTTTTACCTAGTGTCTGATTACCCACAATGACAGAGGAATTTGGTGTGTTTAGTTGGTGGTCCTGTGTGTGTGCAGAAAAAGGTAAATGTGTTCTGTTGACTTGCTCAAGCAAGTTAAAGAATTAGGCCCAGATTTCTTAAGGTTTTGCGTCACAAGGGGACGCAAGGTGACACATAACCTAAATTTGGATTTACCAAGCCACGCAAGGCCACCTTGCATGGCCCTGAAATTATTCAAAAATCAATAAAGCAAAAACATTTTTTTAAAGCAATTATCAGATTGGCATATATTATTTAATGACCAATACTTCGTGATTGTCAAGACCAGTACAAAAACATGTAAATTGAAGGCCCCAAGGGGGGAGAAGGGAAGGAGGAGGGGTAGTGCTCAAGGAGGTGTAGAGGGGTAATGACACAGTATAAAGAGGTAACAATCCAAGTTAAGGACAATAAAAAATAATCAAAGTACAAAAAGTCCCAATTCAGGACGACAGACTAGGGAACACATGTAATAGTTACAATTCAACGGTCACATCTAATTATTAGAGCATTAAGGGGTGTGCCGGAAAGACAAAATGAAGAGAACAGTCGACGTTTCGACCCCTATCTATAGGCCAATTGGAGTCCTTTCACGGGGTCTTCATCAGGACGTCATACAAGGGGAAGGAAGGTGGGGCCATTCTGTATAAAAGAATATATAAAGGAGTTTTAACTATAGTTCATATTGAGGATGCAGATCATCATCCTATCTACAAGTTAGACACAGATTATTTTAATTATGTCTGATTTACCATGGTTGAAGACCCAGAAGGGTTCAGTACATGAACAGAGGAACCACGCTTGACGTCGTGGTCAGTCTGATGGAGTGGACGACTCAACTAAAGAGGAGAACAGACATTCAGTAAGATTTAGAAAGAAAATACTCATTGTATTCTACAGTTAACTACAAAGAGGTTCAACTGAAAATACACCATGTCAATGGTCCTATAGACCGAGACAACTTGAATATTAGAACACATATTCAGAATGACTACATCAAATCCGGGCTACATGGAGAATTTATAATTTAAAACAGTACCTATAGGTCGCTGTGATTAAGACCATCAGGGGGTGGTGAATATAAAATCGGCTTCTATGCTTGATATACCTTAGTTAATCAAAAAGAAAGGATAATAATTACCAATTACGTGGGTATAAGATAAATTCAATAAATGACCATTTGGTTGCAATGGTAGCAGGTAAGTATGTACTCACAATTTGAGGTGCGTAATTCCACCGTCTATAATGGGGCAGAGACTGTGCGAAGTGTGGTTCCAAAATACCAATCACAACAGGATAAGATATTGTATTTCATCCTGGTGAACAAGGGATATTTTTAACAACCAGTAGTAAGATTATAAATTACAATCGATCTCAGTGGAATCACAGTCTTACTTACAAAGATACCGAATCATCTATGCTCGAACGCTTAGAGCGTCGGTTATGTGGATGCGGCGCCTGTCCGTGTAATCAGGAAGGCAAAGTGCAGCGTAGGCAACCTCGAGTCGGTTTCGTGTCAAAGGTCAGGTGTTTAAATCTACGGAAAGATAAGGATAGTTTACCTAAAAGCGGGACTCGAATGTTAAAGAGTTAAAGGCCCAGTTAACTTGCAAAGTACTTACAAATGAAGGCACCGGTACCGGCAACGACTTGGGTCCTGAACACGAACTCCGCAGTGTGTATGCCGCGGAGTTTGGGGCGGAGCTAAATGAAAACTCCGTACGGACAACATAGAAGAGTTACTTGCAAGAGCCTCTAAGCTTCATCCAATATGGGTACAGATTGTTGGCGGCTATAATTGGAATTGGCAGAATAACATAGTTATTGAAAACCACTATAATATGTCGATGGCGGCTATAATTGAAATTGGCAGAATAACATAGCTATTGAAAGCCACTGTAATATGTTGATGGTTGTATGTAAGCAAAATAGTGCAGCTCTCGTACAAGAGGCTGAAGACCATTTTCCCACAACAATGCTGCAAAATTTGTTTGTTAAGTGTTGTGCTGACAAAATATCACGGTTCCATGCGACTCTTATCGCAAAAGGTCGTAAATGGAAAACACATTGTTGTATAATGACACAATTCACAAATATAGCGGGATGAAAATTACAGTAGTTAAAGGTAGTCTATGTGAACGTTATCCAAACTTGACCTAATCAACATTTCATAATCAGTCAACATTGAAAAATTAGCGAGAGCTCGTGCACTTCCTCAACATGAGGGTGTAACGAGTCTGACTTGAAACATTCATCAGAGTTTTGTCCAATAGTTTAAGCTAACCAAGTGCTGCCAATTGAGCTAAACTACTGTCTTGCTCGTTCAAACCATTCTTAATGGAGTCCAGAAGGGACATCCATTTGGACTCTCGTGTGTTTAGTACTGTGGGGAGGTTGCCCCCTCTTCTGCCCAGGGATACTTTCTCAATGACAAACCAACGTAGGTCTGTTACAGCGTGTCCCGCAACCCCCCAGTGTTCAACCAGGGGCGCCCCTGCCACTTTACATCTCAATCTGCTGGAATGTGAGGAAATTCTAGATTTGATTTTCTGTTGAGTTTGCCCTACGTATAATTGACTGCATGGGCACCGAATGATGTAAATCACTCCAGTGGAGTTACAATTCATATAATGTTTCAAATTGTAAGTTCTGCCACCATGGGCAAATGATTTGGTCTGGATTGTGGTGTCGCATGCCGTGCAGGCACCACATCTGTAATGTCCAATTACCGGGGGTAGGTTCCAAAGAGTTGTCAAAGTGGGTTGGTTTGCTGACTCTAAATAGGAGTGGACCACCATGTCCCTGATGTTTTTGGCTCTCTTGAATGAGTGTAGAGGTAGTTCCGTTTGAGCGATCGACTCTGCAACCAAAGGCCAGTTTTGATTAATGATTTTTTTAAAATCATTACTACGTGTGGAGAAGGTTGTGACGCAGATGATTCGATCAGCCGATGTTCGAGGCACTGTCTCTGGATTGAGAAGGGAATCTCGTGGATTGTACCAGGCTCGTTTCCTGGCTCGTCTCACCATCCGTGATGGATATCCTCGTGAGATTAGACGTTCGCTCAGGACTTCGGACTCTCTCAGATAGTTTTCTCTTGTGGAACAATTCCTCCTGACTCGGAGGAATTGTCCGACCGGCAGATTGTCCTTGAGGCCTCTTGGGTGGTGACTCTGATATTGCAATAATGAATTGCGTTCCGTGGGCTTCCTGAACAGCGTTGTATGTATCTTTGTAACGTCTCCTGAGCAGGTGCTGACCTGCGAGGTTCCCTCCCTTATTTAATTTATACCATGGTGGAATCTGAATTACTTTCCTATACAGAGGAGTACATTAATCATTTGACTAAAGATCTGTCAACCACTTTCCTTTCAACATCAGTTCCTACAATTGATATCACCTTAAATGACAAGATCTCACGTTTGGAAAGACTTGAGAAGAAACTCATTAGAACCCGGCTACATGGGCACCTTTTTACGAGATATTTGCAAGAAAATATAATCCCAGTGGGGTTGCAAATCAAAATCGAGCCAGTGATTTTCGTAGATGTACCCAAGTTCAAAGAGGGGTTCAGCTACGTGGCCAATAACTGCTCCCGGCACTGGATGGTGCTGGGAGAAGAGACAGCTGCTGAACAAGTAGTTTCCATAAGTAAAGAAATTGCTGACCTGAAGGCTGAGATTTTGGGAGACAATACCCTGACCAAAGCCAAGGAGGCGGTGGAGAATCTGGAAGTCACAATCAAAGAGTTTGATACCACAGCCCAAACTAAAAAACTTGAAAAATTAGCAAGAGACCTCCGTCTGTTTGATAAGAAATTGGTCTATCCATACTTACAACCGGATTATTACAAACAAGATAATCAAGGACGTTTCACTAATCGTGGACGAGGGGGCTACAGAGGAAGACGGAATTTTACAACCTTTTCCGACTCCTCATATAGCTCCGGAAGTGAAGGCGAAGCAGGGCCTAGCACCTCATATCCCTATCCTCCTTATCCTCCGCAAGACCAAGGCTATCAACAGTATCCATCACAATTCCAACCTCATTTTTTAGACCGAGGCCGGGGCCCATGGCGCCCCCCACGGGGACGCGGCAACAACTGGGCCAGGGGCCAACCCAGAGGTCAACATCAGAATCAGACTGGTTGGGACGGTGGTCGAGGCAAGCAACAGAAGCAGGTGACTTTTCGCCCGGAAGTACACGGGGAGATCTCGACCCGCAGGAACACTTACAGATGGTAAATGGACAAATTATACCTAATTCTACCACACCAAGTAATTGTGTATCAACCATCAGTCCGGTGATCAACATCTCCACATATGATTTACACGAGGAAGAACTTAAGGTCCTCGGCCGAGGACTCTCATATGTTCCTACTGCTTCAGTCAACAAGTTCCTTTTGAAGACAGAACTTTACAGTTTTTTCAGAAAGATCAGACTGCGATATTACTTCCGCAACCAAATATCCAGACAGCAAGGCTCAGTCACTGGACTTAGAGTACCCTCTACCTTTTTTCCTCCCACATATGCTATGAACAGTCGGATTCTTGCCTTTGAAGATATAGTGACCTCTTCGATAGATCGTTCACTTCAACAACCGAAATTCACAAAGCTCAACTTAGGCAAGACGGAGAGGACGGCTTTGACAACCCTACGTAACAACAAAAACATAGTCATTAAACCCGCGGATAAAGGCGGTGCAATTGTTGTGCAGCACCTCTCAAATTACAAGGCAGAAATTCTGAGACAACTATCAGATGGGATTAGCTATCGGCTTTTACCCAGCGATCCCTCACGTGATCTGGCTAATACTATTTTGAGAGTCACACAGAAAGGCCTGGATGCAGGTTTTTTGAGTAAACAGGAATTTGATTTCCTAAATCAAAAATTTCCTAGACTGGCTACCATCTATACCTTGCCAAAGGTGCACAAGAACCTTAATACCCCCCCTGGACGCCCCATAGTGTCCGGTTGTGGATCATTGTTAGAGCCTCTGTGCCAATACGTGGACTTCTTCCTCAAGCCCATTGCCCTTACAACCAGAGCCTATCTACGAGACACAATTCAGGTTATCAACCTGATTGATGAAAGACCATTTAATCCAGAACAGGCCCTGCTAGTCACCTGCGATATTGTATCGCTGTATACTAGTATTCCTCAACAACACGCTTTGGAAATAATGAAAGAGGCCTTGGACAAAAGAACTGCACCGGTTCAGGTCCCCACGGACTTCATAATTGAGTTACTGGAGATGGCTATGATGCACAACTTCTTCATTTTCCAGGAAGGATTCTACCTGCAGACCAAGGGAGTAGCGATGGGGGCTACTTTTGCCCCCAATCTGGCCATAATATATATGGATTATTTTGAACAGGAACATATTTTTCCAACAACAAATCCCTTCAAGGCTAATCTGTCATTATGGGTCATATATATCCATAATGCCAGAAACCGGTCCCCGGGAGCTTGTTTCCTTCCCAGTGTAAGAATTGGCTTCTGTAGTTTGGTTTGCCCTGTTCCCATCATGCACTGGGACAGGAACAGACTAATTTGCATACAGCCAGGTTCTGAAACTGGGATGGTGCAGTGAACTAAAAAACGGTGTTGGATCTAGCCCTGATCTCTTGACTGGGTGAGAGCTTTCTGCTTAATTCAGAGACTCTGTCCCTCACCACCCCTTGTTGTAAATATTTTTGTCCACCCTAAGCGTGGAAGGGTATTCTCAGATGTGAGACCCTTGCTCATTGCACCATCAGGATTCAAGCAAACCGGGCCGAAGACGGCTGTAATGCCAGAAACCGGTCCCCGGGAGCTTGTTTCCTTCCCAGTGTAAGAATTGGCTTCTGTAGTTTGGTTTGCCCTGTTCCCATCATGCACTGGGACAGGAACAGACTCATTTGCATACAGCCAGGTTCTGAAACTGGGATGGTGCAGTGAGCTAAAAAACGGTGTTGGATCTAGCCCTGATCTCTTGACTGGGTGAGAGCTTTCTGCTTAATTCAGAGACTCTGTCCCTCACCACCCCTTGTTGTAAATATTTTTGTCCACCCTAAGCGTGGAAGGGTATTCTCAGATGTGAGACCCTTGCTCATTGCACCATCAGGATTCTAGCAAACCGGGCCGAAGACGGCTGTAATGCCAGAAACCGGTCCCCGGGAGCTTGTTTCCTTCCCAGTGTAAGAATTGGCTTCTGTAGTTTGGTTTGCCCTGTTCCCATCATGCACTGGGACAGGAACAGACTAATTTGCATACAGCCAGGTTCTGAAACTGGGATGGTGCAGTGAGCTAAAAAACGGTGTTGGATCTAGCCCTGATCTCTTGACTGGGTGAGAGCTTTCTGCTTAATTCAGAGACTCTGTCCCTCACCACCCCTTGTTGTAAATATTTTTGTCCACCCTAAGCGTGGAAGGGTATTCTCAGATGTGAGACCCTTGCTCATTGCACCATCAGGATTCAAGCAAACCGGGCCGAAGACGGCTATAATGCCAGAAACCGGTCCCCGGGAGCTTGTTTCCTTCCCAGTGTAAGAATTGGCTTCTGTAGTTTGGTTTGCCCTGTTCCCATCATGCACTGGGACAGGAACAGACTAATTTGCATACAGCCAGGTTCTGAAACTGGGATGGTGCAGTGAGCTAAAAAACGGTGTTGGATCTAGCCCTGGTCTCTTGACTGGGTGAGAGCTTTCTGCTTAATTCAGAGACTCTGTCCCTCACCACCCCTTGTTGTAAATATTTTTGTCCACCCTAAGCGTGGAAGGGTATTCTCAGATGTGAGACCCTTGCTCATTGCACCATCAGGATTCAAGCAAACCGGGCCGAAGACGGCTGTAATGCCAGAAACCGGTCCCCGGGAGCTTGTTTCCTTCCCAGTGTAAGAATTGGCTTCTGTAGTTTGGTTTGCCCTGTTCCCATCATGCACTGGGACAGGAACAGACTAATTTGCATACAGCCAGGTTCTGAAACTGGGATGGTGCAGTGAGCTAAAAAACGGTGTTGGATCTAGCCCTGATCTCTTGACTGGGTGAGAGCTTTCTGCTTTATTCAGAGACTCTGTCCCTCACCACCCCTTGTTGTAAATATTCCTGATTACACGGACAGGCGCCGCATCCACATAACCGACGCTCTGAGCGTTCGAGCATAGATGATTCGGTATCTTTGTAAGTAAGACTGTGATTCCACTGAGATCGATTGTAATTTATAATCTTACTACTGGTTGTTAAAAATATCCCTTGTTCACCAGGATGAAATACAATATCTTATCCTGTTGTGATTGGTATTTTGGAACCACACTCCGCACAGTCTCTGCCCCATTATAGACGGTGGAATTACGCACCTCAAATTGTGAGTACATACTTACCTGCTACCATTGCAACCAAATGGTCATTTATTGAATTTATCTTATACCCACGTAATTGGTAATTATTATCCATTCTTTTTGATTAACTAAGGTATATCAAGCATAGAAGCCGATTTTATATTCACCACCCCCTGATGGTCTTAATTACAGCGACCTATAGGTACTGTTTTAAATTATAAATTCTCCATGTAGCCCGGATTTGATGTAGTCATTCTGAATATGTGTTCTAATATTCAAGTTGTCTCGGTCTATAGGACCATTGACATGGTGTATTTTCAGTTGAACCTCTTTGTAGTTAACTGTAGAATACAATGAGTATTTTCTTTCTAAATCTTACTGAATGTCTGTTCTCCTCTTTAGTTGAGTCGTCCACTCCATCAGACTGACCACGACGTCAAGCGTGGTTCCTCTGTTCATGTACTGAACCCTTCTGGGTCTTCAACCATGGTAAATCAGACATAATTAAAATAATCTGTGTCTAACTTGTAGATAGGATGATGATCTGCATCCTCAATATGAACTATAGTTAAAACTCCTTTATATATTCTTTTATACAGAATGGCCCCACCTTCCTTCCCCTTGTATGACGTCCTGATGAAGACCCCATGAAAGGACTCCAATTGGCCTATAGATAGGGGTCGAAACGTCGACTGTTCTCTTCATTTTGTCTTTCCGGCACACCCCTTAATGCTCTAATAATTAGATGTGACCGTTGAATTGTAACTATTACATGTGTTCCCTAGTCTGTCGTCCTGAATTGGGACTTTTTGTACTTTGATTATTTTTTAATGTCATTAACTTGGATTGTTACCTCTTTATACTGTGTCATTACCCCTCTACACCTCCTTGAGCACTACCCCTCCTCCTTCCCTTCTCCCCCCTTGGGGCCTTCAATTTACATGTTTTTTGTACTGGTCTTGACAATCACGAAGTATTGGTCATTAAATAATATATGCCAATCTGCTAATTGCTTAAAAAAATTTTTTTTGCTTTATTGATTTTTGAATAATTTCAGTGTATGTAACACACAATACACAATTCCTTCCTACGGGGACCCCCCTTTATATGTATCACATAGCGCCAATGTCCCCGTGACTGCATGGGTTCAACCCCCCTCTTTGTAACAACACCTTGCATGGCCCTGCGTGGCTTTGTACATCTGGAGTAAAACAAGACAGCTCAAGCCAATGCCTTTAGTTACTCTGCGTGGTGGAGGCGTTACATGGGTGGAGTGTGGGTGTTCCATCTTTTTGCCATACCGCTTACAGCACTTCACTGTTGGACTACGCAACGACCCTGCACCTGAAAATAAAAGAAAGAAATACAAGACAGTAAGCACAAACAAGACAGTAAGCCCTTGCCAATGGAGGGCTGAACTTATAAAGAGCATACTTATATCTCTGAACCTCGCTTGGAATCTAACTTGAACATTAAACAAAAGCTTTGTTTGCTAACCTGAACTCTAACCAAAAACGATTGCCGTTTGTCAACCTTTAGCAAGGACTATAGCAATATTGATAAATCAACAAAAGCTACTTAAACAGATGTGAAGGAAACAACATGACTATAAATCTCAAGTGAGTGTGAAAGTCAATGCTAATGTGAATTCAATGTTTTTGTGGCACATTGTAATAAGGAATAACAGCATTGCTTGTTGAATATAGTGCCTTGAGAAAGTGCATACAGTCATACCGCTTAAGTGTTCTATTTATGCGTCTGTGCTCTGGTGCCATCCCTTTTATTAAATCATATTTCTTACCTCTAGAGCTTGAAGGGTTTTGCATCTCATATTTTGGGAGTGCTACTAGAGGAGAATCAGAGCCATCTTCTGATTTACTAAGACAGCATTACTCTTGTTGCCTCGCAGGTATGAATGTGTTACTCTCACACACACAACAGTACAAAGGGACAAACTTGGGGGAATTATGACTTAAGGCTGGATCTAAGTATTAATATTATTTCTTCTCCACATAAGGTTCAATAACAGAATGAAGTGCTAGTAGACGACTCACACCAACCAGACGCCCAGCAGAACAGGCACTCCTCCTTCCTGAGGTCGACTGCTTTTCTGGTAGAACATTTATTTCTAGTTGAGGAAAGGTAAGGCATAGTGGTAGAGGATCCATTTTGTATCTGCGATACCCATTACGAGATCACAAGGTAAGACTTGTATTCATTGTCTGTCAACTACTGCCTTGTTGGACTGCTTTCTTGTTGTGATGACATGCTGCCCTCTTGCCTGGGTGAGAAGGACTGGACCTGTATCTCTTGAACCCAGAACCCCAGAGCGACTCCAAGGGCTAGTTGGCTGGCCTCCTGATCTGAACCTCAGGAACACAACAGGCTTCCAACAATCTTAAATCTGCACCTGGACTCTGCCGTCTGTGAGTCGACCCTGCCAAGTGGTGCCACCCCATTCCTGGACCCTTGCAAGTGGGCCTACGGTGCTCTGCTAGCCTCTGTGGCTCCAGAGAAACCAGTGCATCTCCTCTGCTGCACAGCGCAATCCTGAGCAGAACCGACACATTGTCGCTGATGTGTGGATCAGAGCCATCACAAGGACCTGCATCGCATCGCAGCCCATCACTGCATCGGACCCGCCGCTGCGCAATGCATCCTTGGTGCAGGCCTCTAAGCTCCACGGAATTGATACAACTACCTGACTCCATGACGCATCCTCCGTACCAGACTTCACAACACCATCCATCGTCGTATCTCAGACCAACCCATCGCTTCAGCTGCGTGACACATCTTCGAAGAGAATCCTCGCAATGTTCTGAAAACCAGCAGTCAAAGTACTTTGTTCAGTTGGCCTAACTGGGTCCCCATAGCCAGCACGCATCGCATCACGATTGGTCTGAACTTGTGACTTTGTCCGGGTCCAGCGTGACCAGATGTCCTCAGTTCGTGCTTTATGCCTTTTGTTGCTATCTTTATGAAAATCTTTAGAACAGAATATCTCTGGTTCTACTGATTGTATTTTTGTAGTTGCGGTCTTGTTTATTTTATTAAAAAAGACTATCAGCCAGATTCATGAAGCCAAATTGCGCTCGCAATTGCTGCGAATTCGCATTTGCAAGCGCAACTTGAAGGAAAGGAATTCTTGATAGTGAAAACTCTATAATTGCGAATTTGCTAAAGTAAAATTGCGAGTTCGCAAATAAATTCGCAGAATCCAGGAAGAAGCCCATTAGGCAATCCGAAATTTCGAGATACCATGGATTCTGCGGATCAATTTGCGAAATCGCAAAATAATCCCAATCGCTATTCAAGAAAAATCGCAAAATGCGAAAACCCCAAAAATCGCTATTTGCGAGGCGCAATTTAGGGAGAACGCAAACCAGGTGGTAACCAGTAAGGAAAAAAAAATCAAAAAACTTTAACAAACTACCAACAGGTGCAGGTCTGACCAAACACACTTAAGGAGACGCAGCTGGAGCATGAGGACTCTCACAATGCCAGGACTCTACATGGTGGTCAGGCGGCGAAGGCTACAGCGAGCAGCACAGAACAGACGCAGGATCCAGGAGCGAATATTCTGCCAGCGAATCACCCTTCTGGGCCAAACTGATGAGCAAATTTACTCCAAGTACCGCCTGAATGGGGCAATGATCATCAAGCTGATCCGGGACCTAGACCCCCTGATGCAGCACCCAACAAGGAGGACCAATGCGTGCCCACCCATGTCCAGGTATTGTGCAGCCTGCACCTACTGGCCTCCGGAAGCTTCCAGGGGATAGTCGCTGTTGCAGTGGGGATATCCCAGCCCACCATGTCCCGCTGCCTAAGGAGTTTCCTGGATGCAATGCTGACCCGGCTACACCACTACATCTCATTCCCCACCACCCAACAGGACTTGAATGACACCAAGCTTCATTTCTACAACATTGTGCAAGTCCCACATGTAATTGAATAGATTGACTGTACCCACATCCACATCTGCCCACCAGCACAAACGGAATACATGTACCGCAACTGCAAGTCCTACCCCTCCCTCAATATCCAGATGGTGTGCAACGCCAAGACTTTCATCACGGACATAGTGGCACAATATCCGGGGAGCACACATGACTCCTTCATCTTCCGGCACAGCGGCATGCACACACGACTGGCCAGGGGAGACTTTGGCGAACGACACCTACTAGCTAAGTACACCTGCCCCCAAATAGTACACTGTGATCATGTATCTGCGCAGAACAGGCACTCACCCTGTGCTTTTACCTTCAGGTGACAGCGCCTACGGTCTACGTGAGTACCTCCTCACCCCAGACCTCAACCCTGCCACACCACAGCAACGGCGTTACAATGCTGCACACATACGCACAAGAAATTGCATAGAGAGGACATTTGGCTTATTGAAGAGCCGTTTCCGCATACTTCACAAGACTGGTGGGGCCATCAAATACACACCGGAGGTCTACTGCCGCATCGTGGCCATGTGTGCAATACTCCACAACATTGCTACCAAGCGCAGGATACCAGTGGAGATATCTGGCAGTGAGTCGGAAGGGGACAACCTCCCACCTCCACATGTGCATCATGCACGCTGGGAAAATCCTGCTGAAGGACACAGGCGCCGCAACCACATCACTATTAACTGTTTCTAGTTCACCCATACCCTAACACAACACTGCACTCATGCATGACAAATGTAATAATGACATGAGTTGGATTTGTCAGACCATAAATTTTTATTGTTAATGCACAATAAAGTGGCCTTTTGTTTCTTTGGTGTCACATGAGGACAGTATTTCTTCATACCTCCCCATGCAGGGGTAGAGGGCTTGCAGAGGTGTCCAGCATGGCCCTACCGACAGTGTCCAAGTTCTCACTGGCGGCTGCGACGAGATGCACCAAGTCGTCTCTCTGGGTCCTGAGGGACAGTGTTGGCCCGAGATGATGCTGTGGGCCTGCTGCTGCAGCGACGTACAGGCACAGGCGGCAAGGATATGCTGCTGTTTGTCGACGCAACCTCGCTCACATCGTCGGGCCCCCCTGGTTCTCCATGGGCAGTGGGCTGGCTACCGAGTACTGCTGCTGTTAGCAGATCAAGTGACCTGGCCACATCCTAGCAACACTGTACCATCTGGCCCTGCAAGGCAAGTGACCTGCGTGACAGCTGTGACGTCGCATTACCTACAATGTGGTTCGACCTGGTGTAGGCCAACAGGCGGGCCAGTAGTTGGCGGTGGTGGCGGCGAGTCATGTCCTGCTGGGCTACCAGCAGCTGGCTGTTCTCCCTGACAGCAGCAGTCATCTGGGCCACATTTTGGCCAGTCGCCTGCAGCTGTGTATGGATTGCTGCCAGGTGACGCGCCTGGGTACGATGCACCGTCAGCATGTGGCGTTCAATGGCCAGGCCAGGATCAGGAAGATGGAGTGCTCTGCCCGTGCCTGTTGAGGCCTGACGCTGCTGGCGCCTCAGTGCGCTGGAGTGTGTTCTTGCTCCAGCTGTGCGCCTCATCTGCCTCCTAGGCGCTGGTGGTGTGGCCTGTTCCGCTGCTGTGGGTGTCTGTTGGGGTGTTGGCTGGACACCTGTGGCTGCAGGGGTGGCCCTGTCCACACGGGGTGGTGGAAGCACTGCAGGTGGCTGTGATGGACTGGGTTGTTGGTTGGACTGGCCCTCACCCTCAGTGTCCTCCTGGATCTCTGCGATGTGCAGGGCCTCGCTATCAGTGCTGGGTTGGTCGACAGCACCTGTGATGCAAAAGGGTGCATGATTAATGTTATGTCTCTTGCACATGAGATGTTGATACATGCATGCAGGCTTGCTTTCCCTGACTGGCTTTTGGAATTACTTTGATTTGACAGGTCTGGCTGTGTTGAGCTATCTGGGGAATTATGATTTCACTACAACTACCGCAATGCAATGGGGCATTTCAGGTTTGCATGACCTGCATTACTGGGGATGTCATATTGCTAGCTCAGGAGTCATGGGCATTGTTGGGGGACAGGGTCGCAGTCGCATGGCACTTACCTTCTGATTGTTGGCTGGGTCGGGATGAGTCCAGCTGGATTACCCCCACACAGGCTTTTGGTGCGAGGTTGAGGTGTTCCAATGGAGTGTTTGGTGTGGCAATAGGATCCCCACCACCAGTAGCCAGTCACTCCCCAAGCCTCTCGGCAAAGCGCTCCTTTGCACGACCTCTCAGGTCGTACCAGCGCTTCTTGAAGTCATCAATTGACCGCTGGGTCACCCCGACCGAAATTACTTTCGCGCGGATGCGCAGCCAGATCCGGCGCTTGTCTGCCTCTGGCACCCTCCGGGAGTCTTTGCCGAAGAGGCGTCCATGGTCCTTGCAGACCCCCTCAATCAAGTACTCTAGTTCTTCTTCAGAGAACTTGATTTTTCTCTTCCTCCCTTGCCCACTGCTCCCTGCTGCTTCCTGGGACATGTTGAGGATTTGTGTCCTGCTGGGGTGCTGCAAAATCAGAGGTTTGGAGCTCTTCAGAATGCTGCTTCCACTGTCTGGCTCAGTGTTCTGTTTGTGGGTGGGAAAAACCTACTTCCTGGTTGTGATGTCATCAATGGGCTCGAGATCGTAAAATGCGATTTCGCTAATTGCGAGATCGCATTTTCTACATGGAAAAATGCCGATTCTGCGAAATTTAAGGGATTGTGGCAAAATCGCAATCGGCAATTGCGGCCGATTGCGATTCGCTTTTTTCTATCGCATTTCTACATGAATTCCATTCTGCGAATTTCAAATTGCGATTCGCTATTTCTCGCAAATTGCTATTCGCAGAATGGCACTTTCATGAATCTGGGTGTAAGTCTCTAACTCTGTTGTGGGACTCTTTTGTGGTGTGTTTAAACTGTGTTTCTGTTTGAATTGTTGCACAAACACTTGACACATTGCCTCTGAGTTAAGCCTGGTAACTCTGTGCCAGGCTACCCGAGGGTTGAGCACAGGCTAATTTTGAATTTGCTGTGACTTCACCCTGAGAAGAATTGAGGTTGCTGCTTGAGAAGGGTTCCATCCCCCTCAACCAGTAACCCAGTTTCTTACACATATGCTTTCTGGGAAGAGTAAGTCATGGTTTAATCTCAGATGGAGTTTTAATATGGCTCCATGGGGATGGAGGGAATAGGCCATCCCTTTATTCAAACGTGCATAAAGAGATGCAACCGGCTGCTGCACTAGAGAGTCCCCAGCCCCTGCATATTGATGCTGGAGTAATTATCATTTCCATACTCTATTTTTAAACTTTCATGGTTTTTTACATAGCACTACCCAACCCATATGCGAATCAATATACTTTACATTGTATTGTACAAATAGTGGAAAATGTGCCAGGTAGACATTTAACTGTAAGCAATTTGTGCCTGTTGTACCTTTTAAATTACAGTTGAGAGAGATCAAGGCAGAAGATTGGAGGGAAACGTATGGGATAATGAAGGCAAGAGCTAGATGATTACCAGCAAGAAGTAAAACATGGAATCGAAAAGAAAAACAGAAGAGTGTGTGTGAATGCTTTCTCTTTATAGGTACTCATAAGGTATGCTGGGAGGTATGCTGGCAGTGAGCCAAGGGGCACCAAACAAGGGAGATCCAGGAGACTGGTGGTCCCTACTAATGAGTGTAAATAGCTGAATTTTTAATATTTTTCCAGAAACCACAAATACGCTTTTAACATACAAGATCTTCAGTGAGTGAACCCAAATTGAAGTAATGGAGTACTGTGCTCTTGAGGCCTAACTGATGACCGGTTGGCTTGGCAGTGGCACAGTGTTCTCAGTGTATCACACACTGGTGAATAATGCCCCAGAATCCCCGGTGCCTCTCTGGCAGTGCTGGGTGGGGTGGAAATGCCCACTGGAGGATGGGGGTTGGTGTGATGCTCTAATGGTTCACCATGAGTTAGCCATTTCATCCAAGTTTTGCCTGACTCAGCTATTGTACCTTCGTTCTGCGTACCTTACACCTAAGCACTGGTGGAGGGCGGAGAGGCTTCAATACATTTTAACTCACAACGAAAGTCTTATGAATTTAGTAGGGGTTTGAAACCAAACAATGCTTCTCTGGAACATTTTACCACTTGATGTGTTTTCATGGTGAGATATGAATCTATCAAATAACCAAAAGTGTTAATGTTTGTGATACTGTAGTCGAAAATCCATCAGTTCTTAATTCTGCAATCCAGTGACATGCCAGAGTCCTTGATCAAGCTACTTAACGGCTCTATGTACATAGTGAATAATTTAGACAGAAGTATGGAGCACTAGGGAACGGTGAACAACCTTTACAACGAAACTTTTACAACGCACTACCATTACAACGCAGGCATTACAACGCAAACCATTACAACGCATTGCGCTGGGAGGCGCTCTAGGATAGGGAATACGTTTAATTTTCTATCCAACACCTTCCCTAGTGTCCACGGGGACTGGAGTTGGAATAGAAAATTAAACTTTTCACTATCCAGCACCCCAAAGCGCTATGCGATGTAAAGGTTTGCGATGTAAAAACCGCGTTGTAAAGGCATGCGTGGTAATAGTATGCGTTGTAACGTCATATATCCCTAGGGAACTCTACATACAGTTGCATCAGTTTCCTAACAGTAATTCCCCATCATGAGCAGCTGTTTGCAGTTAGAAGAGTATGACATAAACCAGCTTAGAGCTTTACCAGAGAAAAGAATGTGCTTTATCAGAGTCTCAATGAGCAGGCACAGCACTTGCAGGTAAGAGCAGTTGGGCGGGGTGGGGCGGGGTGGGGGGATTTGACAGACGACACCGAGGGAAATGAAATAAATAAATAATTTTCCTTTGTCGCCGTTTGTCGAATCCACCCCCTCACCCCGCCTCAACGGCCCACCTCTCTTACCTGCAAGGGCCGCTCCTGCTTTGAAGGTCTATTGTGTCAAAGGCTGCTTATATGGACCAATGAGCACTACAAGGCAGGCCTCTCCATTGTCCAGCATGTGGCTTACATTGTTGGTAAATTTGACAGACAGTGGCTGAGTCTGTGCTAGAGTCTTTGTGTAAGCCAGGTTGTTGGGTCATCTGTAAACTGTTCCTTGAGGTTTGAGAATTATATTGCAATACATTCCTCACTGGCTTCGGACTAGCTAAGGAAGATTGGTTACCGGTCTGTAGTTGATCAGAGGGCTAGTTTTTCTTTTTTAACCTTGAGATAATGTGGCCTCGTTTTAATGATTCTGGGAACTTTCCTTCTTTAGAGAAGTTTTTACAGTGTGACATGAAGTCTTACCGAATAGTTTGAAGTTTGTTCTATATATAAAGGCTGCAAAATAGTTGTCAAAGTAGAAAGTCAGCCTTAGTGTGTTTATTGCCTTTGCCAGTTGTTTTCTGATATTGTTGTGTACCGAGACCAATTATTTTTTCTGCAGATAGGAGGGACGATTTTGAAGTCAGATCGACAGTCTATAGTGGTGTTTTCCCAAATTGAAGATATCTCGGTAGCAAAGAATTTCAGAAATATATTGCATTTTTTCTGTTAAGGTGTCTGGTGTTTATAGAATGAGCGATTGGTAGAACCGTTTACGCTTCTATAGATATATGTACAGTCACTGACTCACAAAGGCATGGTAATGCAATAGGGCTAAATGTAGGATTAGCAAATGGGTCCCTGTTCTCAGGAGACTTGTTTTTCTATTTAACAAATTGATGCTTTCTGAAAATGTTAATCCTTTTTCATTTCAATTGAATAAAGGCCAGAACTGGAAAAGTTGTATCCCAGGGAGGTGGCACCACCTTGCTACTTTAGCCATAGAATAGAATAGAATCACTTGTATAGAGGGCCTTATGCAAGTCACCGATTCAGTATCATTCAGAGGGTTCATTCTTAACTCATGACAGAAGGAGGAAAATCTATCTTAATAAAAACAGAAACTATGTACTTAGCAATCCTTTAAACAATTTTTTGTCAGATGCGTTTTAGCAATGTTTGGTCAGTAAATATTGTCTAGATGATTGCATGGTTGGCAATTATATCATCTTTCAACTCCAATTTCTTTAAAAACTAGCATCAGGGACAATGAATCAAGGAGAAAGTCTATATAATTTGATTTCCAAACATGTCATTCTTAAAAGGCGATGTCTATGCAATTTATAAAATCTGTTCATGGAGTTCACCTTCCAAACCTGTGAGGTCTTGTTCCATGTTCTGAAGAGGGTCTTTTTGATTTACGTTAGGGATGTATGTCAGTACAACGCGATCATTTTGATTGCGGTACTTGACATTGCGGATTTTACAACGCAATTCGTTACAATGACTTGCGTTGGAGGGCACGGATTTAGGAATATTATAATTTTATATTCCAACACCAGTCCACGTAACAGTTGGGAAGGTGTTGGAATATAAAATTACAATATTCCTTAACCAACAGCGCCATCCAGCGCAAGTTGTAGTAACGACTTGCGTTGTAATGGCAGCGTGGTAAAGGTCGTGCAGTGTAAACACCGCGTTGTAAACGACGTTTACCTTATGTTAGTAATGTAGTAGAAGCAGAGTGGACGGTGCGATCAAACTAGTGAACCTTGCAGTGGTCACTAAAGGTGATGGGCTGATTTGCTGCCAAAGTGAGGTGCCCTGGCGGGGTAAAGATCACATAGAGGGTGTGTCTGCACTGTGTGTATGACTAGAGATTAGTGAACAAACTTTATCGCTCCTCAATTCAAAAGGAACGATCTAGTTTGAAGCCAGTCTACTTGGAAGAACCAAACTGTTTAGGTCCCCAAAAGGCATAAGTTATTGCGGATAACGGTGATGTCAACAAGGTAATTAAGGCAGCTGTCGCAAATGACTGGGTTATTCAGCACATTCTGTTGGCCAGTAGAATTGACGAGATGCATGTTGTAGAAAGGTGAGCATCCGTCATGTAAATATTTGCATTATTATTCAGGCTTTTTTTGGAAGCTGGCGGTAGATAAGGAGTGAGTTCTGTAAGACAGCCACAACTGCTCAACTGGTCGTCTTAGTAGGCTGCTTTCATGGATTTATGACGTTACAAAGCATACTTTTACAACGCATGCCTTTACAACGCGGTATTTACAACGAAAACCTTTACAATGCATAGTGCTTTGGGGTGCTGGATAGTGAATAGTTTAATTTACTATTCCAACTCCAGTCCCCGTGGACACTAGGGAAGGTGATGAATAGTAAATTAAACGTATTCCCTATCCTAGAGCGCCCCCAGCACAATGCGTTGTAATGGTTTGCGTTGTAAAAGTTGCATCGTAAAGGCACTGCGTTGTAAAAGTTGCGTCGTAAAGGATGTTTCCCTGCTTTCATATGAAGATTCGGTAGCTAGGAGGGGAAGCGTTGTGAAGAATATTGGCTGTGTCGGACCATAGCCATGTTTCAGTGATTCAGAGGTCTGCGTTAGAGTCAGAGAGCAGGTTGTTGCCATGCAGATGGTTTTTGTTCATTGATCTTGCGTTAGTGAGAAGCAGTACAAATTGTGGGTATGAGAAGAGGGTAGTTGGTGATAAATGGTAGGGGCCCGTTGGAGAGAGAGAAATGGTAGGGAATAGGTAGACTGAGATGCAGCAGCCATAATTAGGCACCAGACGGTTAAGAATCAATTGAATCAGATTAGGAAGGATGGGAGAGGGAGAAAGAGTAGGTACGTCAAGCCAGGAAGTTAGAAGGAGAAGAGGATGAAATAGTGCGTGTTAGGCAATAGGATGAAGAGGGGAATGGAGCAGTGCATAAAAAAGAGACCTGGTTGATTCTGGCATCCTTCATTATCCACCAGAGAAGGAATAAAACCTTGCACACCCGTGTGGGGCAGACATATCACTAAGAGGTAAAACTATGCTAGACTGTGCCTGGGTCTGGAATGCTTCGTAAAGGTTTGCCCCATGTGACAAAGGAGAGGCAGAGAGATTACTTACCTGCACAAGGAGCTAAACTGCTCATGGTAAGAGCAGCAGACCTGATTTATGGATAACCTTAACCACGTCCAACTGGGAAATGTACATGAGGACATATGAATGCTCTAAGGTTGCCCAGGAGTCTTGTGACTCCCAGCTTACCAGGAGTATGTAGCGGCAAGAGCTGCAACATCTGGGCCTTTGACAAGTTGGTGAGTTGTTGAGTCTTCACTATCACTCAGCCTGCACTATCCCGAGCCATCCTTTACCACTAGGGTCTCCAAGTCCTAGAAAGAGCATTACCTAGTCCACCTTCATACCCGGAGTAGGGGATCTGGATAATCCCAGGTTAATTTTAACAATCTTCTAAGCCCATACCATTCTAGAGATTTTGACATTTTCCAGCACGGTTTCAGACACTCATCTTTGACAGTCACTGGTGGATTACCAGATATTAACATCTAAATTTTACGTACCTCCAAGTAATACATCAAAAAGCAGTTTGGGCCTCAACAGTTCAGTGAACTGAACTGTATCCTAAGTGTACACCAGTGACGAGATTCTCTGTTACCGTTGACTCCTATGCCGGAACCTAGAAAGAAAAGAAATATCTACTTGTCCATGGGGCAGGTTTGTTCATAAATCTACTTGGCCTGTAACAACGCCACGCTTCTCCATTCTGAAAATGCAGGGATGTGCACCACTGTGTTTACCCTAGAGCTGGCACTGAGTTCAGCTGCCTAGCACTAACACAGGCTCCCTTGCACCAGAGTGCAAGGGTGTCTTATTTGGGGAGAAGATTGTTTATGTGCAGGAAGGTCCCCCTCAATGCAGCACACACAGAAGTTGCAAAATGGCATTTTAAAAAAATGATTGTTTATATGCAGGAAGGGGGACCTTCCTGCACATAAACAATCATATGCAATTTGCTGTTTCTATGTATGCTGCCCAAGGCAGCACACATGGAAACAGCAAAAACGAGGAGAAATAAAGCATTTCTCCTCGTTTCGCCTGTTTAAGACCAGGTTTTCCATGGTCTTAATTTTGGCGCTGCCTCCTATTTATGCTGCCCTTGTAAATCGGGGGCAGAGTCAAAATCAATAGGTGTTGCAGTGGAACGCCCACCACAGCTCCCATTGCCCTCCCCTTTCACACTAATTACATCATGAAAGGGTTCCTTATTTAAAAGGCAGTGTTAAGCCACTTTAAGAGGCTTAACACTAACTTGTAAATAAGGCGAGGCCCCTATTGCCATCACAGCGTCACTGAAATATGTAAATATGCCCCATAGGGTCTTGTCAAACGCTGAAAGAGATTTTCTTGGTGAGAATGTGGGAGGAACACCCAAAATTTAATGCAGATATATGGAAAGTGGTTTTCCTCTGTAGAAAATATTTTCTCCACAGAGAAAGAAAAAACGCATAGTTACTAATGTTATGTTGTAGTTCAATAAAGTTCAATTTAACCCTGAGCAGGGCTTCATGTTGCTGAGAAGTCTAGCAAAAACACTTTTTGTCTCACAGAGAGAATCCTTACAATAATGGAAATCTGAAACATGTTTCTGCATTTTTACCTTGGTAAATCAGACTTTTATTATGTACTCCGGAACATCTGTCCATTCATCTGGCTTCACTCTGCATTAATGCATGGTCAAGAAATGTGTGTAGCTTTTACTTTGGCTATAGAGTTCAGGGTATGGCAGAAATGTCATGCTTAATGCCAGAACTAAAAGAATAGGCTTGGATCCCTTCCAATCTCCAGAGCAGAAAGTGAGGGTAAGGGGAGGTGAGAGGGAAAAGGCTGGAGGAGATCATTTTAGATGTAGAATGTGACCACGGTTAAGAACAGAGGGCCAGATGTATGAGGACCAAAAATGTGCCTCGCAATTTGCGAGTCTTTTGAGACTCGCAATTTGCGAGGTGCTATTTTGGATGTACAACAGTGTGTAACACACTGTTAGCGATTCCCAATGGGGTCGCAAATAGAGAGGCTCATGAATATTAATGAACCTCTCACTATTTACGACCCCATTGGGAATGGCAGGCCCTCCCAAGTATGGTGAATAAAAAAAGACCTGGCAGCGGAGCCTTCTGATTACCAACACCTAACCCGTTTTTACACTCATTTAATATTATCCCTACTGTGTTGAATGGGAGCTGTGTGCACACTATTTAGTACCCAACCGTCACAGTACTTGTTCCTTCAAGGAACTTAACAATTTACAAAAAACAAGCAAAGGTGCACCACTCAACAGAAATTTATCAAAAGGAACAAATAAAATGTCCATATCCAGGAAACAAGGAGTTCTTCAATTTTTTCATTTTTTTTTCTTTCTCTTTTTTTGTTTCGCTTTCATTTTGGATAAAACACAATGAACAGCCGACGCGTTTCGTTCTTATACAGGACTTCCTCAGGGCACTAGATTGAAAATAAGTCAAATCTCTCCATAAGATTTTGGGATATAAGGTTCCTTTCTGTGAGGTTTTCACTTTCTAGTTGAGTATTTTTTTAAAGTGTTGCGCCATATATATCTGGGCAATAGATAATCAATAGTCAATAGAAACACGTCCCACTGTAGTAATGTCCAGCTCCGCCAATATAGGAACTAAAAAAGGTTTATCTTTCAAGTTGGACTCCAACGTCTTGTGGCGAAGCAAAGGGCACTCTTAATAAAGGATAAATCCCTTATTGTATCAAGCAATCGCTACACCTCCATAGCATCCGTACAGAACTGATAGTTGTGAACATAAACACAACCCAACAGGATAACAGCCGAAATAAGGCTGTCACAGTTGAAACAGTCACTGTGGGACATGCAGCAACACGGCAAGAGCTCAGTAGAGCACAGTGTCTGGGACTGCTTTTAAAGAAAGAAGGGGCATATTACCAACAAATAGCGATATTTATCGCTAAATAGGCTTAGCGACGATTTTTTTATCGCTGCCTATCGCTGGATATGTTAGCGTAGAAAACATGCTATTAGCAACGCTTTCCTCCATTGTGCTAAAATATCCAGCGATGGCGGTGAAATGCGTGAATATCGCTTAGAATATCGCGATATTCACGCATTAGCGACTAAATGCTCTTAGCCATGTTATCCACCTCCCATTGGATAACATGGCTAAGAATTGGTCTGGGCAGGTGTTAGTATTTGGAGATATTCGAGCTTAACATCAGTTAGTGACAGCTTGCAAATAGGGCGATAAAATTATCGCCGCTTAGCGGCCGAAACGGCCGCTAAATCGGCGATAATTGCCTATCGCCCTCCTTGGTAATATGCCCCGAAGTTTAAAAAAAAAAATAGCACGTTTCGCTTAAAGGGAAACGGGATGCATTTTTTAAAAAAATGAAACGTTTTCGTTTCATTTTCGACGGGCAGGCAGTGGTCCATGGGACCACTGCCTGCCCTTAAAAAATATTTTTCCCAGTGTTAGCAAAGGGGAAGGGGTCCCCTGGGGACATATTGCCATGTGCCCGCCATGAGACAAGTCCTACCTCTTTGCTAGTCGCCCTTAAGATCTGCCCAGCAACAGTCTATAATTAGCCCTTTGTGCGTCTAGAGCATGCTCAGTAAGAGTCACATCTGTCTTTGATCAGCGTAGATAGGAATGTGCTTTTCGAGGGTCTCAAGAACCGTTAACTCCACCTATGTATTGATCATGTACAGAAATATCCATATATGGTCGTAAATCATGCTCTGAGTTGTACCCGCCTACTTATGAACCCCTTGTTTGTGTATAAAAGGGGGCCATGTGCTTGAGTTCATTGTGCTACTCTGTACAATGCTGTAGAGTGTTGTGTAGATTGTAGGACCACCTTTAAAGGTTTATTAAACTATGTTTTTGTATTTACAGTTTCCATGCCAATATCTTCCTATAGTCTAAGGGCTTCGTGCACACAAGGGTAAACCCTTTGCATTAACGGGCCTTGCTGAGGCCTGTACTTATCAATTGGCGCCCGGCACGTGGGGCTTATCGGCGACTCGGATGCTCGAAGGACTGGTCGTGACGAAGGATTGGAACCTTGCCGGGGACGTGATCACTACCAGTGGCGTCTTTAGTCCTGGTATCCCAAGGCTTTCTTCCTTCCCTTCCGATCTGACCATCCTGGTGGCGCCGGTCCTCGACTGAGACCTCTCCTGTCGGTTTGCCGTGCAGTGGCTGTTTGGGCGAATTCGGAACTTGGCAGTTGGAATCTGGACGCTCTGGATTGGTAAGAACCGTTGTACAGTACTTGCTGCGAGCTTTTGGAAGCATGGATTGGCAAGTCAGTTTTAGGATACGCTTGCTGCGGCTATTTGGTTTGGTGGTACTAGTCATATTTGGTTTTGGATTTGGGTTATATGCGTTGCAACACATATAGGCAGGTAATGTGGAGATATTTCTCGTGAACTTTGGATTTGAGCGGCGCAACGTTTTAAGTGCCATTTTGATTATAATATTGCATATTTTGCTCTATTTTTGAGATGCCTGCTTTTAGCGCACTCCGTAAGTGGTGCTGCTGTTTTGGAAGTAACCGGTTAAGACTTGAGGAATCGCAGCCGGCTCCCCCAGAGGGGACGCCTAATAGGGACATGTATGTGAAGTTTGGTCTTTCCCCTATAATGTACAGCACATTGTGGAGGAAATACACGAAAAAGTATCCTGAGCTACGTTGGCCTTTGTATGGATCGTTTGATTTGCGTAAAATTGAGTATGTGGAATAGTGTATGTGTAAGCGACGAGCGAGGCAAGACATGTTTGAATGTGTGCGCATGTGGGTGAAAGAAGTGCATGAGCGCGAGAAACGTGAGAAAGCGCCGATTGAGAAGGAACAACGAAAGAGTGAGCATGAGAAAGCGAAAGAGTCGAGAAAGCGTGAAGCAAAGGAATTGGAAGAAAAACAGGAAGAGGAACGCAGATTGCAGATATCTGGCCAGTATGCTGTTCGACAGCCTCTTTATCCTGTCCTTAATAAAACTGATGATGATTTTTTGTTATTAGATCACTCTCCGCCACCATACACTGGTCCATCCGCTCCGAGAGGGGGAGGTGAGGATTCTGGATCGCCCGCAGAGAAGGTAGACACACGGTCTATGTTATCGAACGATCGTATGGCTGAACTTCAGAAGATCGCTTTTCGTGCACTTAAAGCTACTATTTCTCTTCCTGAAATATTACAGTCTCTTGAAGGATGGCATGATAGGGAGAAAATATATTTTACTGAATCTTTGTCTGATAAAGTGATTGCTTCTTTTCGGAAATATCTTGATGTTCTTGAACCTGATGATGTGGTATCAGAGTCTAAAGGATTGCGTAAAGGTCTTTTTCTTCCTTCCCAGGTGCCCGACGCGGTTCGACGGCTGTTTGCATTGCGGGATGAGATGCTTCACCTACTGGAAAAAGCGCGCCAAAAGAAAACGGAAGAGGAGAAAACTAATACGAACGGCGACGGGAAGCAGTCATCTATCTTTCACTCAGATAAGATCGAGCTAGTGCATGCTAAGCCTATGCGAGAGGCAGCGCCTTTGTATGTTCCTCCTAAAGGAGCAGGTACTAGTTTGGACAAATCTTCTCCCGATGCTAGAGGGTATTTCATTTATAATTGGGTTTACACTCCCTAGAATAGAGCAGATATTATGGGATTAAAAGCTGCATTACCCGATCCACAAAATAATCCTGCCGCCTTTTATGAGGAAGTTGAGGGGGCTCTAAATTCTTGTACTATGACATTAGCCGATATTGATTTATTTTTTGGGCTTATATTACCCCCGATATGTGGAGATCTGTGCTGAAAGTAGATGATCTTGTAACCTTTAAGGCAAAATGGGCGGATCTTGAGGATGAGGATAGAGAAAGGAAACCTGCGCAGAAGCCTCCTCAGTCGATTTTAGAACTTCCTGCTGCCATTTTGACTAATTTAAAAATGATTATCCCTCCTAAAAAGATTGATTGGACTATGTTAGCGTTGTGTAAGCAAAAGGTAGATGAATCAGTTTCAGATTTCTTTACGCGGTTTGAGGAAAGTTTTCATGATTTTAGTGGCCAGTCGCTTACTGACGACACGGGTCGACATCTTTTTGTTGATAAGTATTTATTATTACCAGGAGTGGCAGCTCGGTTAAAAGCGAGTGAAAGCTCTTGGACGACTTCGTCTCCGGCATCCCTCCTGACGATGGCTCAGTATTATGAGCGTCAGGAATTAGAAGCAAAGGGTAATGAAGAGAAAAAGTCTAAAGATTTGAAAACGAAGGGTATGTTAGCACAAGTGTACGGACCGCCTCATAGGGGTACCGATAGGGGTGGTCGAGGATCTTATGGTTCTTCCTTTGTTCGTCCGAATTTGGCTAGGGATCAATGTGCGTATTGTAAGCAGATGGGCCATTTGGCTACAAGGACGTGGTCAAGGACCGATGAGAAACGGTGGGGGCTTTTCAGGCCCCAGGGGAAACACGAATGATCGTGCTAGGTTTGATTCTAATATGCGACCGCAAGATGGGTCTAATGTTTTTGATCGACGAAATCAGTATCAAATGTCTGATTACGAACGCCCTGAATATCATGATTCACAGTATGCATGGGATTGCGTAGGATGGGGTAAGGAATCAGTTGAAGTGCCAGTAGATCAGAGGGGTCCTTATGTTTCAGCACATGTTTGGGTTCTACTGATCAGTTTCTGGTTGATACAGGAGCTACTCGTAGCGCTTTGTCTAAACAATTGGTTCCGAGGGCTCCCCTTTCTGGCTTAACGATTACATCGATAGGGTTCGATGGAACACCTTCCTTTATCCCGTTGTCACAACCCCTTGCATTTCACGTAGATAAGTTTGTTGCACCATGTCCATTTTTGCTTTCCCCAAACACGCCTGATAACATTATGGGTTTGGATATGCTCAAGCATTTCAGAGCCACAATACGATGCTCCCCTGAAGGAGTACGTGTTATTTTAAACGACAACTATCAGACCATGGAGAGGGTGTGCATGGTTAAAGAGGATACTGCATTGGCCTCTTTACCTCGTACTTTGTGGGCTAATTCAATTACTGATGTGGGACAGATGGTCATACCCCCGGTGCACATTAGTGTAAAGGAGGGAGCTGTGTTGCCACGCCTACCTCAATATCGTATTTCACAGGAGGGGGAGGATGCGCTTATACAGATTGTGCAGGATCTCATTAAAGTGGGGGTAGTAGAAGAGGTTCCATACAATGTTTGTAACAGTCCTATCCTACTGATTCTGAAGAAAGACACCAACACTAGGGTTTATCGATTTATTATCGATCTGAGGGAGGTGAATAGGATTGTGATACGTCAATACCCAGTGGTTTCTGACATTACGACATTTCTTACTCTGGTTCCGCCAACAGCAACCACGTTCTCCGTTATAGACTTGAAGAATGCTTTCTTTTCGATCCCTATTCTTCCTGATAGCCGATATCTCTTCGGCTTCACTTTGAATAATCGATCGTATAGATTTTGTAGAGTTCCTCAAGGCTATACTGAGAGTCCTAGTATCTACAGTCAAGCATTGAAACGACAATTGGATTAGTTTGTTCTGCCTGAAGGTGTGGCGCTTATACAATATGTCGATGACATCTTGTTGGTGGCCGATACCCCTGAGCAATGTGAGAAGTGTACATTGTCTTTGCTTTCTTTTCTGGCATCACACAATCACAAAGTATCGAAGAAGAAACTGCAATATTGTAGACCAAAGGTAACCTACTTAGGTCACCTTTTGTCTAAGGAGGGGCGTGCACTCACATCGGATCGTATTCAAGCAATTTTGGACACACCAGCACCTTCTACATAGAAGGAAGTGCGAGCATTTTTGGGTCTTACTTCTTTTTGTAGGCAGTGGATACTGGGTTTTTCACACATAGTTAAACCACTGTTGGCACTTTTGACGAAAGTCACTCCAATTCCCCTTCCCTGGACAGATGAGTGTGAGAATGCTTTCCAGCAATTACAACAGGCCCTTTGTTCAGCACCAGTGTTAGGAACCCCTGATTACACAAAGCCTTTTACATTGTATGTACATGAAAGAGATGGATGCGCATTATCAGTTTTAGTGCAGATGCACGGTGATTAGCAGCGCCCTTGTGCATAGTTCTCAGCAGTACTTGATCCTGTAGCTCGAGCGTTGCCTGGTTGTTTTCGCTCGGTTGCATCGACAGCTGTGTCAATACGTCAGAGTGAGGGGATCGTATTATCTCATAAGTTGTTGGTGTTGGTCCCCCATGCTGTTGATGCTCTTTTAAATCAGACAATGACGCAGCATTTAACTAGCGCTCATTTAACAGGATATGAGCTGACGCTGTTGGCTCCTCATATTACATTGAAGAGATGTGCAACACTAAACCCAGCCACGTTGTTGCCGTTTCCGGCAACTCAGCCTGAAGCGCAAGAAGCACATGATTGCATTTTCGTGACTGAGGAACAGACAAAGGGTCGTATTGATTTGCAGGATACGCCCTTTTTAGATATAGATGGAGAACTGTGGGTAGATGGGTCTTGCCTAAAGCTGCCAGATGGTACGACTTCAGCAGCATATGCAAATACCACGCTACATACAATAGTGGAGACAGCACGCATACCGCAGAAATCAGCTCAGGCAGCGGAACTGATAGCATTGACACGAGCATGTGAGCTTAGTGCAGGGTTATGCGTGAATGTTTACACGGATAGCCGCTATGCTTTTGGAGAATTAGTACATAATCTTTTGACGCATTGACGTATCCAAAGAAGATAGCTATAGTGAAATGCAACGCACACAAGAAAGTAACAGATAAAGTGGGAGAAGGAAATGCTTTTGTAGATCGAGTAGCACGAGAAACTGCGATGCAGCCTTACTCCACTTCAATGTACGTCGTGAAGTCACAAGCTGAGCGATGGCACGATGCTAGGAAGGAGGTACTAGAGATACAGAGGACCGCTTCTGATAAAGAACGGGAGCAATGGTCTAAAGATGGAGAGTTGGATGATGAAGGTTGTTGGAGAAATAAGCAGATGGATAAGTGGAAGTTACCCATAGCTTTTGTACAACCTATGGTTCAGATGGCACATGGGCTAGCATATGTTGGAGCTTCAGCAATTGTGAAATTGCTTACGCAAGTTTTGGAACATCCAGAAATTGCTAGCACGGCTAAGAGAGTAGTACAGACCTGCATGATTTGTCTTAAGTACAGTCCAGGAAAAGGGACACAAACTCCAGCAGGAGGTTTTGCAACACCTACTGCACCTTTTGAAGTTTTGCAAATGGATTATATTCAGCTTGAACGCTGCAATAATCTGAAATATGTCTTAGTTGTGGTTTGTGCATTCAGCAAATGGATTGAAGCATACCCTACGAAAGACAATACTGCAATTACTACGGCAAAGGTGCTATTGAAGGAATTCTTCCCCCGATATGGTGTTTGTAGATTGTTGTGGAGTGACAACGGGCCTCATTTTATAGCGGACATTGTCAAATATGTACTGAAAGGATTGGGAATAAAACAGAAATTCTATGCAGTGTTCCACCCACAGTCAGCAGGCTTGGTGGAAAAGTACAATGGTACTTTAAAGCTTAAAATAGCAAAGATACAAGCTTCTACTTCTCTGACTTGGCCAGATGCTTTGCCTTTGGCATTATTGTCTATTAGGTCAGTACCACACTCTCGAACAGGTCTTACTCCTTATGAGATTGTATTTGGGCATCCCATGAATATATGGGGAGTGCCCAAGCCAAGCTCAGTGTATGATGTACCTTGTGTTTTAATGAATGACTATTTGGCACAATTAACTGAAAGTCTGGTTTCTATTCATCAACAGGTTCAAGAAGCACTCCCTGACCAGTCCACAGGTGAAGGCCATAATCTCCGACCCGGAGATTTCGTCCTTATAAAATCATTCGAGAGGTCGAGCAGTCTAGAGCCAAGGTGGTGTGGTCCCAAGCAGGTTCTGCTGGCAACGAGAACAGCCGTCCGAGTGACAAATCGGATGAATTGGATCCATTCCGTACACTGTCGGAAGGTGCAACTCGGATTGGTGGAGCCTGCTGTATTGACCAACCATCGAGAAATCCTGACTGCGGAGAGAGGCCGTGCTTTGATACCTGACGAATCTGAGGAGTTCTTCCCGGACCCGACAGTTCCTGGAGCGAGGAGATACACTCGACGACCGAGGAAAGAGCCTGCAGTTGTGTGATAAGTTGTCAGAACAGCCCCTAGGTTAGTGAAACGGAGAGCCGATGAGGCAAGGGGGGGGATCAGCCCTGCATTAGTGTAGGGACACCCGTCTTGGCCCGCTGGTGAAGAAAACAACGGCTGCCTAGGGGGAAGAGTTCTGACAACCTTTTTAGTTTCAGGAAGATATTGCTTGTACATTAGTTCGAATGGAGAAGAAGAAGGTTTTCTGTGCTGTAGGGTTCATTGCTGCTGTAGCAGTTGTTGCTACAATCACGTGGTTTGTCGAGGATGCAATTCCTGCCCGTGAGTTGTATGTTGTTTCCACTCCAGTGCCAGATGAGCATTTCTTCTACACGCTTCTATATCAAGAGTTGAAGCATCGACAGTCATATTTGAATAACACTTTCATCCAGATGCTGCACCATAGCCATGTTGCTACTAATGCCACAAACTGTTGGATATGTGGTATGATGCCAGCACACCAGAAGAAGGGGGGAACACCATTCATACCTCTCCCTTTCTCTCATAATGGCTCTTGTCGAGCATGGTACACTTTGCTTTTTGCCACGAGGAAGCCTACAGTGGGCAGACTACTTTTCAGACTGAATAAAGAATGCCATCAGGACAAAGAAGGCTATCCACAAGCCAACGGAACTATATGGGAGTGGGAAGAGTATCGACCGGACAATAATTCAACGCCCTACATTTTCACGAACACTAGAGACATTGTTGGAAATGAGAAATTTGTGATTTCAGTGGCCCAAGCACAAGCAGATTTATGTGTTCAGAGTGTAGGTTATATTCCTGTAGGTGTTAGCGACTGTATTATCGTACTGAATATTGATGGTTTAAACAACAGCACATTTTTGGCTTCTCACAATACCTATTTCATATGTGGTAATAGAGGTTATTACCGATTACCAGCCGGATGGTCTGGAGTGTGTTATGTAGCATTTGAACTGCCGCCTGTGTTCCTAGCACCTGCATCATATCATAAAGACTTGAAAATATTGAATAATGTAACTGTGAACAGATATAAGGGAACTCTGTCTATTGATGATGTAGACCAAACAGACACTAGTTTGCACCAATATATAGATTTTAATTTAGGTTTATTTTTCTTTGTTAGAGCTGCTCTGAATAGTAGAAAGATACTGCGATTAACTAGAGTTGTAGAAGCTGTAACGAATCAAACTGCTGCAGCCCTTGGAAATTTCACTGAAGAACTGCAAATTACTAGAATTGTTGCTTTGCAAAATCGTATGGCTTTAGATGTTATGTTAGCAGCTAGAGGTGGTGCTTGTAGAATTATCGGAAGTAGCTGCTGTGTATTTATTCCTGATCATACTCCTTCTGTATACAAAGCAATCAATAAATTACATAAGATTGCTGCTGATATACACGTTGAAAATGGAACCTGGACCTTTTCAAGTTGGTTTTGGACTCTGCTCTCTACATGGGGCTGGGAAGTTCTTACTGGCCTATGTATAATTGTCGCAATTATTTTTACATGTTGTATATGCAATGTAGTCCAATGATATGTTCCCTATGTGTTTCATTTTGTGTACCTAATAAAAGAGCTGTTGCTGAGGCTGTCCACCAGAAAAACATGACTAGAGAGATAGCTGAAATGATGAGCATCGATATTAACAATGAGTATTATCCTAGGAAACCGAATGTCTTCAGCTAATGCTGAAAGGGTCGTCTGTTGTAAATAAAACAGCGATAATGTTAAGCATTAACTAAGGACATGATATTGTAAAATATGAATTACGTTTTCCCGCTTTATATCAAGTATTGTTCGGACTCTATTTTGTTTCTATGCCCGCCATTTTCTATGCTGCATATTGCCATGTGCCCGCCATGTGACGAGTCCTACCTCTTCGCTAGTCGCCCTTAAGATCTGCCCAGCAACAGTCTAAAATTAGCCCTTTGTGTGTCTAGCGCATGCTCAGTTAGAGTCACATCTGTCTTTGATCAGCGTAGATAGGAATGTGCTTTTTGCGGGTCTCAAGAACCGTTAACTCCACCCATGTATTGATCATGTTTAGAAATATCCATATATGGTCGTAAATCATGCTCTGAGTTGTACCCGCCTACTTATAAACCCCTTGTTTGTGTATAAAAGGGGGCCATGTGCTTGAGTTCATTGTTCTACTCTGTAAAATGCTGTAGAGTGTTGTGTAGATTGTAGGACCACCTTTAACACCTTGGGTGCTTGAGATTTTTTCCTCCTGTGCTGCATTCCCTGATTTCCCATTGTTCATGACGAGCTCAGCTCGTCATGAGCACAGCTCAACCGTGCCTCATGACGAGCTGAGCTCGTCATGAGCATCGAAGGGGTTAAAGGTTTATTAAACTATGTTTTTGTATTTACAGTTTCCGTGCCGATTTCTTCTTATAGTCTAAGGACTTCGTGCACAGAAGAGCGAACCCTTTGCACTAACAGGCCTTGCTGAGGCCTGTACTTATCACTGTGCTTGTCTTAAAAACTCACCCGGCCTGTCTGACTATCTGTTTCAGACTTTACAGACCACTGCTAGTCCTCAGAGATTGTCAGCTCTTTCTGCAATAACTCAGTTCAGTTCTGTCAGCTTCTTCCCTAAGAATATACTCAGTTCAATTCTGCTAGCTTCACATCCAAGAACGTATCTGTGAATGCCGATTGTGCCTACATGGGTATCAGCTCATCTACCTCTCTCTGCCAGTACTACAGCCTTTCATCTAGCCCTAAAACCTTAAGGAGGCCTCAATATGCAGCGCTCCTAGCCCTTATACCTGTGTTCTGGCCACCTACGGCACAGTTACACCTCAGCGCTATCTCTTCTGTCCCTCTAAGAACTGCAGCAGACTCTATGACACTCTCTGCTGGCTCTCTGCTGACAATTCTTTGCTGGCCATCACAGCTCCTTACATGCCACTCAGGTAGCCATAGATATATTATGATGATCTTGGCATTTAGACCTCCCTCCTGCTTTCTTTCAGATTTCACATTGTCCTGTCAGCCCTGAAGGACTCATACATGTCTGCTTTCAATCACCACTGTCAACTATGGACCCAGCCTTGCTGTCCTTTAAAAGATTGTTCACCTCTCTGCCAGCTCTCCCATACCACAAGAACCCCTCTGCTGCCTCTTGATGTTTTCATAACTACTCTAATGGGTTTCACAGCTTCTCTAATGTCTTCAAAATTATACTTTTGTCTTTCTGGTTCTTTCTATTCACTGTAAGCCCTAGACCACCTGTACAATTTTTCTGCCAGGCTCAAAGCACTTCAATCCTTTTCTTCATCTTTAATGGTATGTTATGTGAATTTTTAGAGTGTGGTTAATCTCACATGAGGGTCTCCAGGTGCTGAGCAGTGCAGGCCTGAGGGGGGAGCATGAAACCATGCCTCTTTTGTCTGGAAAAGCCATGTTTTGAGGATCTTTCAGAGGTCCCTGAAGGAGGAGGAGGTTTGAGGTGTTTTGGAAGGCTGTTTCGGGTCTTGGCTTCAAGGTATGAGAAGGAGCGTGATCCACTTCCGGTCTTCTTGATGAGAGGGAGGTGTGCTCTTGACTGGGCTGCAGATCGAAGGTGTCTGGTGGGTTGGTAGAAGTTGAGGCCATGGTTGACGTAAGCTGAATCGGTGTTGTGGAGAGCTTTGTAGGCATGGGTGAGTAGCTTGAACTTTTATCTTTCCTAGATTGGGAGCCAGTGGAGATTGTTGAGGTGTGAACAGATGTGATTATTTCACAGAATGTTCAGCATGTGTCTGTGGCGACGTTCTGGGTGGCTTGGGGTTGGCGTAGGACATGGGACATTCCAATGTAGAAGGCATATCCACAATCAAGTCTACTTGTGATAAGAGCCTGGGTGACCCAAAGTCTGGTGTTTAGAGGGATCCCGTTGAAAATCTTGTGTAGCATTCACAGAATGTGGAAGCATGATGAGGAGATAGCGTTGATAGGCTGCTCATGGAGAGGTTGGTATCCAGGATGTCCTTGGCTTGGTCTGCAGGCGTGAATGAAGGACAAAGTTCAGAGGGCCACCAAGAGGAGACCCAGGTAGAGTGGTTGTTGCGGAAGATTAGGACTTCGGTTTTGTCTGTGTTCAGCTGGAGGCCGTTGTTTTCCACCCAAGTAGCGACGTTGCTTATGCAGTTGGTGAAGTTTGATTTGGCAGTGCTGGTTGAGTCGGCAAGGGAGAGGATGAGCTGTGTGTCATCAGGGTAGGATACTACGTTGATGCCATGGGCTCTGACGATGCCCGTGAGGGGCAACCAATATCAAGGAGTTACCTGCCTAAATACTTCAAAAAGGCCATAGGAACAGGGTCCCAATACGTACACAAAAACACCGGTACAGACAGCAAATATCAAATGATCCAACAATCAAATTATTTAATCAAAGTAGTTTTTCATTTTTATTTTCATATTATCAAGACCACTTTATCAAGCTTTTGCAGAATAAATACATTATAAAATAATATTCAACAAATAATTTATACATATACCATGTTCCACACAACTCACTCAAAATATGCAGTCATACTAGCATACATTCCAGATAGCACAAACATTCATACTATACAGCACAGAACAATATCGTCACATCAACAGGTACATCAAGATGGTGAAACTGCCACATGATGGTTGTATGACAGGTTCTCATATATCATCCAGAGGGTAGGGGTAGAAACAATCCAGCTACCCAAAACAGTTTAAACACCAACGCGTGTTTCAGTTTCTGCCCCCGCCGGGGCAACACCTTCATCAGGCGAGGATGGACAAGTGGTGTGGGACAAACACACCTAAAATCACGAAGACATATGCATATTCAGTATACATCCTGACAAATTGTTGCAGTATCAATACTCATTATAAATAGAATTTTCTAGTAGCAAAAGTCAGCCCGATGTAACAGCAATTATTCAAGTTTTAAGTTAACATAGCCAGGACACTGAAATAAATAAAATAGAGTGCACCACCAGATTTGGCAAAGACAGTGTGGAGTATACTTCACCCAAGCAGCATATGAATCTTTGTATTGGGCAATGCCCAGTTCTCATGCAAACTGGTAACAAGAAAGGAATAAAAATGGAAAAAAGAGACCAGTGCTGAAAATTGGAAGAGATTGGAAAAATAAAGAAGTGCATATCAAACAGTCCAGCCCAGCAGGAGGTGATATGGAAGAAAAGCTCTCTCATACATAGTAGCAGAATACCTGTATGTCAAAAGCGAAAAAACAATTCCCACAGATACTGGATGAATATGCTCCGGTATTGATCTCTGATGGGAATCGAGGAATAAAGTTTCAAAAGGAGGTAGGGCGGTGCAATCATCACTGGAAACCCATAAGGTGGGCACAAAGAAATTACACATACAGGTCACATCACGACATAACATAAAACCTACCAAGCAATGTCTGGGTAGTCCCTGGTCAGTTTTCCAGTCCAATGGATGGCCGAGGAGGGCAACCAGGGGAGCCACGCGTAGAGATTAATCGAGGGGCTGTGGCAGAAGGCTCTGGCTAGGTACAGATCTCCAAACAAGTTATAATTATATCTATATGGCTCATAAGAAGAGAAAATATAACATAGCAGAGAGGTCTTTGCGTACTAGATTTAGACCATAAGACAAGAACGAAATATCCTAGGTGACGAGCACTTTTTCAATGAGCGAGAAAAATACACGCTCAGACATGGGCAATAACCCCTTGAACTTAACAAGGGAGTTCCGAGAGGAATTATCTGTACATTCCTCTACTGATGACCAAACTCAGTGTAGAGGAGAGATAGGGGGGGGGGCGCGCCACGGGCCGGAGGGCAGAGAAAGGGAAAAGGGTGGGGGGAAAAATGGGCGCTGGGGATGATATTCTAATCAGCACACTTAACAAAGAAAGAGGTAAAGCGCGGTACCGTGTAAATAAGGAGCACAGATGTCCATGAGGGGCATCATGTCGATGTTGAAGAGTGTTGGGCTGAGCAACGATCGTTGAGGGACTCCACAGATGAGGTTCTTGGGTTCTGAGGTGTAGGGATGAAGTCTATCTCAATGAGTTCTGTTCGTGAGTCAGGAGGATATACACTTATTGGCCAGTCAGCAGGTGCCCAAGTGCTGAAGCTTTCTGATGAGTAACTTGTGGGAGACAATATTGAAAGCTGTGACGTGGTCGAGCAAGATGAGTGTGCCTGTTTCGCCTTAGTCAAGGATGCTTCTGATGTCATCAGTGGCAACAATGATGCCTGTCTTTGTGCTGTGGTTGGTGCAAAAGCCTGATTGAGATCTATCTATGAGTTGATGAAGTTCTAGGGGGTCTGTGAGTAGGGTATTGATGGCTTTCTCACTGATTTTAGCTGGAAAAGGCAGGCGTGAGATAGGTATGTAGCTGCTGAGGGTGTTGGGATCCCCTTTTGGTTTCTTCAATAGAGTGTTGACCCTGCATTTTTTCAGCAGACAGGAATGTGACAGTGGTTATGGAGTTGTTGATAATAGCGCAAGCACAATGGAGATGATGTTTCTTTCAAGGTTGTATATGAAGTGGGGTCATGGGTCTAAAGGGGATTCTGAGTGGATGGTATTCATCAGGGCTGTGGTTTCTTCATTCTAGAGGGGCTTCCAGTTGCTTAGCTGCTGTTTGGTGATGAAGGAGGTGTCCGGGTGGTTGAGGCAGTTTATGTTTGTATGCTGTGGGTTCAATATGTTGTAGATCTTGGCAATCTTCTGTGCCAAGAAATTTGGGAGATCGTTGCAGGGTGCTTGAGATGGGATGATGTTGTTGTTTAGCAGCTGTGGAATTGGATAACTCCTTGACCATGGTGAAGAGTTCTTTGCTGTAGTTGGAGGTGACTTTGAGTCTGAGAGTTAGGGCATTTTTTTTGCATCTCATAGTTGTTGGTGGTAGAGGTTGAGGGCAGATTCGTAGGTGGATCTTGTTGTGCTGTTTTTGTTGAGATTCCATTTTCTCTCAAATTGTTTTTAGTGGCGCTGGAACTCTTTGAGGTCGCTCGTGTACCAGCTGGTTTGCTTGTTGTTTTGTAGGTCTTGTTTCTGGTGAGAGCAGTCCGGTTGGCGCAGTCAGTGAGCCATTTATTTAAGAGCTTGTTGTTGACATTGAGGTTCCCAGTGTGATTGGGAGGGGTTTCCTGTAGTCTTGTTCCAGTATTCTTTGAATATTTTGCCACAGTATCTTGATGGTGATTTGGGTTTTTCTAGTGGGGTGGCTTGGTGGGTGGGTATATTGAAATGTAAGATATAGTGGTTAGAACATGCGAGTGGGGATGTGTGGGTGGTGGTGATTCAGTTGGAGGAGGAAACAGCGTTAAGGGTGTGGCCTGCTGTGTGGGTTGGTCTTTGTAGGAGCTGGGTGAGTCTGCTGTCATGATCCGAATCACCCGAATATCCAGAGAGTTAGGGTGTAAAGCTGAAGACTATTCGTACCCTCCCTTTAACCTCTGATCTTGCTGCACAGAACTAGAAGCAGTGCACAACGAAAAGCAGCCCAAGGGAAGGGGGAAGTGGATAAAATAACAAAAGAGAGAAACACAGCTCCTTAACTTGCGTCAACGGAATTGCGCTGATAGCTGGCTGTTGTTACCTAGCAAAAGACATAAACACAAACATTACATTATTGTTCAATTCTTTTATGTCTGCATTAATTCCCCTAGACTAAGAATGATTCTAACATAATAGGATTCTCTAAATACCTCTCGGATTCTGATCTCTTTGTTCACCAGATATTGGCCTTCTTGAAATGATAAAGCGATTCTCTACCTATAATAGAAAAAGGGTGCTTAATATGTTTCACTGTCTTCGATTCATAACATATAAATATTAACAAGAGGATTTGTAACCTACTCACTTGTAAATCGTGACTTAACAATAGTCCAATAATCAGAACCTCGTTCTGCTGTTTTATTCACAGCATGTGACAATTATTTGTTAACTTCAATGACTTTGCCAAAATGAATGAGAAGAGAATGGTCCCAAATACACACTGCTTCAATGCCAAGAGTTTTCCAAATAAAATAGTCTTAAGAACAATTGTTTTATGCAGTCAAAATGTCAAGTAAAATAGTCTGTGCCTTAATCCGCAGGTTTTCTTTACCCAAAGTCTTGACACTTACTTGTTTGAATGCTGGAGCGTTAGCGCGCTAACCTTACTGTTTATTTTTCTATTCTTTCTTGCAGGTTGCTCCGGGGTGCAGAGAAAACCGGAAGCTGGTTTGCTGGAAATGCGGGGATCAAGTTCGGCGCTGAACCGGGAGCCGAAAGCAGGAAGATGCCTGGAAGCTGAGTGGGACCGGGAACGCGGAGGAATCACTGAGGCAGGATGCTCGGGTAAGCTGGATTTCCTCAGATGAGCACCAGCAATTGTGAGCGTTCCGCGGATGCTTTTATAGACAGAGGCGGGTGGGGCTCATTAGTGCTGCACGTTGGCAGGATGTTCGTTGAGAAACGTGCAGCGCTTCATTATGTATGCAAACACTCCTTTACAATACAATACAAAGATACAGTAAGAGCTTGGAAAGGAATAAACAAACCTTGGCAATACAATACCCATTTACTTGAGAACTAAATCAAACCTGGAATAATACAATATATCCTTCGTGTGCCAATCATATCATACTGCATATTTCAGGTTTAGGTTTAACTAATGCAGAGAGAGAGGACGAGCTCTTTGTTTTGAACAAACCCTAACAGTTGCTCCCCTCAAAAGCCCCCTTACTGGGCATGGTTCTCCTGGATTCCTAATGTAAAATGATCTGAGCAACCGTGGGGCATGTACAAAAGAAGCTGGCTCCCACTAATTTTCTGTGTCATCATATCCTTTCCATTTTACCAAATAAAACAAATGTCCATGAATTCTTTTTGCATCTAAAATACTGCGAATTTCATATTCAATATGTCCGTCAATTGGGATGGGTGGGGGTGGAGGTTCAGATCAAGTATGAGGGTTATAAGGTTTAATCAAGGATACATGAAATGTGGGATGCACAGGATACTCATCTGGGAGGTCTAATTTTACAGTTACTGGATTGATTACTGCTGTAACAGAAAAAGGACCAACAAATCGTGGTTGCAACTTTCTATGCCCTTCTTTTCAGATTCTTTGTGGAAAGCCAAACTTTGACTCCAATGCGATAGAACGGTGCTTCAGTTCTATGTTTATCTGCTTGTTTCATCATGCGCTCTTTGTACCTAGTCAGATGTTTCGTTGCTTTTTCTTGAATTTCAAGCAAATGTGTTAATTTTTCAGTTACTTTTGGGAGAAGGGATTCATCTACATTGATAGGCAAAGCCTTTGGATGATACCCCTGCAGAAAATAAAAGGGAGTGCAGTGGGTTGCTGAATGTTCGGAATTATTGTACACAAATTCTGCAATAGGTAAAGCCTCTACCCAATTACTGGTATATTCCGCTAAGAGGCACCGTAATGTCTGGAGCAATGTCTGGTTTTAAGCGTTCAGTTTGTCCATCTGTTTCTGGATGGAAAGCAGAGTACAATGCTGTCTCTATCTTTAATTTTTTACAGAGTGTTTTCCAAAATCGGGAATTGAACTGACTACCTCGGTCTGAAACAATTTTACTGGGTAATCCATGTAACCGTACTACTTCTTTTAGAAAGATATCTGCAAATTCTCCTGCTGTGGGTAGTTTTGTTAGAGGTATAAAATGTGCCATTTTAGACAAATAATCTACTATTACAAGGACTATGGTAAAATGTTGTACTGAGGGTAGATTCACCAAAAAGTCCACACTTATTGTGTGCCAGGGACTAGTGGGAGTTGGCATAGAAACCAAGAAACCAGCAGGTGCCTGGTGAGATGTTTTCTGACAGGCACATATAGGACAAGTTTCAACAAACTGTTTAACATCAGAACTCACAGTGGACCACCAAAAATGTTTTCGGATGTTTTCTAATGTTTTTACTCAACCTGGGTGTCCTGCTAAAGATGATGCATGATGCCATGCTAGGACTTGCTTTTGTAGATCACTGGTGCGTACATACAGCAAAGAATTGTGATATAACAATCCTTGGTGAATAGTGTTTAATGAACATTTCAACCAATCCTGTGACTTAACCTGCAAGTGTGCTGCATACATTTCTTTCAAGAAATCCTTTTGCTGTATAGGTGCTAGAATGTTCTGTGGTGCTATAATCGGTTGTCCTTTCTTCTCTTGTTTTGAGTCTTCAGTATGTCCATACCTAGACAAAATATTTGATTGGATCGGTTGTGTACCTGACCTATATGTTATAACAAAATCAAAGGTGCTAAAAAAATTTAACCGCCGCATTTGACGTGGTATCAATGCTTTAATAGAACTAAAAAATTGTAATTTTTGTGGTCACTAAAAATGGTGATAGGGAACTTAGCCCCCATTAGATGATGTCACCATTCGGAAAAGGCTACCTTTATGGCCAGTAATTCTCTCTCAGCCACAGTGTAATTTTGTTCTGCTGGTAACAACTTTTTGGAATAGTAAGCTATAGGATGTAACTGACCATCCACCGGGTTGCACTGCGAAAGGACTCCTCTCAAGGCGACCTGTGAAGCATCAGCTTCCACGTAAAATGGAAGATCTGGATCTGGATGTTGCAATATGGGCGCAGAGATGAATGTTTGTTTTAGAAGCTGAAATGCTTGAAAAGCCTGATGATCCCAAATGAAACGTTGACCTTTTTGCAAGAGTTTGGTAATAGGTCCCGCTATGTCTGCAAAATGAGAAATAAACCTGTAAAAATTAGCGAAACCTAAAAAATTCTGTACTTCCTTTAAGGAAGTAGGTTCTGGCCAATCAGTGATTGTACTAACCTTTTTAGAATCCATGGTGATACCTTGAGGTGATAAGCAGTATCCTAAGAAGTCTACTGAGGTGGCATTAAAGATACACTTCTCTAATTTAGCAAAAAGATGGTGTTCTTGCAACTTGGCTAAGACTGCTCTAACATGTTGTGTATGTTCTTTTGGTTCTTTTGAATAAGTAAGGATATCATCGATATACACTATGACGCAAACATCTAAGAATTTGTGCAAAACCTCATTGATAAAGAACTGGAACGCCGCAGGGGCGTTGCACAATTCAAAGGGCATCACAGTGTATTCGAACAAGCCAAACTTACTTTTAAAAGCTGTCTTCCACTCGTCATTCTCTTTTACTCTTACTAGATGGTATGTGCCTCGTAGGTCTAATTTCGTATAAATAGTGGAATGATGCAATTGATCTAAGAGGACCGGTATTAAAGGGAGTGGATATTTATTTTTTATTGTCGCCTTATTGAGCCCCCTATAATCGATGCACGCGTGCAGGAACCCGCCCGTTTCGGTATAAAAAAAAGTGGAGCTGACACTGGAGATGTCGAATGTCGAATAAAACCAGATTGTAATAAGTCATCCAAATAAGTTCTTAAATATTTAGTCTCTTCTTCTGTTAAGGCATACACTCTGCAGTTAGGCAAAGGAGCCCCAGGGATTAGGTCATTGCGACAGTCATACGACCGATGCGGCAGTAAAACGCTCGCTTTTACTGGATCAAAGACGTCTTTAAAGTCTGAATATTCTGATGGAATACTACACTCTTCTTTTGTTACATTAGCACAATGTATAACCGATAAATGGTCTTGACCTTCTTCTAGGTAACAACTGGATCTGCAAAAGGAATAATCCAGAGTCACGGTGCAAGAAACCCAATCTATCTTTGGGTTATGCGTAGTAAGCCAGGGTACTCCCAAAATCAAACCAAAATTTGGAATATCTATTAAATCAAAACTGATGTCTTTCGTATGTCCATTCTGACATACCATAGTTATGGGTTCATTTTGCCTTGTTATGAGGCCTGAAGTCAATTCAGAACCATCTACTGCACATACCGCTTCAGGATAAGTTTTTTGAATGATAGGTAAACCTAATTTTGTGGCCAAAGATTTATCTACAACATTTCTGGTAGCTCCTGAGTCCAACAGTACTGGTATAGTATGTCTTAATTGGGTGCTCACAATCAAGATCACATGAATCAAAAAATGTTTAGGAATATGCAGGACAGTATATGCTGCAGAGTAAGAGGTCTGAGGATAAATATTTCTCGAGCAAGTGACCTCTGCCTTGTCGAGTTCATTCGTTTCCCAACTCCACCGGTGGTGCAGCTAAAACATTTACCTTCCTTGGAGTCTTAGGTTTAATGGGACATTCTCTAGCGAAATGACCTGCCTTTCCACAGTAGAGACACAACTGAAACCTTCTTCTTCTTTCTTTTTCTTCTGTGGATAATGGACCTTTGAGTGTGCCTATCTGCATGGGTTCTGGTTCTGGTAATTTCATGTCCACATCTTTCTTTTCCTGTCTCACAAAAGTTAACCTAGTTTCTAGTCTGGCTTTATCACCTTTCCTTTCCTTTCCCCCAGACGATGATCTAACTTTACCACCAGGTCAACAAATTCAGAGTAATTCTCTGGTAAATCCACTATATGAGCTAGAGCGTCTTTTAAATCATCCCTCAAACCCTTATAAAAAAGAGAGACACGTTTCTCTTTAGGCCATTGTGTTTCTGTTAAAAGGCGATTGAAGTTAGTTAGATAGGTCAACAGGTATTTATTATTGTTTGAGGTTCAATAATTTGTTATCACTTGCTTGCATATAAGTGTGTTTAGCAAACAAGCGAGTCATAGTTCTCTTAAAGAGATTCCAGTTATGAAGCATCGGGTCATCTCTATCTACATAAGGGATAGACCAATTTGCTGCTGTACTTCGGAAATAGGAAAGTACAAACGCCACCTTAGTAGCATCTGAGGGAAATTGTTGTTGAGGCTTACAAACAAAATGCAATTGACACTGGTTTAAGAAAACATGAAATTTGTTACTATCTCCATGAAACCGTTCGGGGCAGCTAAAGGTACCACATTAGGGACATTTACTGTTAACCCTACTGGGGAGGGGTTAGTAGTGGTTATTCTGGGCCTTGTACATGTTTCAGATGAATCTTTATTAAAAGATGCAAAGATTTTCCCCCACAAACTTTCTCAAGATTTATGCCGAACTAAATCCTGTCTTAAGGCTTCATTTTCTAACTTTAATTTCTCCAATTCTGTTTGCATTTGCCGCAAAAGTGTTGTCTTAGATTTGTCATCAGTCAAATCTTCATGCAAAGCCTGTTCCAAAGCAGCAGTGTCTATTGCATCCATTTCGTCCCCTGAATTCATCTTTCCAACTGAACCAGGGTGGAGTGGCTTGTGCTTCTGTCAAGATCCGACTCACCTGAATATCCAGAGGGTTTGGTTGGAAAGCTGAAGACTATTCGTACCCTCACTTTAACCTCTGATCTTGCTGCACTGAACTAGAAGCAGTGCGCAACGAAAAGAAGCCAGAGGGAAGGGGGAAGTAGATAAAATAACAAAAGAGAGAAACACAGCTCCTTAACTTGCGTCAACGGAATTGCGCTAATAACTGGCTGTTGTTACCTAGCAAAAGACATAAAAAATACAAACATTACATTATTGTTCAATTCTTTTATGTCTGCATTAATTCCCCTAGACTAAGAATGATTCTAACATAATAGGATTCTCTAAATACCTCTCAGATTCCCGTCTCTTTGTTCACCAGATATTGGCCTTCTTGAAATGATAAAACGATTCTCTACCTATAATAGAACAAGGGTGCTTAATATGTATCACTGTCTTCGATTCATAACATATAAATATTAACAAGAGGATTTGTAACCTACTCACTTGTAAATCGTGACTTAACAATAGTCCAATAATCATAACCTCGTTCTGCTGTTTTATTCACAGCATGTGACAATTATTTGTTAACTTCAATGACTTTGCCAAAATGAATGAGAAGAGAATGGTCCCAAATACGCACTGTTTCAATGCCAAGAGTTTTCCAAATAAAATAGTCTTAAGAACAATTGTTTTATGCAGTCGAAATGTCAATTAAAATAGTCTGTGCCTTAATCCGCAGGTTTTCTTTACCCAAAGTCTTGACACTTACTTGTTTGAATGCTGGAGCGTTAGCGCGCTAACCTTACTGTTTATTTTTCTATTCTTTTTTGCAGGTTGTTCCGTTCTGCCGAGAAAACCGGAAGCTGGTTTGCCGGAAATGCGGGGGATCGAGTTAGGCGCTGGACCGGGAGCCGAAAGCAGGAAGATGCCTGGAAGCTGAGCGGGACCAGGAACGCAGAGGAATCACCGAGGCAGGATGTTCAGGATTTCCTCAGACGAGCACAAGCAATTGTGAGCGTTCCGAGGATGCTTTTATAGATAGAGGCGGGTGGGGCTCATTAGCGCTGCACGTTGGCAGGATGTTCGTTGAGAAACGTGCAGAGCTTCATTATGTATGCAAACACACCTTTACAATACAATACAAATATACAGTAAGAGCTTGGAAAGGAATAAACAAACCTTGGCAATACAATACCCATTTACTTGAGATCTAAAGCAAACCTGGAATAATACAATATATCCTTCGTGTGCCAATCATATCATACTGCTTATTTACTTAGAAAAGAGATCGCATATTTCAGGTTTAGGTTTAACTAATGCAGAGAGAGAGGACTAGCTCTTTGTTTTGAACAAACCCTAACAGTCTGCGCTTGCTGAGGTTGTCGAGGAGGGATGCGGAGTTAGGGTCTGTTGGGTCTTCCATGCGGAAATTGAGGTCCCCGAGGAGGATGTCATTGGAGGGGAGTGATGAAGTCTGCGATGTGGTTAAAGAATTCCACCCAGGGGGACGGTAGGCAAGGGTTCCCTTAATGGTGGCATTGTAGTCCGTTCGTATGTTGAAGTGGAGGTTTTCCATGCGGTTGGTGTCCGAGTCCATGGTGCAGTCATTCGTGTTTTTGTAGATGGTTGCGAGTTGCGGTTTGGGGCTAGTATAGAATTTTGTGGGTGAGCAGATTGCCTGCAGTACTGTACTGGTTGGAGGCTGGGTTGAGCCATGTTTCGGTCAAGAAGACTAAGGTTCAGTGTGTTGTTGTTGAGGTCCCAGACTTTGGTGAAGTGTTTCCCAAGGGATCGGACATTGAGGAGCATGGCGGACAGTTGATGCAGGGTGGTGGTGGTGGCTTGTATCGGTTGTTTACAGGTGATGGTATCGGCGTCTGAGTTTTCACAGGTGAAATCACAATGGTTGCAGGAGAAAGGTCATACCCTCCCTATACATCTTAAGGTTCTTCTGCCAGCCAAATCCTTTTTAAACTACTATACAAGTCTTGAGGCTCAAAACCCCTGTGCATACCTCTCAAACTCTTCTGCCCCATAAGCACCTGGTAGACGTGACACATTTTAGTAGTGCTTCCCTAAACTGTTTGCTTTTTTCTCAAGAGTTTTGCTGATTCTCTTTTAGTGGCCTTAGGGCACTGGGCACTTTCTGCCTATAAATGCAATGTGAAAATATGCGCGCCCTTCCTCCACACGTAAGGAAGTGGTGCTTACCTGATGTTTTAAACATGCCTCAAGCCTGTTATTGCAGGCCTCTGGGAGCACACTTGCACCTATGAGGGTTATAAACATGTGTCAAGCCTGTCATTGAAGGCATGTGTGTGCTGACCAATCCTGAGGGGACCTTTCAGTACCACTAGGGCACCCCTGGGATAAGTCTTAAGGGGTGAAGCAGGTGGTAGGTAAAAGGCAGGGTGGGTACAAGTGTGCTCACTACCCAGGTAGTGAAGAATTTGCATGTGTGCTGTCACTACCTATGAAGTTTGCTCTTCCAATACATTAACATTGGGTAATGGTTGAAAGTACTTCAAGCTGTAGGGGAGGAGCCTAGCCTGCAGCCGCGATGGCCGCCTAGACCCTCGGCTCCGCCGACCTTTGCGTTTTCCTTCACTATCCTGTCCCTCATCCTGCATTTCGACACAGCGAGTGAACCTGGGAAACGATCCTGAACATAATGGTGTGTTCCCCGTCTCATTCCGACCGGTAGCGGCTGCGAGGCGTCCTTTCTTCTTTCCCGGCTCTTCGTGGGAACGACGTTGAGTCTTTGTTTGTGGGGACGGCCGAACGCAGCCACAACAACAGCGGCCACAGCAGAGGAGGCGGAGACGATCGACCAGCGGGAGACTGTCGCGCTGTGCCTCTCGCTGCAGCGCTCCATCCCGCTCAGCGACTTTGCGTGCTTGGATACATTGTGCCCGGGGAGAATACACTGTATCCTTCCCGGCTTGGAAGTGGCCCGGACAGTTTCTTTGTTGCTCCTGTTTGGTGACGGTCGCCATTTTCTGCATCGCACATTGGGTGCCCGGCATTGGAGTCCTCAGATCGTGATTGGTGGTCTGGATGCTCGCTGGACTCAAACCAGCTGGTGCTGCAATGCGATCAGTTGCCCCTACGTCTCCGGCCCAGCGGTGCTTACTGGTTCATCGGAGTGGTTCGTGGTCGGTGAGTGAAAATGGCGACCTGTGTCCAGAACTGCTAAAGTTCCATGAGCCCTGGGTGACGGACACTGCTGCATCCTCTTTTCCTGAGGCACCGCTGGGGATCTGCGATGTTCTGGGCGCTTTGGAGGCTATAAGAACTGCTTTTCGCGACAATGCCCGAGATCTGGGAAGCAGGATCGATGTTATTTCTCCTGGTGGCCGTGAATGGCCCCAAGTGCTGCGCACTACGCCACAATCTACATCAGACCACAGTAAACTGCCTACCCAGGTGCATATGGAGGTGTTGGCTGATCGCGCTCCTGATTCATCTGAAGTGATGACCGCAGTGGATCGTAAGATGTCTGGTGTTCATGGTTCCATGCAATGGTTGGTGCATCGTCATTGGACGCCATGTTTGCCGTCTTCTTTGTGTTCTGGTGGCGTGACTCTTCAACCCTTCCTGGAGCTGGTGTTCTCGCTCTGGCCTGCTGCTTCCGATGGATTGTTGCTTTGTTTTGATCCTCTTTGTGCCACTCTCGGACATGCAGCAATGGTTTTCGTGGACTTTGGTGGACGACCCCTCATTCTGTGTTGGCCTTCCCGGGCGCCCCTATCATCCGTGGCGTCGGCTGGACTGTTGGACTCCATTGCCCAACTTGATCGCAGGGGGCAAGGTTAATGGACGTTTCCTGGATTGCTGCTGCTTGTATTGCTGAGACTAAGTGGGATAAGCGGGACATTGCTTGAATTGACTGTTGGTGTCATATCGGTGGCGGAGTCCGGGGGTGGGCGGCCGAGATTATATTTTTGATGGTCCTCCTCCTCCACTGTTTTTTATGTTTTCTTTTTCCTTTCCTTTTTCTCTTCTCTGAGTCTATATTTCGGGACTCGGTTTTTGGGCGACAGGCACACTGCTAGGGGGGGGGGGGTACACCGTAGCCTCTGCATGCGTGCTGGGTGGGGGGTTTGGGGGTGGGTCTTTTGTTTCGTCTTGGTTCTATGGGCCTTATTTTTTCTCCTTTCTCTCTTGACTCTTCTTACTCTTTCCTTTTTCCTTTGGGTCAGTTCGGTGGTTAGGTGTAGCGCTGCTTATTGTTTCTGTTGTTGGTCTCTCCACTAACGTTAGTCAAGATGTTTCACGATCATGGGGCGGGTACTGACCAGTATGTATTGTACTGTTTGTTATTACCTTCAAGTTCTTCTGATGCTCCTCTAATTATTGCTTAGTTTGTTGCTAATCCGCTGGGATCATTGCCCGCCATGTGTTCTTGATGAAGTGACTGCGTCTGATCCTTCTTACCTATAACTTTAAAATTAACCTCATTTATCCTGTACTCAGTGGTCCTCCCTTTTTCCGGTATGTGATGTTTCGGATAATTGCTGCACCTCGTCTCAGGGGCTGCTGAGCTGTTTTGATTTTGCCTATTGTGCTATCACTTGATTTCGCGGCCGGCCTGATTGGTTGTGGGCCCGTACCTGTACGCTTTTGTTGCACAATAAAGGTTTACAAAAATTTAAAAAAAAAAAAGAAAGTACTTCAAGCTGTGATAGTGGCTTACAGTGGAGCATCCTCATAATATTTTCTGTCATTGGATTCACAAGGACAAACCATCTCCTGTGGTAAGGAGGGATTTGTCATTATTAGCCTAGAAAGTGGGTCTTTCTCTGCTCTAAAACTCTTTGGGTGCCTTTTAGTTTGACTTCAGTTCATACTGGAGGCTGAGGGATCACATCTGTGTATTCCCCAAAGACATCTATAAAAGTGGGCATGCTACTAGAATCACAGACCTCTGCCCTTTGAGGGCTTGGCTGGATAGATTAGAGGAAGAGGTTTTGAGACTTGGACTCTGGGAGCCAGATTATGGCTCGATTAAAGATTAAGATCTGCATTCCATGGCTGTGGTAAACAGGACCGAAATTTAGGGCAGACATCTGTGGATCAAAGGAAAACCCTCTGAATCATCCCCAACTTCAAAGGTACACTACAGTATAACTACTCGTGACATACTTCAGCAGGTTATACATACACTTGGGGGATATGGAACCACAGATCCTGGAACTGCGTGGTGCACACTGCCAGAAGAATTTGTTGTGCACAAGGAGACTTTGGAAGGGACTGTGCACCCTTCTGAATAGTGACTGGCCTGGGAACACTAGCTGCTGTTGTGTGGCACCCTGAAATGTGCTCTCCAAGGGCTTATTGGCTTGCCCCCTGATCTCTTATGAAGGCCTCAGGGACATCAAAGACCTCCAGCGAGGGACCCACATCGTCTACTTGTAACACCTGGAGAGTGGTACCCTCTTAAGTGCCTACATCATACTGAATCCCAACTCGTAGCACGGCGTAAGCGTGGAACTAAGCATTGCGCCTTGAGACCAGATTGTCTTGTGCGGACCCCGATTGTACTGCCCATATCTAAGGAGTGTGGCCCCTGCACCGTGGGGCCTCAATATGCATAAAGTGTCTTGTTGGTGGTGAGTGTATTCACTGGTTGCAGGACTCCGTATGTCCCACCCCGTCCCACCGATCATGCCGCATCTCTCTTGTGCGACACACCGACTGCATGTTCATTGCGTGCAGAGATTCACAGGTTGCAACCCTCAGAGGTGAGGGTGTACCCGTAGTAACGCTTCATTCTACCTCCTGCTGCACTGCTGAACTTGCGCCTGTGTGTGAGACGGGAATTCTCTGGTGCGACTTAGATCAGCATGAATCAGATGTTGTGTCTCATTTCCAGGAAATCAGTTGCACTGCATTATGGTGCTGTGTGTCTGTGTGTGTGTGTGAGTGTGCTCCATGCGGACCTGCCTGATATCCGTGGCAACGAGTATTGGTGCTGAGTGAGTGTGTGGGAGTGACTGCCCTGATAATGTGCGCCGCATAGCGTTGTTTCTTTGCACGTTGATTCCTTGCCAAATGAATACTACATTTGACATTGGTTTTTACCCATGCAGCCTTGGCCCACAGTGCTGTTTAAAAGTGTGGTAATTAGTGTGTACATATTTCTGATATCGCTGTGATCTGGGATGCGCCCTACAACTGTGTGGTATTTAATTATAATAATTGCCAGGGTGTGCCTTATTTTGACAACGTTTCACACCGCATAAGGGTGCTGGGGATAAAATAGGATCTTTTCTAAGTGTGCATGTTACTGATGTCCTTTTAACACGGTTAGGCCTAAAACTGCTAGAGATATTTCCAAATGTGATTTATGCCCAGAAATACATGATTTTCATGTTGTGTTAATTTACATGTATGTTGAAAACAAACTTTATTTACATGCACCATGTGTAAAGTCTCTTTTGTGATGCTCAGTGTATTTCTTATGTGAGAATGCTGTGTCAATACTTTGCATATTGACTCTGTGATAGGCCTGACTGCTCAGTGAAAAGCTACTAAATGGTGAGTGCAGGTTATACAGTGAGTGTAACATTTTCCTTCACACAGTCATCTTGTGAGTTGTCTGATAAAATAATCTCTGCTTTTTAACAGCAACCGTATGAATAGTAAAGGTTTCAGCTAATTATGCAGCATTCAGGCAAATGGTAGAGAATACGTACTATTTGCCCAGTTGGTAGACAAAAAGAAAGCAGTGTGAGGATTTGGGTGTATTATAGCTATAGGTGTGCAACCTTACCGTGTAATACACTTGCAAAGATTATCTTGGGTCCAGTCAGGCTAGTTTGCAAAATCTTTGGCTCACCCCTGGGTAGCTGTGGCTTCGAGTAGCAAGGCTTAAACAAAGGAACTAGTGTTTCACAGTACCAAACAACAGAATAAGGAAGTCATGCAACTCAAAAGAAATCCAACACCATTTTATAAATATAGGATTATATTTTTATGACATTTTAGAATCCAAGATGGACAAAATCCACCAGACAGTTCTGGCGATATGAATTGTCAAATGAATTATACATCTCAGTTCTTTTAAACACAATTGCAAATAAGCATTGGTAAATGTAAAGTTTGAAAGCTTTTGAAAAGTTAGCAAGAGCTGTGTTCGGCTACTTTGGCTTGACTAAGGCAGCCAAATCTGGAAGGGAGAATGTCAAGGGGGCCACTAAGGAGTATCTGAACGAACTGTTAACTTGTCACCAAAGTGTTATGAAGTCCAGTACTGAACTTTACCTTATGACTGCCTCAGAATTTTTTGGAGCAATCCTTATGCTGAGGATGCAGAAGATTGAAGATGCTCATGGATGCTCTGGGTGCTGTGTGATCAATGGGGATATCCTTGCAGTTATTCCTCGGTCCACGCCTGAGGTGGGGTGACTTTGGCCACGGAGTTCGGGGTCCCATGAAGTCCTCTTTTAGTCAGTAGAAGGCCAGCTGCTACTGTGCTACCGATCTCTGTCCACGGCGGTTCCAGCTGTATCCTTTGGTGGAGGCTGGTATTCCTCTTGTGTGACCAATCTGCATCTCAGACGACACTCCCAGATCCGTCAGGCAAACTTTTTTTGTGTTCAATACCACAATTTCCCCAAAAATATTTGCAGTTTTTCAGGCAAGAATTTGCTCCATTGTCACTCAATAATACCTCTGGTATGCCTTCTATACTTAAAGCACTCTCTGAAAATGTTATTAAATTGCACTAAATTATCTTACCTACTCCTATACCTCATGTCTTCTAGAAAAAAATCAACCATCACCGTATACACTATAATACTAAGTGTTCTTCATGAGGCAGGTGAATTAACCTACCTCTAACAGAAACTGGTGCTACTTGCATCTTCTCTCTAAAAAACAGTTCAGATTTCACTGGCAGCTTCACCCTAACTCATCAGTTCTGCACAAGTAGCCATTATTTAAATGCCCCAAGATCTCCATCAAGATCGTCCCTCTATAATTCCTCCCACCATTCTACTTTGGATACCGCCACATCACACTGCCATTCCCTTCCAAACATATTCAACAATAGAATCCCTGCAACATTCAAAAGAAAGTTGCTCCAACTGGGGCAAAGCAAAACAGGTGTGAATGTGTCCTGTTAAAAAAAGAAAAATACAACCAGATAGAGGATAAGAGTGGTGTGTTAAAGACGCAGATATGTGTATTTTGGTCTCAAAAAGCACACTTGGGTTCTGGAGTAGCATGCTACTCACCGAAAAAAATCACTTTGATGCGTCGTCAGGGGTAGTAAGAGCTATATAAATGCAATTACAAAACAATACTTTGCCTTAGTTGTCCCTGCTACTGAAGGTTACTTTGTCTATGGATGAGCTGTTATGAAAGAGCAGAATGCTGCCACCCATTGCAAAGTTAGCTAATGGCTGAAGAGGGCTGACCCATTGCTCTAAGAATCAGAATCAGAAAATGCTTTATTCGATTTTAAGAATTAATAAAATCATAAAAGCAGAAAATACAAAATTTCAATTCATTAAAGATATACATTTTAAAATGCATTAAACTCAGCAATAAGCAATCAATTTAAACTTTTTCACTTTCTCTGTATGCTTTTTAAAAAAACAGACAAGATTCCAACACAGTACTTGTTGCTCAATAATTGAAGAAATAAAAAGGCCGGACGGCACTGCTGCCATGTATCCTTCTTTAAAAATGGGATAATCCATCTGGCCCTTTCATTTACATAGAATTAGAGAAGAGTCACATGTATAGTCGTTTGATTAGATAAATTATCGCAAGGACAAAGACAAATCTGTCTTGACCAGTCGACAACTGTTGGAAATGAAACCAGACGATGAAAACAATCAAACCTAAACCCAGTCAAGAAGTATCTATCGTAACCCCCTTGACACCATACTAAATAAGGTTGAATGGAGCTACAGACCAGGGTAAGTTGATGCTAGTTCACAGTTTTTTTGTTAAACTCCAACCCCATTCTTAGAGTCTCAAAGTGGTTCAGACACACATCTTTAAGGTATTTGCTAGATATTGAATGTAAGGAATCAGGGTTACCATAAAACTCAGGTCTCCCCAAATCGTTAGATAATTTCCTGGTGTAATTTAGCCAAGGAATTTTTCTAGACTGGTCCAGGCCCTTAGATCCTCTAATAATATCTCGGTTTAACCCAAGATTGGGTCCGGTCCAGGCTCTATGCCAAAGTAGCATAGGTTGCATTGTAATCACATCAGTAATATGATGGATCCCTAGTTCACTGTGACAATTAAAAACAGCTGCACTCTGAGGAAGAGCTAGGATAAATCTAAGAAAAGCATTTTCTACCACCTGAATTGGTGTAACATCATAAAACCTCCAGACCCCTGCCCCGTATGTGGCAATGCTTATACACTTGGCCTGGTAGATTTTTAATAAGATCTCCAATGGCCTTCTACCCATTTTATTTTAGAATAACATCACGGCCGCTGTTGACCTTTTAAATAAAAGAGCCCTACTCTTTACGGCAGCGCTCCAAGAACCAGTATCCACTAGCAAAATGCCAAGGTATGAAAACGTAGTAGTTGGTTCAATTTTATCAGTCCCAGCTACAAGTGTACAGCGCTTGTTCCTGCCCTTGCCACAAGACATAACGAAGGTTTTCTTCACATTGAGCCTCAGACCCCTATTGCCCATGAAGTCAATGTAAGTGGCAAGGGCCCTCTGGAGGCCGAGCTGGGTTCTGGCCATTAGAACCGCGTCATCCGGGTAAAGAAGGGAGACAATCTGCTTGTTGTTAACTTGCGGGGAATCACTCACACAGGCCACCAGTTCCTCTTCCAAGGCGTTGGTATATAATGAGAAGAGGAACTGGGCCAGTACGCAGCCTTGTCTCACTCCCTTCTCCACGCGGAAAGACCTGATACACTCCCCCTTTAGACCATACCTCACCTTTACTGATGCCCCCGTGCATAGCTGTCTCAGAAATATCACCAGGGACTGGTCAACCTTAAGCCCTTCTAAAATCTTCCAAAGCCGACTATGATTGACACAGTCAAAGGCGGCGGTAAGATCTACAAATACCGCAAATAATTTTCCTGGCTTAGCCTGGGTATATTTCACATGTAAAATTGAAAAATGTAAAACCTGCTCAACAGTACCCCTTCCCTCCCTAAATCCATATTGTACGGGGCTTAAGATATTATTATCTTCAGCCCACTCTTGCATTCTGTTCAAGATGACCCTTCCCACAATTTTCATGAAAGAATCCAGGAGGAATATGGGTCTGTAACAAGCAGGATTTTCCTGGTCCCCTTTTTTAAAAAATATGTATTATTATGGACTCTGACCAGGATTTAATGAAACCCTCAGCATAGCTGGCTTCAAGGACTCGAGTTGGAAGTGGGGACCATAGCTCAGCCGTGAATTTATACAAGTCAATCGGCATCCCATCTGGTCCCGGGGCCTTTCCACATGTACTCTCTTTTATTGCTACCATTACTTAATCATGTGTAAAATGAATGTTTATCGGTGGAAAATGAACAAGCTCGCCCAGTAATGTTGGCTCATTGGGTTCTGAAGTATTATTGTCCCCGTTACCATAAACCAAAGAAAAATAATCAACCCAGGAATTTTCACTAATAGCCACTTCAATCCTTGCTCCCTCATTATTCGTGAAAAACGGGCCCTTTACTGCTTGCCAAAAAAGTGAGCAATCCCTGCTAAGAGATGCTTCATAGAGGTTGTTCCAGGCCTGATCTTTTATTTATTTTTTACGTTTATTTCTCGCAAGATTATAGGCCTTCCTATACCCTCTAATTTCCTCATAATCCCTCACAGTCTTGTGTAGCGCAGCCTTCAACAGGAAATATGTCTTGTTACACATAGAATCAAACCATCCATGTTTTATGTTTCTTGGCTCCCTGCAGGGGCTAGTCAAAGTTTTTTTAATTACGGCTGTGATTTGAGAAAATGCAACCAATATATCAGAATGAGAAATCTCTTCTCGCAGGCACTCTTTAATAGGGATTATGGCTTGTGACATTAATTTTGAATTCAGTGCCTCAGGATCATTCTTAGCCCAGCGCAGTGAGTAACCATTCTGGCGATCGAACAAGCTGCCTTGTGACAAGCCAAGCTCTCTACTGCAAAGATGCTCATATGAGGGATTGAAATGTTGATGCTTTGTGGAAAGTGATCACTGAGCCTATTTGGATGGATACTAAATTTATTTACCCACGTTGCAAGCCGGTTAGGGAGAATAATAAAATCTATTGTGGTGCTGAAACCCCAACCAATAAACGTGGTGTCAAACTCTACTGGAGGGGAGCACAACATGTTGGCAAAGCCTAGATCATGTGAGGCCATAACATCTTTAAAACATTCACCCCTAATCGAATGCACAAAGTGGGCCCCATGGCCATGATCTTCTTCCTCAACTTCCCCAAACCCACAGAAATACTGGGTACAAACACGGGTGTTGAAATCCCCTCCCCAGATAATAATGGTGTCCTTCCCTTATGATGCAAATAAATTACTTAAGTCGTCATTTAAATTCTTCAACAGGTTGATAAAGTTGCCCCTATCAGTATTGTTATAGAAATTGAGCTAACTCTACGTGCGAGGAAAAATATATGGTAACAATTTGGTAGTAGTTGGTTAACTTTACGTTTTTTATATTCTGAGCCCCCAGCATATTTGAAATGTATATACATAACCCCCCTTTATGGCTTCCATGCGTTGAACGCAATGCAGGGACATGGAACGTTTTAAAGCCATCCATATGCTGTTCGTCCAACAACCATGTCTCCTGCAGGCACAATACGTCAAAGTTCTCAATAAAATCCGTCCACACTGTGTTATTAACCTTGGATTGGAGCCCAAAAATGTTCCAGAAAACTATTCTTACCTACCCATGAGCATGCATTAATTGAGACCTTGATGTCAAGTCCTACTCCCCGCTGCTACAACGCCTCCTTAGCGCTGTAGCAATACTCGAACTACTTTCCGCTACTCCAGCGATTGCTACTTCGCTGGATGCTTTCTTACTCATAAGGGCATATCGGTCCACTTTCTGGATATTTATTGGAGGGAAATCTCCCATTTAATAATTTTAACAATTTTGATGCTCATGGATTGAAGAGGGCGGATCAGCTAAGGGAGAACACCCACACACTGCCTTAGGGACAGGTTTAGATTGCTCCACCAGAGGTACTAAATGTTGTACTCTCTGATCGATATCAGGCTCATCACTAGTCACCACCTTCTTGCTCATTTTTGTGACCCTGCGTCAATCCACCTTCTCCAACAAGTATAATGCCCCATACTTATTTGACACATCTAGGTTGTATCTCCAATGGTTGTTAAAGTAAGTACCAGTAGGGGGGCAGGGACTCTATTAAGCATTTTATGCTGATAAAAGAATCCCAGAGGTAACACGTTGATACACTCAATCAAGGATCTATTTGTGTCTGCCCGAAATAAGATTTCTTGTACTAGGGCAGGGGAGCCTAAGGATAGGACTACACAGTCCCCTTTAAAAGACTTTCTAATAGGACCCACCCATTGAACACGTCTCACCATTTTGAAGGAATCAAACATCTCTTGAGTCAAACATATTTTTGCCCCTAAGTAATGTAAAGATTTATTCCTCAACGTCATCCAGTTTTCTTTGTCTCCATCAGTTGACGGTGGCACATTTGCCAAAACCAAAGTGAAGGGAGCCGCAGCCGGTGGAAGATTTAAATTGACATGGTTTAATGTGGACACTTGATTGTGGGTCCTTCATGTTCCTGAGCTAGTGCAAATATCTACTCGAGGTGGATCGTTACAACGATCTCTGCCAGGATCGTTTCCACCCCCTTCTCTTTTACGATCCTTGCTGATTGGGCACTAGGAGAGTTTACCTTGTTTAACCTAGAACCTGCAAAACAACTAGATCTCTCCTTACCCCTAATCTGTGTACTGCAACTGGGGGCACAATCGGCTGTTGACTGACTAAAGTTTTTGTCTAAGCCACACTCCTTTCTGGCTCTTGCTCTAAGAAATATGCTGTATAGGGTGGAAGAAACATTTGAATGACAGCACAGATGAATAGACGAAAAGGCTAGCTGAAAACCTCTATAAGCAAATATATTATATATATATAATTTTACTAAAATCAAATGATCTTGGCTAGCACCAAACGGCAGCCTGGCAGTATCCCGAGCAGAGTGACAGCGCTGTTACTGTGCTCGGGATACTGCCAGGTTGCCGTTGGGCCGTATTGAAGGTATGAGACGGTGAATATGTATAATACTTCTGCCTTGCCTTATTCGGTGAGACTGTTGACTCAGCACAATCTGGTACATATACCCAGTGAGTTCCCTATAATCTATTGGGATTAATTCTCATATTTTCTATCAAACCCTGGTGAAACTACTTTTGTCATATTGTCCCACTTGCGTCTTTGATGGTTACTCCTACAAAATCCTTGCTTGGAAGTGCCAACTTTATCTAATCGCCCTGAAGAAGTCCATCTACTGGATGAAACGCGTTGGCTGTTTTCCTCCAATGTTTTTTATACAAACTGAATAAAAAGAAGAAAATTGAAGAACAAATGTTTTGAACACAGACCTGATCATTTGTTATGTGTCTATTCTCTGTTGTGTTTAGTGGTGCACCTTTGTGTCTGTTTTAAAAACGTTACTATTCTATATTGGGTAGCACTGGGACGGTAGGTGCAATAACAGTGTGCACACTCTTGCTGGTGAGTGATTTACACCATATGTATATCTGTTTGGGGATAGCACGTCAGGTGCTGGTCTTTTTACACGGTTCACTGTTATCCACTGTTTGATGGCTGTAAATATAGCGGAAGATTATGCCGAGCTGTTCCCTCTCACAATCACTCCACTGCTTTACATACACACTCTGCCATAAAAAGTCATCTGCACTAATCACCTTATAATACGACCATAGGGCCTTATTTATGAAGACCTGTGTCACATTTACGCCACCGATGCTTCACTTTTTGTGATGCTGCAGAGGCGTGAATAATGCGGCATGTTGAGCCATATTTACAAAGTGACGCATCTAGACAGATGCGTGACTTCGTACACCCCTGCACTACATTATATCTTCTTCAGGTATAATGTATGCAGAGTGGGCGTTCCCCTGCAAGAATGGGTCGTAGGAGTGGTGCAGTGAAGTCTATAAGATTTCACTGCGTCACTTCTAGGATGCTGGTGCTTCAAAACCTTACGCCTGCCTCATGGCAGGTGTAAGTGTGACGCAGGCCCTTTCACATGTAGCTTGCCCGATGTGAAAGGGCACATTACTGGAGTTGCGTCTGTTTTCAGACACATCCCAGCAATGGGCTACTTTTGCGCCGACAGATACGTCAGTAATATTGATGTATCTGTAGTTCCTCGCACATGATGCGCCATACAGTAAACATGATGCATCCGTCATGTCGCATGGAGGGCGCACTGAGAAGTGTCGCATCGCTGCTTTCATGCCACGATGCAACACTTCTCATAAATGAGGCCCATAGTTTCTAACTGGAATACTTCATGCTCAAATAAAAAGAAATATAAATAAAGGCCCTACTCTGACGTGCAATGCAGATGCTCATTCTCCGAAGTGAAATACATTATCTACTTGGATCACTGAAATTATTGCATTTCTTTATGCATTGGTTTATAGTGAGTAATAATTCATGCAAAATGGGCTCTAAAGGCCTTGGCAATATGCAGATTTTGTATGTAAATGAGTGTTACCTACGGAGTTCGGACTGAAGTGTTTGGCTTTGATGTATATTTTTGACATGGTGAGATTACAGAGAAGAAAAGAACTTTAAAATTATTAAGAAACCTTAATTGAAGTTAACATAAAAGAAGATACACGGTGTTAATTGGTCTGTTTCAGGCATAATTTGGGCCTCTGAGACTGCTGTCCTTTACCCCCTGCCAAAGTGTCAGGACTCACATCTTTAATTCAACAATCTTTGTATTAATTACCGCTGGATAAGGTACGCTTTGATTGGAAGTCCTTTATTGTAAGAAATTACAGCGCTCTGCCCGCTTTAAGATAAATAAATTAACGACGATTGGTTTCAAGACAAACCTGTCTGACTGGAAAGGCAGGCGGGCTTTTGAGTATTGAATGTCAGATGAAAGCGGAAGCGGGTTTCATCTGGACTTCCACCCGGATGAAACGCCATTTCACTGCTCACTCCCCCTTTCCCGTGGATTCGACGCTTTTTTTTTATTTTACTCGAGTCAAGTCGTCTCGCGGACTTTGAAAATATAACAGCTTGAAATTCTTGAATTATCGGGGAGTGCGAGAACTCCGTGCGGCCTTGTCTGTTCTTCACAGCGGCCAACTCCTTGCTTTTGACCTGTCTCTCTTGCACGCATTTGATGCGCCCGCTGACAACGCTGGTACTGTGGCGCTGTGCCAGGGAGGAAAGGCTGCCCATGTGCCAACGCTCTCTGCAAGGCGGCTGGTTCTTCTCAGAACTCGTCACAGCCTAGGGGCAGCCTTTTGCAAGGAACCGTTCCGTCTCCTTAAATCTTTTCATTTCCAAACTCTCTGATAATTACCGGCCCCTGGTTTCGTCTGCAAAGCAGTTGGGCACAGAATTAAGAGGAGTCAAAGGAACATTTCGGAGTTATCATTTCTTACCACCGGCATTACAGGCTGAAAGTATTTATTTACCGTATCCGAATCACGGTAGTCTTAAAACATGCAAAAATGCAATAAAGTGTCTGATGCTGAGATTTTATAGAACATGCAGAGACAGTAGGAACAGAAGATGCAACCAGTGAATAAAATGCTGTGTAATCAATCACATTTCAGTCTTAAGTGATGGTCATGTTTGCTAGCTAGTTTCAGTGACTGAGAGCCTTTTTCATTTTTTTAATGCAGTGTTATCATAGGAATTTATACAGCGCTTTACATACACGTTGAAAAAACGAATACAACTACTCATTGAGGTGAGTTAATTGAAACAGAAACAAATGAGAACACGCAAGCTTTTATAACTATTCACCATTTGGCAAAACACCATTAATGCCTGACATAATTTCCTTGCCCTAACAAACATCATGGTAAGGAGCCGCTGAGAAGATACATATCCTCTGAAGTGTTTGGACAAAATATCGAGTTCAAAATATCTGAACTCATAAATATCTGGAAAAAAATAGTGATGCAAAAATATTGTGATATAGAACATCGTTGTCAAGATTATTGATTAATAAGTAGAATCGGGTTTTAGAATATTGTTTTTGATATTTTTTCAGTAGTATATTTGAAAAAAGTTTTTCAATAATTGTAATGAGTTTTAGTTATTAAAGTCATTTTAGTTGTTAGTATTGTTGGTATAATGGTTCTTAATCTTTAAAAATGTAATTTGTAATTGTAAGTGATTTTTTTACATTTTAATATTGTTAGTGATTTTTAGTGTCATAGCGTTTTTTCAGTTTGTAGGAGGAAAGGGTGGGAAGTTATTTAAATTAAAAAATATGTTTATTTTATTATTGATTTCCGTTTAACTGGTAACTAATTGTAATCAATTATTATTTTTTCTGGTTCTTTAGTGTTGTATTATATTATATTTAAATTTAAATTTGGTTAATTATGAGTTATAGTACGTTATAATTTAGTAGCGAGCTGTTCAGTTTGTAGGGGTGTAGGGTGGGAAGTGAGTTACCATATAACAATTAAAATATATTGGTAATGAGTTTTTCATTGTTAATTCCTATACAATTTATTGTGAATTATGTAAATAGTTTAATACCTATTTATTTAACTTATACATAAGTTGTTGGTTGTTGGATTTTTAGGGGTATAGAATGGTAATTTTATTTATTAAAAAAATAGAAATAATTATTAATTCATTTGAATTTAATTATTTAATTGATTGCTAATTGTGTATATAATAATGTAATACTGAATTATTCAAGTTATATTTTTGTTGTGAGTTGCTGGGATGGTAGGAGATAATGGTGAGTAGTTGAATTAAATTAAACGTTCTTTAATCTAATGTTATTTTTTGTAAAACATGTTTTTTATTTGATTATTACTTATGTATGTTATTGAATGTATGAATTATTGTGTAACTGTTTTCATATTTTATTTATTTTGCTGTGTATGTTTGGTTTTATATGTTTAGTAAACAACTATTCCTCAATACTGTGTTATTTGTTTAGGTGAGTAGGTTGATAAGAAAATAAAACGATATCCTTTTAATATAGTCATTTATATATTCATTTTTTATTAATTGGAAATTAATTAAGTATAATGTTTTTGTATGTATTTTTTGAAAGTGTTTTATTTTATAGTGTTTGTGAGAATTTTTTTCTGTGAGGACATTTGTTATTTAAAGTTAAATATTTTGTGTTTATTACTTTTAATTAAATACATAAGTGATGATTTATTGTGAAGTTATTTTTTATAGTTAGTGCAGTTGATATTATTATATGTAATTTTCTTTTTTAAGTTATATATTAATATTTTTTTGATAAATATATATATTTTTGTGTACTCTAATTTCATATTTAACACTTATGAAGTCCAATACTTTCTGTACTGTTGGTTAGATTGGAATGGGAATAGTGAATTTAACTCACCAAAGTCCAACACTTTCCCTACTGTTGCACTGACTGGAGAAGGAATAGTAAATGTAACCCTTTCAATGTCCAGCGCTTTCTGTACTGTTGCACTGACTGAGTAGGAATAGTACATTTAACCTCTTCGAAGTCCAACACTTTCCCTAAAGTTGCTTAGACTGGAGTGGAAATAGTAAAGCTAACCCCTCCGAAGTCCAATGCTTTCCATACTGTTGCACCGACAGGAGTAGGAATGTTAAACCTAACCTCCGGAGTCCAATATTCTTCCTACTATTTCACTGACTGGAGTAGGACTAATAAATGTAACCCCTCCCAAATTCAATACTTTTGCTACTGGTGCATAAACTGGAGTTGAAATAGTATATTTTATATTCTTAGACTTCAGTAGTTTTCTTAATAGTGGTTACATAGATTTAATAATATTATTTGAGTGATTTGTATATTGATATTATTTGTTTTATTTTTTAAACGTATTTTAATGTTAATAGTATTTTTAGAAAATGTGTATTTTGGGGATTCAATGTTTCTATGTATTGCCTAAATTAATTAGTATCTTTTGTTATTGAATTGTGTTGTACATTTAATGGTTGTTGTTTGTGTATATATTTTGAATATATATATATATATATATATCTATATATATATATATATATATATATATATATATATATATATATAATATAACTTCCTAACTATATATATATATATACACACACATATATATGTAAATACATTTATATGGTTTTTATATTAAAACATTTAAAATATTTAAAACATTTAATATAATGTAAGATACTTCTTTTAACTAATTCTGGTACACTATATATATGTATATAACCATAAACATATTCTATCTATCTATCTATCTATCTATCTATCTATCTATCTATCTATCTATCTATCTATCTATCTATCTATCTATCTATCTATCTATCTATCTATCTATCTATCTATCTATCTATCTATCTCAGTGGCGGCTGGTAGATGGTAAAAGTTGTGGGGCGGAACACTGCAGAACTTTCTGCACCCCCTACACCTCACCCCCCATTACAGGCACAATGTCCATTTCAGGCCCTCCTTATGACGACAAACAGCCTCCCTCCCCACCAAGCACACAACCCTCCTTCCTGGTACTATCCAGGTCCCGCCATGTAACTGGCAAACTGTCCCTCCCTCCCAGGCAACAGACAAGTTGCGGCAGGCATTACGGGCGGGTGGGGGTGGTGGAAATTGGGTCAGTCGCGCCGCAGAGGGGATGTTGGGGGGGCGAGAGGGGGTTAATGGAAAAAAAAGAATACAATTAAATTAAAACTTACCATCACGCTTCCCGAGACTCCCGACTCCTGCCGTCCTGGGTTGAATTACTGGCTTCAGTGCACGTCATCATGAAGGCAGCCTCCTTCCCTCCACCAATCACAACGCTGCAATGGCAGCGTTGTGATTGGTGAGGCCGCTGCCCCACACCCGTCATTTTCTCTATGTACGCTGTAGCATACATAGAGAACAGGGAGAGTGGGCGGTGTTACTCCAGGGCAGGGGGGAGTGGCCTGCCCAGTGTTGTACAAAATGACTGTTTGGCCACTCCCCCCTGCCCTCGAGCCACACCGCCCACCCCCAGCCAGGAACTTCTGCTTCCTCACCGTGCGAGAAGGCAGAAACAAATGGTAGTTATTACGGTAATAACTACCATTTGTTTCTGCCTTCTCGCATGGCGAGAAAGCAGGGGGGCAGCGCCCAAACGCCCCCATAGAGGAGCCGCCACTGATATATATTTCAACAAACGATGAATAGGCGGCACACACCTTGGTCGTTTCAGCTTTTTATTAGACAAAAAAGCTCTCCTCCTACTCCGCGTTTTGAACTTCTTGTTCTTGGTCACGGTAGTTTACACAGTCCCTTGTCTATTTTCACTTTGTATACTCAGTATCCACGATTGCCAATTATGAAGCATTGTGGTACTGGTAGTTCATGCTTTCAATTAACTTTATTAAATACATTCTTTATGCACATGAAATATGTATAACAACATTCTTAATGATGCAGAGGCGTCACTGGGACCATAATTGACTCACATATCAATGTATATTTAAATCGGCAGGTTCATCGTCATTGAGTAAACTGTCTTCATGCCAGTGTCTTAGTTTCTCACTTAGATCGATGGTAAGAACATTGATTGGATTTTTGATCAACACTTGATAGTTCTCTGTATTTTTCAGTTGGCAAAGAGCTTCGTCAATGTAGTCCTGTTTATCCATGACAACCGTGTTGCCGCCCTTGTCCGCTGGCTTTATTCAAATCAGATTGTTGTTTTGCAATGACTTAAGAGCTTGACGTTATTTACGAGATAGGTTTTCTCTTCGTTGGCCATGTTTCAAGAACTATCAAGTGTTGATCAAAAATCTGATCAATGATCTTACCATCGATCTATGTGAGAAACGAAGACACTGGCAAGAAGACGGTTTATTCAGTGACAATGAGAAACAATTCCTAATGGTATAGAATCCAGTGATACCCACAATATATTTTCTATCAAAAGTGCACCAGTCTCTAAAGAAACCACCAGGATGCCCAATAATTTCCAGCTGCGGCGCCCTTTTTGAGAATGTTGCCTCATATGCCGACTACTTCCTAGCACCCATTGTCCCCACTCTCAACTCCTATATCAAGGATACGGGGGACTTCCTGAGGATAGTATTTTTAGGGTTCACCCCTAGGGTGCCTGAGAGCGTGTGCATCCTTCCCTTTTCCGGTAGTGTCAAAGTCCTGCCAGGCTGCTAGACCTTCCTTGGATTGTGTTTTGAACCACTGTTTTCCCCCCCAGCCCCTCCCAACTCCCGTTTTCCCACTCCCCCGAGCTGCAGTTTGCAACATCCCCGCCTCCCCACCGTCTTGTGCCTGAAACTCATTTGTCGGTTAGACATACAAAGAATAAGCCCATGTTTGACATTCTTTGTTCAAAGTTGGACTCCACTCCCCTGTTGTCACCCTTTTTGCCCAATGTTCCATGCAGCTCCATTTGCGACATTCCTTTTCATCTTCATTTAAAGGTTTGTGGGCTACATCAAACTGCATTGGCTCTTATTAGAGCAATTATTTCAGTGAACCCGCTAATTGAGACTATTAAAAACTTGATTATTCCCTTTTTTTTCATTTGTCTCGTAATTATGCTCACTCAGCAGGACTAGAGCCATAATTGTTTTAAAGGATGCAGGATGTTGCAAACAAACCAACTTGTCTTTTCTCAAGATATGTGGAAAAAGAGTCATCTATCTCAAACCATTAATTTCACCTCATTGAATATTACATAAAGCTTCCTCAGCAGAAGTCAAGGCATTCAAACATTGTCTTAAATGCTAATACAAAAGCATCTGATGTCTCCAGGCAATCTTCTGAATTTGTTACTAAAGGAGTTACCCATGCCAATGCAGGTCTGGTAAGGTAACCAATCAAGTAACCTGCTTTTGTTCGACCTTGACTAAACTGTACAGGTCAAAAATCTAAATTCAAAAAAGATAAACATTTTCATAACTTCACTGGCTTCCCAGAAAATGTCAGGGCAATATTAGGAGCAACTGGGGTACCCCTAGATTGCAATATTAAGGTCTGCTTTAATACCAAATTCTCCAGGCATCAATATTGAAATCTTGAACTAGGCCCTGGGAAGGATCCTTAGTACATGATAGTACAAGCAAACGTAAGGAGTCTTCAGTGTTGCAATCTGTAAAGACTAGATGCTCGGAAAGTCTGTTGATTTGCCTTCTTGATTATCCAAAGAAAGGGCAATTTCTCAAGGAAGCCCTGGTGGTACCACTCTGCACTTAAGAGTACACTTGAAAATTGTTAAGTCTCACCAGAAGACTAACCCAAACAGGAGAGGAAAAACAAAGGTTAAAAATCATCCATCACCATTTTTTTAGCTCTTGATTTTAGGTGAAGATTAATGTAGAGATGAGTAGCAATGTTCTGAGTTCCTCCTCACATAGGAGAGCTCGAACATCCAAGCAAGAAGAATGCCACAAAAACAAGCAAAGCCTACAGTCACACATTATTATAAATTAGGGACAAAAATAGTAGCCATGGATGGTGACTGCAACAATAAATAAAGGAACTAATCTGTTGCAATGCATTCATTATGTGTAAGCGTCTCCAGCAATATGAGTAAAACAGGAATGGACATCACAGGTAAAGCCCTCTTCCAGCTTGAATTGTAAATCTGGGGTAGTTTTCCCTGTTTACACCACCATCTTCTAAAGGGTATATTTTAAGGCTACTCCGCTCCTCCTTCCTGAAATTCATGGTGTTGGGTAAGCATAAGAAGAGGAAACCCAAGTTTGCTGTTCTCTAATCCACGTTGCACTTTGCTACTCCAGTGCTACTCTCCCCACCTGACGTTCTTTGACATTTATTGAACACCACTCTGAGTGACTGCACACACAGAAATTACAGTGCAAACTGTGCAGCAGCAGAGCCCATCTACATGCTGCAAGCAGCATGCCGCTGAAGTGATCAAGTATGTGCTGAGACCAGCATTTCGCCAAACACCGCCAAGTCGCACAAGGAGAGTAGCGCCAGCATGCCTGTACCTTCTGGTATGCTCTTAACACTCTTGGCATTCCCATTACAGATGTAACAGGACAAGACTTTATACATGTGTCACGAACACTGTTAAACGACATACTGAAATCCTACTTATGTAAGTGAGTGAATCCCTGCTTTGTATAAATAAATGCTGCCATTTTCTTTTAACTTTTTTCCCATTAAATTATCTCTATCTCCAATGTAGTCAGAAACAACCCTTGCTATTTCTGACTTAATGTCGTCTTCATGAGTTTGTCCTGACAGATTAAGGGCCTTATTATGAGTCTGGTGGTCCACAGACTGCCAGACTCACGGGGCATGGCAGTGGTGGTCTTCTGACTGTCCTATTATGACCAGGGCGGTTGGGCCGGACTGGGATCACCGCGACGGCCAGGGATCGGAGATCCCTGGCAATGGTGCTGCGGTCTTGAGACCGTAATAGGCTTGGCGGGGTCGCTGTGACCCCACCAAACATATTATGAGTTTCCTCACGGCACATTATTATAGCGGTTCGACTGTCATGAAAAGTGTGGCTGTGATGAAAGAAAGGTGCCTCACATCATGTGGATGCACACAAGTGGGCACAACATGTGCCCACCTGTGTACATGCACACAAGTACCTGCACGGCATGGACTACAGCAGTCCATGCTGTGCAGGTACTGATTTTGATTTTCCCATTGCGGTGCCTATTTCACAGGCACCGCCGTGGGAATGCTAAAATACAGTCCGCCAGACAGGAGAAAACTCCTAATCTGGCGGGTGGTTCAAACATGGGTTTGGTGGTGCTGGAGCAGGGCAGTCCCGCGCCCGCACTACCAAACTCATACGAAGGCCCTCACCTAATTTTCCTATGTAACTGCTTGACTATGGTAACTCATAACTGCCATTTTTTCTTGCTCATTCTAAACCTTGGTAGACTAAATTGCATAAATTGAACATCTATGAGCTGCAACATGAAGCACCCCTGCCAACTGAGGGTACGTTTTCAAAGTGTTACTGCCATCAAAGGAACTGTGATCAGTTGTTGACAGTCTGAAAGGGTGTTTGCTCCTGGTATAGCGGTTTTAATAAAATTGATAATTGTATTATCACACTGTAATTAACACAGAATGAATTCAAGATATTCTGCTGAGAAACTGTGTTTATTTTTACATTGGGCAATGTAGGCCTCAATTTCAAAATGTTTGTTGCTTTCTGTCTCAAAACAGATGATATGCACTCCTTATTTCACTCGTGTTTCTCATAATCATGAAAATGCTCAGGGGTATCAATTTGGGCATGTGTACGTGGCTTGTGCTCTGCCCCAGTGGCACAAATATGAATTCCCAAACTATGTGGTACGTCATCACACACCTTCTTCAAATCACACTGCCATATGAACTTAAGTCACAACAGTTTATGAGAAGCATTTAGATTTAATCAGATTTATTCCATTCTCAATCAAATATAGACCAATATTCTTCACCTCTTTTTAAAATCCTGGAACAGGCAACGTGATTACAAAGTTTAGATGCTGAAGAAATGCCCATCCAAGACTCTATTTACAGCACTTCAGAATACACATTTCACTTAAAATGGCCGTACATGTATTCACCCAATGCATTTCAGGCTAATAGCCCTTCGTCAGGGGTAACTGCAATATAAGAGAACCATCAATGACCTTTAATGATTTTGTATGACATGAACTCAAATAAACCACATAACTCACTTGAACATTTGAATCGGTGAACTCAGTGCACTAAATCTCGCCAAAACCTACTGTGACCAGTTATACCACAAAATAAGTGCATAAAGGTGAACGAACCTTACTAGAATATAATAATAAAGTGTTCAGCAAAAGAATGTTGTTAAAAAATATATCACATGCTAAACTCAAATTATGTGTTAAAATGTATTGTCTGACCAATGTGGTAAACTCCATGATGAACTCACAAAATTATGAACATCCATACCTTACATCCAATCTCTCCGCGTCGCAACCGACAGTGTCTTTGCGTGAACTGACGTCTGTGAAACCAACAGAATTGCGTGTCAGACAAATAAAATCTGTGAAATACCCCTCACGTGAAATCCATTTATTGTGAACATACCTAAAATTCAAACGAAAACTATGTGACTGTGAATCTCGATCCAAAAGACAAACATGAAAGAAATACGTCTGACCAATGTGGTAAACTCCATGATGAACTCACAAAATTATGAACATCCATACCATACATCCAATCTCTCCGCGTCGCAACCGACAGTGTCATTGCGTGAACTGACGTCCGTGAAACCAACAGAATTGCGTGTCAGACAAATAAAATCTGTGAAATACCCCTCACGTAAAATCCATTTATTGTGAACATACCTAAAATTCAAACAAAAACCATGTGACGGTGAATCTCGATCCAAAAGACAAACATGAAAGAAATACGTAAACCCAATGACGTGACCACATGCTATACACCCCGTACTTCTATACTGTTCAGTTACAAATTATACCATAAAATTGTGACTTAACAGGCAGGCGATCTCAACATAACAATAATGAAAAAGACATATACAAATTAATAATAATTGACTCAAATATTTTTTTGTTAATATGATTATCATAAATCCTATATATTATGAATAAAATGTTTGATGAAGATGAGTCCCACTGATGGTCGCCATATTATTCTTACATCCGGTCATTTCTCTACCATTCCTCACAATGTAAACAGTGCACAATAGATACTTAGTACTCAATATTTAGAACACAATGGTTTTTTTTTTTTTGTCCTCATATTCGCCCTTGGTCACCATATAGTAACAGACAAATAGAGGAGATGACAGAAACACTGACCTAGATATACTGGGGGGGGGGGGGTAATAGCGATTTCTATCGGGGTACCCCACAGTGCATAGCGTCAACCTCTTATTCGTCACATGGTACCATCTAGGCTAACATGCTGCTATATAATACCCAGTTCGTAGCCGAAATCACCCTTATAGGGTATGTATAGCCAAAGGAGACCCTTCCAAGCAGCGTAATCATAGGACATGGGGGAAAAAACCCCAAAAAAACATGCTATTATATTCCATGATTACCAATTCAGTAGAAGCCAAAATCTTCTCTTATTTGGGGTCCCAGCTCTGATCATATCTAATTTTGAAGTCTGCAGCATAGAAGCACGCCAATCTGTTAGAAGTGGTGGTGTCTTATCTTTCCATCGTTTACATATTTCTCTTCTAGCCAACAAACAGGCATAGAAGACCAATTTTTTACCAATGCCGCTAAGCTCTGGGAAAATACCAAAAAAGACTAACATTGGGCAGGGACTAACTTGTGACCCTACAGCTAAGGAGAGGGACACACAAATCTGATTCCAATATGATGTTAGGGATGGACACTCGAGAAACATATGTACATCAGATGCGGCTACCAAACCACATCTGGGGCAAGCAACCAGGGCATTATTTGGAAATTTTGATAACCGTAGAGGAGAATAATATGCCCTGTGTAATGTGAACAGGTAGGTGCGACGAAGCCATGAAGGTTTCACAATGTCCCCCAGAATTTTAAACGATTCTAGCCACAAAATCTCCGTATCAGTATTAGTGATATATGTGTCCCAGAGCGAGTGGGGGAGCAAAAATTCACCATCAGACTCGTCTATCATAAGATTATACCAAAATGTGATCTCTTTCTTAAAGGGTAATTTATCTATCAGATTGGATACCAGCTCACTCTCAGCACCTATTTTAAATCTGCCCCTACCCTGATTTTGAACGTGTGCCCAGCTCTGAATTTGGAGGTATTTAAATATTGAGAAACGCGTTCCTATTATTGAACTCAAAGCCTCCCATGAAAGTAACGTGCCATCGACAAACAGGTCCCCCCAGGATGCAAGACCCGCCTCTCTAACAGGTAGAGCTAGACTATCCAAGAGCCAAGAGGGAGAGCCCGGGGAATCCCAAAGTGGAGCCCTACTGTGGTAGTAGTCAAGTCTGAGTGCACGTCTAAAATTACCCCATGTTCTAGCTAGATCCCTCACTACCTTAAGCTTGACTTTTTTGAAATATTTGGGATCACCAAACTTTAACAAAAAATTTGCAGGCCTAACTTTTTCCCCTTTAAGAAGAGCTGAAAATAGTCTCCCACACCCAGTGCAACTAGGGGTCTTTAAAAGCATCCTGACGTGGGAGAGTTGAAAGGCCCATCCATAATACTGCAGGTCTGGTGCCGCAAGGCCCCCTTTTTCTCTGCAACGTCTTATCTTCTTCCAGGCCAATCTGGGTGTATGACAGTTCCATATAAATGTGTTTATTTCAGCTTGGAATTTTGCAATCATGGATGGATCAAAAAAAAGAGGGATAGTGCTAAACAAAAACATAATCTTAGGTAAAATAGTCATTTTAACCAGGTTAGACCTGCCTAACAGGGAGATAGGGAGGGCTGACCATGTTTTCATCAACCTACGACACTCCTTAGCCACAATGGCAAAATTTAAGGGGACGATCTTATTAATATCCGCATAGATATTAAAACCCAGATACCTCAGAATAGAACTAGGCTGTGCACCTGCCACCGGCACAGGATGATTTCAAACCATGATATCGGTTTTAGAAGCGTTGACTTCATAGCCGGATACTGCCCCAAACTCTTCTGCAATGGCTATCGCTGTTGGAAACGCCGAACTCAACTCGGATGAGAAAATGAGAACATCATCCGCATATAATGCGACTTTCCGCTCCCACCCTTCAAAAATAAAAGGTTTTATATTAGGGTTATCACAAATTAATTGGGCAAAAGGTTCTATATATAAATCAAACAAAAGAGGGGAAAGGGGACACCCTTGATGGGTTCCGCGCGTAATACTAAATGGCTCTGTTAGTTCCCCGTTAACCAATAGTGAGGCGGTAGACCCAATTTACCCTATCGAAGGCCTTGGTGGCATCAAGCGTGAGAACTGCCAGAGGAAGAGATGTGGACGTAGCCATGTCTATTGCGCTGATGAGGTCGTAAGTCAGCTCATATAGCTGCCGGTCCTTTACAAATCCCTTCTGGTCCAAATGCAAGATGTTATTTGCCACCGCTCCGAGTCTATTTGCCAACACAGATCCAAAGATTTTATAATCCGGATTAAGAATTGAAATCGGTGTATATGACCCACAGTTAGTTGCTGTCTTGCCCGGATTTAGGGTCAAAGTTATGGAGGCCTTATTCCAGGACGTGGGGGGCAAAACCCCTTCCAGCAGAATGTTACTAAACAGATCCGTTAAATAGGGAAGGATTGTTGAACAAATTACTTTGTAGATTTCAGATGGTAACCCATCGGGTCCTGAAGTCCTACCTTTTTTGCTATTAAGAACAGCCGACCCTACTTCCTCCAATGAAAAAGGGCACTCCAGAGCGTTTCTTTGTTCTGGCGATAAGGCAGGAAGGGAAATCCCTGACAACCATTCCATTGCTTGATTTGGTTGTACATTCTTATCTTCACGATATATTTCGCTGAAAAAGCTCCTGAAAGCCCCACTAATTCCCTCATCAGTAGACTGAATTACACCATCCTTACTAATGGCACTAATATTATTTCGGACCCTGTCTGTCTTCGCCTTCCAGGCCAGGAGCTTACCCGCCCCTTCCTCATATTCAAAGTGAGCCAATTTGCTGGCCTCCCATCTCTCCATTACCCGCACATTCAATACTGAGGAAAGATCTCCTTTTAAAACGGTTAACTCATCCAGCAGATCTTCTAATGTGGCTCTAGATGCTACTGAGTACCTGTCAGTTTCTGCTTGAACTCCCTCAATCTCCAATTCAAGCGAGGCTACTGATTCCCTGTATATCTTGTTTTTATATGAAGTTTTGTTAGTTAAATACCCCCTTAATGTAGATTTAAACGCATCCCATGTGATGCCAGGTGGGGCTGAACCCTGATTAATCTCCCCAAAAAAGTTAACTACCTGATTTAGTGCATCTATAATATCAGATGAGGCAAGAATTGATCTATCGAAGGACCAGTTTCTCAGAGAGGCCCTGGACATGACCTCGAACTCAAGAAGGATGGCTGTATGGTCAGAGAGATGGAAGGGTAAATGACACACTGATTTAACCTGTTTAACCAGTATATGGCTAATCAAAATGAAATCAATACGAGACTGGTGGTGAAATCTATAATTCCTGAAAGTGACCCCCCTTTGAGACCCATGGAGTGTCCGCCATATATCGATGTAGTTTAATGCTTTCATTTTGTCTAACAAAAAAGACCTAGTTTTGGATACAGTTTTGGCCCTATTGGAAGGTGACTTATCCAGCACAGGGTCAAGGACTACATTGTAATCACCTGCCAAGATTACCGGCTCTGGGAATAGATATAGTTGTAAGAAAAGTGTGGATAGAGCTGAAGGATCATCCTGACTCGGGCCATAGTATCCTACTATAGTAAATGGCGAACCTGAGATAATAACTGAGGCTATGGCCCATCGGCCGTAAGAGTCCACCTGCTTAGAAACCAACCTCGCCCTAATAGATGTTTTAAAAAGGATGGCCACACCCCTAATATGTGATGATTGTGATGTAACAACCCCAAAGTCTATCAACCTATTCTTACCCAACAGATTTGGAATTTCGGCTTCTGCCAAATGTGTCTCCTGGAGCACTATTATTTGCGCTGCCGAGTCTCGTAAATATTGCATTATATTATTTCTTCTTGGACAAGTTCGAAGACCATTAATGTTCCAGGACAAAATACATAGTTTATTCATTGTATTGGCATTCCCACCCGAGCAACAAAATCATACAAACCAATAACCAATATTGCCATACTCCCATATATAAGTTATGTAATAGCTTACAACTGTCTTTCACCTCTCGAAAATATTTTTGAGGACGATTTAGAGGACATTTTTTACATTTTCCACCCCCCTAACCCCCCTCCCGCTCCAAACCCCCCTCCCTCGGGAAACCCCCACTCTATCTATCTGGAAAACCAGAGAGATAGCACCCTGCTATGGACTCCCACTAACACCTACCACGAACTCCAGGGACATAGAAGGACTCAACAAAACCAAGATTTTAGAGCCCTAAAACATAATATTCTATACTAAAAGAAATTACCCCCCCCCCCCCCCCCCCAAATGTGACCCTTAAGTTAGAGCGACCTCCAAGCCTATCACTGTGCGAACCAGAATGTGATGACCAGTACTAGGGCCAAAAAAAGAAAACTTTTTTTTTTCTTTTTTTTCCTCTTTTCTACTACCCTTCACCCTTTTTTTTTTCTTTAACCTCCTTCCTTTCCCTTCTCTCCTATATTTTTGTTAAATTATGTATGCTATCTTTTTTTTGTTTAGACATTTTTGCCCATCACCGTTTTATTTTCATAATTTCCCACTCTATCATAGAATAAGTATTAGTACGTCAGTCAAAACTAGAAAAAGAGGGAACAAAAATACCGCACAAGACCCCGCAGGGTAAATATGAAGAAGCCCAACTACTTAGCTGGTCCAGGCCCCCTACCCATGGTCAGCAGCAACTCATCTGCAGCCTGCACTGATCTTATATTGTGCATAGTATTCTTGTACATAACTCTTAGTGCTGCTGGAAATACTAACTGAGCAACAGCCCCATGGCTTCTAAAGGCCTCCAATCTCTTGCCTAGCTCCCATTGTTTGTCGAGTGTGGTTCTAGATAAATCTGATCTGATCTGAAAAATGAACCCTTTAGTGTTTACGACCTTCTGTTTCAACGCAATATTCAAGATGGATTATTTGAGAGAGTAGGTAAGAAAGTTAACCAGAACCTTTCTAGGTTTTACCCTCTGGGGGTTCCTTCGGAACGGCTCTCTATGAATACGCTGAATATCCAGGGCTATTTCCTGTTCGGTCAGGTCTAGTCGCAGTGCTTCCTTTAGCAGAGAGACCACAAATTGCTTGATATCTGATCCCTCTTTCTCCTCTGGAATATTCAGAATACGCAAATTGTTCCTCCGGGCATTATTTTCTAACGTTTCCATCCTATAAGATAGACTCTGATTCTCTTGTCTAAGGCCCGCTATTTCCGTCTTTGTAGCGTCCATATTAATGGTCACTTCTGTAACCTTATCCTTGAGGACTTCTGTCCTAGTGGTAAGGGTGCCAAGCTTATTGTCAAGAGATTCACAAAAGCAGCGGATATCAGCTTGGTTTGATGCAGAGGTCTCAAAGCCCTTTTTAATGTCTGCTGCCAAAGTTGAAAACATTGCCTGAAAGGAAGCCTGAAGTGTGGTGACCAAATCCGTATTTGAGGCATAGGATGCGTCGTACGCAGAGCCTGCACCTCCCCCAGCCATTAGACCTGCTGTTGCACCAGCTCCTTGGATGACTGACTGCAAACTCGACCCAGACGCGACGATAGGAGGGGCAAAAGGGAGTGGAGGAGCCAATGGAGGAGCCAGAACTAGAGAAAAAGGTGCAGACAACGCCAAATCACTCGGAACATGACAATCCACGAACTCGGTTTGGCACGTCTCTTCTGACCTTGGGGAGGTCTCATGAATCAAAATACTGTTATTGTCTTGATTGTCATGATTGTCAATAATAGCGTAATTACTGGCTTTATCACTGCTGACAGTGGCATTGTTCCTCCACGGGGGAAACATGGCGGCGGCAGGTTGAGCCGCAGCAGTGCTCTGCTTATGGGCTCCCACAACTGCAGATATCGGGACCTTTCTTAGCGGAATTCAGCATATTTTGAAACCCGGCATGACTTTCCGATACTCCGCTGCAGTCTTTGTGCCACAATAGAGATTAGGCGGATTAAGCAGATTAGCGTTTTTTTTCTTCTTTTCTTCCAAGCGGTGGCGTTTCCCCGCCATACACCCGCTCTTAATGTGTTGGGGGAGAAGCCTGTAAAGCCTGCGGAGGCGGCGGCGGCGGCGGGCGAGTGTTTACAGGAACCTGTACGTGCTAGGACAGCTAACTTTTTTGCACAGGAGCCCCTGCTTTTCCCGGCAGGGAGGTGGATCTGGTCACTGGCCGCCCTGGAGCTCAGGAGGGGTCGCCGTATTCGGGGAGCCCTGCTCTAACGGCGCTGTCTGGCTGCTCCTATGCCTGTTGCTGCCACTGCACGGGAGGTGCTGGGTGAGGAGGGAGAAGCCCTGGAGGAAGAGAAGCTGCATCAACACCAGAGAAATATCTGAGGTAACGGGGTCGAAGTGGGAGGCTTGGAAGGTGTGGCGAAAGCTGTTGGCAAACCAGTAGCAACTGGGGGGTCCCTAGGAGGGGTAGAGGAAAAGGGAGAGGGGGCACGAGAGGAAAAGGGAAATGTATGGGTGTTACTGCTGACGAAAACGTCAAAGACATTGATTTTTCAAAAGAGGGGGAGTTGACTTTAAAGTCGCCTGAAGGCGTAAATACCAGCATTAGCGTGGATAGTAAAAAATTGTCAACATATTTAACAGGGCAAGTTAAAGAGAAGCGGGCATATACCTCTAAGCTAGCAAAAAAGAGTAAAGTGAAGAATTCTGCTTCTGTATCAAAAATAACTCCCTCACTGCGATCCTATTTTAAGGTGGTGCCTCAATTGATAGTGTTGGGTGACAATACCCCCTCCGGTTCACAGGGTCAAGTAGTAGGTGATCCTACGCCAAAAGCACAGATGGCCACTAATGAAGTTGAAAAATCATCTATGGAGAACATGGAGAGTCCGGATGATTCCATACCTGATCTCTCACTAGAAGGTGGGGAGAGGCCCAATTATAATAGCAATAGAAGACAATGTTATTCTCTCATGTACAACGTGATGCTCTGTTTTCATAACGTGTTAGCAGTGAATGTTTGCTATGCTTTCACCTTTGAGGACTATGATGTGATTTTCATGATAACTTACCCATGATTTGTAACATTTGTACTAATTATTAAGGTGTTTCAAGAGCTCTGGTGATGAAATCTACATTATAAAAATATGTGGGATAGTGCTGACAAATGTGGTTTTAAACTAGATATTTCTGTCTGTAACACAATTGGAATGGATTTTCAGACCTTTGCACATTCACACAAAATGTATGAATCTTATTGTATTTCCCTCTATAAAATGTACCTTACCATGAGGGTGTTAGTTGCACTCTCCCCTGATCTTTAGAAGGTGACAATGTCTGTATGCTCTCTTTTTCTTGGCTTATTTACTTGAGCTGAATTATACTCTGTTCTTCTTTTCTATTTGTTACAGTTTTATTCTGAGCTTCATGTTTTTATGTGATGATTGGTTAACTGACTGACTTCTCCCATTGGTTTTGCTTTCTGTAATGCCTTTAAGCCTTTAATAAACGTTATTGGTTTCATGCTTGTCAGTTTTTATTGTAAAACCTAATGTTCTTTACATTTAATTCTTAAATGTTATTTGATATTAAACTTTGAATGATAAGATCTAGTTAGAAGTACCAACATTCTAAGGGAATTAACAACACTCCAGGCTCAGACATGGACAAGCATTATAATCTGTCCTTTCCAAGCTAGTGGTGTATTTAGGGAAATCACAAGAGAGATTCCAAATCTATGGCTTGAATATGGGAATAAGAGATTTTTTCTACAATGCCAATTCCTGTTTAAATCATATAGAAAAAAAATCTGCATCACAACACATTCTGTGCCTCATTTTTTCATTATTACCCCTTTTCTGCCAATTGTGTCTCTGATTTTTATCCTAAGTAGCTGGAGACTCTGCTGTATTTTTTTGAATACTCTATGCTTTGCTCCTCTTCCTCCATGTTGTCAGGGGGACCTTGGTGCATTGCTATTTATCACTACATTCATGTTCATCTACAGTCAAGAGCTACAAGATTGCCAAGGACGTTTTGTGCCCTTTGTTCTTTTTCCTACTATTGGGGGACCCGCTCATTAATACACTTAACACCTTTCACATATACCTTCAAGTGTAGGATGGCACTGTAGCGACTGGGAAAAGTCATCCCTTCCTCAGGGGGACATTCTGATGTGTTTATTTTGCCTCCATGAACTCCTTGATGCAGGTGATTACTGATTAGATGATGAACATATTCAGAGCTCTGGAATGACTTCTGAATTGTACAATAGTGGGGTCATGTAGACCCATTAGATAACAGGTGCAAAATCTCTCTGGTTCAAATAATATTAATTCCATGTATTTGATGCATTTCTGTATCTGATTATCGTCTCAGTGGTTGGTTCTGAGGGGATAACAGTAAAAAAAATTCCATGTATTTGGGCAATGTTATTACCCGGTGCACACTGAACATTCCCTGTCACCTGGTCATCTTTCTCTTAGTCTTTCTTTTCTCTGTTGAGCACATCCTAGCTTCGAGGGGGATCTCAGACCACAAACTTGGTACTTCTTATGAACACCCATGGTGTTCCCTAAGATTGAGGAGACCCTCAATTTGTCTTACTACTTATAGCCTTGGAGGTAGCTCCCATCAATCCCTTATCCAGGTCCTGGCTGGTGGCAAATGTTATAGTTATTTGGGATGCAGTAGCCATACTCAGGGTGATGTCTGCTAACCTATCATTCTAAATGAAGTCTAGTGAATTTGGGCATCTGTGTATTTTTTTAATGAATATGAATGTTTAAAAAAATGTGCACAGTTTTTGCAATAATAATCATGAATTTTAAAACAATTGTAAATAGTGATGGAAATCCTTTTTGGTGCACCTGCTATTAAGGGTAACAATAGCTGATATCAAACCTCTTTTTAGTATAAGCCAGTAAGAGCAAGTTGGAGGATGGCTGGTGCTCACAGGGGAATGAGCATAAAGGATAGACTTGCTACCTAATTATCTTTCTTCTCCTGCTTTCTCTAACTCGTTGTCCTATCTGAGGTGAATAAAGTTTTCAGCCAGAGCAGGCCTGGGAAGATTGCACCTGCCTGGTGTCACATAAGCAAATAGGCCTGCCGTCTAAACTAGGAAGAGGGCAACAGATGTGTTCCTCTGAAATCCCTGTTAAGAAGGACATTCTGCCCAAAATGGTTGGTTAGGATTTCAAACTTTTGGGTTGTGCTAACTCTGTTTGGCAGTGGGGTACTACCAAATGCCAATGTTTGTAAATATAGTTTGGAGCTCCTCTCCAGCTTGATGACCATATACATTAGCTCAGACCTGTGTGGTCCCTGCTGTGTCTCTTTTCGAGCATGGGCCTGAATGCCCATTTGCTCCTCAAGGGTAGGATCGATTCTAAATCCCTGTCAAGCTTTGCTGCCCTGTCCTGCTGTTAACGTTGGCATGCGTGGGAACCCCAGCCAGCCCAAGGAGTCCAGTGTTCTGGGAAAGTGCTAGAAGCGTTTGCTTTTCCTCTCCATAGCTTACAGGAGGGTCTCGAAAGAAGCAAAACCTAGAGGTACAGCTGACCCAATTAGTGACTGCTAAACCCACTCTCTAACTGCATCCTTTTTTTACTGTTTTACTACTTCCTAGACACAGTGCCCTAAATTTGGTGTGCCTGCATACTAGCCATTTGGAAAGACACAGAGAAGAGCCTGAGTAGTTCAAGTCTGTGGCTCTGTACCTGCGGGTTCACATCTTAACTATCCCCTTTGGTTCAGGCAGTCATCAGCTCCCTTCATTACCAATGCCAGTGCTCTCTGGAGTTGGTAGGACCTCCATGTCATGAGATAGTGACATGTTACCAACAAGCAATAACATCAGGTCGAGACAATGGAAGATCATCTCAGCCCTCTTAATAAAACTAACTTCAAAACACTATGGGAGTGATTTTGAGTTTGGTATGCCCAGAGTCCGCTGTAAATTGGCAGGGCTCCAATCCTGCCAAACTCATGGTTTCCCTACCTCATTTAGATGTGGGGGAACCGTTACCTTTTCAGCGGTGGAGTCTCATCTGGCTCTGTCATCAGGTCTCTCTGACTTCATGGCTCATCTTCCACACAGGCTGCAGGGTCACTATGTTGGAAGGCCCAAAGCACTTTTGAAGTGATCCCCGCTAAGCCAGCAGAGATCTGTTTAAGTGGTCGACCTCTGGACAGGCGTAAGCGAAGGCCTCCGCTGTGCCTCCAAAATGGTCTGCTATCCACTCATCTCTCAGTCAGCCTCTTTGTTTCTGCTGTGCTGAATCATTGTTTCCTTGCTTCTTCGCTAGCCAGTATATTTCTTTTTTCCCTGTAAGTAAATAGTAATAGTACAGCATACACTCCATAGGGGGTGGAATGCTACACAAAATAGTCAATATCATGAATGAGAGACTAATACTGCTCTATATGGAGCCACTGGCCACTCTACAAATAGCTTCATATTGATAACAATAGATTTTGCAGACAGCTGCACTTTCAAGCCAGATCTAAAAACACATCAGCACTTCAGTGTGTCCACAGTGTTCTATCCGTTAGCCGACAACTCTCTCTGTTCACAGTGTGAGTGTTCTCGGCTAGAACAGATGATAAAGGAGCAAACATGTCCACAGTTCATCTTGATTTATATCACCCACTCTGCTCTTAAATCTTAACGCCCTTTCCAGGAGGCAGAAATTATGTGTAGAGTCCCAAAACTGAACATTATTCAGTGCTCTACAGTACACAAATGCTTTGGGATTCTGAATAGGCATGCATACTGAGACACTTGACAAGATACTAGGCTTGAAAAAGATAACAAGGAGCAGAAAGTGTGCATCACCTATTGTACCAGAACTAGAACAGTTTTGTAACTCTGAATCGTTTTTTTCCCACTGTTTGTCGAAGATTTATTTGGAGCCTAGCATGGTGTTTCTTGTTTGTTACTAATCGTGTGGCACATGGTCAGTTCTTGAAATAGCAATCACACTCTGAGCTCTAGAAACGACTAATATTCCTGCCAGTGCTTAATTTGTAGAAGAATAAGTGCCAGAGCCCACATTTTCATTCAGAAGCCCATGGCTAATGCTATTGAATGTCAGTGGTGCTGAAAACGAATGCGGTGTAGGTTTAATTCCACCTCATGCCTCTTTCATCCATCACCAGATAATCCCTGCACCTATATCTCATTCTTTCAGATTATTTTAGAATTGCAAATAGTTTAGGTATTGTAGCATAGATTTACATTAACTACGTTTTAGTGGGAAGAATACAATTCTCGATTTTTACGCAGCACAATCGGTTAGTGATAATGTACGGTATATGTAAACATTATATATTGTATTGAGATCTCTACCTGATTCAAAAGTAACTGCTTAGTGCTAACCACATATATTTCAGGGAGTTGTTTTATCAAATACCACATGCTGCAGTTCCAAGCGCCCAACCAGCCATGGTCAGCCAGCGCATGCTGCCCATGGCATTCGGACCTGCAGTCAGGCCCTGCGCACTGCAGTGGGCAAACCGAGCTGCTTTTCTGCTTTGGCCGTACATAACAGAGGTGGGCTGCAATGTTTGGGCTTTTGGCCGGCCAGGCATAGATCTTTTGTGGATGGCCGTCCCCCTCTTCACATGGGCCTTGGCAGGACGCAGCACAAGGCCCTGGGTTATGCACAGCAGAGGTTGACCACAGGGCTTAGTCCAGCTCATCTCTACTGTGTATGGCTTTTGTTAATTGGCTGTGCGTAGAATATGTTGACGGAAGGGACTAGACAGTAGCCAGCTTGCTCCGAATCCACTGTGTGCAGCCAGCCGTTTAGGAGCCCTCAAAATGGGCTTAGGAGTCAGGATATGCTCACCCTGTACCCATTATGCCCCCCTTAATGACCTTTTTTTAAATTTTGTTCCAGAATGGTACTCAAAGCACTGTGTTTGGTAATAGAGGCTGCAACAGGATTATTTCTGTGATGACCTGCCAATCAGAGCAGAGGAGATTTGTGAATCTGCAAAACATGGCAGCTCCTTAGTCCAATGCGTGCCTTATGTTTTTTAATGGATTTGTGATTCCTCTGTGGATTTGTGAATCCATGGAGGATATGCAAATTAACAGTCCAGATATGTCAGAAATGGAACCACTTCATGCCCAGATACTATTTAAATACTAATTTCTTGAAAACTACTGAAATAATTTACACCAACACAAGTAAGGGCACATCCTTCAGTAGATGTCTATTTCCAAGCAGTATTGGCATGTTTGATGTAATCCGTTACGCTGTCTTTTCTGCATCAATGAGCAAAGAATACTGCAGAAGTTAAAACTGAAAATTACTTTAGGGACACCCCCAATTGTTAGGCTCCCGCTTGATGGATCTTCTCGAAACTTGCCATGAAGAACCCCAAGTTTAAGTACTTGTTTTGGAATGTTTCATGCAGCTTCGTCAAACAGGGACAACGTTATTAAGAAAACAAAAAATGCATTTTCCATAGACACTCTGACTTAAGTATAACTACAGATGCGCCATGGCCGCCAATGTAATATGTTGAGTAATTTTAAAGTATTGCTTATTTACAAATTCAAGTCAACCCTGTGTTGAAACTGCGATAAGTGTGTTATACTACACTTCAGCTCATCCTCACACCACCTCCTGTGAGCTAGGCTTTGACTGTTCATCCACAGCTACATCAACAGAGTCTGAGAGACTTGGGAAAGCAACTTTCTGCTGCAGACTGGATACAGCTGGTAGGGACCACCTTCAGTTTCAGTTTTGATACTGCTAAATTGTTTCTGAAATACAGGAATTGGGTAAAATACCAGACAATGGGCAAATAGGTAGGGGTGGGGGTAACTGACTGCAAAAAGCGACATAGGAGCAATTTGAGCTTAGCTCCTGATGGGAGCAAGTGCTAAACTATTTTAGCACTTATACACCGGTCTAAGTGACACATCTTGTGTTAAGGGCCATAAGGAGCACAGAGGCACAGAGGGCTTGGTTGACTGAACCATTCTCTTACCACCTTGCTGTTTTGAAGCTTGGGTATAAAGGCAACTGTCAAACCCAGCCCCCTGTGATTTCCAATTTAAGCGAGAGGATATGAGGGTTTCAGAATGCAATCATTACTTACTTCTGTTCATTTATTTATGCCTGCCACCTCTGATCAAATTAATAGGCGGTAATGATGCTGTGTCTCAAAAACACGCTGCAAGTTTCTCTTTAATGTCGCCCTTTTACATCTGATCATTTCACCATGTCATGTGATGTGATGAAACACGTGGAAAATATTGTTGCTCTTCTAATTCAGTTCTCAGAAGTGCTTTGCTTTAGGACTGATTAGAGACCTGATTAGTGTGTCGGAAATCAATGAAGTGACCGTGTATGAGAATTTCACATAAATCACAAGAAGCTACAATAATAATATTATTATTTATTCTTAACACACTTTCATATACCACTTCATATCACATGTCTGCTTTGTCTCTCAATAGCATGCACAACTGTTACCTGATTTATTGATACTTGCAAGATCAGCCTACCCGGAAGTGCTCTGCCACTGCTGATCTGGATTGTTAGAAAAGATAGAATTGTGTTGCTAAATTCCATGTCATCTAGGTGCAGTTGAGCTACGATTAGGGGAAGGAAATTGATGCTCTGTCATAAACGTAGTGTGCTGCCCAGAAACCCTTTTCATTGTGTATTCAGACAGCACTTTATTTGTTCAACGATTTATTCATTATTTTGCCAAGGTAGCTTGTGTGTCATAGAGGTGCTTAGTGTTGATGTGTCTGTCACATGCAAAGATATTCTGGAGCAACTTGTAATACTTTTATGTAACAGTAATTCAATTTGGGGTTCTTGTTGGTCTTTTTGTTGTTTATTTCTCTCTAATGTATTCTTGCCTATGGAAAACGTGCTATTTTAAATGGTTTCTGTTATTTAGTTACTGTCGTTGGATGACCTAAAATGTCAATTATGTCAATGAGAACTGAGACGAATAGCTGAGAGGCAAAAGGAACACACTTCTCGCATATTATTCTATCCTGAGATTCTTTCGTGTGTGACATTTTCACATTCAAGTAATCTCCCAAGGTCACTGTGTCCTTCAGCTCAGAAGCAGCACACCTCCCAAAACAACAGCATGGACATGGTATAGTTTATAAAATTCTTAAACGGAAAAATACTTAACCCCAAAATGTAACAATGCACTGTACAATAAATGCATTTCAAACATTGAAGGAATAGCAAAATATAATTTTTTGCAAAAGCCGTCACACTTTGGCTACAATTCCTGAAGCAAAATAAAGTGAAACAGAGGACACACATAATTAAAAATAAGTGATCAAAATGTGAAGACACATTATGCCCTTAATCCCAGTTGAACCGTACTTGGGGCACAGTAAATTTGCATGCACATATACTGTTACTGTGCAGTCTATCCGCCCCAACACCGTGCAATTGCAAGTTACATCCCATGGGACTGATATTTCTGGCCGTAGAGCCACACGGAATTCCCAATTCCTTGGGGTTGAACATATACACTTACCCCTTGTTCCGAGCATGTGGTAAATGTACGAGGAGACCTCTGGGTATAAGGAGGGTGTTGAAGGGGGTTGACAGGAATATGGGAGGGAAGCCAAAGGTCATTTCTGGAGGGAGCGAACATATTCTCCTGTTAGAAAATCATGGAATGAGCTTGTCTGCTGCTACGTGGATTTACCCCATGGTTGGTAACATCGGGTCTAATTCTCTCATACCTGAAAAAACTTCCCACTCATAATCAAGCAGAACAGAATTCCAGGCGCTATATCTGCTCTGCCAGACTCGTCATGGGGTACAAAGAAGCAAAAAAATAGAAAAGTGAAATAATACAGTCAGAAAATGACAGACTTAAGAAATAACAGTCATTAAAAAATAAATATCAAATGAAAGAGAGGATGAACAATAAATACATCTGAGTTCAAATTTAAATAAAATGTTTTGGATAATGTCAATAATTTTTGGAAAAACTGTTGTCTGTGGATACAAGTTCTAGAAACATGGTGAAGCAAATCAGACAGCCTCAGCAGAAAGTGTGGAATAATATTTGTGGAAGTTGAGTCAAAGGTTGTCAGTGTTCCTGGTTTCTCTTGTATCACCTGTGCCCTTGTTTCACATTGTTCACCCTCTGAAAATGCAGGTGGAGTGGAATCACTGTAGAAATCCCTTTCTGCCTTTTTGGCGGTCCATTTGCTGGCGGTGTGATTGTAGCCTTCATCCGGTGTATTGCTGACATGCATCAGACCTCCCACGAATGAGGTGGCAGGACACAAATAGTGCTTTCCTGAAACTATGCCCACATTTATAACAAGAAATGAGTGGTCAAAAATAAGTGGTGTTGTGTTTCAATACGTCTGCACTTGAACTTATGCTATGGCCACCATGCTGGTGGAATGAGTGAGTCTGGCTAATTTACATGGGACTTGGAATCACGCAAACAACCCTGTCTGAAGAGATTGAACTTCTTGTCTTTGCCCGCGGATGTGTTATATGTGATAGTCCACATGTGGAAGAAGAGAAACATGGTACTACAGTGATAAAGAAAGAAATCAGGGATGTAAAAGAACCTGAAAGAGAGATGGAGTTGTAGGGAATGTCTGGTGATGGATGAAAGTGTCAGGAGGTGGACTCAGGAAGTTAGAAGCCTAGCATTCAGCACCCCAACATTCGATAGCAAAAGCCATGGGCTTCTGAGCAAAACTTTGAGCCCGCCCCTTATTCTTTCATAAATTAAGCAGTAGCAGGAATATATGGTAAGTAGACATAATATCAAGTTTTTTATTTCGACTAGACATAATATTGAGTTTTTAATTTCGACTAGACATAATATTGACTAGACATAATATAGACTACAAAAATATCGAATAGAAAAATGTAATATTGACTAGAATAGCAATAATATCGATTCAAAAATATAGAATGGACACAATATCGACTGGACATAATATCGACTAGACAGAATATAGACAACAAAAAAATCGAATTTAAGGTAAGTTAATATTAATGTTTAATTTTTGTGTACTATAATACTGTAGCGGGTTGTGGGTTTATAGGGGAATAGGGTGGGAAGTAATTTAAATATAATTAATTAAATATGTTATTTAATTAATTGGTATTTATTTAGAATTAATTGTTAATTAATTATTAAATGGTAATTAATTAAAATATAATTGGTAATTAATTTTAATTGATTAAGTGATATATATTATGTTTTTTGTAATTTATTTTCTGTAGCGGGTTTTGGTGTTATAGGGGAATAGGGTGGGAAGTAATTTAATTATAATTAATAAAATATGTTATTTAAATAATTGTTATTTATTTAAAATTATTTGTTAATTAATTATTAATTGGTAAGTAATTAAAATATAATTGGTAATTCATTTTTATTGATTAATTGATAATTTAGCGGGTTGTGCGTTTATAGGGGAATAGGGTGGGAAGTAATTTAAATATAATTAATTAAATATGTAAATGAATTAAAAGTTATTTATTTAGAATTAATTGTTCAATAATTATTAATTGGTAATTAATTACAATATAATAGGTAAGTACATTTAAATAATTAATTGATAAATATGTTAATTTAATTAATTTAATTTTGTAGTGGGTTGTGTGTTTATAGAGGAATAGTTTTGGAATTAATTTAATTGTAAGTAATTACATTGTTTTAAAAAATATATATAGTTTATTTAGTAAAATCATTTAAAAATTTTAATTAATTGATTGTTAATAGGTAAATTATTAGTATTAGTAGGTAATTTATATTATTAAATAATTTGTATTTTACAATTTTATAGATTAATTAATATAATTTACACAATTCTAAAATATTTTAAATATTTTGTAATAGATTTGACTATTTATGTTATTTATATTTATATAAGAAATATTTACTTTCCCTACTCTTGCAATCACTGGAGTTGGAATAGTAAATTTAACCCCTACGCCATCCAACGCTTTCCCTACTGTTACACTCTCTGGAGTTGGAATAGTACATTTTACCCCTACGCTATCCAACGCTTACCCTACTGTTACACTCTCTGGAGTTAGAATAGTACATTTTACCCCTACGCTATCCAATGCTTACCCTACTGTTACTCTCACTGGAGTTGGAATAGTAATTTAAACCCTTACGCTATCCAACGCTTTCCCTTCTGTTGCACTCACTGGAGTGGGAATAGTAATTTTTACCCTTACGCTATCCAACTCTTTCACTACTGTTGCACTCTCTGGAGTGGTAATAGTAATTTTTACCCCTATGCTATCCAACGCTTTCCCTACTGTTTCACTCTCTGGAGTTGGAATAGTAATGTTTACCCTTACGCTATCCAACGATTACCCTACTGTTACACTCACTGGAGTTGGAATAGTAAATTTTACCCCTACGCTATCCAATGCTTACCCTACTGTTACACTCACTGGAGTTGGAATAGTAATTTAAACCCCTATGCTATCCAACGCTTTCCCTACTGTTGCACTCACTGGAGTTGGAATAGTAATTTTAACCCCAACGCTATCCAACGCTTTCCCTACTGTTACACTCTCTGGAGTTGGAATAGCAATTTTAACCCCTACCCTATCCAACGCTTTCCCTACTGTTGCACTCGCTGGAGTTGGAATAGTAATTTTAACCCCTACGCTATCCAGCGCTTTCCCTACTGTTACACTCTCTGGAGTAGGAATAGTAATTTAAACCCCTACGCTATCCAACGCTTTCCCTACTGTTACACTCTCTGGAGTTGGAATAGTAAATTTTACCCCTACGCTATACAACGCTTACTCTACTGTTACACTCTCTGGAGTTGGAATAGTAAATTTTACCCCTACGCTATCCAACGCTTACCCTACTGTTACAGTCATTGGAGTTGGAATAGTAATTTTTACCCTTATGCTATCCAACGCTTTCCCTACTGTTGCACTCACTGGAGTCGTTAGAGTACATTTAACCCTCTCGCTATCCTACGGTAAAAATATTGTCTATGTTTTGTTAATAATATGTATATATACATATATTTATTAATATATATATATATTTTTAAGTTACATTAATTATTTCTTAATTTTTCGTTTATTTAAGTATTTTAAATATGTTTATAATAATTTAATTTAATGTTATATTACTTTTAAGTTACTTTTAACATACTTAAAAAATGCGATATTTTGACATTCTATATTTTTTACACTCGATATTTTGGAGTCGATATTTTTGTACTTACCTGTTTGAAGATAGGAAGTCGATATTCTGTCAGTCGATATTTTATCCTCGATATTTTGACATCTCGAAATTTTGTCTGTCGATGTTCTGTCAGTGATCCGGAATATATGTTGTTTCCGGAGGTTAACGTTGGGAAGTATTCACTATGTCAAGAACTGGCCTGCTGCCACATAATTAATAACAAACAAGAAACACGTTAGAATCCAAATAAAACTTCTGACAAACAGTGGGAAACAAACGATTTAGTGTTACAAAGCAGTTACAGTTCTGGTAGAATCGGTTCAGCACAATTCCTGCTCTCTGTTATATTTTCTAAGCATAACATCTTGTCAAATCTGCCAGCATGCATTCTTTTTCCGAATCCCAAACCCTTTGTGTAGTTATAGAGCACTGAATAATGTTCGGTTGTGTGATTCTACAAATACTTTCTGCTTCCTGGAAAGGGAGATCAATTTTAGGGCAAAGTGGGTGATATAAATGAAGAGGAAAGGTGGACTTGCATGCTCCTTGATCATCTGTGTTAGCTGAGAACACTCATACTGTGCATTGAAAGAGTTGTCAGCTAACGGATACAACACGGTGGACACACTGAAGTGCTGATGCATTTTTAGGTCTAGCTGGAAAGTGCAGCTATCTGTGACATCTACAGTTACCGATTCTTTAAACTATTTGTAAAGGGGGATTGGCTCCACTTGGAGTAGTTTTAGACTCTTGCCTTATGCTATTGACTGATTGGTGTAAAACTCCTCAATCTCTGAAGTGTTTGCATTACCATGCATGATGGGTTATTTAAATCTCAAACTTACGCTCAAAGGTACACTGGATCATTACACATTCTGTATCACACAAATTCATTATAGAGAAAAAGCAATTGTTTTCTGTTTCTTTTTTTACATACTTGCAGCAGGCTTTTCTTTAATGTTTTAATCATGACTGAAAATGCTAGCCAGACAGATTGGCTTTGCTAAGGCTTGTTTATAGCTTAGCTAGTTTTACATTAAGAGTAAAGCAAAAGTTTCCAATGTGGGAATTCATTTAAGCAATACAATAAGGTTGTGCTGGACTCTGTCTTGCTTTGGTTGAAAATTGTCTTTTGAGTGAGATATCTTTTTTTTAATGTTTTTGTTGGCATTTCAACATTTTGCAGTTCCACATCATAGGAAATATTACCAATCATTACAACCATATCAAGCAGTCTGTGACATTTCTAACATTGCTAAGGTCCTGTGAATCAAAGCATAAAATACTAACCAACAATACAGCAACAAGAGTTACCCCCTGCTCAGCTCGTTGCAAAGATCATCGTCTAAAGGACACATGTATCATAGAGTAACCACAACTGTCTTCAGACTGCATGAGTACAGGTCACGATACCAGTGGGTGACCATTCAATGGGGTCACCTCTCTTCCCCCTGTTGAGGTTGGGTTTGTTATGCCGGTGTGGGTTCCCGGCCTCCGCTACTCATCGCAATCGAGGGGAAAGAGTGTTCGTCACCAAGATCATGGCCCCTCAGGCCAGCAGATCATCTGCCACTTTATCATCACGCCTGACTTTTTTCATACATGCTTCTTCCTCACCAGCCCACTCAGTCATATCATACAACCAATTAGTCATCGAGAGTGTCGAGCTGAGCCATCTAGTGGCTATATGGGTTTTGCCCATTTGTCGGTCCAAATAGTGTGAATTTCCTGCTAAACGTCTTTTTTTGTCAAGGACCAACCCCACCAGGCAATATTTCAGTTCCGGGGTAGCAGCCGTTTCATAGCATGATTAAAGTGTCTCAGATCTTGTCCCTATAGCATACAATCTGAGGAGAGCTCCATACAATATGAAGGAAGTTCACCGGCGAATATCTGCAGGGTGGGCACCCTGCATTTCTAGTAGGATTTATTGAGTGTAGACGTTTGGGTGAGAGGTATGTAATGTCAAGTATGTTGTATTGACAAAGTTTAAATTGCGCATTGGCAGAGACCTCCTTCACCTCTTTATGTGTCTCATTCCATTCTTCAGCCATGATGGGAAACTCACTCAGCCACTGCCATGCGTCCTCTACTTTGAGGGGAGACTTGGGCCTATCCACCTGCAGGGTGCAGTAGATATGGGTGATATGTTTCTGACCACCCACCAGTGTCAGCAATGCTATAATAGACTGGGTACTAGGAGCAGGGGCATCTGGAAATCTATAGCATATCTCCTTAGCCATGGCGGCAATTTTGGCATTTTGGAGAAACTGGCCCCTTCCAAGCCCAAACGGCTCAATTGCCTCAGATAGAGTAATGAACTGGCCCGATGGATATAAATGATTCAAGGTGGTAGAGCCCCTTTCTCACCCGCTGGCTATAGTCATGGTTTGAGCTATGTGTGCAAAAGGCTGGATGTGTCATATCTCTAGGTAGAAAGCGATACGGAGGCACTAATATATTATTTTTATTTCAAACTTAGGGAACATTTAATTACCCTATTTTTAGTCTTTTTGTCCTACAGAAAATATCTAACCAAGTTAATAAGGTGCACACATACACAATGGGACCGATCTTTAAACAAAAATAATAACATTAAATGACATAAAGACAATAAAAGAAAGATGCAAAGACACGTAAGGAAAAATATGATTACATAAAGATTGTGTTCCCTACCCAGATATAGGAGGGTGATTTGGGTATACTCCTGTTGCATACATATATCTCCAGGTAGGGCGCATATGGCACACTATGAAGCACACCCACTCCCAAAGCCTTCACACTAGTCTTAACACATGTGGCATAGTCTCAGGCATTCTGATACCCCACAGCAACAGGATCCCCAGGTCCTCACTTCTAGTAGTACCAGCATCGAACCAATGCACTGCGTGCTGTAGGTACGATGCAAGGTAGTACAATGCGAGGTTGGGTAGTTCCATTGCACTTTTGTGCCATTCTAACCAGGCATTGCAAGTTCAACCCTACACTATTTCCAAACCACAGTAGATCCACAAGGAGCTTGTCTAACTCCTGAAAGACACCCTAGGGGCTCTCAAATATAGTACCTTGGAATACATAAAGTCACCAGGGCAGCACAACCATTTTGATTAGGGCAACCGACCCCATCAGGGAGACTTTAAGGGTATTCCAGAATTTAATGGATGGTTTAAGGTTATTGCGCGCACGCCCCAGGGTTACATTATGGCACTGTTGTGCCCCATGCGCTACATGCATGTCGAGATAACAAGCACTGTCAGTGATCCAAGGTATTCCCAATTCGGGGATCGGGCCACGTCTAGTCCTTTCAGCTGACCCAACAGGAACAATGGCTATTTTAAATGATTTTCGCAAAGGCCAGATAGTTCACCAAATTCCCTCATCACGTTCAGCAGGATTGGGCCGAGATATTCAGCTGACGCAAGTATACCATAGTGTTGTTTGCATGCAGTGTTGTGTGTCCCACTTGTATCCTCTATCTATGCAACGCCTGACGCAGCCCACACACCACCGGCTTCATCGCCAGGGTATTCCCATCTGTAGACGGATCACCTCCTACACAGGCCTCTAGGGCGCACCTACACCTGCGGCCGAGCGTGGGACAGGCACACCTAGGCGTTATATATGGGACTCAGCCACACTCTGTGGAGCACCTGCCACAATTGCTACCAGCTAAGCGAATCAAACGCCTTTTCAATATCTAAGAAAGTGAAGGCAAATTATTTGGGATCCTAACAGGGTGCATGAAACACATGTGTCAACTGCCGTAAGTTGCAAAGTGCTTCTGCTTAGTATAAATCCCGATTGCTCAGGAAGAACCAATCTGGGCAGGAAGAGGAGCAAATGTTTCATCAAGAGTTGCCCGAGAATCTTTTGGTCCGCATTTAATAAAGACATGGGGCACGGGTTTGCGCCATCCAGAGGGTGTTTCCCAGGTTTAGATATTAGCACAATTAGTGCTTCACCCATGGAGGTAGGCAGCACTCCCAGTTCCAGGGCCTCTTGATAGACTTGGAGCAATATATCGGTCGTAGTCTCTGAGAGTGCACCGTAGAGCTCAGCGGGTAATCCATCCCCACCCGGGGTCTTAGCTGTTTTAAAGGAATTTATGGCCTGTAAAATCTTTTGTTTGCTGAGGGAAACCTCTAGCTCCATCAGTTCAGGGCCCTTCAGCTGGGGTAGTGGCAATAAGCTGACACCTCAGTAACCGGGGTAGCACCAGGCGATCTGTAGACCTCACTTAGGGGGTTTGCCAGGGACTCGTTATTAGCTTGTGTTGTACTGACAACACAGACTTTTGGATCCTTGATCTGTAGTATAGGGATAGTGGGGCATTGCAGCTGTATTATTCTAGCCAATAACTTTCTTGCCTTTTCCCCTTCAATATGTAGTCTCTGCCTATAGGTGAGCCATACATGTTTCTCGAGGCTATCTCACAATGAGTGTACTTGATTTTTGGAGTCTCCCTATGCCGGCACACTATCGGATCATGCAATAGTGCCCCCTCCATAGATGCCACCTGCCCCCGCTGCAATGTAAGGTCTCTCTCTAGTGTGTGACAGATACCTGTAATGGTTGCCATATCAACTCCCCCGAGCATCACTTTTATGACATCCCATTCTTTCAAACTGTGTTGGGTGCTTTCCTAATTGAGGGATAACTACTCAATCAAAACATCCACAATTGCACCTTCATAAATCGGATCTGTAAGAGATTCCATCCACATCCTCTATAACGAGACTCCAGGCACTCTTCTGACCAAAGAATAGGTCAAAAGTAAGCACTAGTAGTCTGACATATATCTAGCCAAGTATGTTATTTCTAACACTTGTTGTGTGACCTCCACATGTAAAAGAAAATAGACCAGTTTACTGTGTGTATCCATCGCAGGTGTGTAATAGGAGAATGTGCGGGACAGTGGGTACTTTGCCCTTCAAACTTCCATCAAACCCACACTCCATATCATTTGTCTCGTGGGTGTCAGTCAGATTTGGTTTAGTGCCCCGACGTGGGGAACTGGTCCAGCTCTCCATCCAACACGTAGCTACAGTCTCCGGCCACTATCAACTCCGCTGACAGAAATCCTTGCATCATCGTCACAATCTCCCCAAAGAAGGACCCATTGTGTACAATGGGAGCATAAACATTGACTAGGCAGAGGTCGTGGGCATCTAGTGACCCATGTAGGATGACATATCTTTCATCTGAGTCTGTGCACAACCCCAACTTTTGGAAATGGACACCAGGGGACACCCATATAAGAGCCCCACACCAAATCCAGAGTAGTGGAGTGGTGTGGCTCACTGGTTAGAGGCGGCAGAGGACGGCCCGGGACCAGGGTTCAATTCCCGACGCGGCAGGATCGTGGACCAGGGTCAGCGGGCTCGCTAATTCTCACCTCGGTGCCTACTCTAACCAGAGATCACACTCGGCAACTCTGGGCATTAGCTTGCCTCATCTCCACAATGGCCCCCCACATACGCCGGGGATGCCTGGTTTCACCTTGGAGATACCCAGTAGGGACCATCTCACAGGGAAAGCCAGGACGGGTTCCCCAGCGGTCTATAGCGCAGAGATACTCCTTCGGGAGTCAATTCTAGCGCGTTAGAAACCCGCAAATTAAATTAAATTAAATATACTTGACTCCCCCACCTCTGGTGGAGTGTGGCAATACAATCTCCCCATAAGTGCGTTTCTTGCAGGAACGCAATTGAGATCTGATAGCATTTGAGGTAAGCAAGAACCCTATGGCACTTCTCAGGTCTACTCAACCCCCTAATGTTCCATGTAAGGAACTTGTAGTCATTCCCTTGCCCTGACATGTCACAGTGAGCCAGTCCACAGGGCCCTCACATCTGAACAAAAACAAGAAAAGCAACGATCAACAATACCCCAATCATCCCCCACCCTCCTCTCTCAGGTACAACATACAGAACTCCACCTAGGAGAACTAACGACCATAAGTTTACCAGTCACTGTCCCACGACCCCCCACCTCCCCACCCATTAATCTACTAAAGCACGTAGAAAGTAAGTGTAATAGAGGTTGAGCAGGCAAGAAGCTGTGCCACCCCCAATTCGCGAACTTCAAACAGGCGCTCAGCAGACCACAAAATGATGGGCATCTAGCCACATTCCGCCGCAGAGCAATCCAATACACCAATCCTCATGCATTTTCTGAAAATAATAGCAAGTGGGAAACCCCCAGGCACCCACTCATTCCACATAGAGCGGTCCCCGTGCATTTGGTAGTAACAAATTAGCAACACAAAACAAGCGTGCAGTAAATAAACAGTATAGTTTGGTGATCATAGTACCAGCTGTACCAAATCACCGTCATCTTGTCCTCTGGGTCATAGAGTTAGCAGTACAGGTAATACAATGGAGACCCCTTCCCAGGATGCCGTTGCAGACGTGTACAAAACAGCTAATCGGCATCTGTACCGTCACTCAGTGTGTTGGGCACCAGTCTAATCTGTGAAAAGGTGCTCTGATCCAACAATCCCGGCACCTCTGATCGCTGGGTTCCGTCCGGACAGATGAGTATCCGGTCCACAACTGGGACATCTGTCTCTTCCATGTGTGCCATATGTGTCTTTCTATGATGACAGCGCCCATCTGTGACTCACGTCTCCCTGATGTGCTAGTGTTACTTTTCTGACCCCGAGTGTACAACCAATCCAGGATCTCCTGCTGGGACTCATAGAAGTGAACGCGGCCATCATGCTTTACACGTAGTTTAGCAGGGAACAAGAGGCTGTATTTGATTTTGTGGTCTCTCAGCCTCTTTTTCACCACCAGGAAATTATTGCGTATGGTCTGGAACTTGCGAGTGTAATCCAGATCAATGAAAATCTGTTTATCCTCATATCTGGGGGGCAGCTTGTGCATACATGCTGCAGAAGGGTGTCATTGTAGGGATGATTAGAAAGGCGAGCAATCGGGGTCCGCAGAGGTGCCCCCAGGGCGAGGCACCGGCCCTCTTCACCCTAAAGAAATTAAAAAGTTTCAGAGGCATGAGAGTTTTTGTAATGCAGCCCTCCAGAAAGAGCTGCGCTTGGCGTCCTCCGGGAATTCCACTAAACGTAGATTATTGCGCTGCGACTCGGCTTCCATATTTTCCATGCTCCCTTCCATGTGAGTGGCCCTGCATTTTAATTCACTCATCTCAGTTCTCAACAACTTGGCTTCCTTTTTTAGAACACCCACTGCTGTGGTGTGATCTGCAATCTTTCGGAGATCCAGACGCAAATGATCAATTTCTATGGCCATGGAGTGCATCTTCCCTTCTAGCGCCACATGGGAGCCCTGGATCGATGCCAGGAGCTCTGTAGCTGTGGGCTCGGGAATCTGCGTACTCATGGATGAGCCACCGGCCTGGTGTGCCGGTACCACTTCTGGTTGTGACACAGTATATTGATTAATTCTGTTGGCCTGTGCCAGTTTTGTCCCCTAATCAATAGTTCACAGGGACTCCTTACTGTAGCCAGCACCCCTAGTCCGTTGTCATACTTCAAGCTGGCGTATCCCCACGTGGATTCCACACCTAGCCCCGGACCCCAGGTATAGCTGCTATGAGGGAAGCTTAGCCAGTCATCCAGGCACCATGCCTCTCACCATATTAACCAGCTCGGTGTTCTAGTCACTTGCAATCTCAAGGGCACACAGAAGTATCAGGCATGGAAAATCTGTTGCATGCCCAACTTCAGGCTCTCCAGCATCCCAGTGGCCCCAGATGCAGCCACCCATCCATCTGCCACAATAGGGTGCCCCCTAGACCCCACAGCTTAGTGCCATGCCAGCAAATTGGTAGTTTGCTGGCCGAAGCCATAATGTTCTTCCCCCGATCAAGCCAGGAGGAGTGCAAAGACACCTGGGTTATTAGCGCTTCAACAAGCATGTTAACACTGTCACAGATATGGACATGAGTTCAGCTTTCAGGCCACTAGGCCTCTAGATGTGCCGCAACAGTTATGCGCCAACAGAGCAGTCCTCTGCATCTCCCCCAGAGCGACGGCCCCTGCACACCATTAGCCTCAAACTGTAGGCACGGGGCAGGCCTTAGAATAAGCCTTGCACACCCTTGCCTGCCGGGTTGCAAGTTAGGGCCCCTAGAAGCAAGTTGTACTGGGGCCGCCACCACTCGGTCCCAGGCTAATGCCGGCACAGAGACACAGAGGGTAGTCCCCTTCCATGAGGCTCCTCCACGGGCAGTCAGAACCATTGCCTCTGCTCCGCACCTCCTGCAGGCCATGGGGGCCAGGCACACCACAGGCATGGCCTCCCGTGCCCGCATTTCACAGCACAATTCTTTAGGTGCCCAGTGGTTTTTCAGCTGGCCCCCACACCGCTGATCTCCTCCTCAGGTCAGGCAGCCGATCGCCATATGTATTCTCAGTTCCACTATCCCCTCAGGGCATGTAGGATACTTCGCTATCAGTGAGCCCATGTGCTGTAGTGTAGTTCCTATATTCCCAATAGGCTCTGCGCATTGGAATAATATATCCTATAGATATGACGTAGGACTTAGGTCAGTAGGTCGCTATTGAATATACTAAACTTAATTGTGAGTGCCAGCTAGCTCAGAGGTCACTAGAAACTTTCTCGAATACACAAGAAGGGATTCGTTTCGGACAACTGCATAAACATGACAACTTTGTTCCCTAGGACTGGAATAACTATCTTCAGAGTCGTGGAAACAATAGATAAGTATTTCACTCATGCATGCTTCGTCTCTACAGAGTTTGCAGAGAAATAGTGAGACGGGCCTTTTCAATAAAAGGTTTATTGAACAGTCTTATTTCTCGTGCAAGAGAGGTGAACTGCTACAATTGTTAGACAGAATGCAAAGTATAATGCGTACAGCGAGAAAAGTATTATAAAATAATACTGTAATAGCATTGTATGGTTTCTAAGCCATATAAAAATACATACATAAATAACACAGGCTAAAATACTCAACTGGTGCTTCTAAAATATGCCTACCCCAATGTACCTAACCTAGGTCTAGTGCGAGGGAAGAATAAAGTATGGTCTTTAGCATAGTTTTAGTTTTTGCCAAGATTCTACCAAAGGTTTCTCTAGGTTCTAATCAGCTCCATACCTTAGAATGAAGGAGGTCTGGTATCTGTCTCAGGACTCGATTGCCCAACACCCCGCAAGGGGAGTCAGAAACACTGGAGCTGGATTTCTCAACAGAGGAGGGCAGCTTCCTGATCAGTGCGCCAGCTGGAGAGTCGGCTTCCTTCGGCACTTGCTGTAGCAAGCTGCGTCAGGCAAGTAGGTCGTCAAACTGCTCCGAACCACCTTGCTTTGCTATAGCAAGTGAAGGTATATTTATACCTTGAAGGTGTTTAGGAATGCCATGTTTGATGTAAATTTGGGCATATGAACGTCATGAATAAATCCAGGGGAATAGTTGTTCATTGTAAAACTAACTGAGTTCTTGAAAAAATCAGTATTCAAGCACAGGGAAGTCCCTAATGGCTTAAGCTGGTTTTCCAAGAAATCGTTGTGATGTTTGGTGAACGGATGGAAGTAGCCATGCCTATATTTGGGTTGCATAGACTATGTCTAAATAAGTGCTTGATTTTTATGCCTATATAAGGGCAACATGAATTGTACCTATATAAGGGCATGAATCGGGCAAATCCATTCGGAATCTAAAACGCCATACAACAGTGCAGGGCCTCACAGGAACCAGCGCACGCTTCATCAGCTGTCTGGCCTGCTCAGTCTGGCAGCCTTCATCTCATACTGTGTACCCCCACAGAGCATCTCCTGTGCCTCCACCGGGTCGGCAGTAAGGGTGGGTGTCTACACACTAATGTTAGGATAAGAGATGCATGGATAGGCGCAAGATTTAGAGCTCCATGGCTGGAGTGGACAGAAAAGGCGTGCTGTCGGCTATCTTGGCAGGCCACGCCGCCTGAGCCAGATATCTTTAATGAAGACAACAAGTAACCACACACTATTACACCTCACAGATGAACATCTACTTATTTGTTTCTTTTAAGTTAACATGTTAACTCAATCAACTGCATCCCTCCTACACAGTTTGGGGCAGATTTACAAGCCCCTTGCGCCACTTCTGCGTCACTTTTCCCATGTTAAAAGTGACGCAAAATTGGCGCAAGGGGCTTGTAAATCTGCCCCTTTGTCTTTGGATAACAGAACAGGGCTCAGTGGAGACTGTGGTCATGCCTCCAATTAACAGAAGAATACATTTTACAAATTTGCGCACTAACTTCTAAAATTGGTGCATGCGCTGTTGTGGGTGCTGCAAGTAAACCTGTTGAGGTAGTTCAAACAGTTGCTTAAGTTTCTGTGCAAAAGGCCCTCCTGACCCACAATATGAGCCCTGGAAGCCCCCACAATTATAGAAGAGAGCAGTTCTGGACTGCACCCATCCTCATACCAGTCTCCAGGGCTCGCACCAGAGGTGGGGGGAAGGCGATACATTCAGAGACACTGACAGCACAGTTCTCTCTGAACTATCGCTATCACTGCAGATGCACCAACCAGTATTTGTAGGCATATCAGGGATCCCAGCAGGGGGGTACAGTCTGAGTTTGCACAATCTATGTGAGGACATTTACTGCTCCTGGCCTTTTTTTGCACCATATACATTTCATCCCTGGGGGCTTTTTACTCTTTACTATGTCCTGTAAGGGTGTCCCTCCAGGATCCCTTCACTGTCGTCTGAAGCTGTGATGTGTCTCAGGTGCATAGTAAAGGCATTGCATCATTTGCATTGAAGCACCACCCCAAAAAAACCGCAGCAGCCTGTCACTTTACATGGGTACAAAATGTTCACCCGTGCAATATGGAGTTGTAGATTTTTTTTCCTGTTTATATCTCTTATGTAACTCATGTAATCCAAAGTCCTTATGTAATGCAACTAGTTCTTTTGTAAAGCGCTCTGACACCTTCGAGTAATGTTTGCACTATAGAAAACGCATTAAATAAAAAAAAAAAAAAAAGAAGAAGAAATTACCAAAGTGTGTTAAAAGCGGATGTAGACGTCCGCTGCATGTTTGAGGCACTTCGGTAATAGAGCTCTAGTGTTCCCACTGCTGTGCACCTTACTGCAGTCAACAAAGAACCATCATCATTTAAAATGTTAGGATTTCACTGGTGGTAGAATAAAACTTGCAGGCTAACGTGCTATATTCATGGTTCTACAACATCCATAGCCAAGAAGCCAAGAACCCACGAACAGGGCCGAGGCAAACTGTGAACTCTGTACCCTTAGGTCTCCTTTGGTAGCTTTGGCTTAATTTGAGGTTTAACCCTACAAAAGAGAAAGTATTTGCGAATCAATCTTGGCAATATTTAGTTAAGAAACAGGTAACGTCAGATGTAGGGAAATGCTGATTTAATTATACTGAAAATGTATTAGCCCTGTACCACTAATAGTGTGTAAAGCACCTACTTTCACCCGCAGGGGCATCGTGGAAAATAGTCAATGTTCACACTTTGCCCCTCCGCTGGACCACAGAAGCGTACCTTCAGAAATAGACAATGAAGATTTCAAGGGTATAAGGAGAAAGTGGAGAGAGAAAGTTGCGCTGTCCAACACCAGAAAAGTTCAACCCAATGTTCTCTGCAGTGTTTGCTTTAAGGATCACCACTGGTAAATGGATTTTGCAAGGATATAAAGGAACTGGTGAGACCTCTTCTTCTGCTTAAGTTATATCCCTAGAAATACCCGCTATCACAGGGGTCTTCAAACTGGTGGGCGGGGCCCCATGAGGGGGGGGGGGGGGGGGGGGGCTGAGGTGATCCAGGGGGATGGGGGAGGGTACCAGGCTCTTGCCAAAAGAAGCATTATGCTGGTAACTGGTTTGGTTTCAGCAGGGAAAACATGAGCGTTAGTAATTCTCTCTCATCTTTTGTGATTTATATCCTGGAAGGGAGAAGGTGCCAAAAGGGCAGGGGCTCCACAAATATGCTTTAAACCCCACCCACCCCCATTTCTAATGATCACACTGTGGGTACTTTTACACGTTAGAAAGGCCTGCCTGACCAGAATAGTATGTTTGGCAATCATGCATTTGATTGCATTTTTAAAATTGCACAGAACTTAACTGCAATGTTTAAATAAGCCTAGACATATATAAACATTGCCATTTTAAGAGAATAATTGTGAAAAATTTTGAGGTGGGCCCCAATGATTTTTTTACCATGGGGGGGGGTGCGGCATTAACCCCTTCGATGGTGATGATGGTGCTCGTGTGCTGATGACGGCTCCCAGCTGTCATGACCACGCCCACGATCGGAATGTGCCGCACAGGAGCGAAATTCTGGCCGCGGGCAAGGGGTTAAAAAGTTTGAAGATCACTGCGCTGGTACCTGTGGCATCCATTACCAGGCACAACCTGGAATTTCTTTGTCTTGCTACTGTGCTAACCTGACACCTGGAAGCACACATGTGAATTAGTGAATGGGTTATTATACTTAGTACTACTTGTGACACCCACTTAGGGTAGTTTTGATTGAGGCTTCTGGTGTGTTTAGAAACAATCATTCCAGGCTTCTCTGTTACGTCAAAGGCAACCATCTTGGTTACAGTCTCTTTTTAATTCTCATGAAAAGTGATATTATTTCAACTTGATAAGGAAGCTAGACATTTATTTCAACATAGGCTTGGTGACCGAGTGCATCCTGCAGGCAAAAACTCATACTTCATGATCCTCTGGCTTTATAAAGTGCTCCATGGATGCACAAGAAGAAGAAATGCGGAGCATGATCCAACCTGAGAGCATTGTCTGGGCGGAATCTGCAAACATCAAAATTAAGGTTGAACTATTAAAGGATCTGTGTACCATGGGAAGAAGAAAGGGCATATACGAACAAGAAAACTGGGAAGAGACAGGTCCCCTGAACCAAGACAAAGCTGCTTGTCACACCATAACTTCAGCTCCCCTAAATGCATAAAATCAAAGAATTAGAAGAACAACCTCCACATACCCGAAGGAGAATCTGCTCCCCATCATGCCAACATACAGTAAGCTGCAGCGAGGTGGGACTCCTTGGGGATAAGACCAGTCCCCTACGGTCACACTTTTCAAATAGAGAGAACACAAGTCACATGGAATAGAAGTCAAAACAAAAACTGGCACCAGCAGCTTATGCCACACAACCATAAATAGCACTGATAATGATAAACTAGCCATAGGCCCCTTGAAGCAATACTAAAATGCAAACTGTTCACCATTATGAAAGCATACAGTGAACATCAATCCCATGCAAAATGTTGCCAGAGATGAAGGCAGCACAACTTACAAATAACAATGTGATTCCTATTGTGCGAGGCAGCCGACAGAGAGAAAACTGTTTAATCTCACCGAAGGCAACAGCATTCATTTGACCAACTCGGAACTCAATCAACTGTTTGAAAAAGCACACATCAGGTCCCTGGACACTGGTGCAAGTTAATTGCCAAACAAGCAACCTAAGACAGATACAATTTGTTAAGCCACATTGAGAAAACAAGCACTGGCAAAGTCAATAGGTTTCGCCTATGCGATATCCATGGCTTTGGCACTTTTTTTACATGTTGCACAGTTGAGCTGCTGCGCAAGATGGCTTAACCCAAAAAAGAAATTATGATGCGTTCAATGCTGGCTGCGTCATAGTGTTTTTCTACTTTAAGCCATGTTTCAACGTGCAAAAAACATTGACAAAGCCAACAGAATTTGCATAGGCGAAACCAATTGGTTTTGCAAATGCTTGTTGTGCTGGAGAGGACGAGGAGGTAAAGGAAGAGGGAAGAGATAAGCCAGAAAGCAGCAGCAGGAGGAGGGAATGGGATGGAGAGAAGTGGGAGGAAAGACAAAGAAGAAAGGACGTGGAGGGAGGAGTACAAAGGGAAGCAAAGAAATGTGGTTGGTGTGGGGGGTGGGAAAAGAGATAAGAACGTTATGGACTGTGATCCAGCAGGCTACCAACCTGTGGACATTTATCACTAAATACTCACCTGGGCCTATAAACACACTCACTCATATAGGCCGGTGAACACCGCTGGGGATCAATTTTATGGCTAAAATTGTATGTTCGTTGCTTATCAGTTCTTAAATCTATTAATAACACAAGGCCCTTTCCATGACTAATGGTTCAATTTTAGTTGATTTGGTTTGATGACTTTGACATAGGTCTCATTTACCTGATTTTCTCATTGAATAACCACAGACTCGGGTAAATTTAAATGTTTATCAACATTAATCTTAAGAGCAAAACAAATTACAGCGTTAACTCCATCTTTCGGAGGAGGTAAAATCGGTCGATCCAATTAAATTAAGATTTTACAATAACAAGTACCTCAGGAAAAAGAGAATAGAGAGAGAAAGCACATTGACAAAATATATAGAATTATATTTACCTAGGATGGTGCGAGAATCAGACCCCTATGGCCAAGAGTAAATGGGCCCCTTAGAAAGTTCAGGTGACAGGCACTTCAGGACAGGATGACAGGACAGATGACCTCTTCTGGATTCAATGCCTGCGTCTTACTTCGTTACGGGATTATATGAGAGGATTGCGTCCAAGCAAATCCCTTTTACATGAGTCCTTGCTCCATCAACTGCATCTGTGTGGTGCAGCCTGTATGCTTTGTCTCTGCAAACTCCAACAATAACAACTGCACTCAGCACAATGAAAAATAAAGAAAATATGATGCGCGTGGAAAGCACACCCAGTGACCAAAAGCAGTGTAATGTCTCTGGGACTTGTAATACATTGAGCAAGTATCCGCTTGTACTGACAGCTGGATAACAATCCCACTCTCTAATGCAAAATGTGCTGAAAATATTGTTCTACATCTACAGTGCGTCTGTGTACGTCAACGATAAATCAATAGCTTAAAAAAAAGGACATAATCGTATGGGTTTCTAACGCTGCACTACATAGTGCTATGCCCCTGCCTGTAAGCATTGTGAGGAGGGAAACTGTCCTGATGCAGAAATTACCCGTGCAATGCAGGGCTGGACTGGCTGTAGCGGGCATCAGGCGTTTCCCTGATGGGTCGCCAGGGTGGGGGCCTGTTTGGGGCCCCTGGGGGCCGTTTTTGTTACCGGGGGTCTGCAATATTGGCCCCCTGTAAAAGAATTGACCTAAACCGGCACCAAAAAACAGCTCGGCTGCCCCCCCCCGCCTCAGGGGGATACGGTTGAGCAGTTTGCCAGGGCCGGTTTTGTTTCCCAATCTGGACCTGGTGGAATATCGCACACTCCTCGTGCACGAACCTTAAAAGCAGACACATGATTATAAAACTCTGGGAGCTCGACGGGACATGCCGGGCTCCGGGACAGCCTCCGAAGCACCTTATTAAACATGTAGACCCTTACTAACATGGCATAGCCTGCATGAGAACTGCAGCGCAGGCAAATGGATAGACAACTATTTAGAAAAGCTGTGGGAGTTGTTTAAAAAGTTTCGAAATATTTGAATCCTTTTGTTACTGGCTCATGTATAAACAACTGCTGTCTATTCTCCAAAGGCTTTTTCTTGCAATTTTTATAAAGCACAAACCTAATCCAAAGGTTTTGGAGCGCTTTACATGAGTACCAATTGCATTATGGACAGGCACATCCATTTTTTATGCACTAAGAGATTAATTCCCACATGTATGACCATTATTAGCAGTCGCAAATGGAGATTCGGGATGTTTGCGACCGGTAAAATGGTCTCTAGCATCTATCAACACTAATTTTCAAGTCGGTAATCTGTTACTGACTCACAAAATAGGGTTTGCGAGTCTCTATTAGGAAGGGGCGTGCCAAGGGCGTCCCTTCATAATAGCGAGTCACACGGGGATGTACAATTGTTTTGCTATGAAACGCAGTTGCAAACAATCGCAATTTCCCCCTACTTCAAGTAGGTGGTAAGCCACTCGCAAACAGGAAGGGGTCTCAGGGACCCCTTCCCCTTTGTGAATGGCTGCATGGACCACTGCTTTCTCTTAAAAAATGAAACTGAATGTTTCCTTTTTGTTTTAGAAACGCATCCAGTTTTTCTTTAAGGAAAACGGACTGTTTTTTTAAAAAAAAAGTTGCTTTATTTCAAATAGCCAACACAGACATGGGGCCAGCTGTCTCCAGCAGGGCACCATCCCTGTGTTGTTGACCATTCCTAAGGGGTCACAAATTGCGATCATTCGCATGAATATTGATGGCCAGGTCATTTGCGACCCCATTGGGAATCGCAAAATGTGTCTGAAACACTTTGATACATTTGCTTTTGCAACTCACACATTGTGAGTTGCAAAAGAAAATGGTCGTACATGTGGACCATAAGTGATTTTCCCAGAATCACAGAATGTCGAGCCTACCCCCAAGACTCGAACGCAGTTCCCCTGCTTCAAAGTCGGCTGTTAGGCCACATCCTCTCCTTTACTAAGTAAGAAGGTTAGAAGCACTCCATGGATACCGCTTGTGACAAACAGGAGGTGAGACGTCGATATTGTGTTGTTGTGTATGGCATAATAAATGCAGTAAACGCACATTGAAACAATAAAATGACAAGCTTTGGCAAAGCCACCACTAGCAGATACCAAGTGCCAGATGGGAAATAAATAAAAAAATGACCTTATTTATTTATTTGGGAAATTTATTGAGCGCGCAAATACCCGTGGGTGTCTCGGCGCTATGGAACGTGCTAGCAGGGGAGAATTCATTTTTGATTGAAGAGCCAAGTTTTTTATTTGTCTCCTGAATGTGAGTAAGGACATGATTGTCTTAGTTTGGGGCGGAAGACTGTTCCAAAGTTTGATGGTGGCCACTAGAAAGGATTTGTCGCCCCATGAGGCTTTTTTTGTTCTTGGTACCTTCAGTAGGTTTGCTGAGGATGAACGTAGGCATCTTAAGGGAGTGTAGGGACAGAGTGAATTTTTTAAAATCTCCGGTCAAGATACATGTAGAGATTTAAAAACAATGCACAGCGCCTTGAACTTGGCTCTGTTTCTGACAGGGAGCCAGTGTAGTTGTCGAATTATGTTGGAAATTGGTTTGAATTTGGGGGTACCAGTGAGCAGTCTGGCTGGTGCTTTTTGAACCAGTTGTAATTTATTTAATACTCTTTCTTGAGCATTAATGAAGAGCCCATTGCAGTAGTCAATGCGAGACATGACTAATGTGCTAGTAAGGGTCTTAGCAGTGAAGATAGGAAGATAAGGAAGGAGCTTCTTTATCATTCAAATAATGAAGAATGATGCAGAGACAACCTTATTGGCATGATCCACAAATGACAATTTATTGTCAAAAATAACCCCCAAATTTCTTACCTTTGCAACTGGTGACGGAGGTGACACCAGTTCTGCTGGCCACCAGGTGGGGGGCCAGATAGGGAAAAGATTGCCAAAAATCATGACCTCTGTCTTATCAGAGTTTAATTTAAGGCAGTTGTCTGCCATCCAGGTACTGATTGCCAGCATTCCCTGTTGGAAGTTGTGCGCCACCCTTTGTCCGTTGTTGTTCACTGCCAGCACCAATTGGGTATCGTCTGTGTATGATGTAATGCCCATGTGATAGGACTTAATGACCCTCATCAAGCCCGACACATAGATGTTAAATAAGGTCAGACTCAGCGAGGATCCCACATGGCAAGGCAAACGACGGAGAACTGAAGTTACCAAGGACTGCAGCCCCTCCCCCATCCAATATCCTCCTGATTTCATCCAAAGCCTTTATGAGAGCAGTTTCGGTACCATGTCCCCTTCTAAATCCAAACTGAGATTCATCCAGGCAGTTGTTTTGGTCAATGAAATCTGATAGTTGGCTATTCATAACCTTTTCAATGATCTTAGCTGGAAGTGGAAGACAAGCTATAGGTCTGTAGCTGGTGACAGCTGAGGGAGCCAGGTTGCTCTTTTTGATAAGGGGTTTGATGACAGTTTTCTTCCAGATGGAAGGATATATGCCTGTTTTGAATATCACATTAATCTCAGATAGGTTGGTACCTATGATGTTGGGGAACAGCTTCAAGGTGGAAGGAGGACAAGGATCGTCGGGGGTTCCAGAGTTGATGGTAGTAAGTAGGTGAGATATCTTTTCTGGGGAGACCTGATTGAATTCCTGAAATGAATGAGTGCATAGCCAGTGGAAGGACACTGGTACGTGACCGGAAGCTGTTCTTGGGCCAAGCTCCATGCTGCAGCATGGAGAGGCAAAACAGCAGAGCAAGACATGCAACATTACTGATATGTTATGTTGATACTTGTAAAGCGCACTGTTACCCCATCGCGGGGTGTCCTGGCGCTGAAGACCGCTGGGGAACCCGTCCTGGCTTTCTCTGTGAGATGGTCCCGTCTGGGTATCTCCAAGGTGAAACCAGGCATCCCCGGTGTCTGTGGGGGGCCGTTGTAGAGATGAGGCAAGCTTAATGCCCAGAGTTGCCGAGTGTGATCCCTGGTTAGAGTAGGCACCGAGGCGAGAATTATCGAGTCCGTTGACCTTGGTCCACAACCCTGCTGCGTCGGGAATTGAACCCTGGTCCCGGGCCGTTCTCTGCTTCCGGGTCTGCCGCCTCTAACCAGTGAGCCACACCACTCTCTACGTGAAAGCAGATGACGTGCTGACCAATCAGAATCAAAGAATAAAGAGTGATGTTGGACACAACACATGGTAAGTATAGGTAGGTAATAGACGGGCTTGAAGCTTGTTTTTAGTTTTTTTAATTTACAAGGGATTTCGCAAGTGCTGTGCAGGCGAAACCTAAAAACAGGTGGTATCCCTTCATTCAATAGTATAGAATCAAACAGGAAGGATATGATTACACCTGGCAACTTCTAAGCATTTTTCACTGTGTGAGAGAAGAAGATGTGGCCTAAGAAAGGCAGCGGGTTATGCTGAATTCTGCTTGTGAGGTATTTCTATCCCTCACCCACAAAAACAAATCAAAACCCAAAAGTACTCAACCTGCTGCCCATGTCCTGAGATGTTTTCAGACTAATGGACATTAGCTAGGCAGAGGTTCCAAACACGAGCTGGAAACTCACTCATTCAGAGCTTTCCAGCCCACCTTTTGATCTACCGTGTGATATTGGCTTCTCACTGGGTGTTCTTGTGAAGGGAACCGATATCTTGTGATACCAGTGGCACCAATGTGTTGGCAGGTCTGTGGGATGCTGAACGTGCTATACCAAGACTCGAACCATAACAACGTCTTGAAAATGTACTCCTTAAAAACATAACCATCTAACACATTCAGACATCCTGTGCAGGAAACCTTCTTATATGGGCTGCAAACAAATAGGCTAAGCAGAATTTGCCAGTCAGGCCTCATCCCTTGAATTACAGGAAGAGACCACCAGCAAAATCAGGGCACCAGTCAAAGCACCAGAGAAGTGTAGATGAAGACTACTGTCCCACAGATGCATCTGACACTTTTCTGGCAAACTAATCAGGTCTTCTTTAGTAAATAATTAAATATCAATCTGTTCTCAAACTAAATGATACTGGGTAGCCATTGTTCTTGGTTAGAAAGGTTATTTGCAGCCACCAGACATATTACCCCCACTATCCCTATGTCACATATTGTATGATGTGTCATCGGGTACTCTCCAACTCACTTCGTCCACTGCCACACTCTTTGGTTGATCTAATAATGTTCTACATTTCTCTTATGCACAATACACACCAGGGTCTCCAACCTTTTCTGTAGTGAGAGCTACTACTGATCAATGGAAAACGTTGTGACCTACTAAAGGCCAGGTAACTCACGCATTCAACTAGACACCCATTCAACTAGCTTTGTTGCCTTTAAACCTAATGCCCATGGAGCCAGATACTCTGGTTTAAACAAAATACTGGGAATAGGGGTACTATGATAGGACTGCCATGTGCATCAGTAAGTGCATGGTCTGTGAGGATGTATGACCATGTGTGTGAATGAATGGGATATATGTGTATGGGTGACTGAGAGCCTGTGTCGTATGTACTTGTGGCACAGGACATACATTTCGCCATGGTGGCACCATTGCATGCACAACACAAACATACAAACATTTTTTTTAACTGGTAGAAATTTAAAGTACAGAAAAACGTTCTGCAAAAATGTTTAAAAGGAACCTTTTTCTGCACCTGTTGGAATATTTTTCTGCACTTTACATTTCTCACATTTTAAAAAAAAAAGGGGCTATTTTTCAGTTATAAATATGGCAGCGTGTCTACCAGCCACTGGAGCAAGATGCCTGCTGTTTGGAAATGCCCTGAAATGGGAGAAAATTAAAATGAAGAGTTAACTTAACCATTAATTTAACTCTTTATTTTAATTTTCTCTCATTTCAAATCAATCAGAAATATTATTTTGATCTCATGCTCCAATACTGAGTTGAGAAGAACTTTTATATAAGAGTTAAAAACCTCAATGCTTCAGTTCTGAACTTCTGTGACCCACCTGGGTAATACATCTGAGTGGAGCACTGCTCATTATCAGGCTCTGCTATCTGCAGCCCTATAATCATGTAAAATAAAAATTGCCTTTCCTTAACTTTAAAAGGAAAACAAAACACTTATTTACTGCATTTTTTGTTAAAAATTGAGTCACGGTTGGGAACTACTCTGAAGGTTTCTGTGAGCTTGGGATGGACTGAGTAGAGAGCCCTGAAGTATACTATGTGAACCACTACTTGACTAAATGAAATCAATACCCCTCAAATACTTTTTTTCTGTAACCCAAGCTTATCTGCTTTTTGGTCACTTCCAACTAAGGCCTGTAAACCAGGCTCCAGGCCACGTTTTCTGTGCAATAGATGTGCATGGCGTTTCATCGTAATCAAAATGAAGGCTCTTTTCCTGTGACATTTAGAAATGCAAACACCACATTGATTTCAAGGAGAAACAGTGGCAGTTTAATTACATTTAGACCTGCCCGCACAATTATAAACTTAATCCTCATCAAACATTGAATTAATAAATTGTCCCAGGTACAGTGCTGCCGATTTGTTTACAACTTTGTGTTCGGTAAATGTTTATTTGCTGTCTGCTCTGTAAAATAAGCAGGGGCCCAGTGATTTTCTTGGGGGATTGCAGCATGCGCTGCCGAATTTAGGGGTGCCTAGTGCTAAGGTTATCTAGTCTTGAATGCTGCTCATCCTTCTTTCTTTCCCCACCTTACACTTCCGGTCTATCTATCACATTCTCGCAAGTTCAATTTCACCCTGATTTCCTTTTTTGTCTCCATGTTCCTATATTTCGCTTCCTACCCTTTCTGCCTTTCTTCCTCTTATTGTTAGTCAATGACTGGTGATGGAAAATAAGTCCTGTTCCCTAAAAAGATAGTACTATGACCCTCCACCCGCAACCAATTGCCCAAATTTAGCTCTGTAGGAGAGATACAAGCCCCCCCCCCCCCCGGTAAACAGAGAATGCACACACATACCAAGTCTAGGTGAGCTCTTAACCATTAATTGAAGTCGAAAGATAAATCTGATCAGAGCTAGTGGCCAAAAATAGATGAGCTTATCGGGTTCTGAGCCCCTAGTTTGAAAGGACTGAGGGAAGGAAAGAAGGGGACCCTACTCACTGGGAGCCTGGGTATGAAGGCTATTTGAGAAAACAATGGCTCCCGTGGAAGGGTAAGGAATATTCCTAATAGAATTCCGCACAATGGCTATGCAAAGGGTTGGCGAGATGTCAGAAGGAAAGCTAACTTTACACAAGCTAGGTTTGGTCAATTAGTGAAATTATTGATATAGAAATCCCATAAATAACATAAAACATACATGAGTGTTTAGGTAGACAAATATGTTTGTACAAAAGTTAAACATTAGACAATAGTGTCTGGTGTCCCAGTGAAAGTACAATGGAACTTAAGTTAAAAAGTGACATTACAAGTGACAAATGAGTAAGGTTTAAATTATAGAAAATATTCGGCGACCATGGAAATTATAATCATGTGAGCCGCAACACTTTAAACAACCAAAAAATGCTGCTTTTTGGTTCGCCTCTTTAGACTGTCGACGGCGTTTCGACCCAGTTAAGGTATTGGGGTTCTTCAGGACCTGGCAGTGTAGGGACACCTAGAGGAAATAGTAGGGTCATATGGTTAGCGTGTGGAACTCCCACTTATGAGCTCTATTCGAAACATGGTATTGGTCCCATTACCTTTAATGAGACATGGGTCCGATATACGAAAAATAGTGGAGTTTTAAGATGGCCTCAGAATGGTAGCTTTGATCCTACTATATTAGATAATTTAGAAACGATTTTGTTTAAAAGAAAAGCCCGGCCGGCTATGTTTGACTCCTTTCGCCTTTGGCATAAAAAAGCCAAACAGAAAGAAATTAAACAAGCGAAAAAGGATAGGAAAGCACCAGACATGTCGATTTTACAGGCTGCCCAGCAGCTTAAAGATAATGAAGAAGATGGTGCGAAGGAGGTGTCAGAGAGACAACATCGTATGGCGATAGATAGATGCTATCCGATGTTGCCTACTTCCTCTTCAGATAAAAATAAGGAATTAGAAGATGATGCCCTAATGACTTGTTTATTGAATTCCCCTCCACCCTATGTGCAAAATGCTACCGTACCTCCGTTACCCCCTCCTGTTGCTCAGCAAGTGGTTGCTCAGTTGCCAATTGTTCAGCAACAGGCTCAGCCTATTACTCCTTCTTTGCCTGCTTCTGCTCCATCCTCACAGTCTGTGATTCAGCCTCCGTCTTCTCCTGCTCCTACTCTTCAGTCTGCTATGTTTCAGTCTCCGCTGCCTTCTACATCTGTAATGCCTCCTATTCTTTTGAAGGATTCTCCTACTTCGCAGAGGAGGATAGCGAATGCTGTTTCAAGTTTCTTTTCTCCTCTTATTGGGTCTTTTAATCTGTCTCCAGCTTTTTCTAGACGACAATCTCGTTGTCAGCTTCCTCTTACGGACGAGAAAGTAGTTTTGGGTTCTCTCGCTCGTAGATGGTTTGAGCAGGGACTAGAATATAGTACCGTAGATATTATGAGTAATTTCTATAAGTGGTCAGAACCTACGCAGAGATATGTTTTTAATGTTATGTGTCAAACTCTTATTAAAGGTTGGGACAATATGGAGTCGGATGCAGTTCCTTTGGAATTGCTGAAGTTGCAGGCGGACTTTAATAAAGGCATTATTGTAGGAAACGGGGTTGAAGAGGCAGTGAATAAACTCATTGCATTCCGCACTATGTTCTTGTCCTTGTCTGTTTCCGAGGTTAATCCCGCCAATAAACAAGGTAGTAAGAATTATCCGATGCGTGAGGTTCCTCCTGTATGGAGAGAAGCGGTACTTGGTCCACCTGCTGTCGCTGCTCATTTCCAGCGTATATGGGTCCACGAACCCTGGAAGAGGTCTGAAGTTTTAGCGCTTAAAAACACTCTTCCGGACCCCCGTAAGAATCCTGCTGGATATTATAAAGAATTGTCCCAAACATTCGATGCCTGCATTATGAATTTGGCCGACATTGATATGTTATTTGGAAATGTGGTTCCGCAAGGTATATGGGCGCGGATTCGTAAGGAAAATCACTTGGCTGAACTAGGTGGTGATTGGGCTGCTATTAGAGCCGCAGATGCAAATCAGGTAGGCGGTGCGAAGCCTGAGGATTTGATTACGGCTCTACCAGGTAGAATAATTTAATTGATGAAGACAATGATGCCTGCAGTGCGAGTAAATTGGGATTAAGCATGGGCGGAAAATCCGTTCCGCTCGCGGATTTTGCGGATTTTCGGTAAATTCGCAATCCGCGAACGCTCGCGAATTTACCGAAAATCCGCAAATTCGCACGCAGCGGATTTTTTTTTCTTGGTGATACAATTTTGCGGCGTGCGGTTTAAGTTCGCAATTGCGAACATGTAGGTGCGGCGGGCAGCAACAATCTCGCACTCGCGAAATTACAAAAATTGCAATTCTGCACAAGAAATCTACTAGCAAGCAGCATAGACCTTCTGAAAATGATGATTTTTATCAGAATAACTCCTCAGGTTGACCTTTGCCTGCACTTTTTTGGATTTGAGGCCTTTTGATTTTCTTTGGATAACTTTTGGATTAGAAATCAACTTTCTCATAGAAGCTTGTTTGGGACATTACAGTTGCTGTAATGCTGTTCTGCAGAAAAACGAGTTTTGCAATAGTGAAAGCATTCAGCAGGTTCAAAAGTTCAAACTCATCATTAGTAACCATTCCCTGTAGTGCTTCCTGACAAGGGCCCCTCCAGAGTTCAGTTGCTAGTTGCAACAATTGTATGACCCTGCTCTGACCCTCACAGCAGGCTCATAGAATAGCTACAAGTAGGCCACAAAGGTCCTGGAAAAAAAAATTGCACTGCAACAGAAAGCAAATTACAGATAAGGAAGCAGGTGCCAGACTGGAATTTTAAAACAGTGACACATTAATAAATCAACCCCAAATTAATTCATGTCAGTTGAAGCAGGCAGGTGTGCTTGCTTTTACCCCCCCATAATCTACAGTGATGATGAACCAGAGGGTGGCATTGATGTACCAGAGGGTGGCATGGGTGAAACAGAGGGTGGCAGGGGTGAAACAGAGGGTGCTGGGAACCTGTGATGATGAACCAGACGTAGAAACAACATAATCGTGACCGTTGCGAGCCGACATGTAAGTTCGCAATTGCGAACTGGTACAAAACCCTCGCGAACTGTCCGAAATCCTTGCGAACTGGCAGAAATCCTTGCAAACACAAAAAAAAAATCCGCAAATTTGCGAGAATTCGCGGATTTTGCGGATTGCGAGTTCGCAAATTCGCAAAATTCGCGAACGCCAGATTCGCAAAATTCGCCCATGCTTAATTGGGATAAGCTGGCCGCGTGCAAGCAAAAGAAAGATGAAAGTGTCTCTGATTTCTTCACTCGTTTTGAAGAGACGCTTATAGACCACAGTGGCCAGGATTTGAGTGTAGAGGGTGGTCAGCGATTGTTTGTGGATAAGATTGTATATAATTTGCTTCCAGAGTTATCGAATAAATTAAAGAGTTCTGAAAGTGCATGGGCTGTCTCTTCTCCTGCTAAAATATTGGCTACTGCACAGTATTATGAGAACAGAGATAAGGAGGAAAAGGAGAAACAAGAGAAGAAAAATAGAGATTTGAAAACAAAGGTTCTTTTGCAGCAGGCATATCTGCCTTGTTCGAATCAGAATCAACAATCCTCCCAGTTTCAACAGCCTCCGCAGTTTCAGAGATTGTTGCAAAAGCCCGAGTATTATGCGCTGAGACCGTCGTTAGGCCTAATCAATGTGCATATTGTAGGGAAGAAGGACATTTCAAGAATAGTTGTCCGGTTCTATTACAGCGTAATTATGGGATGTCTGCTCCTCGAGGTCGTGGTAATTTTCAGGCAGGATCTAGAGGTAGAGGACGGGGTGCGTCCTCTCAGGAGCAACGTTCTTTTTCTTCATCTACTTCGAATTACTTTGACCAACAGGCAGTTCCGTCCACACAATATTACAATGATGATTATCATGTTGAAAATAGAGTCGACGATTTTCAGATTGAATAGGACAGCCATGGACAAAGTGAGGGAGTTGTGCTGATTCCAGTAGATCAAAATGGGCCATATGTTACTGTCAATACTATGGGCGTTTTAGAACCGTTTCTTTTGGATACTGGTGCGATGAGAAGTTCAATAATGCATTCTAAACGCCCTGGGGCACCTTTGTCTGGCATTATGAACACATCTGTGGGATTTTCTGGCGCCCCAGTCTGTAATCCGGTTTCTTGCCCCTTGCCTGCCTCGATTGGTCCTTATGATTTCAAAGCTTCCCTTATCTTGACAACTGTTTGTGGGGAGAAATTGCTGGGTTTGGATTTGTTAAAAAGATTGCATGCAACATTGTATTGTTCTCCTTCTGGAGTACATCTTACATTGGGAATGAAATTGATGTCTTCCATGTGCTTGTCTCGTGATCAGTTTCCACCTGAGTTGCTTTGGGCCACGGGTCCGAATAACGTGGGTCGTCTTGCGATCCCGCCGTATGTTGTTACAGTTAGAGAGAATGTTAGGATGCCACGTATTCCCCAATACCGTTTTTCAAGTGATGGAGAAAGGGCATTATTGGCTATTGTTGATGACTTTATTCCGAAAGGTGTGGTTGAAGAAACGAGAGGCAACGTTTGCAACAGTCCTGTTCTTCCGATCCTTAAAAGAACGGATCCCTCTAAGCCTCCTGTCTATCGATTTGTTATTGACCTGAGGGAGGTCAATAAAATAGTGGTACCACAGTTCCCTGTTGTTCCGGACATTACAGCTTTGTTAACGATGATCCCTGCTTCGGCAGCTTGGTTTTCTGTGATAGATCTAAAGAATGCTTTCTTTAGCATTCCTATAGCTGAGGAAAGTAGGGACATTTTTGTTTTCTCTTTAGGTGGCCGAAGTTTCCGCTTTAAGAGAGATCCTCAAGGCTATTGTGAAAGTCCTTCTATTTACGGTAAAGCTCTTAAGTCCCAGCTTGATGCTTTTTCTTTGCCTCCAGGTGCTACGCTTATTCAGTATGTGGATGACTTACTGGTGGCTGCCGATACGGAAGATATGTGTAAGAGTGCGACTGTTGCCTTGTTGCATCTTTTGGCTGATTTAAATCATAAGGTGTCGCCCTCTAAGCTGCAATATGCCCGCCAAGAAGTGACCTATTTAGGTCATCTCTTGTCGAAGGAGGGAAGGCGATTGACCCCAGAACGCATTCATGCTATTTCACAGATGTCTGTACCTACCACGCAGAGAGAAGTGCGTGCCTTTTTGGGTATCACTTCCTACTGTAGACAATGGATTCCCAATTTTTCACTTTGGCAAAACCATTGGTGGCACTAACGTTGAAAGACACGCCCCATCCACTCCCTTGGACGGATGAATGTCAGAAAAGTTTTGTTGATTTACGTACTGCCTTGTGTTCTGCTCCGGTGTTGGGTACCCCAGATTATAGCAAGTCCTTTACACTGTACGTTCACGAGAGAGAAGGATTGCGCATTGTCAGTTCTGACACAACAATTCGGAGATAGGCAAAGGCCATGTGCCTATTTCTCCGCTACATTAGATCCAGTAGCTAAAGCTTTGCCCAGTTGTCTCAGAGCTACAGCAGCTGCTGCAATCTCTATTAGACAGTCTGCTGGATTAGTATTGGATAACACACTCATTGTTATGGTTCCACATGCAGTGGACATCTTGCTGAACAGAACTAAGATGCAGCATCTCACGAGTGCTCGTTTGTCTGGTTACAAGCTGACACTTCTAGCGAGTCATGTACATATCAAAAGATGTAACACGTTAAATCCAGCTACGTTGTTGCCACTCCCAGATGAGAAAGATGATCAGGAGAAACATGATTGCTTTCTCCGAACAGAAGAAGAAACGAAGGGTAGGATTGATTTGAAGGACACTCCGCTTAAGGACCCGGATGGGATCCTTTGGGTGGACGGTTCTTGTTTTAAGCTTCCGAATGGAGAAACCACTTCTGCCTATGCTGTCACTACCTTATGCACTATTGTTGAGACGGCACGTATTGGACATAATTCAGCTCAAGCAGCTGAATTAATAGCCTTGACTAGAGGGTGTGTGTTGTCAAAGGGAAAGAGAGTGAATGTGTACACGGATAGCCAGTACTCCTTTGGCGTTGCACATAGCTTTGGCAAGTTGTGGAGGGAGAGAGGATTTTTCACCTCCCATGGAACTAAGGGCCAGATGTAGGTAGGCATTTACCGGTCGGTAACGGCCGAATTCGGCCGTTACCGACCGGTAAATGCAATTTGAGATGTAGGGCCCTGTATTTTACAGAATCGGTAAATTTACCGATCGGTAAATTTACCGATTCTGTAAAATACCGAATCAGTATTTTTTCCGATTCGGTAAAATTGATATGTAGGTGGGACTCTTCTGAGTCCCACAAGCATTACAGAATCGGTATTTTACCATCAAATACTATTTGATGGTAAAATACCGATTCTGGTGTGCATGCACATGTGTGCATGCACACCTGTGGCATATGACAGGCAGACCTGCCCTTAGGGCAGGTATGCCTGCCACATGGCCCCCGAACCTTTTTTGGGGGTGCTAGAGGGTGTCAAAGTGACACCCCCTGCACCCTTGTCAGAATCGGTATTTACCGATTCGGTAAATACCGACCGGTAATGCCCCATTCATTCCTATGGGCTTCAAAGCCCATAGGAATGAATGGGGCATTACCGGTCGGTATTTACCGAATCGGTAAATACAGATATTTACCGATTCGGTAAAAGGAACATCTGGATGTTCCTACATATCCACCCCTCAGATTTACCGATTTTTAATTACCGAATCGGTAAAATTCGGTAATTAAAAATCGGTAAATCTCATTTACCTACATCTGGCCCTAAGATTCAGCATGGCCAGTTAGTGACTGATCTTCTCAAGTCACTTAGCTTACCTACACAAATAGCGATCATAAAGTGTAGTGCACATAAGAAAGTTACAGATGATGTGGGTCGTGGAAATGCATTTACAGATGAGGTAGCGAAAGCAACAGCTAGAAACACCACTAGCCGAATGTATGTGGCAGGCCCTGAAAATTGGGTTTGGAAAATTGGAATGTGTGAAGACACGATTGAGAGTGTGAAAATTATTCAGGGAGAGGCTACTGAAAAGGAATTGAGTACGTGGAAAGAAAGTACGGATAGATACTACAAATCCAGAAACTCTATTTCAGGACCAGACCGTGCCGAGCAAAACCCGTTACAATTTAAGACCCAGAACTAATAAAAAGAACGGAATTTTTTTGTGAACATATTCCTATTTAAAGACATTTCTTTTTTAACTCTTTTTGCTTCCTTTTGATATAATTCTTTTAGTTTTAGATGTGCCATCTGTCTCCGTTGCAGGGTCACGGTAGGAGTCTCAGACTGTAACCTGGTTTTTGACCTGTTAGTAAGTGGCTAGTGCCTCAGGATATACAGAAATAAGTAGCTGAGTGTTTAAGGAAGATTGCTGTGAGCGACATTTTTTTTTAGACAAAGATGGATGGCGCAACAACCATAGGTAGGGAAAATAGGAAGCAGGAAATGCGAATTAAGTATTGTAAATTGTTACGTAGTCGCTTTGGCGTAACTTTGTGTGTTCTGATGGTTTTATGTATTTTATTAGCTTGCACAGGATGGATCGTTCATATTTTGAAAAACAGAAATGTTGCTAATTCTACATCTCCTTTGCTTTCTCGCCTTTCTGTCTATGCATACTCTACCCCCTCATGAGCAGATAAGGAGAGCCGAGTATATGAACAATACGTTCATTCAATTGTTGCACCAACATCAGTTGGCTATTAACATGACTGACTGTTGGGTGTGCAGTCTTATGCCACATAACGCGCAAAAGGGAATGCCATATCTGGTTCTTCCCTTTTCATATGAAGGTTCAGCTTGGGCTTAGCTGATGATGTTCTCAGCCGCATACCACAACAGACTTAGAAGCCCTGTAAGAACTTCTGGGATTGGACTAGATTTTAGTCATAGCTCCTTGATAAAAGGCATAGTGATAATGGCTAAAATCGTAGAGAAGAGTAAGATTCCATTAGATGAGAAGAGAGCTTATGATGGATGGAATGTTACCCACTATGTCTCTATTCTTGGGGACAAGACTAAGAAGGGTGACTCTTCTCCAGTATGGACTGTGCCCCATCAAGGTAATTTTTGTCTCCAAATGAATAGCAAGAAAGCTGACATGCAGCAGAAATGTGCATACACATACTTCTTTTCGTCCCTTGATTTTCCTCCGTTGGTTCCGTCACAAGGAATGTATTTTGTCTGTAATGACCGAGCCTATACTTGGCTCCCTTCCAATTTTTCTGGAACTTGCTACGTAGCTTTTCTCCTTCCCCCTACATATACGGCTCCGTCAGACCACCACAAAGTTAGACATAGCAGAGGTGTAATTAATGCCAAAGACACGGCAGAGCAAGAGGGAGGAGACTTCCTTAAAGGATTCCTTCCCTTTTGGGGTCCCATGATTAACAGTAGACATATTAGGCAACTGGTTCCAGTGGTTGAGACCACTATTAATGTTACTGCAGGTGCGATAGGTAACATTACAGCAGAGCTTCAGGCTGACTGTCTCATGACGTTGCAGAATCGAATTGCACTAGACGTGATCCTAGCAGACGGAGGTGGTGTCTGTAGATTGATCGGATCTAGTTGCTGCATTTATATTCCAGACGACGCTCCGGCAGTATACCAAGCCATTTCCAAATTGCACATGATCTCCGAGTCGATTCATCAGGACAAAGGAGATTGGTCTTTTATGGGATGGTTTTGGGGAATATTGTCAACTTGGGGATGGAAGATCTTAACGTTCCTTGGAGCAATCTTAGCCGTCATATTCTCTTGTTGTGTATGTGTGCAATGTGGTCCTGCAGTTTGTCCCGGGAGACAGCCAGAGCCCGTGTAGGTACACGGTGGGGAGCCGCAGGCGTGGAATATAACGCCGCGTGAAAATCACCCAGGCTGCCATTTCCGAAGGAGCACAATCTGTTCCCTCAGAAAGTTCCCGTTTTTCTAAACCCCTACCAGAGTGAGTAGTGTGGTTGAGATGGAATGTTCTTCCATCCTTTGATTTTAAACAAATTTTTCACACTTAGAGCCTCACGGGAGGGTGCACCTTAGAGCGTGCATACCACCGGAGGACTTTTGTTGTAGGTCCTGAAGAAAGATGAGCTACATGCAACCCTAACAGCTGAAACATGTCGACCAAATTTTACCTCTGACTTAGGACTCCGGTTCCTTAATTAAGAACCGTGGGAGTCCGCACACTTTGTTTTTAACCAATGCGGGTTGGCCATTATTAAAAAATTTTCTAAGGGCACAACCTCTGCATTTTTTAATTGTTTAATACACTTTTGCACTACCACGTTTAGTCACTTCCTAATTTGGGCACTGTTGCACCCACCACATCCTGCTCCGCTGTAATCAGGCGTCGTAGCACGCTGGGGAGACATTCGGTCACCCCAGCGGGGGCCCGATGATGAAGCATGTCACCAACTAGTGGTGAGTGAGGGTCCTTCTAAGAACTTAGGTCCTCCCCCCACCCATTAGATGGTGACTAACAAACGCCTTGCCTTTCTTCTGATTGAAGACGGTCGCCCGGGCCCCCCTAGGGACTTCTCAGACTGCCTGACTGTATTCCCTGCACGCGTGTGAGTATTGATCACGCGTGCAGCATACAGTGAAGCGTTATCTTGTGATTCTAATTTTATTATCACTTTTTTCACTAGAGTCACTCCTTTGTTGTTGAGAATATATTTAACTGGGGTACAGGAGTGTCTACACCCTACCTCTCTTGTTGTTTTTGAATAGTCCTGCAGTTTGTGGCATGTTGGCTACTTTATGTGTACCACAATCTGCTACTCAGAAGACAGAGAATATTCGAATGATGGTGCAGCAACAACTTGAAGACCTTATGAACATCAGTGTTGACTCTGACTCAGATTAGCGTGAGTTGGTTTGTCTTTGCCTGAGTAATGGCAAAAGGAGGGTCTGAGGTTCTGAAAATTATGAATTCTTTCGTACTCAGCCTCCATTTTGTGATCGCCGCTATTTTGTGTTGCCCTCACTCAGGCAGCTTGGCGAATGCAATGTTTTTGTCGTTTTTGCCTTTGCGTGTCAGGTGGCTTCTCTGCTAATGTTTACTAGTGAGTGTCAGGGTCTGGCCGAGTACACTATTTCTTGTCTGAGCTGATTAATCCCCGTCCGGACTACATGTTGGTTCACACCATTGTTTCCTTTAGGTTATCTTATCTGCTGTCCTTCGCTACATGTCTCCTGTATTCTCCTGTTTCACGATTGTCCTTCTACGATACACAGCTGTGTTTTTCTCTGCTCGTAAACTAAATAATGTGGATTAATTTGTAATTTACTTAAGAGGTCGAGTGACAAACGGGACCGGGAATTTGAGTTGCCTTAGTCTTAAAACATTGTCTCTAACGTCTGCCTATAGCTCATGCTCTTGTGAAATTGCCTTTTTGCATTGTGTTGTACTGTATATAAACCTGTGCGCCACGGAGTTAAGTGGCAGTCTATTTTGAACCTCGTTGCACTGACGACTTCTAAGACCACTGTACTAGCTGCAGCTAATAAATACCATCTTCTACGCCAGACGAAGAGTCCGTGTCTCTGTATTTGATAAGGCAAGTGAACTCCGGGGATTTAGGCGTACCCTGCGCCACCGGGCCTTAAGGCTGCGGTTCTCCAACGTGGGTGACCGCAAAGGCTAACAAGAATTATGGAGATAGTCTTCTAAGGGCTAGATTTTTCTAGGACATGACCACCTTTCCTTAAAAATAGATTGATTGATTGGTCTGTTTAAATCTATGGGTCATTTCCTTGTAGGCCTATGTTCAGTTTGTCCTCTGAAGTTATCAAGGACCAGCTCCTAGGAAGGAGTGCCATCCTCTGAAAGTAAAGATGGAAAGAAGATTACACTGACCCACTGTGGTGTAATGAAAGCTGAGGGAGCCCCCCTGCAAGGTACACAGAGGGGCCCCCTCTCTGGATTTAATCCGGATCTCTCAGGACTGAGTACTGTACTGAGGGGGCCCCCTGCAGCTCAGCCCCCCGCACACTGCGGGGGCTGCGGGGGCCTGTGTTGCGCCCCTGCCGCCCGAGTTGTGGGTCATTGACAAGAACTTTTCGTGTCACTCCTTGAAAGTCTAAAGCATTCGGTCGAAGAGATTGGCAGTTCTGATATCCATTCATCAACAGTCCTGTGGAGGAGAAGTAGTGATCTAAGTGAGATCAAACATTAATGTAACTTAGGACTAAGACTCCAGATCACAAAGAATTAATTACTATGATTCTTACTAATTCAACAATCAAAAGGAGAGTCATTAAGAGCAATTATGAAGCTAAGCCTAGTAATCAGATACCACCACATTCAGAGGAATTCTACAATGTCAAGCGATGCACATAGGCGCTCCCACTGAGCTACCACTGAATCAATTCTCAGATGTTTCCCTTTATTTGAAAAACCTTCAGCCCCAAGCTCAAGTTTGGCAAAACAAAGAAAGGCCCAACTTTGACCGGCAGATCCAATCTTTTCTTCCTACTTTTCGGTCACAGTGAGCCCCATACCATCATCTGACTAAAGTCTTCCACAGAAACCAAAATTTCAGATTGTTTTCACTTTTCGTTGATTTTACCAGATACCTAGAAAAAAAATGTATTCGAATGCTTTGGCACTAAATTCTCATTGCGGTACAAAAGGGGGTGGTGATGGACGGAGCATCTGAATCAATCAAACACTCACACCCAGTCAAAAGATCTGGGTTTAATCCATCACCGTTCTTTAGCCCACTCTGCCACCCCAGTTCAGACATGGCTATATGCAAACCAGTCTGACTCTGTGCCTCATGGGAACAGTCCAGCCCGAACTGCCAAGCCATATCTTCCCTGGACCGGAAACAAGCTTCCGAGGACCGGTTTCTGGCATTCCAGCCGCCTTCAGCCCGGCTTGCTTGAATCCAGTGGCAAAGTGAGCAAGGGACTCACGTCTGAGCATACCCTGCCACACTTATGGCGGCCAAAAGCGGTACAAAAAGGGGTGGTGATGGACGGAGCATCTGAATCAATCAAACACTCACACCCAGTCAAAAGATCTGGGTTTAATCCATCACCGTTCTTTAGCCCACTCTGCCACCCCAGTTCAGACATGGCTATATGCAAACCAGTCTGACCCTGTGCCTCATGGGAACAGTCCAGCCCGAACTGCCAAGCCATATCTTCCCTGGACCGGAAACAAGCTTCCGAGGACCGGTTTCTGGCATTCCAGCCGTCTTCAGCCCGTCTTGCTTGAATCCAGTGGCAAAGTGAGCAAGGGACTCACGTCTGAGCATACCCTGCCACACTTATGGCGGCCAAAAGCGGTACAAAAGGGGGTGGTGATAAACGGAGCATCTGAATCAATCAAACACTCACACCCAGTCAAAAGATCTGGGTTTAATCCATCACCGTTTTTTAGCCCACTCTGCCACCCCAGTTCAGACATGGCTATATGCAAACCAGTCTGACCCTGTGCCTCATGGGAACAGTCCAGCCCGAACTGCCAAGCCATATCTTCCCTGGACCGGAAACAAGCTTCTGAGGACCGGTTTCTGGCATTCCAGACGTCTTCACCCCGGCTTGCTTGAATCCAGTGGCAAAGTGAGCAAGGGACTCACGTCTGAGCATACCCTGACACACTTATGGCGGCCAAAAGCGGTACAAAAGGGGGTGGTGATGGACGGAGCATCTGAATCAATCAAACACTCACACCCAGTCAAAAGATCTGGGTTTAATCCATCACCGTTCTTTAGCCCACTCTGCCACCCCAGTTCAGACATGGCTATATGCAAACCAGTCTGACCCTGTGCCTCATGGGAACAGTCCAGCCCGAACTGCCAAGCCATATCTTCCCTGGACCGGAAACAAGCTTCCGAGGACCGGTGTCTGGCATTCCAGCCGTCTTCAGCCCGGCTTGCTTGAATCCAGTGGCAAAGTGAGCAAGGGACTCACGTCTGAGCATACCCTGGCACACTTATGGCGGCCAAAAGCGGTACAAAAGGGGGTGGTGATGGACGGAGCATCTGAATCAATCAAACACTCACACCCAGTCAAAAGATCTGGGTTTAATCCATCACCGTTCTTTAGCCCACTCTGCCACCCCAGTTCAGACATGGCTATATGCAAACCAGTCTGACCCTGTGCCTCATGAGAACAGTCCAGCCCGAACTGCCAAGCCATATCTTCCCTGGACCGGAAACAAGCTTCCGAGGACCGGTTTCTGGCATTCCAGCCGTCTTCAGCCCGGCTTGCTTGAATCCAGTGACAAAGTGAGCAAGGGACTCACGTCTGAGCATACCCTGCCACACTTATGGTGGTAAAAAGCGGTACAAAAGGGGGTGGTAATGGACGGAGCATCTGTTTTTCACCCCGAGTGTGCTGGGTATACTCAGACGTGAGTCCCAGGCTCTCCACACCACTGGAGTCAAGCTATCCAGGCTGATGAAGGCTGATAGCCAGAAACCGGTCCTTGGATGCCTTATTCCGGTCTGGGAAAGACATGGCTTGGTAGTTCGGACTGGACTGTTCCCATGAGGCACAGGGTCAGAGCTGATTTGCATATAGCCAGTGTCTAACCCAGGGTGGTGTGGAGTGCAAAAAAACGATGGATTTAGGCCCAGATCCTTGTACTGGGGTGAATATATGACATTGTTCTACATTCTGTCCATCAACTGTGTTTTTTGCAACTAAATTCTCATTGGCTGCTTGTATTTATCCCGCTTGAGAGATTACTGTTTTTTAATTTGCCCTGCTTGCAGTCTAATATTGGCTTCATATTCCTTTTAGCATTTCCAATGCATGTTTGTGATTTAATTTGTGTCTTGCACTGATTTGAATAACCGGAGTGTGTCTTAAATTCTCCATCAAGTCCTGCAAAGTTGTAAACTTCAGCTCTGCCAATATGTCCAGTGGAGAGCTCTGGGTGCCTTAGAATGACTTAACACTTTTTCCTCCGTGAATAACCTTGTCATGCTATATTGGGAACTAGCAGCCCGTCCCGACGTTGTCCAGGTATGAATTGCTGCCGGCCAGTAGTATATTGTTTTGTAGGATTTCGTTTTGATAGCATTTCTTATCTGTGACAGGCCTGTGAAACGCTCCGATTCACGGTGCACTGCTGATGCACTTAAGAGTGCGCGTTCAGTAGTGTGTAAACTCGAGTTTCCCTACTTTATTTTCCCTTGCAATATTATATAGCGTGAACTCGACAACATGACATGAGCACAATTTGCATTACAGAAGAACACATTCATTTGTGGTAGGCACGGGGAGACAAAGCGATTTGCCTGGAATCACAGGATGTTGAGCTGATGCCGATATTCGAACGTAGCTCCCCAGCTCTAAAGTTCGCAATTCTAGAACTTGTGGTGGGAGGTGTGTCTAAAAGTGTACGTCGGTGCTGGCCATCAATGAGAGAGACCTGTGCATTTTTCAAATGGGTGGTGAAAAAATATGAGTATGTTGCTGGAGATGTGGGCCGCCGTGCCACCAATGTACTTACCGGAGGAGGGTAAACACCCATCATTCCGCAACTTTCTTTCCGCATACCATCACTCCGCATACTTTCATTACGAAAGTACCATGACTCCGCAATGCCATTATAACGCATGGCATTACATTTTATATGCTTTTACCACGCATACATTTACAACGAAATTCGTTGTAAATGCATGAATGGTAAAAGCATGTTTTTTTTAATGTTTGGATAAGGTAAATATGGGTATAGGGGTATATGTTTTGGGGTACTGAGGTATATGTTTTGGGGTGTTTGGGTATGTTAAGGGTTCAGATATAGTTTTGGGTTATGGGGTACAGGGGTAGTTTTAGGGTTTAGGGATAGGCATGGGTTTTGAGGTACAGGGGTATTTTTAGGGTTCAGGGCTAGGTTTGGTTTTTGGGGTATAGGGGTATTTTTACAGTTCAGGGGTAGTTTGGGTGTTGGGGTACAGGGATATTTTAAGGGTTCGGGGCTAGGTTTGGGGTACAGGGGTATTTTTAGGGTTCAGGGCTAGGTTTGGGTTTTGGGGTACAGGGGTATTTTAGGGTTCAGGGGTAGGTTTGGGTTTTGGGGTACAGGGTTATTTTTAGGGTTCAGGGCTAGGTTTGGGTTTTGGGGTACAAGGGTATTTTTAGGGTTCAGGGGTAGGTTTGGGTTTTGGGGTACAGGGGTATTTTAAGGGTTCAGGGCTAGGTTTGGGTTTTGGGGTACAGGGGTATTTTAGGGTTCAGGGGTAGGTTTGGGTTTTGGGGTACAGTGGTATTTTTAGGGTTCAGGGCTAGGTTTGGGTTTCAGGGTACAGGGGTATTTTAAGGGTTCAGGGCTAGGTTTGGGTTTTGAGGTACTGGGGTATTTATAGGGTTCAGGGCTAGGTTGGTGTTTTGGGGTACAGGGGTATTTTTAGGGTTTAGGGATAGGTTTGGGGTACAGGGTATATTTATAGGGTTAAGATGGGTTAGTGTTTAAGGGTGTTGGGGTATTTTAAGGAGTAAGGGTGGGTTATGATTATGGGGTGCAGGGGTATTTACAGGGAGCAGGGTGGTATTAGCACACAATATGAGACATGGCATGAAGGGCGGAACGTACCACACGCCCCCAGTGTTTGTCACACCCCCAGCACATGCCCACAGCACAACGCAGACACGCCCACAAGGGACTACTTTGCTGGCACAGTTCTTTTACCTTTTAAATGTATATGGTGGGCGTCTGCATAGCCTATGTCCTTCTGCTGCAACTGCCCTTTCCAACGCTGTATTGGGTGTTGTGATTGGTGCTGTGGTTCCAGAGATTACCTGCCTCAAAGGTTTGGGCTCTCTCTTTATTATATTAGTATAGATTAAACATTTACACACTTCATCAAGACTACCAGGACAGTGATTTCATTACAGTGTGTCATGGTGATTTAATGAATCTGAATAAATTGGCTCTACCATTTTATAGATTTCAGTTTTCAATGTAAAACACATGGCCATTGCAGCAATGTCAATTACTAACAAAGAAATTAGCTAAGTCTTTATATAGAAGGCCCCTGGTCGACATAGTTCTAATAGCATGTCTACCAATATTGTATGTGCAATGTGCATCACTGAAATGTTGTACAAAAGCTCTAATAAAAGAAGCCAGTGCCCTACTTTGTGGCAGGAAGAGTGCCCTAAAATAACCTACTGTCCCAAAATCAGCATGGTTCATTGACTATTCATTCTAGCTCTGTGCATTCCTATATATGGGTAAGAAGCAAGGTTTGTGGAGGTCTGTCAAATGCCATTGCAAACTACCAAAGCCTTTTCAGTCATAACCCAAACCTGTCACTCAGTTTCCCGTACTCTGTTTTTCCAGCCAAAGAAATGGTGGCAGTATAGCTGCAACGTTGTAATTTTCTAATTTTATTACCAATATTGTCTCTTAATGCCCCATATCCCCTAAGCTGTAATTCCTACTCATGTCTCTCAAGTTTTAAGTTGTAAATCACCTATGGCTTTTAAATTTTCTGTTTCATTAAGCTGTAGTAGATGTTCCCAGTATCCCATGATGCAAACTGTTTCCCTCTTATATTGAACTTAAATGCTTACATGTTTCTGCGGGCCTTAACATATTTTTTCCCTATAGAATTGCTTTGTCTAGAAATGTTCAATGCTCTAGTTTATTTTCTTGGCCCTTTGACCTGTTTGTAAGGACTTATCATTATTGTTGTTTGCTCAATTTTTCTTATGATCCAAGTACTTATTCCTAAGACCCTCTGCTCAACCTTCAAATATCTGCCGTTGCTTCTACCTCATACAGGGCCTTATTTATGAGCCACTTACGCCGCAGTTGCGTCACTTGCGTACAAAATGCACCATCGCCCAGCAACCCCATCAAAGCCTTTTTGTAACCCAGTTCCTGCCGCACTCTATCCAAGCTTGTTTCTATTCTGCCTCAACACTCACTGTGAAATGTGACTCTATCTTCCACTAACCTCTTTCCCGGACCTATGCCCTCTTCCACCTTACTCCTCCCTCAAACAGTACAGTTTCTTTCTCACAACGTGTTATTGAAGCACCCGTACTAATGGAACTGTTTTTGAGAAAAAGAGGAGGGTATGTGTGGCCAGATGGGCTCCTGACTCTTGGCAAGAGTGCATGAAGCAGTGAACACTGAAAGGAGAAAGTAAGTGTAGGAAGATCAGAGCTGCAATAATTGTATGGGGCCAAGGGTGGTGCAAATCTGGGACAAGATGAAATGATGTTGCAAGGGCTAGTTTACAAACTTGTTGTGGCACATATTTCAAAATTATGTGACTAAAATGTTGCACCTTTCTTCACAAACCACAACCCTATTTCAAAACATCAATATTTGCAGATTGTTGCAGTCACAGGGGATAATCTCCCGGGTACAGTAGCTGGATTCTCTGCCTTTATGAGTGGGGATTGGGATCTGGTTAGATGGGCGCTCCCAGGGCAGTGCCATTCCAATTGGTATTGTCAGTGTAGTGAACAACTACAAAGCAGTAGATTTTGGGTATTTACAGACATCAAATGTCAAATCATTGTTTACACTAAATATATTTCTTAACTTCAGCTAATTTAAACAAATTGCATGCGGTACAATATGTTTGTGGACCTAAATCATATATCTCCTGTGTTATAAGGTGTGAAGGAAGAGATGTCTTCACATGTCGGAATAATGTGGGAAAATATTTTCCTGTGGAGAAAAGATTATCAAAGAAATGTCTGGACAGTCTGCAGTTGCACATGGTTAGGGTGTATGCCCAAATAAATACTAAAAATTAAGTTTACCCTGGATTAGGGATGTCATTTGCAAGAATATTTAGGTCTATGCCTCGGCACCATGGGATTTACAAATTTTTCGTTTATTGGCCATGAAGAGTCAAAACTTTTTCATTGAAAAGTATGAGAATTTGTCATTACAGCCTCTTTTAAGTAAAGGTTCTAACATAAAACCTCAAAAATCAGGAAATGAATGCTCAGGGTGGTATGGAATTATAACAGCGCTCATAGTGCCCATATAACTGTCATCCCCAACATGCCACATTGAAGAAGATCTGACATCAGGAAGCTGGTGTGTATCCACATCAATAAGCGCACTTGAAATAAAGGCGAAATTTTCTCTATATGCCTAAGGGTGCTTCACATTTTCTTCTCAGATTGTAAATATCTGGCTTATTTTTATTGTATAAACCGAAAATACTGTTTGCCAGCATCAATCTAAACGTCCATTTAAATTTGTCAAAATAACGGACAACTCTGTTAGTTTCTGTAGCAAAAAATAGTGCTGATTTAATATTTAAAGATAAGAAATTCATGACTTTGTTCAATAGTAATGCCGTTTTTACACAGATATGGCATTACACTGTTTTATGATCTTTGATCCTTTTTAGAATTATCAGTGTTTTATAATTAATATGTGCACTCTATGGTTTAAGTGAATTTTACAATTTTACTCTATTTTAAAACGTCAGATATGTTTAAAAAAAAGTATTGCATGTGTTAAGCAAAAACAGGCTGAATAATGGTTCATGGCAAAGTTCATGGCAGGATTTCCATTTTTTTTTGTTTATGCCAGATTTTGTAACATTTCAGAATGCTACTCTGTATTTTGTATTTTTTTTTAAACAAAAATGTTATTGAAAAATACTGAAATATTCAAGAACTCTGACAAGAGGAAAGAGTACATTTAAGAGGTGGTGACACGTACTGAGGGTTTGATGCATTTAAAAAAAAATCCAATTGAAATTTCTCAAGGCAATCCCAGGATGCCTTTTCCTGTGGGTCTTCACAGAAATGTCTGTGTCCGCTCCAAACAAAAATGCCTCCGATACTTAATTCCCGCAATGTTTTCACTGCATGTGTTGAATTACAGACATTAACAAGCATAGGCAAAGCAAATAGGTTTCACGTATTTCTTTCCAATGTTTTTACACGTGGCACAGCAGCCCGGGTTGCTGTGCAGCATGGCTTAAACTAAAACGCTCTGCTGTGCAACTTGTGTAAAAAAAAAAAAAACAGAAAAAATAGTAGTAAAAGAAAGAAAAACAAGTGTAAAAGAAAATGGTCCGAGGCACCATAAATCATCAAAATAAACACAAAGCATAAGGTGCCCTGGCCTTCCCAATAATCACATTGGACATAAGTTATTTGCCTTTATAAAGTGACACCAGCAAGGCCACAGAGAAAACTAACATTCACGATAACCAGGTAATAAACATGTTTTACTTTAATCAGAGCCTACCTAGTTGGCATTGAGTTATATAATGCACAACAGGCACTGCTACTGAGTAAGTATTTTACAAAGTTGATAGGGAAATTATTTGCAAAAGAAAAATTTATTTAAAAAAGTTAAGCCTCGCTTGATTTTGGGGGTAAAAACAGTTTTTTTAATTGAATAAATGAATATCTTGACATAAGTGATTGGAGGGGGGAGGGCTTAATTACTGTCAATTGAGCATGGCGATGAAATAAGAGGGTTAAGGAAAAGGGAGGCGAGCCAGGTTTTTTTTGGTTGCAGTTTTACATAGCGCCGAATTTATTGCAGCGCTGAACATGAGACAATTTAAATGAAAGCTGAAAGGAGTGAGTACTAAAATCTTTAAACAGTGTGGGGCAGATTTACAAGAAACTGATGCATCTGTAGGGATACGTTTGTTTCCCTGTGCTAGCCTGCGAAACCCTTTCGCCACTATGGATGCGCCACATTTACAATACGGTGCACCATGGCACAAGGGTTGACACATACGTCCGAAATTCTGACGCATCTGTTGGCGCAAAAGTCATGTATTGTTGGAGTCGTGTCCCAAGCACGACGCAACTCCAGCAATGCGTGTTGAAGCCTAACCTCACTACACTGCATCACTCCTTAGGCCTGCTTCAGGCAGGCATAAGGATTTGACGCAGTGGACTCCTAGAAGTGGCGCAGTGAAAGCTTGAAGATTTCACTGTGTCACTTTTATGAGGCTTTGCTGCTTGGGAACGCCCACCCTGCATACATTATACCTGACGCAGGTATAATGTGACGCAGGGCTTTACAATGTGACGCATCTCCCTAGATGCATTGCATTGTAAATTGGCAGCATATTTACGTTACCGCTGCATCACAAAAATAACGCAAGGCAACGCAAAAATGTCGCAAGGGGGTTGTAAATCTGCCCCTGTATATTTGGGCTTACTTTCACTTCCATTTCAAAATGCCACAGGATTAGAGATTTTGAAAATCTAAATTATAAGAATTATCAACTGCTTACTACGTAAAGCACTCCAAACACATAGGCAAGTAACTTTAGATTGACCAACAAGATATATATGTATGGATCACAAAAACGAATAAAAATGCATACAATGCATTGGATGAAGAAGTATTTGAAAACAGTATCAGGGAGCTATACATATGAAAAAAACACACAATCAGGGAAAGGAAATACCCAATAAAAGGCATATAAAATACTTTTAATATCCGATCAGCATGCCAGGCATTAGGAAATGAAAAGCATGAATTGTAAATTAATACTGAAAATTCTGGACGCTTTCCATGTCCTATTATATGAAGCTATTTTACTCCTTTTTCTAAACATGATCTCCTGCAACTTAGATAATAATAGAGGTTATGCGATCCAATCCTCCACCCTAGAAACCACGTATGATGTTCAATAAAAAAAACGAAAACTATTTCTTGGCAATCATGTAACCACTGTAAATACTTAACATTTGCGCAGTAGTGAAATTCTGTCAGAAAGAAATAAAAAATTAAACAAAACAAGTAAACCAACTACTCAAATAAAAACCAAATGCAAGATGAATTCTAAGATATTATCCTAAAGCATGCCCACCCTTTTCCATTTTCACAAGATATAACCCAACATGCCTAGCCACCTACTACATGGCCAGCAAAGTCAGATGAACGAAAGCCAAATGTTTTCGTTGTTATGACAGGCCAATAAGGCAGAAAAATTCGATATATACCATATTTGAGCCCAATTTGGTAGAGATAATAGCCTGGGGAGGTGGGAGGGTGCATTGGCACTGCGCCAATTCAGATATGCTGCGAGTTAGTGTTCCTCCCATCAGCCTGTTTGCCTCTGCACACATATCTTCTTCCTTCAGTTCACTGTAGCAGGCTGACCTTCCTGTAATGTTTGTGTTTTTAGGACCAATAAAAAATGATGTGGGCAGCGTACTGTGAAACCCCAGGAAGTGGCGGCAATGACATGTCTGCGGATGGAGGCTCAGAATAGGGCTGTGAAGGCAGTTTGTACCCGCATACAGCTGAAGATGCTTTAAAAGAGCATGCCTTAAAATTTAGCAAGTTGTACCCGCATATAGCTGGAGGTGCTTTAAAGGAGTGCACCTTCCAATTGAGCAAGCTGTACCCGCATACAGCTGAAAGCGCTTTAAAAAAGCATGCCTTCCAATTTAGCAAGGTGTGTGAAAGAGCGCAGGGTTCTGTTTGTACAAGACAGTGTTTCCTCATGATACTAGCACTAATTAACTGTGAAGTTAGATTGCGCCATTGAGGACAGAATCCAAACATTAATTTTGTGACAAAGGAAACAAGCAACCACAGTTTGAGGCAGCTTTAAGGGAGGAAAGTTAACAATGGGAAAATCACATGCAGCCGCCAAACATGCTTGATCACAAAGAACAAATGATGTCGAAAAAAGCGGATGCAAAGAAGTACTTGGGCCAAATGCCACGGATAAGAAAAACACACAAGGAACAACATGAAATAGCATTCTACAACCAACAGAAACCGAGGAAAATTAAGTGGCAAGCACACGAAAGAATGAAAAGTTAAGCCCCTTTTAAGATGTATATTGATTACAAGAGTTTTCACAAGCAAAGCGCAAGTGCTGTGGAGGCGAAACCTAAAAATTTACTTTGCTTGTTCCACTTCTTTAGTTCTGAAAAAACACCTTTCCCATATGTACCACCACATCTTACATATATCTTTTGATTTTTGGATTGATTATTAAACTTACCCCAATTTTCCAGTCAAATTTATGCCAGGTCAGTTTAGATGTAAATTATATTTTTAAGTACAGCTACTGCTTTATCAAGTGTATTTCTAACCTGTTGTGAATTTTCATGCATTCTGTAACTTTGTGAGTATATATAAGGTATTTCTATTACACATCCTTGATCACTGCTTAGACATTCCCCATTTTTTAAGGTGATGCCCATGGGCTACTTTCCGCTCACTTGTAATCTATGACATTTCTGCCTTTGAGAATAGCTCATAATTTATTCTTGTAAATATTCTGACTTTTTTAAACTGTAACTTTAGTTTACACATGCAAGAAGTTTTGTGATTAAACCCCCGAGACCATGAAGGTCTAATTCTTAAAGAAATAACTCTGTACTACATACCTGCGATCTTGCATTGGCTTAGATTTGTGAGTCGGGGGAATACGGGTGCACAACTGGAAAATATTTGAAATTCCATGTTTGTACATCTGCTCATGCACAAATAAGCCAAACAAGTGCAAACTACTACTATTATTGTCTTTTTTCATTAGGAGGAAATCTGCACTACACCTGCATTGATAATGAGTGTGTTCCTATCCCTTTACCACCTTCGAAAATAAATGAATAATGATCTTTTCAAGATTACATTTCTGGCCTATTCCAGGCAGTGAAAGGAGTCTGCAAATACCCACAAACAAGTACATTTGTGGGTTTGCACAATCGCACAGGTCATTCCTTACTTGGAATGCCTTTCGCCACCACTGTGTGTAGATTGGCAAGCACCTGTTGCAGGGTAACATAAAAATGAAGAAAAAGACAGGCTCCTCTTGGCAATGTAAAAACAGCTCCTTACTGTCGCGGCAGGGAGATCTTCCTTCTTCACACAAGTAAACAGCTGGTCTCAATTTGCTGCTTCACAGGCTGCTGATTTTATACACATATAAACAATACTTGTTACAAAAGTTCACATAATAAATGACTAAGCAGCTACACATTGGTACACATTATTTATGGAAAAAAACATGTGGGCACCTGTGATCCTAGATTTTAACCTACCTCTCTACACATCCTTTTTTGCAGTTCTAACAATGCTTAACAAACTGAATATTTTTCTACTTTTGAATGAATGTGTATTTGGGTTGAATGCATATTTATTTGTGCATGTGCTTTATCATTGTGCTTCTAAGACCTCTTATCAGGTTCCACATGTTCTTGGCCAATCCAATCTCTTGCTTCCATTGTCTAATCATGTTTCAATCTATTGAAAACATAGAATACGTGCTGGTGTGCTATGGCCATAAATTCCTTCGAGCATCTCAAACACAGGTTTTCCTTCATGACTTGTAAATTAATACCAAAAATTCTGGACGCTTTCCATGTCCTATTATATGAAGCTATTTTGTTCCTTTTTCTAAACATGATCTCCTGCAACTTAGATAATAATAGAGGTTATGTGATCCAATCCTCCACCCTAGAATCCACGTATGATGTCCAATTAAAAAAACTTGGCAATCATGTAACCACTGTAAATACTTAACATTTGCGCTGTAGTGAAATTCTGTCAGAAAGAAATACAAAATAAACAAAACAAGTAAACCAACTACTCAAAGAAAAACCAAAATCAAGATGAATTCTTAGATATTATCCTAAAGCATGCCCACCCTTTTCCATTTTCACAAGATATAACCCAACATGCCTAGCCACCTACTACATGGCCAGCAAAGTCAGATGAACAAAAGCCAAATGTTTTCGTTGTTATGACAGGGCAATAAGGCAGAAAAATTCGATATATACCTGATTTGAGCCCAATATGGCAGAGATAATAGCCTGGGGAGGTTGGAGGGTGCATTGGCACTGCGCCAATTCAGATATGCTGCGAGTTAATGTTCCTCTCATCAGCCTGTTTGCCTCTGCACACAAATCTTCTCCCTTCAGTTCACTGTAGCAGACTGACCTGCCTGTAATGTTTGTGTTTTTAGGACCAATAAAAAATGATGTGGGCAGCGTACTGTGAAACCCCAGGAAGTGGCGGCAATGACATGTCTGCGGATGGAGGCTCAGAATAGGGCTGAGAAGGCAGTTTGTACCCGCATACAGCTGAAGGTGCTTTGAAAAAGCATGCCTTCAAATTTAGCAAGTTGTACCCGCATATAGCTGAAGGCGCTTTAAAAGAGTGCACCGTCCAGTTGAGCAAGCTGTACCCGCATACAGCTAAAAGCGCTTTACAAAAGCATACCTTCCAATTTAGCAAGGTGTGTGAAAGAGTGCAGGGTTCTGTTTGTACAAGACAGTGTTTCCTCATGATACTAACACTAATTAACTGTGAAGTTAGATTGCACCATTGAGGACAGAATCCAAACATTAATTTTGTAACAAAGGAAACAAGCAAGCACAGTTTGAGGCAGCTTTAAGGGTGGAAAGTTAACAATGGGAAAATCACATGCAGCTGCCAAACATGCTTGATCACAAAGAACAAATGATGTCGAAAAAAGCGGATGAAAAGAAGTACTTGGGCCAAATGCCACTGATAAGAATAACACACAAGAACAACAGGAAATAACATTCTACAACCAACAGAAACTGAGGAAAATTAAGTGGCAAGCACACGAACAAATGAAAAGTTAAGCCCCTTTTAAGATGTATATTGATTACAAGAGTTTTCACAAACAAAGCGCAAGTGCTGTGGAGGCGAAACCTAAAAATCTACTTTGCTTGTTCCACTTCTTTAGTTCTGAAAAAACACCTTTCCCATATGTACCACCACATCTTACATACATCTTTTGATTTTTGGATTGATAAATAAACTTACACCAATTTTCCACTCAAATTTATGCCAGGTCAGTTTAGATGTAAATTATATTTTTAAGTACAGCTACAAGTGTATTTCCAACCTGTTGTGAATTTTCATGCATTCTGTAACTTTGTGAGTATATATAAGGTATTTCTATTACACATCCTTGATCACTACGCAGACATTCCCCATTTTTTAAGGTGAAGCCCATGGGCTACTTTCCGCTCACTTGTAATCTATGACATTTCTGCCTGTGAGAATAGCTCATAATTTATTCTTGTAAATATTCTGACTTTTTTAAACTGTAACTTTAGTTTACACATGCAAGAAGTTTTGTGATTAAACCCTCGAGACCATGAAGGTCTAATTCTTAAAGAAATAACTCTGTACTACATACCTTCAATCTTGCATTGGCTTGGATTTGTGAGTCAGGGGAATCCGGGTGCACAACTGAAAAACATTTGAAATTGCATTTTTGCATGAACAGATGTATTCGTGTACATCTGCTCATGCACAAATCAGCCAAACAAGTGCAAACTACTACTATTATTGTCTTTTTTCATTAGGAGGAAATCTGCACTACGCCTGCATTGATAATGAGTGTGTTCCTATCCCTTTACCACCTTCGAAAAGAAATGAATAATGCTCTTTTCAAGATTACATTTCTGGCCTATTCCAGGCAGGGAAAGGAGTCTGTGAATACCCACAAACAAGTACATTTGTGGGTTTGCACAATCGCACAGGTCATTCCTTACTTGGAATGCCTTTCGCCACCACTGTGTGTAGATTGGCAAGCACCTGTTGCAGGGTAACATAAAAATGAAGAAAAAGACAGGCTCCTCTTGGCAATGTAAAAACAGCTCCTTACTGTCGCAGCAGAGAGATCGACCTTCTTCACACAAGTAAACAGCTGGTCTCAATTTGCTGCTTCACAGGCTGCTGATTTTATACACAGATAAACAATGTTTGTTACAAAAGTTCACATAATAAATGACTAAGCAGCTACACATTGGTACACATTATTTATGGAAAAAACATGCGGGCACCTGTGACCCTAGACTTTAACCTACTTCTCTACACATCATTTTTTGCAGTTCTAACAATGCTTAACAAACTGAATATTTTTCTACTTTTGAATGAATGTGTATTTGGGTTGAATGCATATTTATTTGTGTATGTGCTTTATCATTGTGCTTCTAAGATCTCTTATCAGGTTCCACATGTTCTTAACCAATCCAATCTCTTGCTCCCATTGTCTAATCATGTTTCAATCTATTGAAAACACAGAATACGTGCTGGTGTGCTATGGCCATAAATTCCTTCGAGCTTGTCAAACACTGGTTTTCCTTCATGACGTTACAGGTCATGCACTCTGTTGTCAAGTAATCTCTTTACCTCTTTTTCAGTAGCACAAGTTTTTGGCCTGCACTGCTCTTTCACCACGTGTAGCTGTGTGGCACTCTCTGCTGTTGTCTGCTGTTGCGCAGTGTTTTCATATTTTATTCCTTCTATAACATTCCCCCCTCTAGTTGATATTTGAACTACTGGATCTAAACCTTTGTCTACACTTGGCACTAGGTGATATTTGTGGCCCTGAGCACCTTCTACTCAAGTTGGTGTCCTAACTGTAAATACCCCTCCCATCTTGATATCAATCCTTCTACAACATGTTAAGACTGATTGGATAGCATAATCAACAACTAGTAGGACCAAAATAGCTGCCAACAAGGCTTCTAACAGTCTCAACAGCCAGGATGACAGAAAAGAAAGCCATCTGGTAAACCAATTATCTGGGGTATCTCCTTCATGTGCCGTTTTCTTCTGTAGATTGTACAAAGTTTGTATAGCCCCTGACATAGTTCCATTGTCCACATCATTTTCTGGGATAAAAGTACAGCAAGCAGTTCCTATCTTGGCACATACCCCTCCTTGCATGGCCGTCATAAGGTCAAGTACACAACATTGCTACATTCTCATCATTCTCATAGCATGCAGCTATTCCACACCTTCGCAAGCTCTCTGTGACACCTTCTCAGACTTTTCCCAAAACAAAATCAACACCATCTACCTAGACTTCACACTCCAACTCCTCACTGAGGAAAACATCGATTGCATCACGCCTACTGACACACTTCCACACATGTTCACCTCATGGAACATCCTCATCAAGAAGGAAATGGCATTCATCAGGAGACCCATCCACTCCACAGCCCCAGAAGACCCCTTCCCACACCATATATTCAACCTCGGCAATCAACCCATCATCAAAGAGCTCACCAAGGTCTTCAACGCCTCTATCACCATGGCCTACTTCTCGCAGAAATGGAAACATGCCGAATTGAAGCCGCTGCTGAAGAAGCCATCTGCGGACACATGTAAACCTAAGAACTACTGACCCATCTCCTTGTTCCCTTTCCCAGTCAAAGTCATTTAGAAAGCCATCAACATCCAGCTCACCAGACATCCGGAGAACCACAACCTTCTGGACCCCTCCCAATCCGGCTTCACAGCAAACCACAGCACCAATACAGCCCTGGTCGCAGCCACGGATGATCTCAGAATGCTGCTAGACCACGAGGAAACAGCAGCCCTCATCCTCCTTGATCTCTTAGCTGCTTTTGACACCGTATCCCACCACATACTGATCAACAGACTCCACCAGGTCAGAATCCAAGGAGCAGCCCTCAAGTGGGTCGCATCCTATCTCATAGGAAGAAGACAGAATGTAATCCACCCCCTTACTCCACTCTCCCTAAGAACATCAGCTGTGGTGTACCTCAAGGCTCATCCCTCAGTCAACCCTCTTCAACGTATACATGACATCCCTGGCCAACTTCGTAAAGGGCCACAGACTCAACATAATCTCCTATGCCGGCGACACCAAACTCATCCTCTCTTTGACCAATGACCCAACAATCACCAAGGACAAGTTCAAAAGATGCATGGAAGACATGGCCGCCTGGATGAACAACAACTGCCTCAAACTCAGCACTAGCAAGACAGAAGTACTCATCTTTGGGAAACGCGAGGATACCCTCTGGAACAACAAATGGAGACCACCTGAGCTGGCCCTAACCCCCAAACCCACCGAACATGGCCGCAACTTCGGCATCATCCTTTACAGCCAACTATCCATGACGAAGCAGGTTAGCGCCTTCTCGTCCACTTGCTTCCTCACTCTCCGAATGCTCAGGAAGGTCTTCAGATGGCTCCCAACAACACCAGGCGAACAGCCACACAAGCTCTTGTCCCCATCAGACTAGACTATGGCAACTCTCTCTATGTAGAAATCACTGCACAGCTCATGATGAAACTCCATACTATTCAACAACAAAAGAGTGACTTACGGCACAAAGAAAACCAAGTGAAGTAACTGGAGTTTGCAACCAGACTAGGGGGTGTGTATTTAATGGAAAAAAACCTCTGTTTTTAAAAGAACCCTCACTCACCAACCTAGTTGGTGACATGCTTCATCATCATGTTCCCCCCAGGGAGACCGAATGTCTCCCCGGTGTGCTACAACGCCTGATTTACAGCGGAGCGTTTTGTTTTGGACTGTGTGATAGTGAAAAAATGTGGGTGCTGGTTTTTAAAAGATGGCAGGCTGTTCCCAAAACTAATTTTAATGAAAGGACAGCATGCGATCATTAAAAACAAGTGAGGCGGACCCGTGTTGGTTTTAAAATTGAACTAGCTATATCCTAGGTTAAATGTGAAAAACGGTCAACATGTTTCTGCTTAAAACTGCTGGTTCAGCAAAGCTTTCATCAGGACCAAAGGAAAACCCCTGGTGGTATACACACGCTAAGGCATACCCTAACCTGGGGGGGGGGCTTGTGTGATAGGAAAAACTCACGGTTTTACCCAAAGGGGCGCTCATGGGATTTCCAAGGGCCCTAGTGTGAAAGAGAAAAATACACAGGAAACAAACATCAAAGCATCCTGTGTTCAAATTATTTTCTCTTATCATTGTGCCGAAGAGTATCTCCATCAGTAACCCCGCGTCTGTGGGTCACACGTTACACCATTAGCCCCCACCAGTGCCCGTTTATGTTATAATATGACACTAGTGATATGAACCCCTGTAAAGTAGTCATGCCAGAGGTTTTGTTGCACGTTGATTTAATGTGTATATTTTTTTTCCTTTTTTGTTTTGATGAGCGTCCTCACGTTTCACACGAGTTAAATTACACCGTGCCCCACACATGAAGTACAACCTCAGTTAGTGCTGTCCCCACTCAATAAAAAGCATGAAATGACTTTCATGCCACACACATTTCTGGTAAAGGGGTGTGTACACCGTAGCATGGAAGAGTATTGGTATGGATTATCATGTCTTACGTGAAGACGGAAATGACTTCACTTCATGGGATCTGCGGTGGGGGTTTTTCACGCCATGTAAATTCTTAAAATAAAAGAAGACAAAAGTGCTACTTGAAAGTTTGCTGCATGAATAGCAAAATTAAGTTTAAGTTTGAGATTTAAGGCACCACACAACACTCACACGCTACTGCACACTTACTTAATTTCAGGTGAAACCCTCCTGAGATTTAAGGCACCACTCAACACTCACACGCTACTGCACACTTACTTAATTTCAGGTGAAACCCTCCTGCGACCTACTGTGTACTCGTCCGCTGCCCGAATGTTACTGTCAGGGCTCAATGCGGAAACAGAAGTATGTACCTCTGGTCACGTGGGTATCAAGCTGTAAGATGAGCGGCGTGACGTGTGGGTTGAATTAAAGGGCCAGTTTACTTTCGTACAATGGAAACTTTATTGGGGCATGATCCAACCACAAAAGTACATCTGCTATGGCAACTCAAGGTAATGATACTGCAAAAAAGTTGGTAATGCGCTTGTGTGCACTATCGTGATGAGAATAAAAGGACATGGGGGATCCTCTTTAGAAAGTACCATTGTCCCCACAAAGAATAACTATAGGGATATATTTATGTCCCAAATGAGTTTGGCTCTTACAGAAATACCATCATCGCAAATATGTACCTAATCCATAATATAGGACATAATTAGAGGCCTCAGGAGTCGATCTATAGTGAACAATCCTAAATGTCCTAGAAGGGAACCATGCTAGGGGGTTTTACACTAATGTCAGTGTGACGCCATGGTGGTGCAACAAGGTACAGGATTAGTTAGTGTTGCATCACAGTGCCCCATGGAATACTATCATTAAGCCCAGATTGGTGGGTGGACAAACGGTATATCCACTTTTGCTCCTTCTCAAAAAGTACATGTTGTGACCCTGTATTCAACTGGAGTTGCTCAATGATGGTCCATCTGATGTCATTGGGGGTGTGATTAAATTGCAAGAAATGTTCAGTCAGTTTTGTGGTATTTTTACAGCATTTTATATTACTGCGATGTTAGCAAATACGTTGTTTTATTCTCATCGTGGTCATGCCCACATACCTGAGTCCGCAGGGGCATTTGATCAAATAAACTACATTGCTTGAATTACAGTTTGTGTGTCTGCATTGGAGCCATTGTTTACCAGGTCCTAAATTGAGGGATTTTGTGGCGGTGGTCAAATGACACACACTGCAACCCCCACAGGGGAAATGTCCTGTGACGGGGGAGGCCCCAGGTGTTGAGTACAGTCTGTTCCTCTTCCCTCATTTGGTTTCTGGGGCGTGTATGGACCAGAGAATCTCTCAAACTCCTTGCCCATTTGTAGTAGAACAAAGGTTTCTCCCAGTCATGTTTATTGCTTTCCAGAATCTTCCAATGTTTAGTGATCGAGCGACTCACGGCATTGGAAATTGGATTGTACGTGGTAACACACGTGAGTTGAGCGTTCTCATGAGGATCTTTGGGATTGTTCTCCAAAAGGGCATCTCTGTGTTGGTTCCTGGGTCTCTTGCAGCTTTTTTTCAAGATTGGCTCGGGGTAACCTCGTTTGTGTAGTTTGTTGGTTAGATCTTGTGCTTGTCTCTTGTAGTCGGACACTTCGCTGCAGTTTCGTCTGAGTCGTAAATACTACCCAAAGGGGATATTCTCCCTAATGGACGTGGGGGGAAACTTGAAAAATGTAAAAGGTTGTTCTTTGCCGTGGGTTTATGATAGGTTTTGGTCCTCAGCTGATTCCCCACCTTGTTGATGATCACATCCAAAAAGATCATTTCTTCTTTGTCATAGCAATGTGTGAACCTCAAATTTGGGTCACATGTATTGATCCATTCTGGAAATTCAAGTAGAATCCCCTCAGTTCCCTTCCAGATAACCAGAACATCATCGATGTACCTTTACCAAAAAGTTACATGTGATGAAAAAGGGTTGAAAGGTGCAAGAACATACTTCTGTTCGAAATCATACACATATAGGCCGGCTACACTTGGGGCAAATGTGCTGCCCATAGAAGTGCCGGTGGCCTGCAGGTAGATCTCGCCCTGGTATTCAAAAAAGTTTCGCTTAAGTACTAGGGTAGCGCAAGTGACCACAAATTCCATAGGAGTCTTGAAGTCCCATGCAGCCTGTTCCAGGGTTTCTGTAATAACCCTGTTGGTGTCGTCCTGTGGGATGCTAGTGTATAGGCTATCGATGTCTAAAGACACCAGGAAGCAGGGTTCATCCGGCATCTCGATATCTCGAAGCACTGACAACAGACTTTGGGTATCCTTAATGTAAGTGCTGGTAGTCTGCACAAGAGGTTTCAGAAAAAAGTCGCAGTATTTCGACAATGGTTCTAACAAAGAACCAATGCCTGAGATGATGGGTCGACCAGGCGGAGGCACTCTGTTTTTATGAGTTTTGGGCAGTGTATAGAAATACGGTATTTTGCCCTCTGTGGTTGTCAAAAATATGCCTCTTGCTTTGTGATGTATCCATTGTTTTCCGCATTAGTCACTAACTCAAGGATATCTTCTTGAAGAAGGGGTGAAGGGTTATCTGTAAGACGAACATAGTAGGTCCGGTTATTTAGGAGGCGCCTGCACTCAGCGTCATAGGCTGCTGTATCCTGGATGACGATTCCTCCCCCTTTGTCGGCAGCTTTTATGACAATGTTAGTGTTAGTCTGGAGTGCTTGTAAAGCCTGAAATTCAGTAGCTTTCATATTCTTGTAGATCGATGGTTCTTCCAATGATTCCACTTCATTGAAAGCTGCTTGTTCAAAAGCAATTATCTCGGGTGGTACGGTGTGTGGTGGAGGGGTGAAGGTGGACGTATGCCTAAGTCCTGTATCACTCGATAATGTTTGAGACTCCTCAAGGGTCTGTTTTTCAAAGAAGTTCTTCAGTCTTAATTTACGAAAGTACTCGGACAGTTCACAATGTAGTCTAAAGCGGTCTAGACGGGGGTGGGTATAAAACCCAGCCCCTTCTCCAGTATAGATTTCTCTTCACTGCTCAAGACCACAGGGGATAGATTGGTAATCAGGCTCTCAGGTTGCTCGGGCCTGCTCGCTCGTCCTGGGTTTTGCTCCTCCTATTGTTGCCAACTGCTTCTTCCTGTTCCCAATGGACCTGGTTGGACCCTCTTCTTCTGCTGCGTCCTCTCCGGCCCCTCTCTAAAAAAGGGGGGGTACATGTTCTGTTGGTACTGAGGATGTGGTATGAAGGCAGGATTCCATCCCATCATAGGTTGGAAAGATGGTTGCTGAAAAGGGTGGTTTGAGCCCCCGCCCCCCCCCATCTGTGGGGAGGAGTGCCATGGTTATGGGGTTTGTTGTCTTCTATTTCTACCTCACCATCGTTGTCTACTTCTTGAGCTATCCCCGCTGGATCCACTAGTGGTGGAGCCATCATCTTCCGAACCCTAAGTATTATAACCAGTTCTATTTGGTGGTATGTAATCTGGGCTAGCATATGGGTAGGCTTTTGTGTATGACCAGCGTTTTAAATCCTTTTAAAATTTTTGAGCTTTGGATTGAGCCAAATTATCTTTATATTCATTTAGCTCTTTATTGAGATCATCAAGCCTTTTTTTGTACCCAGTAGGAGTGGTCTGAAGTGGGTCTCCGTAAGTTGGATTTCCACTAGAAGGGCTGCTGAGAGTCGAAGGGCTGTTTTCATGATGAGCACTGACCAGCCACGGGTGCAGTGCCACGCAATCTGGGCCCATTCTTTTCTAAATAGTGCATAGTCTAAGAAGATTCTTGGGGCATTAGTCACCAAAAGGCCTTTTGGTGCTATGTTGTTCTTTAGGTACTCTTTGAGCATAGTGCCATGCAGGATAGTGCGAATGCGGCTTCTTTTTTGTTCTGTAAGCTTATCCCACTCTGTTGTCTGAGAGATGGTTTGAGCAACAGAGGGGTCTGCGAACAGCGAGGGATCTGCCAGAAGGGCATCGACCTCCTCCTTTGAGTATGAGAGACCAAATCTTCCATGCTAACGGTGGGGGGGTTCTATTGCACTTGTAAGAGAATAAAACAATAATTCTCTTGCAGCTGTGTGCTGCTTAATATATATCAACAACAGTAGAGATAGGGATAGAAAACACTCCTCTTTCCCTAATAGACACTATTCAACAACAAAAGAGTGACTTACGGTGCAAAGAAAACTAAGTAAAGTAACTGGAGTTTGCAACCAGACTAGGGGGTGTGTATGTGATGGAAAATCCTCTGTTTTTAAAAGAACCCTCACTCACAAACATAGTTGGTGACATGCTTCATCATCGGGTTCCCACCAGGGAGACCGAATGTCTCCCCGGTGTGCTACAACGCCTGATTTACAGCGGAGAGGGTTTTTTTGGACTGTGTGATAGTGAAAAAATGTGGGTGGTGGTTTTTAAAAGATGGCTGGCTGTTCCCAAAACTAATTTTAATGAAAGGAAAGCATGCGATTGTGAAAAACAAGTGAGGCGGACATGTGTTGGTTTTAAAATTGAACCAGCTGTATCCTGAGTTAAATGTGAAAAACGGTCGACATGTTTCTGCTTAAAACTGCTGGTTCAGCAAAGCTTTCATCAGGACCAAAGGAAAACCCCCGCGGTATACGCACGCTAAGGCGTACCCTAACCTGGGTGTTACTATCCAGAACACAGCAGCCAGACTCATCCTTGACCTCTCCAGATTGACGCACATCACCACTAACCTCAGGAAACTCCACTGGCTACCAGTAGCAAAGAGATGCCAGTTCAAGATGCTCAGCCATGCTTACAATATATGAAAAAAAAGGTTATGCCCTAATCCCCCCAAGGACACATCTGGGCAGAAGCAAGCAGACACAAAAGGAGCTGAGGTCTGGGATAAATACACAATAGTTATTTAAGCAAAAGGACAAATATATTGATCCCCTGCCTGGAAGCCTAGTCCCCAATTCTAACTTGTACACAATTTACTTCCTCATAAAGTCATCCTCAATTCTTTCACATAACTTTAATCTATATTTTGATGTAAATATCTACAAAATTTTCTTTTTATATAAATGTTGTCACATAAAAAACATTATACATACAAAACCCAATGGTCTAACCAAGAACTCCTAAACCTTTTCGTACACATCCAGTTGAACCCGGTTGAAATGAGATACATATATATAAGCAATCCGAAGGGAGGTAATCCATGCTTACAAGGCACTACAGAATGAAGGACCGGTGTACCTCAACAATCAAATTAATTTCCACCAACTTACCAGGAAAAGCAGCTCTGAATCCCTCTCTCTAGCAGTCACCCAACAAATCCACCGGTCGAACAGCAGAGACTGCTCCTACACTCACCTAGCGGCTAAGGCCTGAAACAACCACCCCCTGCACCTTCGAGCCTCACCATCTTTCCAGCAGTTCAGAAAGGACCTCAAGACCTGGAGTTCAACCAATAGCAAAACAGGCAGCATGATCTCCCAGTGCCTCAAGAACCACATGGGTGATGCTGCTGCCCTCTACAAATCCTGATTGATTGATTGATTGATTGATTGATTGATGGCATTGAATCCATCTTTTGTAGTGTTGATGCATTTAAGGAGCTCCCATTGAGTTATCTGTAGCCACCCAGCTGTTGCCTTAGCCTGAAAAAATGGCAGAATGCTCCCAAAGACCAGCTGTGCATCATTAAACAACTGGAACTCTTGAGGAATATCGTTCCACTTATTTGTAACATAGGGCCCTGGTGGGTCTTCCTAGATTCTGTTCAGCGAAAGAAACCATCCGGAAACTCCATTGGCTGCCCATGGCCCAAAGGATTGAGTTTAAGACCCTTTGTCTTTCCTTCACGATTCTTAAACCGTCTTCTCCCCAGATCCTAGAACATCTTCTCTCTCCCTATGTCCCCTCTCGCTCTTTGAGGTCATTGGGCCAAAATTTGGCTACAGTTCCACGGTTTAAACGCTGCAGAGTGGGAGGTCGCTCCTTCCGCTTTTGTGCAGCCAAGCTCTGGAACTCTCTACCAGCTCACATCCGTGCTCTAGATGACCTACTTATGTTCAGGAGGGCTATTAAAACCTACCTTTTCCCTCCCGGACCGTAATGAACTGCTCCTTTGCTACTTCTCTTTTTGTTATGCTGTGTTCTTTCTGTCAGACAAAGCGCCGGGACGCCCCTTAGCTGGGGCAGCTGTGCGCTATACAAGTTATGATAACATAACATAACATAATACTCTGCAGTTCTCTTCCTTCGATGATGATGTAACAAAGTCCTTGGATGGCTCATGGGGGATTAATGTAAACTTGATATGTTAATTCCAAGAATTACCAAGACAGGGACAGGCTAGGTGACCAATGTGTAGAGGCCACCCCAGTTCGATAGCAAGTGGGCATACAGTAGTCCTACAAACTACGAACAATAGTCCATGAGGCTTGAGGTGCCCCCATGCATGTCGGCATCATATATTCTGGCACTACAGTTGGCATTGCGTCCTACATTAATAGTGCCATTTCCTCTGCATAAAAAACGGACTGTCTGAGAACTTACTGCACTATCTATCCAAGTGTAATGCGCAACGTTGTCATTCCATATACGCTCACACTTGTTTACTGCATCCTGACCAACATCGGTACCATTCCATCAAGACATAACCCTACTGGAATATTCAATATCAGAATGCTATTGATCATGGGCAAAAAACTGACCCATTGACTATAAATCCTAGCCTACGAACACAATCAGGGGGGTAAAGGATTCACTAAATAACTATTAGACTCAGCGGGTAGGCGTGTTACTCCTAAAAACCCTAAATCTAAAATCACCTGTGCGCATTCTGCAGTAGTAGCATAACTTGTTTTCTTTATGTGTGATATCTCATTCTTAATGTCCTGTCTATCTGTAAAGATATATAAAACTTCTGCTGAAGAGTCATATTTTGTGGACTTGACTTGAAAACATACTATTTTATCATGTATTAACTGCATTTGGTCCTTAATCCTACACAAGTAAGATGCAATAGACATAGAGCTGTGCATGGGGGTGCTTCTTTAGTTGAATTTCAATGAACAAAAGGATAACAGTGAAAACCTTAGTTGCACTTCCCTCATCAAATTGGAGCCCTGTCCAGCAATGGTGCTCCAACACTGTAACACACCTGTTGCCATGATGTGTAAATCTGGACCCCAGAAAAAACATTTTCCTGGCCAGATATTTAACTGAAAATACAGAATAGCGGAGCACTACTCACATGTAAGTAGCTATTATCATAATTATCCAAGTCAGCTGTGCATATCCATTACTACATCATAGTATTCATTCAATTTATATTGCTTAAATAATATAGAGTCAAAAAACTCAACTCAATTTGGGTTAAACTCGATTCAACACTCTCACACTTAAACATCCAGTCTCAATCCAATAATATATGTTAACCTAAACCCAATTTTGGAGAAGGTCACTGGCAACAGGCGAGGCGGCATCATGGAAGAAAAAAGGAAAATGAGAGAACAGTGGTACATTTAGAGGCTTAACACAGTGGGACACGCTTTGAATTCAAGGGAGTAATTGGCGAAATTAATTTATTATATAATATCACTTTTTAACTATATTAGAGATATTAGTGCAAACAAACTCTGATAAAAAACAAGTTTAGTAACATAAAAGGAACCGAAAATATGCTCATCTTGGAATAGAAAATATTTTTGTAACATCTAAGATGTTTGTAATATTCTAAGATCTTTAAATATCTATATATAATAATAGTAAGTTCCATTTTTAATAACATAATAAAAAATCTTTTTGAAATACCTGATGTTTGTAATAATTTAAGATCTTTAAACATTTATACATAATAATAGTAAGGTTCATTTTTAACAACATGAAATATATCCCCTGTGAAATTCACCTGATGGTGAATTTAGAAGAGGTCAAATTAACCCTAGGATAGATCCTCTATATGCTATTTAAACATGGCGGCTCCATAATCAGAGAGACAAGAGGGTTCTTGTTCAGGAGTGTGATGAATCGGAAATTAGCATCATCGTAAGGCGTGTTTATAAATGGCCTCAATATGGCGCATAAGACATACACAGAACCTTGCAATCCTGGTGAATGCCATATATTATTTGAGTGAGCCGGTAAGGGCGTCCTAGTGAGTGTAGGCTCCTTTTTCGCTACACGAGTTGAGGATAGGCATAAGGGAAAGGATATTGCCCTCTATTTATCATTACTCCCGTTTTTTTGTATAGAAATGAGTAGAGGAGAAACGCGGGGTGACTATCACACCCAATCGATATCATAACTATGCAGAATAAGAACCCATTGAGGTGTAGTCAAAGATGTCTTCATCTCCGGCTCTTTGACTGACAGAAAGGAACAGCCATCATACTGTTTTTAGAGTGAGGACTACATTTAAACATTAAGGTGGGATATCACAGGTACTAATTTTGAATATTTCTGTAAGTGTGCCCACTTAAAAAGTGTTGTAGCCCCATATACAAAACGCTGTTGGTTTCTCTGTTTATAGATTTTATGTATGGTGAATTGGATGAGACTAAAAGAAGATAAACTAAAGGGAGACGTGGGTAATTACATAAAGTCACCTAATAGATCAATGAGATTAAATTGAGAGACCATTGGTAAGTCGACAGGAGACATTGGGGTCCCTGCCTTAAAATAAGATATAATAGATTAAGAGAATATGAATGTCTGACAGTATGGGTTTGAGCAGTAGATGATGTAAAGTGATAAGTTGGAGTAAAATCTGAGTATAAGCGGAGGAGTGTATTGGGGCTGCAAATATGTATGGTTGAACGGGTGGTTTTAGGATTAATGCACTTATATGCCTTAAACGCCTCAAAACTTTATGGTGCCATTTTTAAATGAATAATGAGTTTTCCTTTGAGTAGCATGATATAGTGCGCTTTATATTGTTGTATTTTTGTACTTTAGTAAGTGATTATGTATTTGTATAGATTGTAATATTGATACTTGTGTATTTTATATAGGTGTCTATTGCAGAGGTTGTTATTATATAAAAAGAGAGGAACAAGTCAGGTCTTGAAAAAAGGGGTTTATATTGGGTTTATGCCACCGAAACGCGTTGAGGCATTGAATAAACTAAATCTGGTGGACATATTTGTGTGTTTGAAAGAAAAAGGAAAAGATTCTTTAAACAGATGCCAATTTTGATCTTTTCAACTGATGTCAAAAAACAATAAGTGCAAGTGTATTGTCGCATATATTTTTTCTCTTTCTTTCTCTTCTCTAGCCTCTCTCCTCTTCAATAGGGATTAGCTATTCTACAGTGATTTAAACTGATTTACTGATGATTTGTTGTTCATCAATTTTAGTGGGGCCTTGTATCTATTAAGATAACCTATTATAATTTTGACACTTTTAGATTCCTGAAAATGAATGGAATTTTATTGTGAAATAATAGTGTTGGCCATACTTCTTTTAATAAAACATCTTTTTTAATATTACACAGTATATATTGTTGTGTGGCACCATAAGTGGAACCTGGGTTTAGGTTGACATATATTATTGCTTTGAGACTGGATGTATAAGTGTGAAAGTGTTAAATTGAGTTTAACCCAAAGGGAGTTATTTTTGGACATTATAGTTGACACCGAGCCCCGTCCCTTTGGTGTGAGGGGTCGCTCTCATAACATTTTTATATTAAATAATATAGATATACTGTAACATGAATCCACTTCAGTCATTTAGGTATATGATATTTTACTTTGTACTTGAAATCCATGTCACAGAAATGTTGTACATCATATCATCACTCTACATTCCATGAATGATTAGTCACTCAATTATTCATATATTGATCAAAAATATATGTGCATTGCTGTTCGTTTCCTTGTTTCACAAGTACAGTTGTTGTAGTGACTATTTGTGGATGTATTGCTGTTGGTTCCTCATGGATGATCTCAGCAGACTCGTGTTTCATCCTTTTAGGACGTTTTGAAGCCTGAGAAAAGAGAGAAATTTCTCATGCATGAGCAGAGTTAAATATTATTACATAGTCTTTTAGCAATGTAATGCACTTTGCCTGCAATTCCTGATTATGGAATCAATCAATATATCCAACTGACTTGGATTATTATAATAATAGCTAGTTACATGTGAGCAGCTGAGAGAGCGCAAAACTGTGTTAGAAATTGTAGGGGTGCATCATATTCACAAGTAAACAGCACCCGCATATATAGAGGTTTATAATCATGTTTAAGTGTGACACAAAGTTATGAACGCATGTATCAGAATTTCCCCTAGCTGCAATATAACGTGTTTCTCATAGTATTAATGCCATGTAATCTAGAAATGTATTTGAGAAATTAATGTTAGTCCAGTTAAAGTGTGTTTAAAGAAACATCATGTATTCCAATGTATGCTTAGTAATTCATTATTGTATTCATGTAAACAACATAGAAGTGTTTAGTTGGGAAATGTATTCTTTTCTTTTCTATAATGATGCAGGCCTAATGAGTAAAACTGTTCGCCAAAGTTAGGGGGTGACATCTCGAAACGTGCAGAGGCCCAGGTGGGGATAACGGGTTGTGTAGGCCGAGTCAGGAATGTGACTGCTAGCTTAAATCATGGAACTGCCCCCTTTCCTAGAAAGTTGCCTTAAAGAATTAATTGCAAGTAGCATATTGTCGTGAACCAATTTATGTGCGTTCCTTTGCAGTTGCAAGGTTAGCCAGAGATAGTAAAGAAGGGCCAATTGTATGTGAAAGTTAGGAAAATAGTTGTAGACCTGGAGGAGTGGATGTGGAATTTTAGGGAAGCAACTTCAAGAGGAGACGACTGTGAGACCCAAGGCCGTTTTTCAACGAACAAGGATGAAGACATCAAGATGACAACCCTTTGAAATCCAACTCTCCAAGGGGGGCGTCTCTTGGGGCGTGCCAACTGAATTGTGGATTTCGTATTAGGGACAGCACCCCGGGAGGAGAGCAGAGTAGAAGAGCACAAGGGCGAAGAAAGATGCTGGGTAGGCAGAGAGATGCTTGCGAGATGAACTCAAGAGGCTAAGTCCGAACTGAGTGAGTGAACTTCTTTGGAAGTCACCACGGCTGACACCTTTTTGTTAGGGAAGATCCAGTTGTAAGGATGACACTTAGTATTGTGTAGGGACAGACTTATTCTGATGTATTTCTTCTTTTCTTCTATGCCTACCAGGACCCAGATCATAGCAATTATTGCAAGCTTAGTGGTCCTGGAAATCATATTAGTGCTGTTTCTCAGTCGGTTGAGACTTTTCCGTAGGATTATGGTTGTATTAGTTCCTTTGTATCTGCTGAACCTTTCACTGAGGTGTTTATATACACAACTGCTTTTGGCTTTATAATAAATCTTCAAATTTGACCTTTTGTCAGTGGTTCTTTGGGGAAGGAAATGGAAGTGATCCGAATTGATTTGTTGAAAAAGATTGCCTTCTACACTCTATGACAGGTACAAAGGTCTAATCGACCTGTGACGGGATTCTAGAGTTGAGGCCCAAATTCTAGATTGAATTTCCCGCCTTTCCAGTTGGTAGCAGAGTAGGATGGTTTATCTTCTGGAGTGAAGGTAATCCACATAGGTTAAGATTTCCCCAAGGCCCATAGACATCCGAAGATGTGCGTCTATAGAGCAGCGGACGGAGAATGGCGATCCACGGAAGATGACGAGAAGTGACGTGCGGCAGAAAGCAGCAGGTCGTAAGAGTGTGAGTATAAAAAAGGGTCATGCGTGTTAGATTGCGGTGTGTATTGTGTTGTTGTGTTGTATTGTCTAGCGGAGATTGAATGCCTGTAGTGTGAAAGGACATCAGGTTGTGAGCGCGCGCAACCGGTGAAAATCTTAGGCTCAAGGAGAGTTTAAGTGGTTCGGGTGTATCGAACACTCACAGTAATTGTCGACCATTGAAAGGGGATCATGAGGTACCATTGATTTCCCGCAGGACCGAGATAGGGGGAACGAATGTGTGAATGCGTGGGTAACGGACGCTGGTCGGAAGTTACCGTGTGTATGAAACCTATCAGAGAGGCGATTGTCTGCTCTTTAATTGGACAGACATTTGCCAGTCGGTGACAATTACAGTCAGACTGTGGACGTACAGTCAGAGAAGTGATTGCTTGGTCGGAAGTGATCATTTCAAAGTGTATGATTGGGACGCATGCATGACCGAGAGACGAGCAGAGAAAGGAGGGGAACTGCTGCAAACGGAGGAGAGTGACGTCAGGAAGCGCCGCGCTGGGATAGGACGGTTAGTGTGAAGCCGCGCTGAGATAGGGTGGTTAGCGGGAAGTGAGTGACGTCAGCGAAGAGCCGCGCTAGGATAGGACGGCCAGAGTGAAGCTGCGCTGGGATTGGTGGATTGTCATTGTAAAGTAAACGAGCATAGTAAAAAAGGAATTGTTGTGGATTTCATCATGAAATGTTTAAAAGGATTGCGAAGTTGTTTTTCTGGAGAGAAGAGTTTAGAACCTCGGGGTGGGGAAAAGGCTCCACCCGAAGATACGCCAGCTCATTACATGGCTACAAACGTTGGGTTACATACTATATTGTGGCTTGAGAACTGGTGTAAGATGACCGAGGGGAATGAGGAACTAACGTTTCCTAAGTACGGGACATTCAGATTAGAGGTGTTGTATCAGCTCAAAGCGATTATGTCTTCTTTGCGACCTTTGCCTAGGCCAACACAGTTCGAAGCATTAAATGCGTGGATCAGGGCAGCCCACGAAAAAAACAGGGAGAGAAGACAAGAAAGAGTGAATAGATCAGTTAGAGCAGTACAGGACGCGAGGTGGGACACACTAGCCAAGAGATGGAGAGTACAAACCATAGAAGGGGATAGGTTGTACCCATTGTTGGTTAGTGAGAAGGAAGCACAGAAAAGGAATACAGAAGACGATGACAGTGAAACGGAAGATAGTCTGATAGAGAGGCTATTATCGGACAGACCACCTCCATATAATCCAGAAGTAGAAGGGACCTCACCACCACCAACAGAAAGGGGAACATCGGCAGTGGATGGTGGGATTCTAAGAGAAAGTGACTTAGGTCCGGTAGGGAACAGGGCCGTCACGGTGGAAAGCGAGGTACCTCAACTGGCCCCGGAAGTAGTAGTGGGAAGATTCACGGTACAGAAGGTACACTGTGAGGAGGGGGCCAATGCTCAGAGGTTACCAAATGCCCTTACGGTACCTGTTACCATAGGTCCTATAGTGTCAGTGTATAACCCAGAACAGACCCAAAGCGAGAGTCTGCCACAAATGGACAGGGAAAGAACCGCCAGTGAAATTAGGGATAGCGTGGTGAATGAGTGGAATCAATGGCCCAGACCGATAGAAAGGAGCACCCCTTTGGCAGCATCGGCAGACTCCTCAAGAGAACAGGGGGGCTTAAGAGGACCGATGGATCTGAGAGGACCACGGCCCAGGCTCATTAGAGAATTGAGGCCAGATTTGAGAACCTGGGAGACGGTTGCAGATAACCAGGGCGACAGGACAAGGGACGATTGCAGACAGTGGGGTTCAGAGAACAGGGAAATATCCCAGTGCAGGTCAAATGGAAGTAGACAAGATGGGGACCGTGGGAGTGAGGAAAATAGAGGTACGTTTACCCCTGGAACTACTGAAAGGCGACAAGAATGGGACCGTGAAAGATGGGAGAGAGGGAGTGTTCCTCATAACACCCCTGAGGAAGACAGAAGAGTGAGTCAGGAATGTAAAGGGAAAGACCCAAGCGAAACTTCTAGCCAAGGCACATTGAGAGTAGTGATAAAGGCCAGGAGAATAGATGTACTAAGACTGAAGTCGGAAGTAGATGAGATAGTGGAAGGTACAATCCCTCTTGAAAGAATAGAACTTTACGATCCAGATGAACTGTTGTTTGTTGCGAAGGATGTTACTCGTCGAGCTAGGGCAGCTCACGAGAAACTAACAGAATTAGCGAACAAATATTCAGTGGACCTGACCAGAACAAAGGCGTTCCAAGGCGGCCATAGGTTGCAGTATACAGACCAAGATCTTGACGAGAAAAGAGTAATCAGATTAAAAACCCACATCAGAGAACTAGTAGTGGGAATTCGAATTTGGGTCCAATTGGACAAGTGGGAGGAAAAGTGGTCGAGAAAGAAAAGTGTTAGACGGAGCACCATAGAGACTCCCACAGGAACGGGGCTAATGCATGCAGAGGCATACCCCTTGAGGGAGGTAGCCCATGGAGGATATGTGCACGTACCCTGGAGTAGGGGGGATTTGGCTGCCTTTACGAACACTTTTCCAAAATTGAGGGAAAACCCAGTGGAATGGTACAAGCAGGTAGAGAGGTTTGTCAAAATCTCAAAAGTAATGTGGGTCGATCTGAACACACTGTTCGACATTGTGGTTCCGGGAGATCTGTGGGTAGCGTGCAAGGTCAGTGTCGAGTGGCCCACAGAGGAACCAGAACGGGATACACACACGAATGGACCTTCACCAAGAGTGATGGTAAAATATGAGCAAGTAATTACGTGGTTAAAAACCAAGGTGCCAGCACAAGACATAGATTGGGTGAAAATAGATCGAACTAGACAAGAACCAAAAGAGACAGTTCATGAGTATTATGAGAGACTGCTACAGATATTCAAACAGTGCAGTGATCTGGATGCGATGGATCCGAAGGATATGGGACAGTTTGTGTCCAAGTTTGTTTTGGGCTTGAGACCTGAGATCTGTTTAATGATACAGCAACATTTGATTTGTTGGCAAAACAAGCCTCTAGACGAGATCCTGAGATACGCGAGATACTGCAGTGATGAGATAGACTCTAAGACCACGAAGCTTAAAGATAAACTGATGCTAGTCCAAATGCAATCGGGAGGACAGGGTCAGTCAGGAAGTGGAACGCTGAGGAGAAGATCGAACAGCCAGAAAAGGGACAGTGAAGATGGCTCAAGGCCAAGGGTGGATCTGGCGACATTGAAAAAGACAACAAGGTGCCATCAGTGTCACGAGATCGGGCACTGGAGGCGTGATTGTCCCCATAATCCAGAGAATCAAGTGCAGGAGGAGGAGGAGGAGAGCCAGACTCCCCAAACTCCGAGGTCCACAATAGTCAAGCTCAAGGTGGCAAAAGGGGGGACTTCCGCTCCTAGAGCCCCCGTTCCCCAGCCACCGAAGATCGGAGCAGGAAATAGGATATACCAGCAGATGCCCCTCCTGATAGATGGAGATGAATACTATGCTTTCAACCCAGTAACAGGAAGGTGTCTGGAAGGGGAGGAGGAATGCACCTTAGGAGCAGCCGTAGAGATAGACCAGAGAGGACCCTTTGTAGATGCGGAGGTAGCTGGACACCCCACTACCTTTCTGGTGGACACGGGTGCGACTCGTTCTACTGTGCGGTCAGCAGTGGTTCCTAACCTGCCTCTGTCAGGTCAGACCATTCAAGTTGTGGGTGTAGCGAATAGGAAGATGACGAATCCACTGACCGAGCCAGTTCCAGTAAGAATAGGAAACTTCAGGGACAACCATCAATTTGTGGTATGTGATTCTAGTCCTGTGTGTCTCTTGGGGAGAGACCTATTATGCAAACTTAATTGTACCATCTATTGTACACCAAAGGGAGTAGAGTTGGAGACAAATGACGATGACGCCGCCTTTAAGGTCGCAAACACACGTCTGTGTATAGAATTGTATCCTGCACTAACAGTAGAGGAACTCCCCTGGACTTGAGAGAGACAGTCAGACAGGAGGTTTGGGATTTTACAGGAGAAGAGATTGGATTAATAAAGGGCGAGATGCAGAATTTCCAAGAACACCCCAGTACAAGCTGACCCCAGAAACAATTGCGGGAATTAAACCTGTGATTGAGTCAATGATTAAACAAGGAATCTTAAAAGAGATAATGGGCAGTCCGTGCAACTCTCCGATTATGGGCTTGCAAAAGCCTAGCGGGAAGTTCAGGATTGTGCAGGATTTACGAAAAATAAACGACATTCTCGTTCCATGCTGTCCAGTGGTACCGAATCCATCAGTAATACTGTTTCAGATTCCAGCGCAGGCTGAGTGGTTCACCGTGATTGATTTGTGTCAGGCCTTTTTCTCTATACCGTTACATGAGGAGAGCCAATTTATTTTCGCTTTTAAGCTGGAAAACCGTGTATTAACATGGTGTCGTATCCCACAGGGGTATACAGAAAGTCCATCGATCTTTAATCAATTATTGAAGAAGAATCTTGAAAGTCTAGTACTGCCCCAGAACTCGGTTCTTGTACAGTACATAGACGACCTCCTTGTTGCGTCAGAGACAGAAGATGCCTGTAGAATAGACACCATTGCGTTGTTGAACCATCTGGCAGAGAATGGTCACAAGGTATCTCCTAGCAAGTTACAATACTGTCTTCCAGAAGTACAGTATTTGGGACACAGGATAGAGAAGGGAATAAGAAAAGTTTCCCCAGACAGAATAGAGGCAATAATGAAGATGATGGTGCCTACCACACAAAGGGAGGTTAGGATGTTCTTAGGTATGGTTGGCTACTGTCGCCAGTGGATTGCCAACTTCTCACTGAAAGTGAAGCCTTTACAGAAACTGACGCTCAAGGACGTGAGTGATCCGGTACCATGGGACACAGACTGTATGATGGCTTTCCTAACGTTGAGAGAAGACTTATGCCAGGCTCCGGCCCTGGGAATGCCTGATTACACTAAATTGTTTTCACTGTTTTGCTGCGAGCGAGAGGGTTGCGCGTTAGCAGTTTTGACCCAAGATCATGGAGGTGCCCGTAGGCCAGTTGTATATTTCTCGGCTACCTTAGATCCAGTAGCCGCAGCGTTGCCCGGATGTCTCAAATCCGTTGCTGCAACAGGTGTCAGCATTGAGCATTGTGAGAGCATCGAAATGGGGCATCCATTGGTGGTACACGTTCCACATTCGGTAGAATTGTTAATGACAAGGACCAAAACGCAGCACCTGACTAACAACAGGCTCACACGTTATGAGCAGGTTATACTTGCTGCAGAGAATGTAACCCTAAAAAGATGTTCGGTCTTGAACCCTGCTACATTGATGCCATTGCCAAATGTTTTAGATGATGATTGTGAAGACCATGACTGCCTTGAAGTGACTGAACTGTGCACCAAGCCATGACCAGACATTGTCGATGAGCCTTTAGAAGACCCAGATGAAATTCTCTTTGTAGATGGCTCATGTATAAGGGACAATGCTGGACAGTTGAGAGCGGCTTTTGCCGTTTGCACAATTCATGGAATAGTCGAAGCTGCCTGTTTGGAAGGAGTACACTCCGCTCAGGTAGCTGAGATAGTAGCGTTGACGCATGACTGTCTGGCAGCCAACAAGATTCGAGTCACCATATACACCGACAGCAGATATGGGTTTGGCGTGGTTCATGACTTCGGCCAGTTATGGTCTCAAAGGGGTTACAAGACATCATCAGGTTCCCCTATCAGGAATGGAGAATTTATCTGGTTACTGCTGGAAGCTCTGCAGGGACCCGCATAAATTGCAGTGGTAAAATGCACAGCACATAGTAAAGGTGCTGATTTTGTGTCCCTGGGTAACAGGTATGTGGATGAGGTAGCACGTTACTGGGCCGAGCAAGCTTACTCTTTCACAGACCAGGTTGTTGAGGGAATACACAGAGGGACCGAGCTAAACATGGTACTTGAAGTGGCAGACACTTGGGACGAATTGAGAAAGATGCAGGAACAAGCATCAGATTTTGAGAAAAGAGTGTGGGTGACTTCTGGCTGTACGAAAGGGGATTTGGATTTGTGGATTTCGGCAGATGGGAGAGCGGTGTTGCCGAATGAACTGGTGAGCCCGATGGCTCGCCAGATACATGGTTCTGTACACTTGGGAAGAGATGCTATGATACGAGTGTTCAGGCAGACTTGGTACAACCCTAAGTTCCGAACGGCTGCGGAAGCGGTGTGTCAGAGGTGTGTCACGTGTCAACAGATGAATGTTGGGAAGAGGACACCAGTTACGTTGAGTCACGTGGGAAGGTCTGGAGGGCCTTTCAACAGAATGCAATTGGATTTCATTGAGATGCCAAAGTGTAACAGCCTCAGATATGTCTTGGTCATTGTATGTGTGTTCTCCAGGTGGGTCGAGGCATATCCCACTCGTAGGTGCGATACACTCACAGTAGCTAAACTATTGTTGAGGGAGTTAGTACCTAGATTCGGGGTCCCGACCTCTTTGGAATCGGACAGAGGAACACATTTCAACAGTGAAGTTGTGAAGATGCTCTGTTCTGCACTGAATATTGATCAGAGACTGCATTGTAGCTATCGGCCAGAGGCTTCTGGCATAGTGGAACAAATTAATGGAACGCTCAAGGCACGAATGGCGAAAGTGTGTTCTTCCACATCTCTGAAATGGCCAGATGCCTTACCTTTGGTGTTGATGAGCATGCGTAGCACACCAGACAGGAGAACAGGACTTTCACCCCATGAGGTGCTGATGGGAAGAGCTATGAGACTACCGTCCGTCCCCTCAGCAGCCTTGCTGAATATCACAGATGATCTGAATCTTGATTACTGCAAAGGATTATCTGACGTCATCCATTCTGTGTCCCTTCAGATGCAGACGGCAGAAATCCCGACTTCTAGAGACCTCTGTCACGACTTGTGCCCCGGAGATTGGGTGCTAGTACGGAAACACGTGAGGAAGAGCTGTTTGGACGTCCTCTGGCGAGGGCCGTTCCAAGTCATCCTGGTGACGAACACGGCAGTGAAGTGTGGTGGACTGCCAAACTTGATACACACTTCCCACACCCGAAGAGTCCCAGCACCCCTGGATGAAACAGCTCCTCTCGTAGAAGAAAATCCAGCTGTGGAGGAAGATCCACAAGAGGGGACAAGTCAAGCTGTGGGGGTGTCTGAAGAAGCTGGTAACTCTTCCGACCGAGCTGAGGGAGATCACAGCGACAGTGATAATGAAACTGCCACTGAATGGGAAAGCTGCTTTGAGGGTGATCCCAACTCTGGAGAAGCTGAAGGTCGAGATGAGCAAGTTGTGCCGACGAGGGTCAGAGGAGTAAGGGGCACGGAGGCAAGTTGGCCCGAAAGGCGGAAAAGGTTGAACGTGAGATTGACCTCCGAAAAAGATCTTGCGCCTGTATCCGAAGAATCAGACCCGGAACCAGGAGACCAAGAGTCTGAGGAGAAGGGTCCAAGGAGACCAAGGAGGGTGAGAGTACCTTGCAGAAGATACGCCACTCCGGAGTGGACCTACCCTTTGACAAATGCCAGGTGTACTGAGATCCGGAAGGGTGAGGTCAGTGCTGGTGACCGATACGGCCCCGAACTATAAATTGGAAGTGATACTGTTGGTGCCTGGACTGGAAATCGAAGGCTTACTGACAATCACCGTTCCTAATCCCCCTTTCCTAAGCAAGATAAGTGGTTTGATCCTAAACAGACTGACTTTTCCTACATTTGGTCCTGAAATCCCTGCCTGTGATTCAATAATACTTCATATGGAACTTTTAGATTACGTACTCTGTGCACTCGGAGAGAACCTGATCATTGATGCGCAGTAAAGACTTTGTAAATAAGCTATAGAAGATACTTAGGGCCTAGTGGAAGAAGAAGAAATTCAGGGACATTCCTTAGAGGACGGAGAAGGGTAGGGTCACCTGAACCCAAAATGAACAATGAAAATTTGAAATGGGACCTCTGCTTTTAGGTGTGGTTCGAGAAAATTCATAAAGCCAAGCAAGAGACTGTATATTGCCAAGACTTTGTGTTGATGCTAAAATCGAATCACACTGTCCGAGATCATGGAGGCTGGGAACCCGACTCGTAGGGCAAAATGTATTATAGGTACACTATTAGGGTTAGTAATTTTCTTTATATTTGTTGTAGTTTTAGTTTCTTATTTAGCACCACAGAAGCAGGAAGTGGAGGTCAAGGGAATTCCTAAACCTACCACTCCTAGCCATAAGGAGGTAGACATAGGAGCCAAGAAAGCTTTGCTAGCTGAAGAGAGCCGTAGATTACATGCTGATTTGTCCAAAGGAAACTTTGGAAAAAATGCTTATGCTAAATTGCTGTATGAGTACATTGACGCGATGGATGCGAAAGATTGTTATGTGTGTATGCAATTGCCTGCTTCAGTAGATGAGGGTATTAGATACCATCACTTGCCATTAACTTATGGAATCACATGTAGTTTGTTGCTTAGTATATTTTATGGACGCGATAGCTTTGAGTATTATTTTTCGAATTATGATGTTGTGTTACCAGAAGTCCCAAATTATAAGCATTTGAACAAATGGGATTATTATAAGAGTGAAGATCGATTAAGGAAATTTTTCATTCCTTGGAGAACGCTGGATACTTCATATGCCCGAAGAAATAATTTGACTTGTAAAGTGTCAGAAATTGAGAAAAAGTTTATAGGGCAGGTGGATGATCGATATAGGAGGCAGAAGATCCTAAAGGCTTCGGGCCAATGGAAAACAGATTGGACCGAGGAGGAAAAGTCACACAAAAGGAAGGGTAGTAATGGTCCAATAGCTTTAGATCGAGTGCAAGAAGGGAAACTATGTATATACTGGGGTAAAACCTACTATGAGAGTGTGTTTGTGGGAGAAGTAAGTTGTGAACATGCTTTCCAAATAGAATACTATACAAAGGATTTCTTGAAGGGAATGCAGGTGATCCCGAATGTATATTTTGTCTGTGGAAGAAGTGCATACGTGAAACTACCGGATAATTGGTACGGATCATGTTATTTAGCAATTGTCTTCCCCAAAATATACCATACTAAGGATCTAGAAATCATAGAGGGAGGAACTCAAGCCAGAGGGAGAAGGGATGTAAGCAATGAGGAGGTAATTGGAGACGTATTTGGTGCTATGTTCCCTCTTTTAGGGATAATACTGAATGATGTCAAGATTAGGAGATTGGCAACAGTTGTAGATAGGTTGTCTGCCAGTACTGCTAGATCACTAATGCTGGTGATGGGAGAGATGCAATCGATAAGGGCAATGGTTTTGCAGAACCGCCTTGCCTTAGACGTCCTATTAACAAAAGAGGGCGGAGTCTGTAAACTTTTGAAGGTCCAGGAATGTTGCACTTACATTCCAGACAATTCAAAACCTCTTGAAAAATATATACAGAACATCACTGAAATTCATCATGAGATTGAGGATCTGACACAGGTGAATGTGTGGGAAAAAGTGGGTCATGGAATGGGTAAAGTTGGAGGTTGGTTTGCCAACCTAGGGAAGGGTTTCATTTGGTACATACTGAAACCTATCATCATAATAGTGATTTGTGTAATCACAATGTGGGGGTTGGTGTGGCTGTATCAATGGTATAGATCAAATAGGTTGCAAAGATCCATGAGAGAGCAGGAGCAGAAGTTAGCTGCGATGCAGGATAACCAGTACAGGAGTCTGAGGGCTCTAGAGATGATGAAGCGAGGGAGCACTGCAACGAGTTCTGTTTGATTCAATTCATACCCTCAGGGATGGTGTTGTGGTGGTGATGACACAGGTCATCAAAGGGGGGACTGAGAGAGCGCAAAACTGTGTTAGAAATTGTAGGGGTGCATCATATTCACAAGTAAACAGCACCCGCATATATAGAGGTTTATAATCATGTTTAAGTGTGACACAAAGTTATGAACGCATGTATCAGAATTTCCCCTAGCTGCAATATAACGTGTTTCTCATAGTATTAATGCCATGTAATCTAGAAATGTATTTGTGAAATTAATGTTAGTCCAGTTAAAGTGTGTTTAAAGAAACATCATGTATTCCAATGTTTGCTTAGTAATTCATTATTGTATTCATGTAAACGACATAGAAGTGTTTAGTTGGGAAATGTATTCTTTTCTTTTCTATAATGATGCAGGCCTAATGAGTAAAACTGTTCGCCAAAGTTAGGGCGTGACATCTCGAAACGTGCAGAGGCCCAGGTGGGGATAAACGGTTGTGTAGGCCGAGTCAGGAATGTGACTGCTAGCTTAAATCATGGAACTGCCCCCTTTCCTAGAAGGTTGCCTTAAAGAATTAATTGCAAGTAGCATATTGTCGTGAACCAATATATGTGCGTTCCTTTGCAGGTGCAAGGTTAGCCAGAGATAGTAAAGAAGGGCCCATTGTATGTGAAAGTTAGGAAAATAGTTGTAGACCTGGAGGAGTGGATGTGGAATTTTAGGGAAGCATCTTCAAGAGGAGACGACTGTGAGACCCAAGGCCGTTTTTCAACGAACAAGGATGAAGACATCAAGATGACAACCCTTTGAAATCCAACTCTCCAAGGGGGGCGTCTCTTGGGGCGTGCCAACTGAATTGTGGATTTCGTATTAGGGACAGCACCCCGGGAGGAGAGCAGAGTAGAAGAGCACAAGGGCGAAGAAAGATGCTGGGTAGGCAGAGAGCTGCTTGCGAGATGAACTCAAGAGGCTAAGTCCGAACTGAGTGAGTGAACTTCTTTGGAAGTCACCACGGCTGACACCTTTTTGTTAGGGAAGATCCAGTTGTAGGGATGACACTTAGTATAGTGTAGGGACAGACTTATTCTGATGTATTTCTTCTTTTCTTCTATGCCTACCAGGACCCAGATCATAGCAATTATTGCAAGCTTAGTGGTCCTGGAAATCATATTAGTGCTGTTTCTCAGTCGGTTGAGACTTTTCCGTAGGATTATGGTTGTATTAGTTCCTGTGTATTTGCTGAACCTTTCACTGAGGTGTTTATATACACAACTGCTTTTGGCTTTATAATAAATCTTCAAATTTGACCTTTTGTCAGTGGTTCTTTGGGGAAGGAAATGGAAGTGATCCGAATTGATTCGTTGAAAAAAATTGCCTTCTACACTCTATGACAGGTACAAAGGTCTAATCGACCTGTGACAGGATTCTAGAGTTGAGGTCCAAATTCTAGATTGAATTTCCCGCCTTTCCACAGCGCTCCACTATTCCGTATCTTCTTGGCATGAATGTAGCCTATCTGATCTCTCTATACCAAGATGCAGGTAAATGCAGACATGACAAACAGAGACTCCTCTGATATACACTCTGTAGGCAACTAACACACATATGAGTCTCGGTAGCGTGTACACCGTGGCACTTTTGGCTGGCAAAACACAAGTTGCTTGTACGAATGTGCTAACACACACTTCGGAAGGTAGCTGGTAACCACCGGCTGTGAGAGCAACATACAAATCACCAGCTGAAAGCACTAGGGCGTTATGGTCTGAACAGCAGTTACACATGTTTCTTTGTTCCTGTTGTTAGTTGATGCAATTTTTGTTTTGCCTTCTCTTTCTATTTTATCGATACTGCCTAGCCATTTGCAAGTACCGATGCTATCATCTTCAAGTCAAACGAAAATAGATAGGTAATAATGTGCATGATTTACAAGACAACTAGAACTGTATTCTCATAGTCACTGTCCTACCTTTGTCTCCCCTGTCTCCTCTCTCGATTGATTAATGGACATAAATTGTGACTGCATTCAAGAACTTGTTTTAAAAAAAATATATTTCTACTGTCTTGATAGTGCAACTGAGACATGTGCATGTACATGCACCATACCCATGATACATGCCAAAAAGTCCGGTACTGCTTGCATGCAGGTATTGTCTGTATTAAAAACATAAAATGAATAAAACAGATTTGCAAAAAAAAATGAAGGTAGCCTATCTGATACTGTAGCATGAGGAATTAGAGAAGAAACGAAACATGATTCATTGAGACTTTCTAAACCTATGTCTAACATATGCTGATACCACATATTATCTAATAATCTGGTATGAAGATAATGGGACACATTAGCATGAATAGAAAGTTCTCTTCATAGCTGTGTGAGGTTAGAGCTAGAAGATACGTTGCTATAATCGTGCAACAATAGAGAAAATAGTGTTAAGAGACGAAAAAGGAAAACAAAAATACATCATTTGATGCTGTTAATCTCAAAAATTGTCCAAAGGTATAGCTGGAGGGGATATTTTTATGATGACAATCTTCTTCCCCTCTCTTGTCTGTCTATAATGCTTGGCATGATGCTGGATTCAGACGAATATCGGTGAGATGGATTCAGGGTTTTCTGCAATCTGACATGAGTGGAGTGGGGCTCACTATGGTCACTGTGAATGATTTGTCGAATCCTGCCTGTCTTCATTTCTGGATAAAAGTGAGTACAAAAACCTTGTCACCTATGTGCACAAATGAGAGGTTGACTTGGTCAGTGGCACACTTCTCCTTCTCTTTGGTTACCTGTTTAGAAATTTACTTTGCAACCTTGATTGATTCATAAAGGTAGACATGCATTTCATCATATAGGATTTCCGCTGAACTTTCTCCCTGTACATTACTTCCAGTGGCAGGGGCTTGCACATTCATAGGTCTCCCTGTCATTATCTGATGGGGTGTCAGGTGAGGACCAGAACCAGGCGTTTTTACTAGTGGTAGGCAATACAACCACTTTTTATGCAACGTGGCACATAGCTTTGTGATCTTATTCTTTAGCAGGCCATTCAGGCTCTTCACAATGCCATTGCTTTGGTGATGGTAAACAGAGGATAGTTTATGTTTTTTTAATTATTTTTTTTAGAGTTTTATATAGAGCGAACTAGACTCGAGACTTAGGGTATCGGAGGGCTTTACACGAACACCAGTTTCATTACAGATGGACGCATTAATTTTTTTTAGGCACTGGGAGATTAAGTGATTTTACTAGAATCTCAGAATGTTAACCACATCCGTGCGGGTAAGATTTACCGCCGGGTGCTGAGCCCTAACGAAAACGAGCGTGGTCATGACGGAACTGTTCCGTCATGAGCACAGCTCAACCGATGCTCATGACGGAACCGTTCCGTCATGAGCATCGAAAGGGTTAAGCATTGTTCCTGAGATTCAAATCTGGTTCCCCAGCTTCGAGGTCGACCGCTCTAGCCGTAAGGCTATATCCTCTACCCAAGTTTTATCCCTAACATTGTTGCGAGATATGTAAAGATTGCATTAACAAAGTGTGTGCCGTTGTCAGATCTTATCCCTTCTGTAATTCCCCTGGGACCTGCTCAGGATAGGCCCAGTTAGAAACGCTACCATTTTGATGCCCATATTTCTTCAGTTGTCTGCTCTTTTACACAAAGTGACTTTTGACATACATTTGTGTGCGTGACCGTGCAGGCAGTGGCGACTGCTCCCAATGAGACATGGTAGGGCGGCAGTGTGGGGAGAATACATCAATACAAAAATAAAGAAAAACATTTATAAATAAATAAATTATCACTTCCCTGACGCTGCATATGCCGCCTTGCTCCTCTCCCAATCTTCGAGTAGTGCACACTGCTCAGGCTCCCAGATGCCAATACGGATGCAACTCTCATGCTGGGAATACTATTATCCAGCATGAGAGAAGTGCTGGGATTGGTCTAGGTAGCCTGGCTTGCTGCTCAGACAGAGCCTGGGAGCCTGTGTCTGTTCTCCACTCGAATGTGCAATACAGCCGGGTGGAGAAATGATAAATGCGTATGTCAGTTTGGCCGTCCTAAGACAGCTACCAAACCAACATGCACACTTAGCAGTGCCAACAACTCCTCCTCCTGGAGCCCAGGAGGGCCTGGTCCCGCCCTGTGACTTGGCTACCTAGCAGAGGCAACAGTGAAAAATAAAATGATAATAAATATATTTTATTATAATTTTATTTTTTACTGTTGCCTCTGCTGGGTGCCTTAATTGAGCGACGCTCCCCCGCCATAGCAGAGGAGCTGCCCCTGCATACATGATAGAATTCTCTGAATCTGCATTGCTTACATTTCCACTTCGTCGGCACACTATCACAACACTTGGAAAATTCAGTTCAAGGGATTAAGTTCAGTGTGAAAATGTTATTTATGTTATTGTCCGGTAGGCAAAGATGGAATCAAACAAGTATTAACTATTACAGCCTGACAGGGATTGCAACATGACCTCATGGGTGCTATTGTTATATATGAAGAACTACTTTCGTGTTTAGAGTGATGAGCACTTAGCTGACACTGAGAGGTGACTACAAGTCGGAAGTCCGGCTCAGCTGATTTCTCCGTACTATCACATGGGATGCCGAGCTCCACACCAAGACAGGCAGCCTGGTGACACTTAACCACAGGTAATTGGGAGTTAGACCACCCTGGCATGGATTTGTCAGATCACCCAGCCTAGGCAAGACCAGGTTAGGGAGTGCTAGGTAGGAGTACACTAGACACCGTACTTATATTACCACATATATTCACTGTCTTAAAACAAGGGTGGAAATGTTCATCTTTTTCACTATTCTCATAACACTAATTACTCTAGTCTGTTTCATTCTGTTGATTATCACAGCACACATATTTTATACAAGAATCGTAATGCTTCAATAAATATAGAAATGCCTTGCTTGTGTATTTCTTTGGGTATGCATGAGAGGTCAAACAAAATGGTTCTAGATTTGTTACCAGGGTTGTCATGTTCTGAGGTTGCACACACATTTGATGCCCTGTAAGGTTTGGGGTCCAGATGGTGCACTGTGGGCTAGCAGGGAGACGGGCCAACACATCCTAAGGGTGTGCATGGAATCAGTGTGGCACAATAATGATGTATATGTTGTCTGACAACTAAACAATTTTACCTGTGAGGTACAAGCAGTTTGGCACCCCAGCATGGAATCACCTCATGAATCAGAAATGTATCAGCTGACTTAGCATCACAGTGGACGCTTAGTCCTGCTTCAATCCATAAGGAAAAATGAAAAATAACAGCTATAAGATACTGATAGTTGTTACTCCTAATTAGCATGTCTACAAAGTCAATATGTAGCGCTTTAAAGGGAACTTGTAGTTGTGGAATAGCAGAATCTATCACTTTCAATGTGTGATTGGGAGAAAATTGTTGATAATTGTGAAGGTATATGGTAAGCATGTCATGCAATTTGGAAATTAATCAGTCTTGTTGTATTTGCATAGACAAATGATCTCTTGAGACATGAGCTGGTAGATGCAGCTGAACAAGAGCTATCATAAGTAGTACCTGAGGTATCGCGGGCTTAGCTGTTGATATTTGTCTATATATTAGGCCATCCACCGACTAGAAACATCCACTATCCACCCATTACTGTTTCTCATGGCATGGAGCAACCTCCTGGAACTCGGGAAGATGTAACCACGCTGTCTCAGCATAATGAGGCATGACATTGTCTGCAGTAGGGTTAGACACCGCTTCAGACGGCCAGGCAGTCTGAGCCACCAAAACAGGGACATCTTGTGAACCCAATAGCACAGGCGGGGGTGCTCATACCTCCATATTTAGCAGCCCTGTCTGCTAGTGCATTACCCCGTGAAACAAAATCCTGTTGATTTGTATGTGCTGCACATTTCCCAACTGTTACTGCCTGTGGAAATACAAGTACCTCTATGAGAGCATCTAGGAGATACCTATGCATAACAGGACTTCTGTCTGATTAGCGGAAACCTCTCCTACTCCATCTAATAATAGTGGAATGTACAATGCTAGTCACGTATAATGGTGGAATGTACAATGATAGTCACGTAAGCTGAGTCTAAATAAATCGTTATGACTTTTCCTGATCCTTGTTTCAGAGCCGATATCAAGGCTATCAATTCTGCTGCTTGTGCAGAATAATGTGCTGGTAGTGTCAACTTTTCTACTATGTGGAGTGTTTCTGAAGAATCATTATGTTTCTAACTACTGTCGTGCCTGTGTGTCTTACTCCTGTATCCTGGTCAATAGTAAAAGAAACATTGACAAAATAGACAATCCTATCTGGTATAGGATCCACTGTTGCTTGATTAGATTCATTAGGAAGGCAAGTTGCACAGTCATTGGGCATCATCCTCAGAGTCTAATATAGGATGAGTAAAGAATGTCACAGGGTTCACTGTATGATACTTCACAACCTTCAAAGACGGTAGTGACAGAATCACCTCATATCCTGATACTCTCTGTGTAGTCAGAGTAGTCTTCTGAACTATAGCAAACACTGCATGCTGCGCATTGAGCATTAACACCTTGGCTGCTAGGGGGTTTTCCCCTCCTGTGCTGCAGATCCTTATTTCCCATTGTTCATGACAAGGTCAGCTCGTCATAAGCACAGCGCAGGTAACACCCATGACGAGCTGACCTTGTCATTAGCATGGAAGGGGTTAAAGGTGCCCCCATAACAATCAGGGTGCTCTTCTGCACTGCAATGGCTACAGTAGCGAGAGCTTGCTTGCAAGGATAATATCCTCTCATCAGTGAATCCAACAGTCCACTAAAATATGCAATGTGTTTGTATAAGGACAATTTCTGCATAAAGACAGCTGTCATCCCTTCACCATTTTAATGGCAACAGAGATAAAACTCCTTGGCATAATGAGGAATTTCCAAAACTGGAGCATTTGTTATTTCAGTCTTCAATTTCTGAAAAGTCTCCCTCATTTCTAGTGTCTCCTTTATCTTGTCATTCCTGTCTTTTGCTTCTCTGATAGAAGCTAGCCAATGCGCTATTAGGGTACTGTAATCAAAAACCCACTGTCTCACATATACACTGCTGTGGTGAATGCTTTCATGTCAGCAGGTCACGCTCTAATTTGATCTTCAATAGAGGAATCTACTGTTACTGCCATAATCCTGGAAGGTAAAACTCCACGGGTAAACAAATCATGGTACTATCAGACTCAAAATGAATGGTCTTATTTAACTTGGACATAAGATCTCTCCCTAACAGAACAGCTGGGGCAGCTGGAGAAAAGAGTAAACAGCCATTAATATACCTCCCTCCTATTTCCAACTCCACTGCTTTAGTAAATGGAACCCTCATTACTTCCTGTGAGGAAACTGGCCCGACTCCTCCCTACTTACCTTGTGCTTGGCCCGAGTCTACACCGCTGATGCCGAAAATCACCAGAACACATATAAGAGAAATGATAAAAAGGATTAGTACTTGGATGAAACAGACAACACTAACAAAGGACTACCTTGTCTTAGGACAGAGAGGCGGAGTTGCTGCTAGCCAGGACCAATCCCGGAGAGGAGGAGGAGGAGGAGGAGAAAAGGACGACTCCACAGTAAGGATAGAGAGGAGAACTGGAAGAGAAGACGGATAATCCAAGGAGCAACAAAGTGAAGAGTCATCCAGTACAACCCAACATGTTGGAAGACGAGTGGTGGATTCCACAGAGGACAATGGAGAGTCTCCTTAACTCAGGAGAGTTGCGGAGTAGTGGGTGAGTGTCAAGAGGAAGGATGATTTGATTGGGTAGGGGTTGGAAGTAGAGTAGGATGGGTGACAGTGTGGGGTTGAGCACAAGGGGGAGTACTGTTCTTTTATTCACCGATCAGGAGGCTGTTAACAAGTGTTATTGGATCACTATCCTTCTCACCTTGTGCACATTAAAGACCAGTGTTCTGGAATTTTTCTAACCACCAGTATATTGGCACTGATCCTGGGAAGGGGGGACTAAAGGGACATAGCCATGCTGTGTTCATCCCAAGGCACAAACTGCTCCCAACCAAACCCCATTGCAGCAGTAAAGGTTCACCTAAGGACGTTGTGACGGAAAAGGAAAGACGTGTTTCCTGACCTATGTTTACCACTACTTGTTTCTCATTTCTTTGACTCCGGGTGGCCCCATTCTGAGGGGAGGATCCTCTGGAAGACAGAACAAACAACTATGGATTACTTAATGACCAGCATATGCTGACCTATAATTTTAACAATCTTTTTTTCCTTATTCCATGTTATAATAAACAGCAAAATTAAGAAATACATTCAGCCTCTGCGTTTATATATACGCCCAGCCATCTCACACTTCCCCAGAGAATCCTTGTGTGTCCATTAGTCTAATAGAGATTGAAAAGTCTCCCTCTCTAATACAGGATTGAGTAGCTCCTATATCTATGAGGAATATATAACACTTGTTATTGAAAGCTACCATCACAGTGGACTCCTCATATGGCCTGTGCATCACTGACAATACTGGACACATGGAAATACTCTGTGGGTACTTACATTGCGTGTATCCTCCCACATAATTTGTCTGGAGAGAATTTCTTCCTCTCACAATCACACTTTCCTGTCTACTTTGGGGTGGAGTCACCACTGGGGGTGCTTGGTAACCTTGCTGTGGTAGTACTTGTTGTGCTTGAGGAATTACTGATTGCTGCATGTTTTGTGGTGGCCTGTGAGGTACATATATTACTTGTGGGCTTGACTGTGGCTGTACTGCTGTATTTCCTGGCTGGTTGTAAATTCCTTTCCTTCCATTTTGTTCCTCGCATCTCTTTGTTCTGCAATCTCTGATAAAATGTCCATATCTGTGACAGTAATGATATACTTGGTCCATCCTTTGGGGACTTATTTTGCCTCTTCCTATACCTGCTAGTCATCCTCTACTAGTTCCTTGTCTCCCTGCATTATCCTGCTGTTGTGGGTACTGTTGTTGGGTGGTCCCTGGGACTGATCCCACACACATTGCAGTCATGTGAGTGGTGGCTTGTACTACAGCTCCTTCCACTGCCCCTTTCTTTGCCAATATTTACTGCACTAACTTTGCTGCTGCTTTCTCTGTCACTTCCTGATTGCTTCTCTCTTTTACTTGCTTTTTCTTACAAAAAATGAATTATATCTTCCTGTATCTCTGTCCAAGGCTTGCCATCCAGTGCCACTATGTTATCAATATTATCCTGTACATCAGAGGGTAACCCTTTCTTTACTATTTTGTAAAATTACATTGTATTTCATCCTGTTACTTCCCAACCCTGACCTTCTTCTTGGTTCAGTTTGTCTTTCATCCTACTGAGAAACTGAGCAGGATCCTCATTTGGCTGCATTGATTGAGCCATGAGGGAACCAATATCTGGCCTGGGAGGATGCATTTTACTCAGCTGATCCCAAACTATTGTCCTCAGTTAAATGGATGTCAGGTTCTTACCTAGGTTTCTGCAGGAATTACATGCAAGTCGAGAAGTCCCGACTTCCCCTAACCACTCACCGTACCCAACAAAGTCAAAGCAACAATGGTGAATCATCGGAAGAGGGGAAAACAAAGAGGAAAAGAAAAGTGTCCCACAATGTATTTCCTACAAGTAATAAGATAAACACAATGTATAAATATGTGAAATGGAGGAGCAATAATGTACAATAGTGAAATTGACAGTATAGTGTATCACCCTAAACTACCTGAATAATTCCCCTCTTCCACTATGAAGCAATTGACTGTCTGAGTGAGATCTGTGGTTCTAATCTATGGAAAATAAAAAAGGAAAACTAAAATGACATTGAAGTAATACAGAATGTAGTGCAAAAATGTAATGAAAGAAAATAGAGCACCACCCACCTATATGACGAAAGAAATGGCCCACAGTAACCAAAGAACTAAAGTAGGGAATAGAAAATAGACGAGGACCTAGCAACTCGCTAGTAAAAAACTATAACAGAATTTACTATGTTTCTCTATACTTAATGCCTCCTTAAATTCAGGCAGTATTGCTAATGTGTTCCTTGTTGTTTGCAGGAAACTGACAAACTTCGGCTACAACGAAAAAGGAGATCTCTAAAGAACAAGAGACCTATGCTCAGATAAGTATAAATTATATTTCTCTAGGGCTCAACAAACGATTGGCAGCGCACTAAGCGCTGTTACGCAAAAGTGAAGTCACTGGTTTAAAGTTTCATCTTTGATTTGCAGGAATGAGAGAATCCTATGCCAGGAACGAGGATCCAAGAAGCTGCAGAAAGGGACTACAGAAGCCACGAAGCAAACCGACCAGGACACCGAGATCCCACCGAAGGACCGGAAGCAAACAGGTGAGTGACCCGGAAGAAAATGTGACTCAAAGTAGACGTATTCCCGAAATGCTAGAACGTGAAGCGTTCTACCACTGGATCGGAGAACTTTTATACTCCCCAGCTGTAGCCTGCCTTAGAGATGGCGCGGGCACACAAGGTGTTACAATGGAGATCCATCATATTTAGTCACATGGAGAGTAACATTTCTCACTCCTGCTTTCTTAAAAACAATGTCTGTTTCCATGCCTATAAGAGAGCTAAGCAAACCTTTTATGTCTCCTACTGCCAAGGTGATGCCTGCAGTTTGCTTTTTCAAAAGCTCTAATCCATTTCCCTTCTCCCTCTGTAAGCTGCAGTAACAATTCCTTAAGATTCTCCTTGTCCATCTGTGGCCAAGGAACATAATGGGGTTCCCCCTGGTCCCTTGCGTATAAGGGGCATTTTATATACGGGACTTGCAGAATATTGAGGATTGTGCTGCCTTGCATATTTTTGCCACATGTGCAAACATTTCCAAATGTAGGGCTAATCCCAGCCTTGATATCCCTCACCATAAAGAATGCAATCTTTAGCATATGCCTTATCACGTGGATCAGAGGACCTCTCTTGTGGCATGGACTCATCTTTGGAGCTCACCCTTCAGTCCATCCTGCCAAATTAGCGACATATGGCACAACACTGTACCAACTATTCTCTCCTTCAGTAACAATGTCACTAGGGGTGAGATTTGCACTGTGCAAAACCGATTGAACACTCATCTGCTGCGTTGGCCTATAATGTAGTTTCAATCCTCCCATAGCCTCACAAGATCCCGTCCTGGGGTATGGCTGGCCATGCGTTCCCTGAAGCTGCAACCGCTCAAGCTCTTTTCCATGGGGTTTCCTAGATTTAGAAAACATATCTTGCTCTTCTTCCCTAGTACCAGTGCGATAAGGCAATCCCCTTGCACCCTTTGTGTGATTGAAATTAAAAAAGGGCCTTTCTTGAGTGCTAATATCATAAGTGAAGTGCCTGGCCTTTGAGGATCTAAGTATTTCACCAATGTTATCTACACACCTATATATAGACTCTATTCTGTTTGACATCCTCCCAAAACTTCCCTTAACTTGTCCTGAAGAGTTATCACAATATCCTTTTCTCCTTACTACTCTCACATTTATTCTACCCTCACTTTGTGACAACCATTCCTGAACACACGCTGATGAAACTATTATGTTCCATTTCTCCTTCCACCAAGGTGTTAGATTATCTTTAGTTCCATCTGTTTCTTGGAATACTGGCATTGTGCCATACTAGCAGCCCTATCCACATAGTCACTCCATCAAGCATCGTCTGTATTTCTTCGCTGTGGGGTAGATATTCGTTCTCTAGCTACACTTACTGTTGTGCCTCTTTTCTGCAACAAGTGTGATGTGGCTGGTGAATCATGTGACTGGTCATCACTGTCTCCTGGACTCTGCTCTTCACCTCTGTCTTCGTGGAGAGAGACTGGATCTAAATCCAGTGTGAACTGTGCCTCTAGTTGCCCTGACTTCTGAGAGTCACCTACCCTTACTTGCTGTCAAGTCAAGTCAAAAAAAATTATATAGCGCGCTACATACCCAGAGGGTCTCAAGGCGCTCGAAGGGGGGTGGGGAATTACTTCTCGAATATCCAGGTTTTAAGTTGCTTTCTGAATTCTAGGTGGTTTTGAGTGAGGCGAAGGTGCATGGGAAGTGAGTTCCAGGTTTTGGCCGCTAGGTAGGAGAATGATCTTCCTCCCACGGTGGTTTTGTTGACGCGGGGAACAGCAGCGAGGGCTTGGTTGGAAGAGCGCAGCTGGCGGGGGGGTGTAGAAGGAAAGACGTGTATTGAGGCATTCGGGTCCAAGTTCGTAAAGAGCTTTGTGTGCGTGGGTGAGGAGGCGGAAAGTTATCCTCTTATTGATGGGGAGCCAGTGGAGATTTTTCAGATGACCAGAAATGTGTTCTTTACGCGGGATGTCTAATATGAGTCTGGCTGATGCGTTCTGGATGCGTTGGAGTTTTTTCTGAAGTTTTGCGGTGGTACCGGCGTAGAGGGTGTTCCCGTAGTCCAGGCGGCTTGTAACCAGTGCGTGGGTGACCGTTTTTCTAGTTTCGGTGGGGATCCAGCGAAATGTTTTTTTGAGCATGCGAAGAATGTTGAAGCAAGATGAAGAGACGGCGTTGACTTGTCTGGTCATTGAGAGCGAGGAATCCAGGATGACGCCTAGGTTCCGTGCGTGATCCGTCTGGATGGGTGCTTTTCCAAGGGCCTCTGGCCACCAAGAGTCGTCCCAGGCTGAGGGGGAGGTACCTAAGATAAGGACTTCTGTTTTGTCTGAATTCAGTTTCAGACGGCTATGCTTCATCCATTCGGCTACCTCTTTCATTCCTTCATGTAGGTTGGTTTTGGCGATGTTAGGGTCTTTGGTGAGTGAGAGGATCAGTTGAGTGTCATCAGCGTAGGAGATGATGTTGAGGTTGTGTTGGCGTGCGATGGTCGCGAGGGGGCTCATGTATACGTTGAAGAGGGTGGGACTGAGTGAAGATCCTTGTGGTACGCCGCAGATGACTTCAGTGGCCTCTGACTTGAATGGTGGGAGGCGTACTCTCTGAGTTCTTCCGGCAAGGAATGAGGTGATCCATTCCAGTGCTTTTCCTTGGATTCCGATGTTTCTGAGTCGTTGTAACAGGGTGATATGACAGACTGTGTCGAAGGCTGCGGAGAGGTCGAGGAGGATGAGGGCGACTGTGTCTCCATTGTCCAGTAGAGTTCGGATGTCGTCTGTTGCTGCGATGAGTGCGGTCTCAGTACTGTGTTTGGCTCGGAAGCCGGACTGTGAGGAGTCGAGGGATTTGTTGGCTTCGAGGAAGGCGGCGAGCTGGTTGTTGACAGCTTTCTCGATGACTTTGACCGGGAATGGAAGGAGCGAGATGGGGCGGTAGTTTTTGAGTTCGGTGGGGTCAGCTGTGGGTTTTTCTCAGAAGGGCGCTGAGTTCGGCGTGTTTCCAGCTTTCTGGGAAGGTGCCGGAGTTGAGGGAGCAGTTGATGACGTCTCGGAGGTGTGGTGCTATGATGGAGTCAGCTTTGTTGAAGATGTGGTGAGGGCATGGGTCTGTGGGGGAACCTGAGTGGATGGAGTTCATCAGGCGGATGGTGTCCTCAGTGGAGATTGGGTGCCAGTCATTAAGGATGTTTAAGGGGGGTGAAGGTACAGCAGAAGGTTGTGTGGGTTGGTCTTCGGGTTGGTTGTCGAAGCTTTTGTGGATGTCTGCGATTTTGTCGTGGAAGAACGAAGCTAGGGAGTCGCAAAGGGTTTGAGAGGGGGTGATGTCGTTGGAGTTGGCAATGGGGTTGGTAAACTCTTTGACGATGTTGAATAATTCCTTGCTGTTGTGGGCGTTTTTGTCTAGTCGGTCTTTGAATGCGGTTTTCTTGGCAGTCCGGATCAATTGGTGGTGTATGCGGGTGGCGTTTTTGAAGGCGTCCCTGGTGTTGGTGTTTGGGTCTTTTTTCCAGGCCTTCTCAAGGGAGCAACAGAGTTTCTTGGATTTCTTAAGATCCTCGTTGAACCAGGGGGCGTTTTTGCTGCCTAGTTTGATTTGACGTTTTTTCAAAGGTGCTAGGATGTCGGCGGTGTTGCTTAGCCATTGAGTGAGGTTAATGGCTGCTTGGTTGGGGTTCGATGAGTGGGCAGGGGGGTTGAATAAGCGATGTGGAGATCTGGTCGATGGTGATTTTGTTCCAGTTTCTTCGCAGGGTAGGTTGAGGATGGTTGTGGGTTGTGGTCTTATTGTAAACGAAGTGAACGCAGCTGTGGTCCGTCCATTGGAGAACTGTGGTGTGACTGAAGGAAATATGTTTACTGGAGGTGAAGATAGGGTCGAGGGTGTGTCCTGCGTGGTGTGTGGGGGTATTAACAAGTTGTTTGAGTCCGAGGTTGGCGAAATTGTCTAGAAGAGTGGTGGTGTTGTTGTCGTTGCTCTTTTCCAAATGAAAATTGAGGTCTCCCAATAGAATGTAGTCCTCGGAGGAGAGGGCGTGTTGGGTGATAAAATCAGTGATGTCTTCAGTGAATTGTGCACGGGGTCCTGGTGGTCTGTAGAGGAGGGTGCCTCTGAGTGTGGTCTTGGGGTCGGTGTGGATCTGGAAGTGAAGGTGTTCGGCGCTAGAGAGGTTGACGTCCGAGCTGGTTGAGATGCGGATGGAATTCCTGTGGACGATAGCGATGCCTCCTCCTGTTTGCTTGGTGCGATCCTTACGGATGATCTTGTAGCCTTCCGGGATGGCTATGGTGATGTCTGGGGCTGAAGAGGCGTTCATCCAAGTTTCTGTTAGGAAGGCGCCGTCTGGAGAGATGGTGTCTAGTAGATTCCAAAGGTTGATGGCGTGGCTGTGGACTGATCGGGTGTTGAGTAGGAAGCATTTTAGGTGGTTGGCGTCAGATCTATGTTTGGTGTTGGTGGATGAGGAATTGGTTTTTGTGCCGTCAAACTTGCAGGAGTTGCATGTGAAGGGTCCATGGGTGTGTCCAGGTGCGGCTTGGGCGCAGTTGGGGAGGCGGCCGGGGTTTAGGGCTAAGAGGGTGGAGGCGTTGTAAGTAATGAGGGTGGGGTCAGTGGAACGGGGGCCAGGGGGTCTGGCGCTGGGCGCGGTCTTGGCGCGGACGAGCGTAGACGGGCTTACCTTTGGCGCACCTTCGGCGCGGCCGCAGTGCGTGGACGCTGCGCGTGGGGACATCTGACATTAATGGAGAGTGGAGGGGGAGGGGCGTGGGAGGGGCAGCAGGGAGGCGGGAGCGGGGCGAGGAGGAAGGGCTCTGGGAGACAACAACAAACAAAATGGAGGCGGTGAAAAGTTGAGTGAGGCTGGGGGCACTGAGATTATAATCACAAGCGCTTTTAAACAGACGGCGTTATTGTGCAAAGATAGAGCGCAGTGCCGTTATCGTCGCGCTGTTTCAATGGCACCAACTATGCAACACTACTAATCACCAGAAACGCTGTCGCGCTATAATAATGGCACAAACAAAGTAGAGTTACAAATCACCAGCAGCGCTAAATCACAAGATGCGCTATGAGCGCAGTGAGGTCAAACAAATGCACAATTCAATGGCACAAGAAGCGCTATGAGCGCAGTGAGGTCAAACAAATGCACAATTTAATGGCACAAACAAAGTAGAGTTACAAATCACCAGCAGCGCTAAATCACCAGAGGCGCTATGAGCGCAGTGAGGTCAAACAAATGTACAATTTAAGAGTACAGACAGTCTGAAGTCGATGGGTGAGTAACGATACCACCAGGAGCCAGGGAGCGTGGGAGCGGCCGCGTCTGACGAAGTCAGGACGGTCACAGCTCTGCCTTCTACGGAGTCTGCAGTAAGGGTCAGTGGGTGGGAGGGGCAGCAGGGAGGCGGGAGCGGGGCGAGGAGGAAGGGCTCTGGGAGACAACAACAAACAAAATGGAGGCGGTGAAAAGTCGAGTGAGGCTGGGGGCACTGAGATTATAATCACAAGCGCTTTTAAACAGGCGGCGTTATTGTGCAAAGATAGAGCGCAGTGCCGCTTTCGTCGCGCTGTTTCAATGGCACCAACTATGCAACACTACTAATCACCAGAAACGCTGTCGCGCTATAATAATGGCACAAACAAAGTAGAGTTACAAATCACCAGCAGCGCTAAACCACAAGAAGCGCTATGAGCGCAGTGAGGTCAAACAAATGCACAATTCAATGGCACAAGAAGCGATATGAGCGCAGTGAGGTCAAACAAATGCACAATTCAATGGCACAAACAAAGTAGAGTTACAAATCACCAGCAGCGCTAAATCACCAGAAGCGCTATGAGCGCAGTGAGGTCAAACAAATGTACAATTCAATGGCACAAACAAAGCAGAGTTACTAATCACCAGCAGCGCTAAATCACCAGAAGCGCTATGAGCGCAGTGAGGTCAAACAAATGTACAATTTAAGAGTACAGACAGTCTGAAGTCGATGGGTGAGTAACGATACCACCAGGAGCCAGGGAGCGTGGGAGCGGCCGCGTCTGACGAAGTCAGTCTGGGTGTGCTTATACGTATTGGCTTTGACATTTGTGAGGTGACATTATGGAGTTCATTTGGGGAATGTGAAGGAGTCTCAACTTCAGGGTTCTCATACCCCACTGCGGCTCCTTGTAGCTGTGTCAGCGGATACACACCATGTACCTTGGGAAAAGTATTCATAGGGCCATATGAAGGTGGGGGAGTGAACGGGTGCTATGGTATCAACTTTTGAGGAGTCCTTAGACTTCTCACAAAAGACTCGACATAAAGCTAAGATAGCTTCTTGCTTCTGCAATTTGGCTCCTGCAAATTTACTTTTAAGATGTGTAACAATACGTTCTAATATTTTATCATCAAATGTCCCTCCTGGGCCAGGGACATGCATATTTTTCAGTGGCTTTAGAACACTCCTGACTAAATTTTGTAGTTTTCTCTGATCATTTGGAAACGTCTTTTGCATATGTATTAGGGAAGTCCCCATAATTTCTTGTATTTCTAACAATTGTTACAATTTAACTTTGTATCTGTCTGACCAATATTACTTCTAAAAACTTCACACTAATCCTTATAAACAAGAAAATCTGTTAATGTGTCAAAACAATCATATATTAAACATTATGCATTGCAGTACCATTATACAACAACAGCATCACTCTGTAGCCATATTTCCATTCATGCATTCACCATCAAAATTTTTAAAACACCTCAACTACTTCTAAATGTGAATCACCATTGTTCCACTCTACATGGTAAATGCAGTCAGCAACGTATGGCCATTTCCGTCTGTGCTTAGTGAGGATAACCCTCAAACCATGCATCTCATAGACCATGGAATGACTTCTGGAAATTTAGGTCCAGGTGTCAATTTGAGTGTTCAGATCGTAACTGGAAATAATGTTTAGTGACATCAGCCTTTCAGGTGTCCCTCTAGGTCAAATATTGAAACACATACTGGAAACTCAACTTCAAATCACCCAATTCAGTCTCCTGCTCCCATTGTCTAATCATGTTTCAATCTATTGAATCTATTTCTATTGAAAACACAGAATACTTGCCAGTGTGCCTGTGTGCTGAGGCCATAGATTCCTTCAAGCTTGCCAAATACAGGGTTTCCTTTAACTATGACCTTACAGGTCATGCGCTCTGTTCTCAAGGAAACTTTTCACCTCTTTTTCATCAGCACAAGTTTTTTGGCCTGCACTGCTCTTTCACCACGTATAAATGTGTGACACTCTCTGCTGTTGTCTGCTGCTGTACAGTGTTTTCATATTTTATTTCTTCCATAACACACCATTAGTCACACTTCATTGGGGGAGATGGAAGAGGAGCCCCATGCCAATATATCCTCCGCACAGGGAACTTTTTATCCAATTTCTTCTCTTCACTCCTTGGACTATCACTTCTGGCTGGAAATTCAGCCCTTCAAGAGAGTAAGGGATTTTAACCATATACTGCCCCAGCTAAATCTCTTTTATAAACCTCCTATCACAGTCAGAGCTGCTACAGGCTGAATGAATGCTCACCCACCAAGGGACTTATTTATCTTCAGCATTAGTCTGCTTGTCAGTGATTATGCCCAAAAAGTTAAATTTCTGTGGCCTTCCTTTGACTCATCTCAACCATCTTCATGAGGTTAGAAGTTGAGTACAGGGCTGGCTGTCCAGACCATCTAGACCTACCCAGTGTTGCCCACTGTTGAGACAGAAATGTCTCCTGCATTCTCTACATTTATATTCCCCTGCAGTGAGTGCCTGACTGAATCTGGTACTCTCATTTTTTAAAATGTTTTATTGTTTTATTACTCAGCACCAAAACAATCATCTTATCCCAGGATTGTATTTGTATCAGTAGTCCCCGTTTGGAGTTAAGGATCCCTAGGGTCCACGCAAGGTTGTATTGGTAGGTCATATTCAGGTTCCCCCGTGTCTCTGAAGTCTCTCCGTGGGCCCCAGACTTTGTCAAACTTTCACGAGTATCTGATATTTTGGATTTTGAGTTTGGCCCCAGCCTCACTCTAATCTAGTGTGTACAAACGCTTAGGCCTGTCCTTTGACATGAGTGAAGTCCAGCACCTGCCCTCTGACCTTTGCGGGCTCATCAAGCATCTTCAATTTCACTGCAGATGGCTACTGTCCCTGTCATGGGTGTAATCAGTAGAGCAGTGGGCCAAGATTTTGTGTTTTGTGAATCAGTAGCTGTGACCAGACCTTTTTATGTGCCATTGGAGTGAAGGCCTTTTGGCCAACTCATGTAAAGTTTTCCTTCTATGTGATAACCCAGATCCTAGTGCTTACATCTGAAGTGAATGCTAAGCATGTGTGTATGTGGTTTGTGTGGTGCAAGCATTGTGTGCATATGTGAACAAGAGCATTATAGATTTGAGGTTTCCATTGTGAAAGCCCCTGGCATGTTCCTGTGCACAAGATGGAGATAAGAAAGGTCTTTTAGGTGAGGCCAGTGATTTGTTTCTTTCCTGATTACTGTCAAGTGTGACTGTTAATGAGCTAGGTACAGAAGACTCACTCTTGTTTGAGCCTCTGTTTGGGGTCCTTCAGGCTAGAGGCTACCTTGCTGTGAGAAAATTGCCAACCCTGCAGATGTGTTACTGACCTGAAGCATGATAGTGACTTGACCCCAGGAGCTGTGTGGATCTGCTGGTCAAAGGAAGACCGAGGAGAGCAGTCTGCATGCCCTGAGGTGTGTTGGCTGCAGAATCTCCATTTGGACAATTCCCAGAGGACTCACCTATAGCGGTTGTTACCACTGCTCCTAAGAAACTTGTGTCCATTTGGAGTGTACTGCCATCAAAATATTTTCCCACCAATAAGTTTTGTTCTCAAGGTGGATTGTGCCACTATCCAGAAGTTTGTGCTTAGGCAGACCATGCATCCGACATTCATGGCTAAGGGGTGGAGATGCACACTGGTCACAGATCTGTCCCAGTCCTCACCAGAGCATCATGGTAAATGTACTTCAAGGCAGTCCATAACGTACAATATTTCTTGTGAGTGTTTGAGTATTAAAGCACAGGTACTACTGGTAGCCCTGTACACAATTGTTGTGTTCTCCTGAGCTCTTTAGAAGGGCAAATAGTCATTTAGGTGGAACATGGCCTGCTGCTTAGTGTCTGTGGATGAGTGCCATATTGCTCTCAAGTACAGACTCTTGGCTCTGGAAACTAATCATCAGCTCCTCCAAGTGGCAGTAGCTTGAATATACTTTGCTAAGAAGTGAATTTGCACACTTCCCCCACTGCTGGTGGAATTTGACTCTGAGGATTGCAATGCTATGACACTGTAAAAACTGAGACTTGCTTTATGTGCTGAATGCTAAGACCTGAATTTGAGGATAATATGCACCTAAGCATTGATACTTGCCTAAGAGATAGTCAACCTGGAGAGAGAAATATCTCGTTTTGCAAAGGGGGATGGGGAGAAACACAAGGGAGAAGGGTGCGGTGGGGCTGAACATAAGGCACAGTAACCCAAGTGCCAGTATACGAGAATTGTACCTGTCTTATGTGCTGTAATATATTACATTTTCAGGTATAGGTTAAAGCAGTTTTCTCTTATAAAAGTACGGCAATGGGATGGACGTTCAGTTAATGAGCTGCTATATGATGATTGTGTGCTGAATTTACACACACCCACTACTAATTCCCTGAGAGGCCTGTGACTGCTCACCATTGCTACCACTAAGGGCTTAATTACAAGTCTGGCGGTCCGAGGACTGCCAGAATTGTGGTGGAACGGTGGTGGTAGATCCAGCCACCGCCACACTGGCGGTTCCACTGCCCGAATACGACTCAGGCATACGGACTGCCCTAGGACCACCTGCTCTGCCAGGGAACCGCCGTTCCCCGGCGGAGGAGTGGTGGTCAGAGGCCACAATATGCTTGGCGCGACCGCCATGGTCCCGCCAAGCATATCTCAAGTTTCCTCTCAGATGGGCTTTTCATGGGGGTTCAACCGCTATGAAATCCCCGGCAGAGAGGAAACAAAGGGGGCCCCCTATGCCTCAAACATATGTGGATGGATGTACATAGGGGGGCATAACATGTGCCCCCCTGTGTCCATGCACATGTGTTCCTGCACGGCACGGACGTTCGAGTCCATGCCGTGTAGGAACCTTGTAGTGCGGTCCCATTGTGATGCCTATTTTAATGACACTGCTGCCTTTGAAAGAGGCACCGCCATCGGACCGCCACGCTGCCTGCATGCCAGACTACCCAAAAGTCATAATCTGGAGGGCGGGCGGTACAAGCTTTGGCATTGCGGTGGTGCAGCGGTTTGCACAGCGATGCCACCTCTTCGCCAAACCTCTTAATTAGGCCCTAAGAGTCAAATGCTGTAGGGGTTGTACTTGCCCGGTTTCCAGAGCCATAATAGGATGCTCTCCAGAGAACCAGAGACAAATTGCGCAGGCCCCCCATGGCAGAGCCTCAGTAGCTCCTATTCGTCCCATGGACACCCACGGTGTGATCTTTTACAGAGTTTGATTGTTGTCAGTCACATGATGCCCCAAGCACGAATGGTGTGGGGAGCGATACTCAGGTGCCTCGTTCTAAATATTTACCACAAAATATTCAGCTAGAAGTAAAATTCTTGCTTGATCATTTTGATGCAAAATAGTTTCTTGGTCGTTAGGCCAACATTGGACAAGGGATGTACATAATGAACATGTGTAAATATTTTGCCAGCATTGTACGCTTTTGTGGAGATGTTTAAAAATGCTATTTTTTTACAAAGTCGACATTTTCAGCTTGTATCATCCAATTTGCAGCTAGTGTGTGTAGTAAGCATAAGTTATGTTGTCACGGCCTCATTAAGAGTGCCTAACCGTCTGTGTCTGGAAAAAGACGTGCATGAGAGAGAGAGAGAGAAAGAGAGGGAGAGCGAGAGTTGTTCCTTTGCTGTTGATTCTAGCCTGGATACAAAATTAGGCTCATCTTGATGTCTTCACTAACAGTGCACACAGCAGACTGACACGTTGGTCCTTTTCCTAAAATAGTCTAAGATGGCGTCTGGAATGTCTGCTCATTTACTCCAGCCTGCATTATTCCGAGAACCCTAGGTACTGTCTAGCGAGCAAAGGCCTTTTTGATCCGCACAGTTGGCTCTTGTCTACAGGTCTAGTTATGCTGCAGATGCATGAATATTTATGAACTATTTAGATCAGCATGACATTATGTTAGACATCGCTGAATTTGGAAAAAAGAAAGAGCGCTTGAGAAGTCATCCCCATTTCTGCAGGTCTGGGGCAATTAGGCATTTTAAATACAGCTCGCATTTGCTGTCATTTGTAAATATAAATTCCACCCAGGAGGAAAGGCGGACTCAAAGGTCATTTGGGTCATTTTCTGTATTCCTTGTTAATTTTCTCTTAGGTTACACTGGTTGTGAGTGAATGATATTAGACTGTATTGCAGATTTGTAATAGGTGTATCATTCTGCACGTGTAAATTGAAATCAAATGTGAATTTTCACGTTTAATTGTTTTGTTTCTGTACCACAAAAATATGTTTTCTCCTAGTGAAACGACTTGACCTACTCGAATAATTTTTCGAGGTGTTCTCTCCCAATTCCAGACCTGGAAACGTAATTGCTTTTGATTTTTCTAGAGTAAACCTGTCTTTGCTTGCAGTGTGAAAAGCGACCTGAAAATCATTGGTGGATACCCTTAAATGTATGAGTTTGTGTTTGTTCATTGGATTTTGCAGGTTGACTACCCAAGAGCTCCCACAATCTCTCATCTGCCGTTGTATTTGCAGATGTCTCAATGGATAGGTTGGACCCCACCTTGGGCCTCTGAAAACTATAAGCAGAATACAACAGTAGGTGGCTGTATGGTTCATACACGTTTTTACTTTTACTTGAGGGACATTTTAATTAATAAACATGGCCTCGGATTCCTTTTTTGCATTTGATTTAAACACTTTTCAAACTTCATTATTACTGCAAGTAAGAAAGAAAATACCAGAAATCAAAATCTCAAAATGTGAGATAAATAATTTTAGAAAAACAATGTGCTTAGTGTGAAATAGAAAAACATATTTGAAAGCATGAGAAACATGCAGGAAATAATGCGAAAAAAACATAAACATAAAGATATTCAATGTTTACCAGTTCTACAATTGAAGAACCAGGGCGATGAATTCCCAGTTAACACTCTTGGTAAAAAGACAGTAGGGGGTTCAGAAATCTCTAATAAGGGCTTAAGAATAATTGTGGTTTACTTTTCATAAAAATAAATTTCTGTCCTCCATATTGATGTTCGTTGTGCTGAGTTCCCGCGTGGGTAATGGTCTACGCGTTTCAAGCCCCAAATTGCTTTACGGGTTCTCTTCACGACAAGGACTTCGTGAATTCTTGGAGCACGAATTGAGAATATCAATTTCCTGAATAGTGGTTCGACTTTATCAGGAATGTTGGAAGGTGAGTATGTTGGAATGACTTTAGCCTCACCAAAGACATCAGGGGACATATTACCAAGCAATAGCGATAATTATCACTATTGCTTGGTTAGCAATAAAAAATTATCGCCGAGCTGCAGCGATTTTTATTGCAGATAAACCTTGGTATTACCATATCTTCAAAAGTTGATAATAGGAGATAGCGATTTTAGCGACTGTTTCCAGTCGCTAACATCTTGGCACGCCCACTTTGCATGTCATTAGTGATAAATTTTTCTGACATGCAAAGCGGGCCCAAGATGGTCGCTATCTCCTACTAGCTGTCACTAACTGGTTTTCGCGACAGCTAGGTAATAGGGAGATAATTTTATCTCTGCTTTCTGATAGGAGCTGAACTGAGTTTTGGCAGTCTGCAAAGAGTTGCACTGCTGTATTCTAGTCTAGAGATGATAGGTGCTTGCACCGCCACTTTAAAGTCATCATGGGGAAGGTAGGGTTTGAGCTTTTTTATTTATTATTGATCCCACGAGAATGGCTTGTGATCAGGGTACTTTAATTTTATTCAGACAGATGAGATGACGTGTTTACATTGACGATTGAGGAATACTGAAAATATTTTTTGGGGTATGATTTTACTCCGGAGTTATTTATTTACTGTGGTTGACTTTGTCTTACTATGGGTTTCATACTTTGGACTGCCGACTTGGCTAGTTGTTCTGTCACGCATGGGTGATACAACTTTTCTCACTTGGTATTTGGGACTGCCTCTAGCTTTACGATTTTCTGTCTCACACTGTTCGGTGACTTTTTTGAGAATTAATCATTAGCCTATGTATTTGTTAAAATCTTTCTGAAGATGTACCATATTGTTTGTTATTATAACCTAAACATAGGTTATTGTAATTACTTGCAGCCCTGAAGAAGTCTGAATGTCAAATACAGACTAAGACGAAACACGTGTTGGCTGTATTGCTGTATTAAGAATCTCTTTTCATTGGATGATGGAATAAAAGAAGAAGTCTGAAGAAACTTATTCATCTTACTATTTTGAACTTGGACTGGATAATTGAGTGCATGGTGAATTCTTTGTGCTGGCTTTAGCCACTTTGTGGCTATTTATGAGAGTCTTGGTGACAGACTCTTGTTCACTTTGAGCACCACCGATACTTGTAACCTAATTTACTTACACACGCTGTGCGCTCCGTTTAAACTGTTACCTTTGTTGTTTGATCTTATCATTGTTGTCATGTTTGTATATTAATCAGTCTAATTTTTTTGTATACGTTTGAATCGTACTTTTTGTCTTTTTCCATGTCAATCTCAGCCCTAATGAAGTTCTAAATGTAATTGGAATAAAACGCGTTGGCAGGATGTTGTTGAAATTTGGATACAAGAAGAGTAAGAGTGAACATCACAGTTGTTCTGACTTTGCTGTCCTTCCCATTATCTGGCATAGGTGACAGCTCATGATCATGTCTTCCACCAAGTGATCAAGTCCTGGGAACCATACCTTTTCCCTTAGCATCTTCCTGCTTGCCACTATGCCCCTGTGGGACTCATGGGCCAGGTGTACGGTCTGCCACAATAGCATTTTTGGTATTACTATCCTTGTTCCTCGTAGTAGAATTCCTCATTCCGTTTCTGACAGCTTCTCTTGTATGTGTTTGAATTTCTTCCCTTCTTACTCCTTTGCTCACTGAACAGCAGTTGTTTACAAGTCTCCACCTTTGCTGCTGTGTTGTGCTTCTGACTGCTTGTACCATAGCATCATCCATTGTCATATGTGCCAGTTCATCAATTGGTATCAGGGCAGGTGAGTTTTGGCGCAGCACGAAGTTAAGGTACTACTCCGCCATGAACATAGTCTCTGGTGCCCTTTGTAGGGGATGCCGTGACATGTAATCGGCAGGGTTGTGCTCTTTTCCTGGTTTGTGCATTATTTTGAAGTCATAGTCCATGAGGTGTATCCTACATCTTTCAATGTGCGTTGAAATCTTTTCTTTGGAGTGTCCATATATCGTCACTAGTGCCTGATGGTCTGTCATGATGGTGAATGGCTTCCCATATATGAACATGTGGTAGTGTTCACATGCTCACACTATAGCTAGACTCTCCTTCTCTGGTTGCGAGCACGCCCTTTCTATATCTGATAAGCTCTTGCTTGCATATGCGACAATCTGTCTGGGAGAGTCTCTTTCTGACATGTGTTGGGAAAGAATGGCTCCCAGTCCCATCAGGCTGGCATCAACAGTGAGCTCGGTGCAAAGCGTTGTGTTGAAGTAGGCAAGGTGGTCCACTGCTGTGACTGCATGCCTGATGTCTCCAAATGCCCTGTCGCATTTTGTGGTCCAGAGAAATTGCTGGCCCTGTTTGGTTAGTTCACAAAGTGGGGTGCTCACCGTAGCAAAATACTTAATGTAGTGAGCTCAGTAGCACACAAGCCCGGTAAATGACCTTACTTCTGCTAAATCTGCCGGAGGCCTTGTTTTCTGTAGCATTTCTACTTTGCTGTCCCATTCCTTTATATGAAAAGATATGTCCAAAGAATACTAGTTCTCCCTTCCCCAGCTCGCATTTGTCCTCATTCAGAGTCAAGCCATCGATTTCTAGCTGGCTGCAGACGTCTCGTAGGGCCTTGTTGTGCTCCTCATCCAAGCAACTAAATACCAAGATGTCCTCGCTGTAGTTTACGCTGTTTCTTATGGGCCTTATCACCCACCTTACCGTCTCTTGAAATATTCCGCTGCAGATGATATTCTGAAACTTAGTCGCTTGTAACGAAAAAGATCCAGGTGAGTTGAGAACACTGTGATGTAGAGTTATTGTGGATCAAGCTTCATTTGATGGTTCTCCTTGAATAGATCTAGTTTTGAGAATATGCATGCTCTGGTGAGGCAGCTAATCTTGTCGTTCAAAGAAAAGACTGGGTGTCTTTCTCTTTCAATTGCTGTGTTCGGTATGCGCATGTCGACGCAGATGAGTATTTTCAATATGTTTTTCTCAGTACCACCACTATTGGAGATACCCATGGAGTTGGTCCATTTGCCAGCTCTATGATGTCTTGTGTCAGTAAGCGCTTTAATTCTTCTTCCACCTGGGGTTGTAGGTGCAAGGGCACTCTTCTGGGGTGGTGAGCCACTGGCTTGACTACTTCATTGATATGCTGTGGTATTTGCATGTCTTTCAGTTTCCCTAGTCCTTGTGGTATTGCAGGGTGTTCTCACAGAATGCTGTGATGCTCTGACATGTGATATGTCATTGCTAGGAGGTCCATCACCTGAGCAGTGACATTGCTTAGTATGGTACAGACTTTTCCTTGTATGTTAGTGTCTCTATAAATGTCCCTATGTTCACCACTGGCTTTCTCAAACCCCATGTGAAAACATCAATGGTGGATGGTGACAGCGCAGGCTTGTGCTTTATCTTCTCATATTCTTATATGCACATAATTTTGCATGTCGCACCACTGTCTAGCACAAAGCTCGTAATTTCCCACCTCAGTGTCGCCCGTCGCAGTCTTCTCTATCTGTTGTTTGTCCATGAGCCGGATGTTTTCGGGTGTATAAACTTGTGCTGGGACATCTGACATTAGGTATAGTCGTTCCGTGATCTCACGAGCATTTGCGCCATCCGAGTCAGCTAACGTGCTGCTGTTTGGGTTGTTTGTTGTTTTGCTGCCCGCCCTTGCTCCGTTTTGAACTGTCCGCCCATGCAGACACTTGCAAAGTCATTTTCAGAATGGTAATTCTGATATTTGTGGCTCATGGCAGGGCAGGCACCAATGTGCAGAAATTTGAGTCCAAGGCAATAGCATGTCCTATCTTGTTTCTGGTTCTGTGGCAGTGGTGTTTTGTCATGTCTTCTAGCATTCCCAGCCATGCGATTAGCTTGCTCCATCATCTGCGCTCTCCCAATTTTCATTTGCCTGGCATGGACTGTGGCTCTGGCCTCTGCGCGAGCGATTGTCAGTCAGTATATTGTCCAGTGTATATGGTTCCTTTAGTATTCTTGTGGGAAAGTCAACTGACTGACAGCCCTCAATTATGCGCAGTCGTATTGCTGCCCCATTGTCTAATTTGTCGAATTCGCAGTATGTGACCAGTTTGTGCAATCTGGTTGCAAAGCCATCAAGGGACTCCTCTACCAGTTGGCATGCTGTGTTGAATGTGTGTCTTTCAAAGACTATGTTTCTCTAGGGGCAAATCTGTCTGTGAGTCATTTTATTAGGCCTTTATTTTATTTTATTTATTACTTTGTTTGGTCCTTTTCTCAGTGCACACTTTTTTTTCTTCACAAATCCACTTCACCTGACTGTAAGATGGCTACCGGGGCTTTCTTCTTGATGATTGGCTTCTTTGCCTGGTTCTAAGATGTCTGCTGAGATCTTGCGAGAGCAAGATTTGGCCTTTTCCTGTGTACCTGACCCTAAAATGGCTGCTGGGGCTTCTTTCCTTGTTATTGGCTGCTGCGTCGAACCTTGCAATGGCTGCTGAAGTCTCGTGAGATTTCAGTTTGCTCTTGAAATCTTTGCAAGAGACTCTGTATGTGGTCGGCGGGTGGCTAAGGACACAGCTGTGTGCAGTGATTGCAGATGAGCGGCCTTGAGGGAGTGTTGATCGTTTTAGTTGTCCCGCTTACCCTGTTCACTTTGTTGTTTCTCTCCATGCTGTGCGACTGGGGTGGTCTCCCAAAATCACTTCTTTTGGTTTCGGACAGGCAGGCCAGGGTGGGCTTCTCACTCCATTATTATTTGTGCGACCGGGGTGGGCTCTCGACGTCGCTTCTTCTTTTTGTTTCGGGCATACAGATGGGTGGGCTCCTGGCATCGTTATTATTTGTGCAACTGAGGTGGGCTCCCAATGTCACTTCTTCCCTCCACAGGAGGACCAGGGTGGGCTCCTAGCTCCGTTTGATTTCCTTGTAGCAGGTACACAGGCACATGCGTATGGTGTCGGTCCGTTGATTCCACCTGTTCATCGCCAGTTGTTGTGTCCCTCTTTGCCCCCAACACCAAAGGAACACCCAGGGACACAGGTAGTTGTAGCACTAATTATATATTGTATAGATCTGCCTCATAGTGCATGCAGGCACTACCTTCCTTATCTAGGAAATCTGTTGCAATGGCCCATCCCCGTCCCTAACCGGAAGTGATGTCCAGGGGCTACCTCCCTCCCCTTGTGTCATGTGCAGGGTCCAAGTGCCCACCTGCATGTCACTTTGACACATGGGTCAGTAAACTCAAGAAGGCCTTAATAAGATGAAGACCTATTTCAGAGAAACTGGAATACCCCTGCACACTCTTAGCAATTATAAACAGTCAAAAAGTGTTGATTACTGGTGAGCACGGACAAAACTTAGCAATTGAACAATTAATAATTGATAAATCTTCAAATCTTTCAGTGGTGGGTGGTGTCATGTGTGTCCCACTTTCTTTTCAGGTTCATTTAACTGTTTGGGGCTCCAGGTGACTGCACCTGTCTGAGCCAGTCCTTTGTGGTAACCAAACTTATTTGAGTTTTTCTTTTTTTCAGGGCATGCAATTGCATGAACCAATAATACCGCTGTAGGCACATTGTTAGCCTCTGTGAGATTGTTTTCACTTTTCAGTAAAAAGATTTTAAAATAACACCTTTTTTATAGAAATACGTGAGTAGGGTTGGGAAGTTGTGCCCCGTCCTGAAGAAGGAACACCAGTTCCGAAACATGTCGACGCACACCAGAGGTAGTGTCCCTAATTAAGACAACTGACCTCGCCTTTTTTGCACATCTTTTTAATAGCACCAGCTAGGGGTCCTGAATAAAGTTTTTTTCACACCACCCACTAGCCAGGTACTTTTTAATTTTTCACTACACCCTTCACTCACATGTATCCCCTCACTTGCACTTAACACACACCACACATAGTCAACCTTGTCAACGCTCCCGCGTAGTCGCAGGTCGCAGCGTGCCGCATCCCTCTAGCGGGGTGCGAAGACCCCGATGATGAAGCATGACACCAAGGGGCCTGTTGGTGTGTGAGGGGTATTTTACACAACACTGAGTGTCCCCCATCTTTGTGGTGTACACTGGGAGTAGGTTTCTTCTTGTTTAATTATTGGTGTCTTTAATGTTCATAACAAATAAACCAGCCGACATGTGTTTCGTCGCGTTATGGGTCAATCTTCCCGCGACTCCTCAGGGCTACGAAAGCTGTGGGCAAGAATAGGAAGTTGCTCTATCGGTGATAATTCCAACCCGACAGGGCTCTGGACTTCTGGGTGGAGGTAGTGTAGTCGAATGTAAATCTTGCCAGTGCGGCTAAAGTGCCTGGATTTGAGGTGAATAAAAATGTAGCCGAATTTCTGATTGATTCACGTCGTAAATGTGAACCCAAGTTATGAAATGCCTGTGTCCAGTTTAGATACAGAAAGTGAAATAGGTAGGTTTTCTTCAAAAATGTGGCGAGTAGGAGCTACAGTACCCGGTAGTGGCCACTACCGGGTACACAGAGGAAAAGAAAACTAGGGATACACACGTCCGAAGAAAATAAGGAACATCCTTGAATATTCCCTTTACCTGGGATCGCTCACCTCCAAATGTGCTTATCCGCACCATCAATACTATAGCTCCTACTCGCCACATTTTTTAAGAAAACCTACCTATTTCACTTTGTGTATCTGTGTCCTGCATGTCTGCTGTGGACCTGAAGGTCTTCAAGTTAATGCTCTGACAGACATGCCCCCCAGCATCTGCGCTCTCTCTCTCTCTCTCTCTCTCTCTCTCTCTCTCTCGCTCTCTCTCTCTCTCTCTCTCTCTCTCCTTACCCCTCCCACCCCCAACCCCTTCACCATAATCAGAATTTTAATATACTGAATTAAAGAAAAAATTATTTTAATAAGTATAAATAAAAATAAATACCCACATAAAGTTAAAAAAAAGATTTTGTAAATCTGCATTAATAGATAGTAAAGGTGATGCATAGAATTGATTAAACTTAGTTTAATTATATTTTATTAAAAATAAATGTTACATTAATTAATACATTCAAAAAGGTTAAAATAGATTAGAATTAAATAATATGCTTTATTTTTATATTTTATTAACATTAAGGTATATTTATTTATACTTGAAACTATTTTAAATTATTGAACTTAATAAAAAATATCCTATGGGGTTTCATTACAAGTTTGTTGACATTCTTTTCTATGGTAGGGTGTTGCAGTATCAGTAGTTGGCCATGTGTAGTGCTGGACTTAGTGCGGTTTCTTTTTAGCATTAGTAACTTGCACTCGTAAATATGGTTCCACCCCCTTTTCAGTGGACGGAGATGTGTAAGTCTACACTTTTGAGTAACTTTACATGTGGAGTATGCGACTATCCAAATATAGTAAAGTTAGTCAAAAGTGTAAGAGAAAGTTGTACTTGTACATCACTCAAGAGTATAAGTTACCTTTGTGAATAGCCCTGATTGCTTTCTTTTTTTTTGAAAATCTGTTTTTATTGATTTTATATGCTTAACAATCTTTACCAACATAGGCAGGTTTTTTGTCAATTTTTCTGTACAATCAGTTGAGTTGCCCATATAGCTACATGTTACCACATCTAAAATTAAAAGCATTTATTTCGTGAGCTTCACATGTAACCATTCTTTTTATATCAACCATTACTGCTTGGTTCAAAAGAGAACCATGGAGGCGGGTGTTAACTTAACCGGGACAAATTAATACATAATAGGTGTAAACCAGGAACCAGTGCTTATGCTGCCTAAACCCGCCCTCCCCCTTGTTATTATGCATGATTCTGCATTAGCAGTGCTCATGAGTGTAGTGCAGGACATGTGCTAGGTTGTGCGTTATCCTGTTTTTAATCTGTGGGTGTCTCGCTGGTCAGGTCTCAGTTTCTGCTGGGGCCTGAGGGGATGTTACGACAGCTCGCGGGGGCGCTAAATCTGCCAGTATTGTGTCCCAATGTGCGGCTAGGGGTATTTTACGCAGTCCTAATGTATCTTCACATCTTAAAGCAACGCTCTCTGCTTTGGCCCAGGGCCCTGATTGCTTTTATTAGAAGCTTTGGGAAGCACTAGGACGTTACATACAGAAAAGCATCAGTGTGGAAAGAATAGCCTTAGCGATGTCATACTGCAGGAAAGTTTATCTCACAAATACAATTGCTATTTATGTCAAGCAGCAAAAATAGGAAACTCCCCTTCACCTCAAGCAGAGAAGAACATAAGCCCCGTGGCAATTTTGCACACACTGAATAAAATATTATTCAGCCAATTTTGCAGAACTGATGCTAGATTCTCACATTCATTATATGACCTCGTGTTATGGACAAATGCACATTTATTCTAGGTGAGCACACAATGCACATATATAGACCATGTTGATACATATCAAGGGCTGTAAAACACATCAACATCATTAAAACGTATAGGAGAGTGTGGTAGAAATTTACAGAAGACTGTATGTTAAGTACGTTCAAAGATTTATCCAGCCTTGAAGTAAGTTACACACCAGACAAAGGACACTGGAACGTCAAATCATTCATAAAAAGGGCAATGAATACACACATTTATGAACAATGCACAGAAATGGCAACGTGAGACCAAATAGCATTTAACCAGTTCGACAACAACAATATAATGGCCTCAAAAACATAGCAGTAGAGCCACCACACAAGTATAGGAATATCAAATGGAAATGAGGCAAGTCAAAAGCCATACGAGATGAAAAGTTTAAAGACTGATAAACCATAACACATATGTTTAGGCTCAGTATAAATTCAACAAAGGGAGAAAATAGCAAACAGCTAAACACTTTTACATAAAAGTGTCAACTCGGTTAAGCCTTTTGCCTTTTCATTTAAAAAAGACACAGTGAGACTTCAGTGAGCACACCTCTGCCACATTTCGCCTCAACAGCACCAGCACACATAAGCAGGCACTGCTAGAAATCCAGCCACAGCCAAAACAGGTTTTCTACAATATCTGTGACAGGTTTTGAAGCCTGACATTGATTATCAGAAACCACTAGTGGAGGAGAGAGAGAATATGCAGGTGAAAGATCACACTTTTTCTTATGGCTGATGTAGTGTGTTGGGAGATAATTTTCTCTTCAACAAGTGACCTTGGACTATGGTCTGAGAGTATCTGAGGGTATTTCTCTATCCTTAACCTTGAAATGATAGAGAAATACCCCCAGATACTCTCAGACCATAACCCCTGAGTTCTCATAGTTGCTTTTACAGGGGGTAAGGCCCAAGCGGGTTTGGACTTTCGAAAGGGGGCTTCTAAAAGACCCATAATATGTGCTCCACATGAAAAGATGGATTAAGGAGTTCTGAGATATCAATAGTGGAAGCGCTCATATAGGGATAGTGTGGGTCGCTTTTAAGAGGTGAGACATTAAGCTACAGCTTGCACTGCCAGAAAAAGGCGACACAACAAGAGGGGGCACTCAGTAAAACTCTGATTAGGATAGAGGAGGAGCTTGCCATAGCTATTAATATGAGTAAATCAATCGACGATATATTGCTCCGGTTGGCCTCAGAAAGCTTCCTGGCAAAAAGAGAGCAGTGCTACGAGTTTATTGAGTGGGTGGGGCACACCCTCGCAGTCAGACTGAGACAAAAGAGCACACTAGGGAAGATACCTGAAATCATTAATGATACTGGAAGTATAATAGCTTACTCATCCGGGATTCGGGAAGTTTTCCGTTAATTCTATCAGCGCTTATATAGTGAGGAACCCCCAATGGAGCTGTGCTCAAATCAGGAGTATTTAAGTAAAAATTCTCTCGCAGGGCATTGACCTTGAAGACATTGAGACGCTTGAGGCCGTGCTCACCCAGGATGAGATCTTTGGTGCCTTGGGGAGTCTACCTTCTGGTAAGGCTGCGGGCCAGGATCGATCCCACTAGAGTTTTACAAAACTTTTGTTGATGTAACTGGACCCGATTTGATTGATATTATTTGCCTAGCTCAAAAGGGTGGTTCTGTTCCTGAGTCATGGGCCGGTGCAGATATTATAATTTTTTTTGAAAAAGGGTAAGGCAACTAGAGAAACTGGGTCATATAGGCCCATAACACTAATGAATAGTGACGTCAAAATCTTTTTTAAAGCCATGGCTACAAGATTAAATCATATTATCGGGAAAACAATACATCCTTGTCAGCATGGGTTTATACCTGGGAGGGGAACAACGCAGCATATCTGCAGGGTAATAACTTTATTTGATGCAACCGAGATCTCAGGGGACCCTATGGCTGTTATGCTTTTGGATGCTGAAAAGGCATTTGATAGGGTCTCCTGAGGTGGTTTGGCATCGGGAGAGGATTTATTGAAGCTATTCAGGCACTGTACAGAGCACCTACAGCTCGGTTAATATTGAATGGGGGCTACAACGCACCTTTTTTTATTATACGTGGGAGAAGGCAGGGCTGCCCCTGCTCTCCTCTCCTTTTAGCCATCTATATAGATCCCCGAATACGGTTACTGGAGGCTAATAATGGAATTAAGCCTATTATTTGTCAGGGGCTGGATACAAAGGTATTGGCTTATGCCGATGATGTTGCCATCGTTACTGCGAATCCCTCCACGGTGTTAGCTGCAGTTGAGATGGTCGCACATGATTTTGGTAGATTCTCTGAGTATGCCTTAAATAAACAAAAAACCCAGATAATTAAGAACAGGAAGGTGGACTTGGAGGATCCGCGAGTAACCGAATCGGCTGTATACCTGGGAATTGATATTACGCCAGAACTAGGGAAGGCAAAATCAAACCGCAACAGATTTAATAACCTAACTGCACAGGCGCAACGTTTGGGGGCTAAATCAAGCACTTGGCAGGACTCTGAGGCCCAGGAGACCGCGGGGCCAACACCGGCAGCGAAGCACCACCCCCACATCACTGAAACGCATTACAACAGCAACTCACTCTGCAATTTTGAGGGAGCTAGCCTATCTGATTGGGCTCCTGTTGCTTCATCCTATCCTTACCCAGTACTACTGATACCCTTAGAATGAGTAAAGTGGGGAAAAAACACAAACTCCAGCAGCTACACGACCAAACACTAGACTGCAAGCGGCAGCACCACAGCCCCTTCCCAGCTTAACAGCAATCGATAAGATGCTACAAAAAACTATTGAGGTTGTGGCCACAGCAATCGAAAACACTGAAAGAAGGTTATCAATTACACCCACTCTATTTCTGCAAAGCCAGGAGGGTGACTGCTCAGTAATTGCAACTGATATCCCGGATCAAAACTCCTATTTAACATCATCTTATGTACAACTACCCCGCACACAGGTGTCCATAGAGACCCCTGTAGTTGTAGAGGATTTACCTATTGTTTTGACTCCCTCCCTCCATAGGGAAACTCCCACAGTAGGTAAACCATGCCCCAGGAGAAAGAAAGAGAGCCTCCCCAAAAAATCGGGCAAAAAGAACTTGACCAATCATAACCTGGTGACCCCAATTCCCAACACGTCCCAGCCAAATTCAGGAATCCCGTGCTGGGTCACTAACATGGTGGCTGACTTGCAAGCATGCCTGGAGCGGACTATTGTTACCCACATTAAACCCTTTGTGTCAAAGCTTGATAGATTATCCTCTATTCTAAATAATAAGGGGGCAGGGATAATAAAGCCAGTAAATCCCCTGGGAAACTCTGCATCCTTATCTGATTCTAACTGTGGTGGTACACCTTATAGTACGTCTAGTGATAGGGTTGCTCTACCAAAAAACACCTTAAAACAGACTAAAAACCCAGTAACACCAATAACTAACACTGAGTCTACTCATGACTCACCTACCCTCCCACCTAATAATAATACACACAGCCAAACCCAATTGACAGTGCGAAATGCCACTGCCAATTTTGATAAAATCTATTCGAAGCCAAAGGGAGGTAAAAATGAAAGTAAAATTAATACTTTAATGACCAAGAATGTACCACCCAAAGCTTTTTCCTGCCAGTTACCAACTATTAATTTACCCCCGGAAGCACAACCATATGTGGTAGCCCTTACAGGAGTCCCAGTTTTAAGTGATGGGAAAAGAGAAAAGGAGATTGAACTTAAAAATAAGTGCATTCAATGGCTAAGCACAAATAGGCCCCTACCACCAAATGTCTAAGGGGAAATACTGGCAGTTAGAAGAATAGACTGGATAGGGAGGGGACCTAAAACAGTGTCAGGAGATGTTGTAATAATACATTTTAGGGACACCTCCGCTGTGGACTACATCTGTAATGCCCCTTTTCGCAGATCAAATTCCCAAATATGCCCAGTACACTTATCATTCTTCTACCCTACCCCCAATTTGAGATTAACCCATCCCAACGGGACTCACCATAATAGGGGAATCCATCCACCATCAAGCAGAATGCAATATAGGCCAACATTTTTGGGAGGATTTGTTTCCACATAATTCTACACACCTCCTTCAACCCCATTGGAATAGGTTCAGTGTGTTGGACGAGGTAGATTGACTCAAAACGAAGGGGAACTCCCCACTACAAATTACCAATGAAGAGGCCATTGGGAGATGGGCAGTGGAGGAAAAGGTTACATTCACCACCATAGGGGATGACTCCACACTTTATTCTTTGAGGAAGGACGGGACCAGAGAAAAGGGGAACCTGGATACCCCCCTTGTAAATGGAGGGAGGGAAGCACAAGGTTCGGGCAAAGCAGAGTGGCATTCTTTTATGGCTGCTCATAATATTTGCTTGATGCAGGAGACCTGGGCAATGAAGGAGAGCAAAAGCCCGGCCTTTGCAACCTATGACATTCTAGCAGTATCTACAGGTAGAGGCCGCCCTTCCGGCGGACTATCAATATGGATAGGTATCCACCTGGGCATTCAGGCAAAACAAATGCAAACTAACTCCCTGGATGTCCAGTGTGTCCTATTAACACCCCAAAGTAACCCACAAGTAGCCATAATAAACATCTACTCAAGGGCAGTTAAAAAGGGGCAGGAATCAAATACAATTAAAGCACTCGATCACTTTATCCAAGGTTTGGACCCCTCTATTGCGATCATTTTGGGTGGTGATTTTAACTGCCATTTCGAGCCTCTGGGTAGCATGGAGTTTCGTGAACAAGACAAGATAGACCTATTCTGGCGTATCCCAGACCCGAAGATCACTCCAGTTAGAGCATGGACACCGTTGGTGCTCCAGATAAAATCTTTCTCCCTTGCAACGTCTATGCGGTCGTGCAATGGGAGATTGGACCCCGACTGTCCAGGGGTTGTCACTTATAATAGGGTAAACAAAACCTCCATCATAGATTATATTATGATGGAGGCAAAACACTGGGATAGGCTGAAAGAATTTAGGGTTGTACCAAGGCATGATAGTGATCATAATGCCTTGGTTCTAACCCTCAAGCCTGGGTCTTTTGGTCTTACAAGTCCTGTCCCAGACCCTGCCATGGTGAGGACTCCTCTCACTGTAACAAACAACAGGAAAAGGATTAAATGGCCGCACTTTGCGAATTCTCCCACTAACCTCGCAAAAATATACCAGATTGCAATTCCCTGCATAAGCGAGATGGGCGAACCGGCCCTTTGCCGGCAACCCGTAGAAATACATACAAAACTAACTATGATACTAGGGGAGGTACTCTACCCAGTTAGTAGAAACAAACAAAACATTCCTAGGTCGCACCCTTGGTTCGACTGTACTTGTAAGAAAGTAAAGAGGGATCTCCTTGCAGCAATAAAATCCAAAGATATTCCATCAATTAGGGCAACTAGACTGCGGTACAAAAAGGAGATCACCAGGGGCAAGAGAGAGTGGGAGGAAGCCAGGTGGGAAGAACTGAGACAAGCGCTCCTTTTAAAGGATGCCAAATTATTCTTGGCTATAATTAATGCTGGTACAAAAGGGGGGGGAGAGGTTAATTTTCCGAACATAGCCCCCTCAGTATGGGAGTCACATTTCGCAGCTCTTTACACATGCCCGGAGATTGGTGTCGACGTGTATCAAAGACAGGCCCAGTTGTCAGGGGCAGATAGGACCCTTCGGACTTCCCCGGCCCCAGACCCCCCGCACGAGTATCGACTGTCGGGGGCCTCGGGCCTGGGTCGTCGGAGGGGCCCGTTGGACGATCGGTTGTTGACTTCCTCTCAAAATCTAGAGAGTATTTCTCTCAAGGAAGTGGAGTCTGCTATCGAAAGATTGCTCCCAAACAAAGCCCCAGGCCTTGATAAACTACCTGGCGACCTCTTTCGCTCCCAGCCCAAAATTTGGACTCCGTATCTTGTAGTTTTGTTTAATGCGATCCTTTGGGTTTCCAACTTACCGGAAACTTGGTTGGGAGCCGAGATCGTCCCCATCTACAAGAAGGGCTGCCCGTTATCCCCGTCCAACTACAGGCCCATTAGCCTTCTAGACACTACGCAAAAACTAATGGGCCGGGTTCTACTGGATAGGATACTGGGCTGGCTAGAGGAACACAAAATACTGACCACCCTCCAAGCCGGATTTAGATCATGCATCTCGACCCTGGACCAGATTTTCAGGCTGCAGGTCCTTTTCTGGAAAACTGCAAGAGTAGAGGGTGGCAGCCTCTACCTTGTTTTTGTGGACCTGCGGGACGCCTTTGATCTTGTGCCCAGGTAGAAATTATGGAGGGTACTGGAAGAACTAGGCCTCCCGTCCTACCTACTAGATGTCTTTATCCGACTCCATGCAGGGAATTTTGCCCAGGTTAGGTGTGGAAGGAACGGTGAACTCTCGGCCCCCTTTCCAGTAACCAGGGGTGTACGCCAGGGTTGCGCCCCTGCCCCTACACTTTTCAGCCTTTACGTTAATGGCTTGATAGATGAATTGGATGGAGTTAGGGAAAACGATGCCCCGAGATTGGCTACTGGACGGGTGCCCGCTCTGATGTTCACGGATGACACCTTGTTGTTATCTCGAACATCAATGGGCATCCAGCGGGTTCTGGACGGGTTTTCAACCTTTTGTGCCTAAAGGGGATTGGAGGTTAACTTGGATAAAACCAAGTTTATGGTTTTCAATCCCCCAAGGCGCACCCGCCCGAATCCTGTCTTGAATGGCACCTCGCTTGAGCGGGTGAAAACCTTTGTTTACCTGGGTACCACGCTAACTGAAGATTTTGACTGGGGTCATCAGGTGTCTAGATCTGCCATGAGACTTTCACAGATTACAGGGGGGATTGGCAAATTTCATAAAACTTCACAATTTAAACCAGTCGCCCCTGTTCTTGAAACTTATAGAGCCCAGACCAAGTCAGCAGCTATGTACGGGGCAGAATTATGGGGGCACAAGAACGCACTGAGTCTCCTAAAGGTGGAGCAAGCTTTTATGAGAAATCTGGTAGGTCTACCCCAAAGCACCCCTCTCATACCGTTGCGGCTAGATATGGGCCTTGAGTCCATTAAAGATCTGATAGCCGCACGACCTTTGCTCTACTGGAAAAGGCTCTGGACTGTTCCGGAGCTTGTTGATTACAGAGCAGAATTTTAAGCAGTCTGGGGGCAGCTCAAGAATAAAAACATACCCTGCCTATCCCACATCAAGGTTCTTCTCTACCAAATTGGCTTGCCTCAACTGTGGGAGTCCCCGGGGGAGAGCTGTCCTAGGTTCCAGAGGTCAGAACTGTTGGCTATTTTGAGAAATCATAGCCTTAACACGCTACACAGCTCAACAACTCTGGGCAGGCTAACAACTGAATTCCTGCAGGTGAAAATTGCGCCCAAGAGGGAGGAATTTTTAGACCTAGTGCAGCCTCCTCTTGCGAGAAAACTATATATCCAATTGAGGCATGGCTGCTTGCCCATTAGGGTGCTGACCTCTAAATGGACTATCTTAAATGAGGGAACCTGCCCAGCCTGTAATAATAGCACAGAAGATATTGTGCATGTCCTGTTCTTCTGCCCGGCATACAGCAAAATACGGAAATGCTGGTTGGCTCCACTGTGCAGAAACTTGGGACTTAGACAATGTGCACAGGCTTGTAGAATTTTAACATATGATACCTCCCCTCCTATTGTGTTTGCTGTTTCCCGCTTCCTACATGGTATGTGGCGTAGAAGGATCACCTTTCTGATAAGGACCTAATTGGAGCAATCCCCCTTTATTATTCTTTTTTCTTTTTACTCTCCCTTTTGATAACTTTTGATAACTTCTTGTTTAATAACTGCTTGTATTTGTGGATTTTATTACTGTGCATGTATGTATTTTATCTGCACTTTTATGGTCAACGACCTAAATAAAGTTATCAAAACTAAACTAAGCTAAATATGTCACTAGTGGGCCACTGCAATGTTGTAAAGATTGTGTTTTTACCTAAGATACTTTACTTATTTCAGGCAGTTCCTTTTGAATTTGAAAAACATTAGTTTGCCCCACTGGAGAATACGGTAAATCAGTTTATCTGGGCGCCTGGGAAACCAGGAGGGGGCTTAGGTTTATGTCTCTGCCTAGGGCAGGGGTCTTCAAACTATGGAGCGAGACCCCCAGGGGGGCGTGGAGCGATGCAAAGGGGGGTCACGCCTTCACAGTTATACTTCTGCCCAGGCCCAAGGGCTTCAGCCCCCCTCCTCCCTCGTCGTGTCTCTCAGCCGAGCTGCTGCTTCAGTGCAACTTGATCTGCTAGGGGCTCGGCTGGGCAGTGTCTGGAGTCATCTCCGGCAGGCCTGTGTTTTTCACAGGTCTTTAAAGACCATTGGCATATTTACATGCCTTTTGTTAACTGGTTACAGAGGCTTAGTTTTTTTCCTGGTTTCAGTACCCCCTGGGCCCCCACTGTGCCTGTGCTTTACATTTGTACTTTACAATTACTGCTGTAGTGTGAGAATGCATTTAATGAAAAGGAATATAAAGTAGGGTTGCCAAAATAAAAATGCCTGCCTGTTTTGTTTAAAGAGCCTGCAAAGACCTCCTCTTGACACTAAATAGAGTTTTAAATACAAAAGTATGTATGCATTAGTTATGTGACTTTTCTGTCTTTTTTTCTCCTTGTCAGTCATGGATCATTGAGGCAGCCCTAGAACACAATTAAAAGTGCTTTCTATTTATATTTGCTGTTCGAAGTATGCATATGAGTACTAAAAATACAGCTTTAGGTGACTGCTTATTTTTGTACCGACTGGACCATCAAAATAATCTGCTGGCAACCCTAACCATAGGACTGTAAGTTTGTTGCAGGATCAGCACATTATTTATTTCCTAATGCTGCAGTAGTTTAACTTAGATCTTAGGGCCATATGTATCATCAAACCAATTTGCATTTCCAAAATAGCAAATTTTAAGGAATCGCTATTTTGGAAATGCAAAATGGTATGTATGAACAAAATCGCTTTTATATATCGATTCCTTACCATTCCTAATTTGCGATTAGCAAATTGCTAATCGCAAATTACCCATTCATTTCTATGGGCCATGAGGCCCATAGGAATAAAGGGGCAATTTGCGATTAACAATTAGCTAATCGCAAATTAGGAATTTTTTCAAGGGTGCAGGGGTGTCTCAAGAACACCCTGCTGCACCCCTGAAAAAGACATTTGGGGGCATATGGCGCACATACATGCCCTAAGGGCATGTATGGGCGTCATATGGCACATTTGGTTTGTTTGAAAAAAGCATTATTAAAAGAATTCGCAACTTACCACCAACTAGAAGTTGGTGGTAATTTGCGATTCCTTAATGGCATTTTTTGCATTTTTTTTCTTTGATACATTGCATTTAAGGAATCGCAAAATTTCCGATTCCTTAAGTGCAATTGCAAAATAAGGAATAGCAAATTTTGCGATTCCTTATTTTGATGCAAAAATGTTTGATACATACCATTTAGGTATTTAGCATTCGCAAAGGCCGAAATTCGCATACATATGGCCCTTAAACCCTACGCCGCCGTCAATAACATGCTGAGTTAATTCAAGTGTCTGGGAATGCACCCTGCATTCAGACAACTCACTCCTCATTCTCGCCCTTCACTTTCACGCTCACCCTGCACTCACACTGATCACCATGCACTCGCACAATTCACCCTGCATTCACAGTGATCACAATGCACTCACACTGATCACCATGCACTCACACCATTCACCCGCTCACCCTGCACTCACAGTGCTCACTTTGCACTCACAATGCACTTGCGCTGTTCACCCTATACCTCACCCTGGAGTCACATGAGTACACTACTCATCCTGCACTCATGTGACACTTCACTCACATGACCCACTCACTGCTCAATATGCAACTCACTCAAACAAGCCCATCAGTAATCATACATTCATTCGTCCCATTCTGAACTTGCATCCGCACCCAAATTCATACGCCACCCCACTCACCCTACAGTCACTCCTCTTACCCTACTCTCGCACTGTTGCATCAGCCAATTGTTAACAGTGGCCCAGCAGATAATCCTTCAAACTACTGTTTAATCGCTTTAACTGATGTAGAAGCTAAGGTTTTTGCTCCCTGACTAGTGATTTATTTGGAAGATTGGGCAACATTACAGGAAATAATCCCAATAACCAGTTGGGATTTGGGCAAGAGCCAATCTACAATTACTCATTTTTTGACCCCACCTTATTGGCAGGGTGGGCTGCATTCGATTCTGTGCCATGATTATTATTATGGCAAAAACTTGTGGGTTGGGGTCTTTCCCAAAAGCTGCTTGATGCTATAATACTCTTGTATAAAAGTACTGGGTTAAGGTTAAGCTAGATGATGGTTTTAGTCCCAGAAAATCGAAACTTGCAATGGTCTTAAACAAGGCTGCGTACGGCCAATGTAAGGCCTTGAGGTGAGGAGAGATATGAGTCCTGGGCTTAAGCAAGAGGACAGCACGTGGGGCCGCCTTCTGGACCACCTGTAAGCGTTTAAGCAGATATTCGGGGAGGCTTAAGTACAGGACGTTAACGTAATCCAGTCTAGAAATAATCAATGCATAGACAATGGTCCTCCTGTGGTCAAGAGGCAAGAGGGGAAGAAATTTCCTAAGCATCCTTAAAAGCCAAAAACAGGAGCCTGCAGCTAACTAGACCTGTGATCTCATCGAAAGGGTGCTGAGAGAAGTGGGGAGGTGACATCTGATGGGCACCACAGTTTCCACTCAGCCACGGGTGGAGAGCTGAAAAAGATGACCTCAGATTTCTCAGGATTACATTTAAGCTGGTTCAACCTCAACCAAGAAAACACCTTTGAAAGACATAGGTAAATGTTTTCACCTATGAAGTCTGCTCCCTTGTTGGGGGTAAACAGAAGCTGCGTGTCATCTGCGTAAGAGAAGAGATCATTTTAGCACTGCACGCTTCTGCCAGTGGAGCCAGGGGGGACATGTAAAGGTTGAAAAGAGTGGGACTCAAAATCGAGCCCTGAGGAACTCCCACATTCAGGATAGGGATGGGAATTTCAAATGGGGGAGTCCAAACTTCCTGGCGTCTGTCCTCCAGGAAGGAGGAAAACCACTTCATAACCGTGCGATCCAGACATGAGGTGGCGATGCAACTGACCCTGACTTTAACATCGCAGTCCCTCAAGGATACAACGTTTTTAGACATGATAGACAACTAAAAAGAGGTGGGGGACTTGCGTTAATCCACCAGAGTGAATTAAACACTCATTGTTCAATAATTCCCTCCTTAGAATGTGAGGTTTTTCTTTTTAGAATCCCACCTCTGAATCAAGAGACGCATAGAAGGCACTGCATAGAGAAGGTCCGAAATTTCTCTGGAACATTTTTAGCTAATAGACCTCTGCAATCAGCTTATACCAGTCTGATGACCACCGCTAGAATTAAAAAGATGAACTGGGGTGGCAGGATTTTCAGCTACAATACCATCAAGCAGTTGAACTCCCTTCCATCACATCTTAGGATGTCTCCCACCCTGCTCAACTTTAGAAAACAACGCAAGACGTGGCTTTTTAGAAACTAGCTTCCTGGCATAGTATGTTGAATCGGTAAGCGCCAAGACACCCAAGGGTATAAGTTCGCTATATAAATTGCAATAACATAACATAACATAGACCACAGTCCTAATAAAATCAGCATGGCTTTCCCACCCTGATCCAGCTGCCCAATTGTCCCGGGTTCAGCGCGCTGTGACTTATGCATCAAAGACTTCATTATTGTCTTTCCTTCCCCGACTACAGAGGCCGTTCTGCACGAACCAGTGCGCCTTGTGCACCTCACCAGGCTCCATGTCTGCCTGTGTGGGAGCATCACCGAACCCCACCTGCCTGTGTGGGAGCATCACCGAACCCAACCTGCCTGTGTTGGAGCATCGCCGTAGCAACACAGAGCCCCACCAGCCTGTTTTGGAGCATCACCAGGGCAACACCTAGCCCTGCCTTTACGCGGCTCAGACCCAGAGATCGTTAGCTGCTTGACCCAACCCAGCGGCCCCATCCAAGGAGGTCTTGTGGGTCAACAGACCCGGGCAGCCCCTGTTTTTTTATTCAGATAAATATTTCCTATTTTTATAAACCTGTGTGGAGTCTTTTTGTGGTGTTTTCATTGTGTGACTGTGTGTGTGCGTGTCACAAATACTTTACGCATTGCCTTTCTTGATAAGCATGTCTGCTCTGTGCCAGCTACCAGAGGGTGAGCACAGGTTATTTTCGTGGTATATCTGACTCACCCTGACTAGAGTAGTGGGTTCTGCCCGGATTGGGTGCATATCTCAGTCAGTTAAAAACACTATTTCCAACATTATTGAAGTCCTGATATTCTGTAGCATCCCTGACCTGCTCTAGTGAGAGAGCCCTTTCTCCCAAGTCAGTCAGGTTCTTTTTGACTTTTTATGGGTCTTGTGTGAATTCATTGCATAGGTTAGCAAAGTAATCAACAGGGCGTTGGAAGAGATCTGCCATAATGTGATGACCATTATTTCTGTTCTGGGGGCTCCATAGCTGGTGAGATTGTAGTGGAATTATCACTTTTTTATAGCTTTGAGGGCTGTTGCCTTCTGAGTAATAGGTGTTTTGAAAAGTTATTTTAAGGTCTGATCTTTCTTCTGTCTGTTCAGTGCCATAATTGAGCTGCTAATCAGTTGATGTATAACTTAAAACGAGGAAACCCTAATGGGGCCCCTTGTCTACGTTGCACTACTAAGTGTGATGGGAAGAGGTCTATTATGTTCTTCCCTAGCCTTCATCAGGTCCGGGCATCTATTGTACTTCTGGTTGGCACTGGGGCGGGGGGGCTTATTTGCAAGCCCCTTGTGCCGCAGATATGTCCCTATTTCCCATATTAAAAGGGATGTACGGGTGGCGCAAGGGGCTTGTAAATAATCCCCTGTGTTTTGATTGGGCTCTTTCTGGTGGTGTAGAAGCTGGGGTTTCCTAGAGGACACTGCCATCTGTTTCTCTTACTCTTGTTGATGCACTGTGGTGCTTGCCTGTTGAATCAATGAGTTCCAATGCCCTGTATCGGAGTCTCTTCATGGTCAGTGTTACAGCTACAGTAGCAGGGATTTTCTCCCCATGGCTGCGAAAACTATATATAGGGTTAACTGGTCCTCTTGTTCTTGTTTATACACTGTGCTGTTTGCCTGCTGGATCAATGCTGTCCCTTTTTCTCAATGCTAGTATGTATTTGCTGAGGTCCACTCAAGCTGCTATTTTGCCGGAGGTGGCTAGGTCGACCCTCTCCACAGCATCGTCTTCCAGCATTTGATTGCAGTTCCCACATGTCTTCTGATGGGCCAAGTCCCCTTTGTTGGGTTGGAGGTTGTTTCAGTTGCTGACCATGAGGCCTTACCCCCATGTCATTTGGAAGGCATTCACCCTGCTGAGGTCCACATCTTCAGCAGAGGCATGCCTAATGCTTTGCTTCTCCTCCTACCTCACATGGGGAGCTTGTTCCCTCAGTCTGCAGTCTGTGTGTGAGCTTCAGTCTGTCTGTGAGTCTAGCCCCCTGATCTTTACTGCCACGCTCTCCTGGTGCCCTGGTATTCACACTGTTCCTCCCTTCATGTAGGGGACTGCTAGGCTGAAGGCCTGTCATATAGGTCACCATCTTAGTCATGCTGCCTCTGCTGCACGGCTCCATCTTCTTTATGTTTATGGCCACATGTCGCCTCTCTGCTGTTGAATTTCGGCGCTTCCTGTTCGTTCTGTGTTGTTAAGCCTCCGATGAAGTTTGGAATGCTTGGTGAAGCTGGATATTGGTGTCCCATATTTTTTTAAATTTTAAAGCCCTCATTATGAGTTTGCAGGAGATTCCTATGGAGGTACCAAGGGGTCAAAATTTCTGTTTCTGGAGAGTATCTCTGCACCAAATTCTGGATTTTCAGATTTTTTTTCTCCAGAATGCAGAGTAACTATTCAGACCAAGAAATACTGGTTTGTTTTGTGTGTGGTTTGTCCAAATCCACTGACATTTTCCATCTTCTCAAAAGCAAACCAAAGATATCTGCAGAATCTCTGGTGGTTTAAGTAGGATAGAGGGCAGGCGACTGGGGTTCAGGGCATGCCAGATACTGAGCAGCGCTGTCTGCTCCCGCTGTGTTATGCTCTCGCAATGTGACAGAGGTAAATGAAGTGACACAGTCCTAGACACTGACAATGGCCTGGGCTGCCCTTCTATTGTTGAGTGAGGGAAATAATTAAGCAGGCTCTGGGGACTCTTTAAGCTGGAGCATGGTGTGCTCTGCCTGTGGTGTGCTCTCAGTGGTAGTGAGAGAGGAGATGTTGACCACTAAAATGTGGTGTGACGTGGGATACAATGATAGTCCATGATGTTTAGATTCTTTACATAAACAATTCAGGAAAAACCTTAAGGGCTGGAGTATGCTGCATTTAGTTGAATGTGGAAATGTAGATGAAAAAAGAAATTAGAGCACCTATAAGTCAGACGTGGATGACAAATACTAGAAAGTAAAAAGCACCGTAGATATTACATGATAGAATTCCTGAAAGGTGGTGATTAGTAATGCTATCACCGTCCCCCACCTACATTACCCACAGAAAACAGAGTCAATCAGTGACTTCAGATGTTGCCCATCGAGGAATCCACAAGTGATACTTAGGGGCCCATTAGGATGGCGGGCGGATTGCCCCCGCCAGGCTGGCGGTAGCCACCGCCAGCCTGGTGGGGGCAATCCGCCCGTAATCCGCACCTAAATTCCCCCTGCCATATTAGGATGGCGGGAGGACTGCGGCGGACGGAAAGACCGTCCGCCACTTTTCCGCCTCGGTCGCCTTGCGGCCGGGGCGGAAAAGGTTTAATATGGTGGTGGGTCTATGAGACACCACCAGCCATATTAGCATGGGCTTAGTTAGATGCCTTTCTGTGGCGGCGATGCCGCCACGGAAAGGCATGCGGAAACACCCTGCGGGGGCCCATTGCGGGCCCCCATGGACTCCTGGGGTGTGGGGGGTGCACATGGGGGGTACCTTTGGTATCCCCCAGCATTACAAAGTACAACGTGGCAGGCACCGCGCAGTGCCTGTCACGTTGTGCTTTGTAATGCATTGCATGTAACTTCAGCATTGCGGCGGGCGGTGCATTCAGCACTGCCCGCCGCAATGCTGAAGATACAGGATGCGCCCGCCACTGTGGCGGGCGTTTCCTAATACCCCCAACGGGACCCCGCCCTTATGGCGGGCGGTCCCTAGACACGACAGGATGGCGGGCGGGCAAAGTCCACCCGTCATCCTAATGGGCCCCTTAATGTTGACAGCACAAGCTGCAAAATCCTAGTTGAAATACCAGAATGTTCCAAATTTTCAAAATCCATAAACACCTTAGAAATCGCAAGGAGGTAATCTAATCCACAAGAATTCCCAGCAATGGAAGTAGTAGTTCAGAATTTCAAAGAGAACACAAGGTCGAGTTCCAAGCTTTGGAACTCAAAAGAAAGGTTGTTTGTTAATGAAAACGCTATCTTCAAACTCTAAATTCACTCAGGTAAGGAATACACCAGATGTCATTCCAAAATCCATTTTGAAAAGGTGCTTCTCGGAAGGCTGGATGACTTTTGTAATGGCATCAGAATTGTGCATGTGCAGGTGAATTTCTCATCATGTGCTGTTTCGCACAGTTACAGGAAGGTAGATAGCACTACTCAGGACAAGCAGATGGTAGATTGGATGAACAATGTACTTTTCTGTCTGTAACCTACTTTCACAGAAGGATATTGCTTTTTATCCTAGACAATAGTTATGACATGATGCCCAGTTCTTGATTGAATAAACATCCAGTTACACTGATTGGGAATGATTTGCCTCCTTAACCTAGTAACTTGACAGGATAGGGGGATGGTCTCACAGCCCTGGGCTCTAGCATTGATAAGGGTCTGTTATTCCTAGGAAGGTGCATGAAAGGGTAGTCTGGAGAAGTTTGAAGGGGGAACTGTCTGACATGACCACAGAGCCTATGGCTCTGAATATGGCCAGGTGAATTCTTGCAGCTGACACTGCTACTTGGGGCCTGACTGCGGTTAGCGTTGTATGCCCTTTATGTAGTGCTGCAGCAGTCAGACAGAGTCTAGGCTGTGCACCTGCCCTTAGATCCTGCTTATTCAATGGTTTCACCTTGTATGCATCTGCACTCAGTGTAACCGGATCCACGTTCTTCGTACCTAGAAACATCAGGTCAAGAATTTGCAAACCTCACATTACTGGGTTCAGAATTCTCAGACACAGTGATTTTAGGTCTGGATACAGCAGTCCACTAAGAATAGAGAGTGTTGGAATTGCTCAGGGAGTTACTACTCGAGGTGGAATGCTACCACTCATAGTGAGGGCCTCACAGTCTCCTCAATATTAAAATAGACATATCAATATAGGAATAAAACCTAAATAGTTAAGAAAGCATACAGCACAAATAAAATTGTGTTCAAAACAATTGAGATAATAATGGTCTCCTCTTCGCTTCTGTTTTCACAGTTCATTAAAGTTAGGAACTTATAAGTCACAACATGATAATTGCTGTTGATTGTAGTACCTTCCATGTGTAAATGTCACCTCATGACACTGAGCTAGTTGACAGCAGTGCTTTCTTGTTCATCTACGCTCTCACCCAAATCCATTATAAGCAACAAGGTTAACGCAACAAAGGCTAAACGTTGTTATATTTATACCTGGCTTGTATATGCGTTAACTTGGAATCCTGGGGGTGCAATCTTGGGTGGTGGAATTTGGGTGAAGCGGTGGTATTTGACAGGAGGCGGAATACAGAGATTGGAAGTTGGATAAGGGCTGCAGCAGCTGGTCATGTGTTACCCTGTACCAGACTAAAGTTGTAGGTTCAAATGACCTGTGTCTGGATTTATGCTTGAACGTAACACTGACGGCGAGCGTTCTGGGACCACCAGTGTTTTTCATGAACCAAACCTATACTGCTGCTATCAATAGCAAGTCACTTGTAATTGTCTACAGTACGCATCATTCATGAGTTTGCCTTGATCCTAGTGTGGAGTAGAGGTGTGAGGCCTGGAAGCCAGCCCCATCCTGGCGTGGGTGCCTTACTGAGCAGTGTGTGCAGTAGTGCAACCAAATCTATGCCTACCAACAGTTGTTTGTGAAGTCAGGCACCATCTTTGCTGAAGGTATAGAGTGCCACTGGGTTCCCTAATGTGATGTCACTATGGTGACTACGCAACACCATTGCAGACATTTTCACTTGGGGAATTGGAACACTGGCAACAACACTTTGGAGTGCAACTCGAATGTAGTGACGACTAGTTATGCTTATGTGGCTACCCCGTGGCCATTTTTTGTGGAATTACTTTGACCTACAGGTGCAATTTGTTGATTAATAGCATTGCTTGACTCGGCAGCCATTTTTAATTGGGACTGCATTGCTGTCTCTTTATTGTTGGAGTTACTGACTGAGTCTGCTTCTTGTACTGATGCATTACTTTGGAAATATTCTAGCTTATATTTTGTGGTCCTGAGACAGCTGTAAAGTCAAATTGTACATTTCGAAACCTTATTTGATAATAGTGAGGATTGTGCTGATTGCCTAAACCATGGCTGCTTCAAACATGCTTCAGCCATCACAGCTTTTTTCTGAAAAAGGTGATCCAGTTTTATCTTGGAAGCACAGGAAACAGTTATTTGACTCATATCTTCTGGCCATTAGAGCTGAAAAATATTCTGCGGTCATGAAACAAGCTGTTCTACTTCATAATCTTTGTGTGGAAGGCAGAAACATATATGAAAGCTTAGATAAAATTCAGTGGAGTACTGCTGAAGGTGATCCTAGGAATATCTATGAAATGTCAATTTTAATGCTGGAGCTGCATTTTGGATCACAGATGAATGTGGTTCTAGAAAGGCACAAGTTTTACATGGGAGTTCAACGAAAGACTGAAAAAATTGGAAATGATATGGCTTCGTTGAGAACCTTTAGCTCAAACTTGTGATTTTGAAAATCTCACTGATTCCCTGATTAGGGACCAGTTAGTGAGCTGTACTAATAGCTAGAGTGTACAAGAAAAGCTTTTTACAATGAATCCAGCTCTTACAGAGTCAATAGCCATTATTGGGAGCATGGAGAACACTAATTTGTGAGTGTGAAATTGGAGAATGTAAGAACAATGCTGAAGGCATTATGAATGACATTAAAGACATTATTAATATCAGTGTTTAAACAGGGTGTGTGCAGAGGGTTAAGAAGGAGGGTAAAGATGTCAGATGTAAGGAAAACTGGGAACAGTGACTTAAGTGTTATCATTTTGGGAATGAAAGTCATATTTCCAATAGTCAGGGGTGTTTGTGCCAGATTTGCAACATGTAAAAAGTGTGGTTAAATGGGGCATTACCCTTGTGGATGCCTCAGCAGTTGTGTTAAGGTGTCAGTACTTAATTGTATGGATGATGAGAAGAAAATGTTTGTGAGCAGTATGAATTATGGGGTGGTTTATGGTGAGCCGTTGATTATGCCCGAGTGTGAAATGAGGATTGGTGGCAAGAGTGTCATAGTTCTGGCAGACACAGGATCACCATTCACTGTGATTGGTGAAAAAACTAGGACAGTAGATTTGGAGTGGATGTCAAGGAGATGTCTCCTCCTTATATTAATCCTCTTGGTTATGGGGTGTCATGATTGAGGTTCTAGGTTTTTCAGTGACGAAAATTCAATTTAAGGACAGAGAAACTGTGGGAAAGGTCTGTGTGGCCAAACGTGGAGATAATCTATTGGGATAGAAACATGAGGGTAACATGGAGCTAACTCTAAATCCCAACTCCCTGGCACATTTGATGCTTCTGTCAAATGCTGAGATGCCATGTGAGATCATAGCTGAGTTATGAAGGTGTTTTGGGAGGGTCTTCACAGGGTGTTGCACTTTCAGGATGATATATTAGTTTATGGGAAGAATCAGAAGAAAGAGGATACTACTCTCAGATCCGTTTTGAGTACATTTTAAGAAGTTGGACTTACTCTTAAAAACTAAAAGTGCAAATCAAGGGTGACCAAAGTCACATATTTTGGTCACACTACATCTTGTGAAGGGCTGGGTCCTAAGCTGGATTTGGCTTAGAGCATTGAGCAAGCACCCTCACATGTTAGTCAGAATCAATTTCTACTTTCTTGGTCAGGCAGAATTGTGTTCTACGTTTATCAACAATTTTGCCAGTCTGTCACTGCCTTTAAGGTCTGTGTTACAGACAAATGTGAAATTTGATTGGAGAAGTGAATGTAAATCAGCATTCAATTGTGTTAAAAAAATATTAGGGCATTGCCAACGTTGGGTCAGTTTAATCCATGAAAGAAGACTGTTTTGATACAAGTTTGAGTGGATTTGAGCAGTATTATACCAATTTGTTGATGGTGAAGAGAAAGTGGTAGCCTTTGCTGCATGCTCATTCAAAGGGGCAGATGAGCGTTACTCAGTCATTAAGCATGAAGCACTGGCTTTCTATTGGGCATATTGCATTTTGAGTTTTATTTGTGGGGATTACCTTTCATTGAGAGGTAAGATAGCCATTTTGTGACTCACATTTTCACTTGCAGGTCTTCTGTTTTTATTACACCAAGGCTGAGAAGATGGACTGAGGGTGTAACAGATTTCAATGTTACTGTGGAGTTCTTTCCTGGGCCAATGAATTATGCTGTAGATTGTTTGTGCAGGCTACCTATTGAAAATGAGAGTGTTATGGATGACATGTTTGCGGTGGGTTGGATAAGTAAAAATGCAGTGAAAGATGGTGAATGGACTGATGCTATGGCAGAAGATGAAGTGTTGGAACTGTTGAAGGAGTGTATAATAAAAAGATGACTGGAGCTGAAGGACCTTTCTCAGGAGTAGAGTGGATTTTTGAATGTGCATGAGGAACTTTTCATTTTAGAAAATTACTTTTGGAGAGGTGATAGAGTGATACCACCGATGGTTTTGAGAGTGAAATTGGCTAATCTGGCACACTAAGGACATTTGGGAAGGAATTTGACCAAGTCTAGATGCTGTGAGTGGTATTGATGGCCGAGAATGGTCCATCATGTTGAGACTGTGTCAACAAGTGTATGTTGTGTACACAGAATGATAAGAATATATTGGTACAGAATGCTCCTCTTGCACTGGTGAAGATTACTTACCGGGCTTCAATGAAACTTGGGACATGCTACTGCAGGAGCATTGGAGTTATTAGCTCAAAATGAGTGGTATGTTCTTTTGCTGGTGGACTACATGTCTAAATGAGTAGTGATCAAATGTGTGTCCACGGTGGATATGGGTGTTGTCATTGAGTTTTTGAAAGATGAATTTTCTTGTGAAGGTATTCCTGAAACTTTGATAAGTGATAATGGGGTGCAGTTTGGTTTTCAGGAAAAGTGTAAATTTGTGTTAGACTTGTCGATATATTATCTAAAGACAGCATTATGTTCTCCACAGTCCAGTGGTTTGACAGAGTAGATGAATAGGTTGGTGAAGGGTTGTGTTCAGACAGCAGTTGACAGGAAGTTGCCTTTGAAGGAAGTGTTGCATAAGACTTGGTGGGCTTATCGTCGTTCTCTCAATTGTTTTACTGGAGAGTCTCCTTTCTGTTTGCTTAAAGGTAGGAGGTTATCTTCAAAACTGAACCCTGCAATGCTAAACCTGAGCAAAATGAGAGGGAATGCTGTCACTTTTTTGCAAAGTGAAATTTCTGATAGAAGGAAACTATATCAGCAAACGTATAAATCCAGATATGATTTTTGGAATTCTGTGAAGATTAACAAATCAGCAGTTGGTGATAAAATGTTGGTGGTAAAGCTAAGTTTTGTGAGGAACGAAGGTAACATTCTTTTTAACTTCACTGATCAACTTAACTGAAGTTGATCAGTAAAAGTTTAGAAGAATGTAGTGGTTCTGGGTTCTGGTGATGTGTGGAATATGTCCAGACTTGTGAATTATTGTGATGTGCATACCTCCGTAAGTTCAGATTTAGGGCTCGATAAAAGGGTTTGCACAGAAACGGGTGTGTCATCTGAACTGGATGGTACAGTGAAGAGTGGTAGTTCTAGCTCCAACAGGCTGGTAAGAGTGTTGAGGAGGAGCCATTTATGGCACAGTGAATTTTACATATAATGTGAGCATGAGAAGGGTTTCAGCATATCATCATGCGGTGGTTAGGGATTTGTGTTTAAGGTGAAACCTGATTGGCATAGTGATTTTCACGTGCAAACTGTTTTTAAGTTCAAAAGTATTGTATATAATTTCAGTTTTTTTTGTTTTCTTTGTTATCTATCTATTATTATTATTATTATTATTATTATTATTATTATTATTATTATTATTATTATTATTATTATTTGTTTTACTTTGTTGGGTTAAGGGGATGTTAAATATATATCTGGGTTGTATATGTGCTAATTGGAATCCTCGTAGTGGAATCTTGGGTGGTGGAATTTGAGTGATGCAATGAGATTTGAGCAGAGGTGGAATACAGAGACCGGCAGTTGGATGAGGGCTGGGGTCACTGTTGGTTTGTTACCCTGTACTGGAATAAAGCTGTTGGTTCAACTCACCTGTGTTTGGATTTATACTTGAGCATAACACACTCAACTGTCTCTCTAGGGCCTCCTTTTGAATTGCACTGTATCTCTGATATGACCTGTATAAGAAATTACCAGCCCCTTCGGGAGTCTGAGAGACCCAATTTTGACCTTGAACATCTGGGGGAAAACAGTGAGGGAAAAGGGGAAATTATCAAAGAAATTAGAATCAGAATTACGGAGTCCCTTCTTTTTCTTCATTTCTCAGGGGACTTGGGAGGTTGAACTTGAAATCCATGTGAATTCTTTGCCTTGGGAGTTAAGAGGACCCGCTGTGTTGCTGACTCTTTTGTGGAATTAACACCTCCAAACCAGTGGCACTTATAATGAGGACCTTCGAAGTTCAAGAATAATAGGAAAGGTCTTGTTTATAAGAGTAAAGAATAACATTTACGGGGATAACTCTATGGAATCACTCTGACATAAAGTGTCTGTTAAAAATGGAGTAAAATCCTTTCCCAGGCTCCTTATAATATACACATGACTCTGACTTTCATATATTTAATACCATATCGTTTGTCTCTAGGTATCAATTTTGACAGTGGCAACCATCCAGTGCCCAGAATATAGGAGAGACTAATCACGAAGTCTTGAGAAAGATGGCAGCATACCATTAAATAGCCATCGAAACGCGGCGACGCATGATAATACACAATCGAGAGAACCCATCTGACCTGGAAGTCTAGAAGACATTGGGCCTAGGTTTAGATGAAAAATAAGCAGGCTCTCTGATGTGTAACTGTGATGACTAAAAGTTGATGTCTCTTGTTTGTCTCTCCCCCAATGTGAATTTTGATTCTGTCTATAATTGAATGGAATTTTGTGTAAAAAGTTTACAATTGCTTTTTTAACTAGTTTTTTAACGTATTTTCTTGTGCCAATGAATTGTTTTTAAAAATTGTATTGCAATGATGTCATTTATGTGAATGTGTTTTGGGACCATGATTTACCAGTTCCATATGTTTTAATCAAATGTGTATTTGTGCATAAATATATGCTTCCCTCTTTTTTAAGAAAATAAAAATTGTTTTTTGTAATTTCGTAATATGAGTGTGGATAGTTTGGGAACCCATACAGTCTAATGTTTATATTTGAACGCATGTGCATGAGTATGTGAATATTAGTACGACATCCAAGGGATATTTTTTGTCATACTGGTTAAAGTACTCCAATCCCCTGGGTTATAAGGGGTCCCTCTCAATTTCCTTAACATTTGTAAGCACCGTTCTGTTGAACTGGAAAGTTGCCACACAGAAGACCTGCTGAAATAATAATTATTTACTGGTCCACTTACTGTAACCACGGCCTATAACTTCCCAGTAATTGAAATAAACTTCAATATGGACAATTTCAAAACCTTCGAGTTTACGGAGGATCAATTCAACAAATTACTTAACCAACATCCACGAACAGGAGGGACCACTGTAATCAACAAAAGTGGTCATGATGAATTATTAAAAATTCTGAATTTAAAGAAAAAACTGGTCAGAACAGAACTTCATGCAGAATTTTTAATGGGATATCTGAGAGCAGGAGTAATACCCCTCGGGTTGTGAATTAGGAATGAGCCCGGACTGTTCACAGATGACCAAAAATTTCTAGAAATATGGTCACATATTGCAAACCGATGCAGTAGAGATTGGTTAATTTTAATAATAGAAACTGCAGAAAAAGTGATAATTCTAGAAAGGAAACAAATAGAGGAGTTAGAGAGTGCTTTTAGACAAAACACCGTAGTGGAGGATGCAAAAAAGAAACTAGAAGAACTAGCGAAAGATATAGATGGGTACCATGAATATCTAACCCATAGGAAATCAACTAAACTCAAAAAAGATATTGAGAATTTTAGTGAAGAGATAGTGTACCCCTTTTTGCAGAAAGACTACTATACAGCAAAAAGAGATCAGAGGTGGGAAAAACCCCAAAACAACAGACATATATACTCAAGGGGAGGATCAAAAAGAATTACCTTCTCAGAAAGCTCTGGGTCCAGTGAGGATGAGGATGAGGAACAAGTAGGGGAACAGACAGGGAGGCCCGTCCCAATATACCAAAAAGACCCTCAACCTTTTTTAGGAGGACGTCCCTACAGGGGACAGAGAGGTTATCGGAACTTCCCACGAGAAGAACCGATGAGGAACCATCAACCTCAGAATCAGGGAACTCCGAACTACTTAAAGACAAGGAATGCGAGGTATTGGAGATGAATGACCTTCCAATTTTTAACCTCTCAGATAGAGTCTTATCCACTGATGAAATAGAGGTACTAAAATATGGATTTAGCTTTGCACCTGGTGCCCATCCAAACAAATTTGAGTTAGAAAAAGATATTTAAAGTTTTTTTAGGAAGGTGAGGTTAAATAGATTTTTTGCTGAGAGAGATTACACACCAGCACAAAACACCACAGGGTTCAAACCAAAATCCATCTTCACACCCACTCTTAACCAAGTAGATAAAAATGTTGAATTATTTGAAAGGATTGTGGAGATAGAGATCAACAACTACGAATAACCTGCCCCAAAACCAGAAAGTAGCTTTAAAGAATTTACAGGACTGCACACAGATAATCATAAAACCGGCGGATAAGGGGGGGGGGGGCATAGTGGTTCTTAATAGCTCAGACTACGATAGTAGGATGCAAGCTTCACTGGATGTTGTGGACCACTATGCCCCTGCCTCCTTTAGAATGCTGGATAGGCTAAAAAAGGATGTGGCAAGTTTCCTAAATCAAGGTAGGGAAAATGGGTATATTTGTGAAGACGAGTACAAATTTTTATATAACAACAACCCCATAACCCCTGCAATATATGGATTACCTAAAATCCATAAGAGCACATCCAATCCCCCAATGAGGCATATCGTGAGCAGCTTAGGGTCCCTATTGGAAACCCTGAGCAAGTACGCAGATTTTTTCCTACGCCCATTGGTACAGGTCCAAAAATCATACCTCAAGGACACAGCCCATACCATCTCTATCTTTGAGGGCCTTTGCTTCGACAAGGTGACACAGTTTCTGGTCACCTTGGATATTGAAGCATTATATACAAATATCCCACAGGATGATACGATCACTGTCATATCCTCTATTTTAGAACAAGCCGATATACATGGTGGCAATATAGGATTTATCATGGGATGCGTTGAGCTGGTCCTAAAAAACAATATTTTCTTGTTTAAGGAAAGCCTATATAAGCAGGTCAAGGGGACCAGTATGGGGGCCACTTGTGCCCCCAGCCTGGCCTGCCTCTACGTTGCAAATTTTGAAGAGAGACGTATATACAACGAGATGGCACCCTATTATGAGAATATAACCCACTGGCATCGTTTCATAGACGATATCATTTCGTGTGGGACAGTGCCAGGGAAGATTTGGCCTCCTTTCTGGAGTGGCTTAATTTGAGGGACAAAAACCTTAGGTTTACTGCCCACTATAGTGACAGTAGTGTGAACTTTCTGGATATAAAAATAAAAGAACAAGAAGGTAAACTAAACATATAACTTTTTACAAAACCGACAAACAAAAACAGTCTCTATTGGAATATCGCAGTAATCACCCACGTTCCCAAAAGGATAATATTCCTTTTGGAGAATTTTTAAGACTCAGGCGAAACTGCACAAATCGAGAAGATTTTTATTTTCATGCAGACATAATGGAGAAGAAGCTGCACAAAAGAGGATACCCAAAAAAACTGGTTAAATAATCTTTAAAAAGAGCCAGGTTTTATAATAGGGATGCTTTCTTAGATACTAATAGACAAAAAATAAACAAAACAGATAACAGAATAGTTTTTGTTAGCCAATATTCAGGCTTAAGCAACAGGATTAAGAATATTGTTAACCGAAACTGGAAAATCCTAAACAATGAATTAGAGACGCCAATACCCAAGCCCCTTTTCTCTTTTAGACGAAATAAGACTTTACGCACTTTTTTAGTACACATGTACAACAGTCAAGTTACCACAATCCAATCCACACTTACTGGAGAGAGACGAGCTGTGGGTAACTACAAATGCGGGTCCTGCTCAATTTGTCCAAACTGCCTGGAAAGCAAGACCTTGAACTTCAATGGCAAAACCATGACCCCGAAAAACCTGACAAATTGCAGAAGCAAGAATGTAATCTACCTGATAATCTGCCCATGCGGGCTAGGTTATGTGGGTGAGACAGGGAGAGAACTGCGTATAAGAGTACAAGAGCATAGATCTGCTATCAAAAATAAAAAGGAGAATGCCCCTCTCACTGAGCATTTTGTAACAAACAATCATGACTGTAATCAATTCTCTTGGTTCATTCTAGAGAAAGTAAGTATAAGCAGAAGGGGTGGCAATCTAGAAGCCCTGAGAAAGAAACGCGAACAATGGTTCATATTCCACCTTGATACCATCAAGAGAGGCTTGAACTCCAGGGAGGACTGGATGTCGATAGTAACCTACAACTAGCTGTAATATAACAACCCCCGCTGTGAGCACTCTCAGAGTCACGAGATGAGATTTAATTTAATACATAACGATCTCATGAAGGGATGGATAACACTAAATGAGAGGCCATATATACACTCAAATACTAAATAAAATGACTATGGTTAGGGCCATTAGAATGCTGAATGAGTTCCAATATAATAGAGTAGAGTGTCGGACTACATGTAATGAGAGGCCATAATAATAGTTAAATATCAAATAAAATAACTCTGGCTAGCGTAATACAATTACCAGTGAGGGCTCAATAAATAAATACAAAAAGATAAGAAAGAAATAACATCTGGCCAAAACCCTCCTTTTTTAAAAAACTTGTTGATCCGGTATCAAAATCCTTAAGGGTTTAAGAGCCTTGAACCCTTGGATGGCGCTAATGCGCGGTAGTATACACATTCCCAATCATTCTGGTTGTTCTAGCAAGTTTAACTCTATAAAGGTAGACGAGGTTGAGACTCGCATTCCGGTGCTTCACATCGCGGTTTCGTTCTATGTTCAACATTGTAGCGAGACGCGATTGGTAGTCACCCTCAACAGTGAGGCTTGAACCGCACGATTCACAACGAGGCTTGAATTATGGGATGTAGGAAACCCAAAAGAAAAAAATGCGGCAACAACAACAGCGAGACGGCAGAACCATTAGATTTAGCTGCTTAGCATTACATTATAGCCAATGAGCGAGCTTCGTACAAGTTTAAATAAAGAGAAAAGCAGGATCGGTTCGATTCAACATTTTTTTACCGACTCCGAGCCGCCTGAGTGGAACCGCTAGCAAGAGAAGGGAGTGGAACGCTGCTGTACCGAAAATAGCTGGTAAGATCAGCCGCCCCCCTTGCTACCAGATAGGATAATCCTATGGGATATTGGAGAACTAAAAAATCCCCCTCCCCTTCTTTTCTTTGTTACCATACCTTAGGGCCAGATAAAGGCAAACTAAAGCTCGCCGATTTTACTTTTAAGAAACCGGATATTATTGCCACTACCCACCGTGAGGTCTACCTCCTCTTCACAAGGTAAGAAGCAGAGTAGAAAATAGTCTGGTCTCAAGACAGACCCCTTAATAACAATTCTGCTGAAAATATATATCCTTTTACCTTATAGAAATAAACAGGGAGGTCGCCAACTAACTGGAGCTACCGAGCCCAACAGAGCTAGAGTCCGCCAGAGAAGTTTTTCTCTAGGAAGATTATACCAATACGAGTGGTAAGGAGTAATGCCCACCTTGTTTTAAACAGGATGCTATGTTGGTAAAAGATGGTGCCTCAATAATACAAATACGTAATATATGTTTTAGGATAAGCAGCCTGTAGGAACAGCAGTCTCTACAACAAACGAAGTATAAAGAAAGGCGGATTCGAAGAACCCCGTTTATTAAAATAAGGTATTTGCCATTCCAACATATTGACACCCCGCAATGCCTGTCAAACACGTATAACAATTCTAGAGAACTAAAACGCTCTATTTCTATCCCTAAGATTGCCGCCCCCTTAGAGGAATCAAATGACCGAAGTATTGAATATGCATCCTTTTAGAACGTTAAGTGTCATGTGAAAAGGTAAACAATAGAGGAAACTTGCTCTCCGACTTAGTTTAAAATGGAATTAAAAAATCGAACGAAATAAAAGAAAAGTGTATCAAACATGAAATGCCCCCCATGCATGATATTATAGTATAAGAACCCTTGGGTGGGACCTTCGAAGTTCAAGAATAATAGGAAAGGTCTTGTTTATAAGAGTAAAGAATAAAATTTACGAGGATAACTCCGATCTATGGAATCACTCTGACATAAAGTGTCTGTTAAAAATGGAGTAAAATCCTTTCCCAGGCTCCTTATAATATACACATGACTCCGACTTTCATATATTTAATACCATATCGTTTGTCCCCAGGTATCAATTTTGACAGTGGCAACCATCCAGTGCCCAGAATATAGGAGAGACTAATCACGAAGTCTTGAGAAAGATGGCAGCATACCATTAAATAGCCATCGAAACGCGTCGACGCATGATAATACACAATCGAGAGATCCCATCTGACCTGGAAGTCTAGAAGACATTGGGCCTAGGTTTAGATGAAAAATAAGCAGGCTCTCTGATGTGTAACTGTGATGACTAAAAGTTGATGTCTCTTGTTTGTCTCTCCCCCAATGTGAATTTTTATTCTGTCTATAATTGAATGGAATTTTGTGTAAAAAGTTTACAATTGCTTTTTTAACTAGTTTTTTAACTTATTTTCTTGTGCCAATGAATTGTTTTTAAAAATTGTATTGCAATGATGTCATTTATGTGAATGTGTTTTGGGACCATGATTTACCAGTTCCATATGTTTTAATCAAATGTGTATTTGTGCATAAATATATGCTTCCCTCTTTTTTAAGAAAATAAAAATTGTTTTTTGTAATTTTGTAATATGAGTGTGGATAGTTTGGGAACCCATACAGTCTAATGTTTATATTTGAAGGCATGTGCATGTGCATGAGTATGTGAATATTAGTACGACATCCAAGGGATATTTTTTGTCATAACAGCACTTATAATGAGACCATAAGTAACTGAAGCATGTATAGACTTTTTTGTTGCATACTTTTATCATTAGTCGAGCCCTAACCTACAATTTATTATATTTTACTGTTACTATTTTTACTATTTTACTTAGATGTAAAAAGCATTTTTATAGTAGAAGAGCTGACTTACAACTGTGGAAAACATGGCAAGTTTTGCAATGTCATAATTTTAAGTTAAAGTTAGGTTTGGAAACGTGTGTCAAGTGGCAGAACCATGTTACACACCCACCAATTACATAGGCTTTTGGGTATTTTGTTTGGCTCCTCCCTTCATAAAAACAATTGTATTGTTATGTATACGAGTCCATTATGGAGAAAACAGATTTGGAAACCCTGTCATTCAGAATTCTAATGTGAGGGCAGTAAAAACCTGTCTCTGAAACATGTACTCTGGTTGATGCTGAACAGCTGCCTCTCCGCGTTCCCTAGAAACCCCTGGGAGTTGGTGGACTGGCAGTTCATAGCCCGCCATTTAGCTGCCTCTCTCAAATCTCTGCAGAACAGAGAGGAGCAGGGTCATGCCAACCAAGAGGCATCATAACAGACAACTCGAGCTTCCCTCTTGTCTATTTAGTGTCACATAGAAGCCATTATGAAAAACAAACCTATTATTTAACTAGTCATAGATAATTGTATATGTTACCCTTTTAAAAGGTGCTGACAACCGTAAAATGGGTTGGAAATGTCTCCAATATCTGTAAATCATAGGAAGTGATTTCTCCAAGCAAACTATTTCACCCGTCGAGAAAAAGAAAATAATACAATTTAAGGGCCAGATTCCCAAAGATAGCTTACACTTTTGAGTAATTTACAATTATGAGTATGTTTTACCAATGTTTAAAAAAAATTATATGATAATTTGAAGAAGTGTGCTTGCTCTTTGATTCACCACAAGCGATATAACGGAACTCGCTCCATTTGAAAAATGTATAAATATAGTAGGTAACAAGTGAAATCTTTGCAAATCTAACTGGTTGTAATCTGTATTAGAATGTAATTAATAACGGTAACTGTGATTATTTTAAATGATGACCATTAGGTACCACGCTGAATTCTTTACTAAGATTGTTTTGTTGACTTTTTGAATCGGTGTGTTAGAGGAAACAAACTTCTTTTTCTAAAACTTGTACTATCTCAAATTGATAACAATATTGACAAGAAACAATTTTTTCTTTTTTTACTGTCCTGATTGCAATTATTGTAACGATTTTAAATACCCAAACCATTCAAGTTTTACTTACTTACTTACAACGGCAAAAAAAAGAGAGCACGTTTTCTACTTTTGGCTATTCACGTAAATCTGAGTGTAAGTTATTATTAAAAAAAGAATAATAAGTCCAGCCCTACATGCGGCCAACCACTGGTTATACAAAACTATCCCATAGATAATAATGGAGATAGGGATCTAAAATAAAATCCCATTGAAAATAAGGTTAAAATAATGTAACAAAAAAAGTATTAAAATAGTTACATAATTTTTAATGCATAATACTTTTTTATTTGGGGGAATGCCATTTACTTTAAACTTCAGACAAATAATTTAAATTTTATTTATATATTTCATTAATTAAATATGTATTAATAGTACAGTATGCATTTTTATTTTGTTCTAATTTTAAATTAAACAAATAAAATGAGTTCACGTTAATATTTAATATAAAAATATTGTTATTATTTATTTTTGAGGTAATACATTTGTTAAAATGTCCCTATACTTTACCACATGGAGATCCTACAGCCAGGCAGAGATCGCTGCATGGAAATGTATAAGGGAAAAAATTAAAGGTCATTTAACTTGAACATTAATATTATTAAATATATATTTGCATTAAATATTTATGTTAATTGATGTTATATATTCATTTAAAATATATAACAGAATAATACAATGCTAAAGCACTATTGGAGTAGTTTGTAAATAAATCTTTAATTGATGGAAATATATTAAATGTAACTAAAATGATTTAGTTGATATTTAAAGTAAAAAACAATTCCCATCTAAAGAATAAAATAATACTTTTATTATGCATTAATAATTATTACAACTGATTTATAGAATGTATTAAAATTAATTTCATTATTTCCCAAAAAAATATTCTCACATTAAATTAACATTATATCCTACGGGGTTATATTGTAATTCTCTGCCTCCATTATTTTCTATGGCAAGGTGTTGCTGTACCATTAGTTAGCAATGTGTGGTAATGGACTAGCTACTGTTTTCTTTGGTAGTAACTTACACTCAGATTTTGTGCGTGTGTGAAAGATCGGAGTGTGTGAATGCCCCCAAATGCAGAGGCGGCTCCACCGCAATGGTGGAGGAGCGTCACCCCCCTGCCTGACACAGAGCCAACAAATAAAAAATCAAACAAAGCTCTAGCATTGTTTTATTTTTCATTTGCCAGCTTGTGCATGGGGGGGGGGGAGAGGCATGGGGGGGTGGAGGAGGAAGGCTTGTCCACTCCCTAAGTACTCATTTGTGTTTGGCCGGGTGTCTCAGGCTGACCAAAACACACATGCACAGTCGGTCTGTTTCTCCAGCCCGACTGCATTTATCAAACCAGACTGGAGAAACCCCCACAGACTCCCTGGTCTGAGCAGGGCCTCTTTTCCACCCACTCAGACCAATCCCTGTGCTGCTTTGCAGCACATGGATTGGCTGAGTGTCTGTCCCAGGGGCTGCTAAGACCCAGGAAACGGCCAGCTGCAGCCACGGGACACAGGAGATGGTCCACGGAGTCAGGTACGTTTTTTATATTATTATTGATCCCCCCTCCGCCGCGCACGCCCTTCCTCCCCTCCCCTCACCCGCCTCACCACCCTTTGTTACTGGAGTCCGCCACTGCACAAATGTACAAGATTGTTGTGAGTTTATAAATATGAAAGGTTAACCATGCCTTGTTCCACCCACTGCCCTCTCGTTGGGGTTTATTACTGTGTAATCCCACAATTTTGTGTCATAGAATTATGCAGTAAGAACAGCCACTGGTCCTCAATTCACATTTAGAGACATGTTTTTTCAAATAAATCACACAGCGCAGCAAGTCACCTGCATGATAGGGAAAGGACAGGAGTGCACTGTATATACTGTCATACAGCGCATTCCTGCCTTTTCCAAAAACAATCCTCTGAGGCGTTTTCTATGTGTGCTTCACAATGCAACACATTTAGAAAGAGGAAGTAACGAGGTAAAAAAAGCAATTTCTCCTCATTACACCTCACCTGGGGAGGCATATCATTTTGACACATTCCCAGGTCTACCAGTAATGGTAAATTTGGGAATGGTCCAAAATCCATGGGTTGATGTATGGGAACACCCACACTCCACCCACAAAACTCTTCCCTGGGGCAGAGTAATGCAACACAGTGCAAATCGTTGCATTGCGTTACTCTACATTGATCAAGCCATGTAGGGTGGACTTGCTTGACTTGATAAATTGGCCTTAAGATTTTCTGCGCTCTTTCACCCCATTGTGTGGCACAAAGGTGGCCCCACTCTTCAATAAATATGCCCCTGAGTATTCCACGTTGGTTTCCTTTATAGTCTTGACAGCAGTTATTCTGACCTCTTTGAGGTTCAAAAAATATGTGTATCATATGAAAAGATTATAATAAAAGAAAGAAGACTTGTCTAAACAAGTGAATTAATTACGTATTTAGAATTTAACATCATTGTTTTGTTTTTATACTGCCATATGAAAGCATTTCCCCTGTCAGGCCTGTCTTTTAAAAAGCTCAGCATAGTTTCTCATTTCACTCTGTAGTAGTTGGTTAAAGAGACCAGGGTCTTTTTTACTCGAAAATAGCTTGATTGGGTCCAGTACGCCTGTAATTGAATTGCTTGCTTAATTGTCTCCTGACACAAGACACAGTACACAATGACTGAAGTGACTTTTACAAGAACAATGAACACCTGTTTCTGTCTATACCACTATGATATTGTCTTTGAAAAGTTACAGTCCTTGGTGGCCAGCGTGGGATTCTGTATACTGATATGTAAGTTTAAAGGAAACTATTGACAAAAAGGAGAGCACAGTCGGTATCTAGTTCCGCATCTTTGTGATCAGTGAAATGGGCAGGTTGCAAATGAAAACAGGCAGTGATTATTGTACATGGATATATTACGTTCAACACAAACTTTTGTTACTTCCTGCCACTTGTGTTAAGTGTAACTCAATCATTGATGTCAATCAGAGTTAGCTTGCGGTAGCATGAGATGCTGATTGACATTTTGGCACCACTGTCACTGTCACTGATACTTTCTGGGGTCATTAAGACGCTGCAGAAATAAACTATAGACAGTTAAACAGGACTTGTGAGCCTCTCTGTTGTTGTCATTCCTCCATCAGTTCCTTAGCAGCTAGTTAGACTGATGTGAGTAACTATAAGGATCGGTTAGGCGGTCAATCATGTAATATCATTGAAGGGTATTTGTAATTCGCCTGGATAAAGATACTCATTTTGGGGCCTAGTCGGGTCTTGTCCAGTTGCTTAGTGAGATAGGCCAGCCAACCCTATCAAAGGCTTTCTCTGCATCCAAATTGAGGAGGACAATTGGTTGTTTGCGTCTTTCAGTCACTCCCATCAGAGTGATTGCTCATCGCATCTACTACCTTGACGGTAGTTTTATTGCTCTCTAAGGAACACATATCATCTGCCAAATTAGACGGAGAGTAGCTTTGCACACAGGTGTCCTGGGATGTGTCATCAAGGTGTTGATGGTTAAATAGGGCTGGTGGAAGTTGGCCAAAATCTCATGAATTTCTGAGGTGGTCTGGCCTTCGACTATCTCCGATACTTGAGATGTAGTTTCTGTTAGTGGCTAGATGTACTCTGTAGTCCAATAATCTATCTGCCTTATCTCATTTTTTTCAGCATGTTTGTTTGATATATAGGCGCTTTTAAGCCATGTTTTTCAGCTGTAGTTGTTCTGGTCCCCCTCGATCCTGAGAAGCTCCTGCAAGGTAGCATTAGAGCCACTCTGCTTGTGATGTGTCCCAGCATGTGAAAGTCTGGCTCTCGATTTCCACCCGCATTTGTTTGTGGAGGCGTTTAAAAGTAGCTGTTTGGGACATTCATTCCCCTCTAATGGCAGCCTGAGCCTTGTCAATGTCCCATAACACTGATGGAAACAGTTCTCCAGTATCTTTCAAGCTGAGATTTCTTAAGTCCATCTTATTGATCAGTCATGGGCGAGAAGATGGTTTCTGGGGTTGGTGGGAGCTCATCAGGAGCCAGGTCGGGGCATGATCTGATAGTGATCGGTCATCGATGGAGGAATAGACCAATTTGGGCAGCAATTTCCTAGTGACCTTGAAATAATCCAGTTGTGAGTATGTCTTGTGTACTTTCAAATGAATGTGTAATCTCTGTCGGAAGTGTGTTGGAAGCGCCAGACATCCACTAAGTGTATATAAACGACCCCCTGGGTTAGGAAAAGTAAGGGTGGTGAGTTTTTTCATGGGTGGGATGGGTCCACAGAAGGGACAAGGGGAATGTTACAGTCAACCCCTGATATTATCTCTTCCTCCACAAAGTGGGGAAGAGGGTGGTATAGAATTGTTCTCTGTCTTCGTTTGGTCAATAAGTCAAAAAGACAGTCAAGTGAGTGGAATCTAGTTTACCTTTGATCCCCAACATGCGTCCTTCTTTGTCCCTCATTATATCTTCTATTTGCTAGGAAAGGGCTATCCCTATAAGGATCACCACCCCTTTTGTTTTGCGTACATTAGAAGCATGTATTTGCAGCAGGAACCAATAGGAGCAATATCTCCAGGTATCTGTGTTCAGTAAGTGGGTCTCTTGAAGTTGGGTTATATCTGTCTCCTTGTGTTTCCATCACTGGATCAGCTCCCTTCACTGGAATTAAGGCCTTGAATGTTATATGAGACTACCCTGATTGGTGTCATTCTGGTGAGCAGTGTAGGGGCACTTTATAGAAGAGTAACTGGATTAACCCTGGGCAAAGCACTACGCTACGCTCGCGTAGTTTGCGCTACTTCGCACTATGCGAATTGCACGTAGCACAGTGCAAACACGCGTAGCGTAGTGCAGCGGTAATGTTTTGCTTGCTCGCGATCCTCAATGTCAAGTTGGCTGCCACGAGCAAGCAAAATGACATCCCGGCAAGACTTTTTCCTCGTTCACGATCAGCAACATCAAGTTGCCGATCGCGAGCGTGGAAAATAAACCTCCTGGCGAGATTCTCAATGCGGGGAGGTCCGGTTTCTCATTGCGAGTGGTCGCGTATGCTCGTGACCGCTCGCGATGAGAAACTACCAGTCCGCGTTGAGAAAGCTGCTGCTTGAGTAAAAATCTACTTGAGCAGCAGTAAAAGACTGCTCACACTGTGCATGATGCTGTTTTCAATGATTGCACAGTGCAGACAAGCATCCGGCACTGTGCAATCATCGTGAACAGCGCACTACGCAGTTCACGTAGTGCTACCCGTAGCTCGCGTACTGCGAAGTGCACTTCGCATAGCTACGCGTAGCGCTACTTCGCGAACTACGCACAGGCTTAAACTGGATCACCATGGTGTAGAGACAAGTGGGGAGGGGGATCAGTCTCAGTGGTAAAGCTGGAATGGGCTATCTTTGTAGGGAGGTATATGGCATGTCTAGCCCCTTGGCTAAGGGCATGTGTCCCATCTCTTGTATCTGAATGGGTAGATGGAAAAAATTGGGAGGGGAAACTTGGCAAAGGGTCTTAAAGAGGCCCTGGTCCACCCATTAGGGAATCGGGCCATACCGGTGTCACAGGGAAGAGCAACCAGTAGTCAATAAATATTAGCTACTGGGCGATTATGTAGGAGCGTCTGGCCCCAATACTAGTGAACCCAACCCTCTTCCCCCATCGTATTACTGAGCATAAACAAATAACCAGTACAACATGGATATATTCTGTTAAATTCAACATGTAGGTAAGTGCAGCAAATATGGTGCAGTGGCAGTTTATGTCAACGTATCCTCCTTAGAAGACAGAGGGCAGCTCTCTGTTTCTTAAAGGCAACATCGCCTTCTGGCCTCTCTGGGAGCCTACCTTGAAGTTTAAAAAGGCCAGTCACCTGCAGCATCTGTAGATGTGCTGGAGCCAAAATCTTGCTGAGATATTGTCGACATGAAGAGACCTAGGATCCTTTGCCCTTCCTGCAGGTCTCAAACCGCAAACCGTTTGTGTTTAAATGTAAACAGTAGCCAAAACAGGGAACCTCATCTGTACCGAAGATGTGCTGTGATCTTGTGGAGATCTCTCCTGCATTGAGCATTTGCGTCAAGACATCTTGAGGCAAAAGAATTGTGGCTCCCCAGAATGTCCGTGGCTCCTGTCATCGGGCCCCTGTTAGGATCTTCTCCTTGATATGGTAGTAGAAGACTCATAACATCAGGAGGCAGGCTTCTTTGCTGTTGAATCATTGAGTATACCCTATAAATGCAGTCAAGGAGCACTGGGGCGTTATCAGGGAGGTTCAGAAAGTGGGCAAATAGCGCTTGGAGATGTCACTTGAGTTCAGATGCTGCCAGAGTGGACAATAGGCCCCGGATCTGGATATTATTGTGATGAGATCTGTTTTCAAGATCATTGAGTTTGCCTTGCAGAAACTGTTGTTGACGTTTCATTACCTCTAGCCGGGTCACGTGGTCATCTTTGTCACGAATGTTGTCTGCCAGATCACCCTCTACCTGAATCAGTCTCAATTCCATTTTGTGTAGGACATGATTCAGATCTGATATGGCCTTGTGGAAGTCTTGTTCCAGGGAGGAGATATCCTTCTGGAATTCCATGAGAAGTGTGTGGATATCGTCCTTCATTGCAGGCTCTTCTGTGTTGGAGTGGTCATGAGTCCATTATGGGTGGTTCGAACTGCCACATTGTGAGGAGGGAGTATCACCTTTTTGTAAACGGCTCTTGATTGAGGAGGACAAAGCGGATTTAGATCTATTGGCGGCCATGTGTGCGAGAGAGTTATCAAGCCAGATAATAGTCTTCTCATGGTGTCCACTCGTCTTGAGTGATTTGATATTGTCTCTTAGGTGTGGGAAGGAGAGCACTGTATAACAGTAGAAAGGCCTCCCAATGGAATGGAATCCCTCGTAGTGCACAGTCGGGAGGGGCGGTGGCAAGTGCTTGTATGGGCTATGGGCCAGTCACTGGGATTTTGTTTGCGTGGATCTCATTGGCCACCTCACCTGGTGAGTGGACTCCTGTTTAAGGCTGTATGTCATCCCGATGTTACATTCCCCTTACTCTTGGTACACTGTGCCTTTAAATGGTTTTCCTTTCTTATGTTTTTAACACTCTGCTTTGCCTTTACTTGTTATTTTATGATGAGTGTTCTGTATTCTAAAGGAGATCTCCGGAGCTACCAACCAGAGAGGTTGTGCTGTGCTGTTCAACAAAAAAACTACACATTTTTTAATAAATATATTTCCTGAATTATTGAATTTTACACCAGGCCGTGCAATTATCTCTGTGCCCTATATTGTAGTTCATCAGGGATGGCGGCATATATCACCAATAAGGGGTGGGGTTGATAAACAGGATCAGCGCTCACGGTCACGATAAGGTCAAAGCCAGCACTAAATGGTCAGTGGCGTGGTGATCCACTGCTTTAGCAGCTTAAGTGGGGGTAACCACTAACAGTCTAACAAGCTGTGTGGTTGCAGGTGAAAATGATCTTGAGGGATAGCAGAGCCTGGCTTAGAGGTCATGCCAAGTGTTATTATGTAACCTAAGTTCAGTAAAGCAGAAAGAAATTATGTAAACAAGGAAACACAGACAGAAAGTGCAGCAAATAGTGGGAGAGAGGAAGGCAAATAAGCAAAAGTCATGCCAGAAAAGAATGAATTGTGACAGAATCTATAAAGGGGAAAATGGGAAAGGAAGAAAGAGTGAAAGTAAGGAAAGGTGGAAGGAAAGCACTATGAAAAGAAGGAAGGAAAGGTGAAAGGTAATGTGGAAGGAAGGATGGGTGAAAGAAAAATGAAAGGATGTATGCAAGGACTCATGGTTGAAAGTATGAAGAGTGAAAGGATCAATGGATAGAAGAGTGAAAGTAGGGTTAGATTTAAGTGTGAAGAAAATGGTTGTTGGATGGATGAACGTCTGGATGGATGAAAACATGGAAAGGGGAAAGAATAGATTAATATGAGAACAGATGGATAGAATCTCAATGTATGGTTAGAATAATGAAACTATGGATAAGGAATAGAAAGATAAAATGATGATAGATGGATGGATAGATGATTCGATTTAAGGGTGATGCGAACTCTTCTAGGAAGGCCTGGGCTTACTTGCTTTCCATCACTGAGAGGCTTGGTTCAAAGTGGGGGTATTTTAGTTTTCTGGCTACTCCCTTGCTAAGGGAGCCTGCCAAAGGTTCTAGTGCTGCGTTTATGCTAGGAGATCACGGTGCGGATTCAACTAGAGCACTTTCACTAGTAGTGGCCTTGTGGTCTTTCCTCCTGCCACGTGCCACTCCATGTGCCCTCCATTCCTCACCTCATTGTGGCTCACTTCCGGCAAGCAGTTTTTCTCCATCGCAGGCACAGCACTCACCCTCGGCCCGTTTTGCCAGATTGGCTCCTTTCCTTGTTACTCCCTATGGCAGGGGGTGCAGTTTCTATGCTGTGGGCCACTGGACTTGGCTGGTCACACCAGCGATTTTGGGGGTAGACTGTTTGGGGTTCAGTGCTCACATTCAGTCTCCTTGACTGAAACAGCATCCGTCTCTGCTCTCCTCCTATCATGCTCCAATCGTAGGTGGGTGTTTTTTAAGGCTTCGTATGAGTGCTGATTTTGATGTGTGCGTTAATTTGGAGTAAAATCCATTTTCGGATGCTAAAATACTTCCTCCAGAATTGGTATTTGCATGCTATTTTGTTAGTCTAAGAAACTGTCTTTAGATTGCCCATTACTCCAAAATTATTGGAGATAATTACATCTCCTCCACCAATAGATTACCTCGAAAAATGTGTAGATCCTTCCTAGGTTACCACTGCTGCCAGTTTTTACCCCACATGAGCATGAGGAGGGCTGAAACTAATTTTGATCCTTGCTGCCTTCAGTTTACTTGCGCTATTTTTGAAGATATTTTTCTCCAGGGAGAGGCTGGAGTTAGCAACTTTATTTTACTTCACCGACGATGACTGGTGTCATTTAAGCTGGGGAAACTAAATTAGTTATATATTTTTTACGAAAGAAAATAAATCAGCACACATCAGTTATAAATCATATTTAAAGTTCATTAAAACATGAAGTATCCGTAATGATTTGAAGAAAGCAGGTCCAGGTTTTTCTGACAATCACAACAATTTCTCTCTATTGAGAAATATGTTCAGTTGTTAAAATTGTTAAAATTCGGCAGGGTGGCCAGCAGCAATAATGTCAACTTCCATGCGTGTTTCACGCACGGACGTCGAGATTATTGCAGCTGGCCACTGTGTCTATTTATGCCACCGTCTGCATTATTCTCATCACACTACGTTGATTATCTTGGCACTATATCTATTTGACTCCTAGAGGCTCTCCTTGTTATGAATAAACAACGTGTATACAATTTTGAGCCCTGAAGAATTCTCTCCTGAGACGAAACGCGTCGGCTAAACAAATTTATTTGGATTTTAACAACTGAACATATTTATCAATAAAGAGAAATTATTGTGATCATAAGAAAAATCTGGACCTTTTTTCTTCAAATCATCACGGATACTTGATGTTTCAATGAACTTTAAATAAGATTTATAACTGATGTGTGCTGATTCCATTTTCTTTCGTGATTGTTTTAGGGGTTGAACCCAATAGGAAGTGGAGATGGGTGCACTTCCTGGTTTTTCGCACCATCACCACATTGTTAAGCCACTCTTAGTGACAGGTGCAGGATTATTGCCTCAACCCTCTTTGTGTTTTGGTTTCTTATATATTTTTTACTTGTGTATGTTATCGCAGTATACCCATTTATCAGAATTGCACTATGAGTAGCAGATTTTTGGAATAACTTTTTACATCTTGGAAAGTTCATGGAGTAATGGATTTTGAAGTGATTTAAGGTATGTAGGGTGTGTGAAGTGAGTGTAACACAAGTTCTGGAAAACTACTTGAAACTATGCGTAATTATGCAAAATACAAGACTGGCATTACTTATGGATGAGAGGACTCATTTCATACTAAAACAAGGCAGAAAAAAATAATTGCCACATTCAGCAGCCACCTCCTGTGGGATGTATGACATTACAATGCATACTTTTACAACGCCTACCTTTACAACGCATTTTTTACACCGCAACATCCATTACAACGCATACCATTACAACGCATGCCATTACAACGAATTCTTTGAAACTACCTTTACAACGCATTCCACTACAATGCATTCTACATTTACAACGCATACCATTACAACGCAAAACATTACATTGCATGTAAGGTAAGTATTGGATAGTGTAGGGGTAAAAATTACTATTCTAACTCCAGGGGGTGCAACAGTAGGGTAAGTGTTGGATAGTGTAGGGGTTAAAATTACTATTCTAACTCCAAGGGGGTGCAACAGTAGAGTAAGTGTTGGATAGTGTAAGGGTACTATGTGTTGTAATGCTATGCGTTGTAAGGGTATGCGTTGTAAAGACTGCGTTGTAATGGCATGCGTTGTAGTGGTGTGCGTTGTAGTGTCATGCGTTGTAATGGTTGCGTTGCAAATGCATGCGTTGTAATGGATGTTGCGTTGTAAAAGTTTCGTTGTAATGGTAGTGCGTTGTAAAAGTTGCGTTGTAAAGGTTGTTTCCCCCTCCTGTGCCATGTGTTTGCACTAAATCTTTGCAGCAGATGCTACATAATTACTCGATATGTTGTAATTGAGTAACTTCGTGAATTTTGCTTAATACAAAGTTAACCCAAATAACACAAAATTACGCCCAAGTAGTAAAAATTTCACTTAGGCCTAAAGTTACTTTAACAAAAGGAGAGAGGGAAAAATCTTATTTGACTATTGATTTTCTGTATGTTTCAGGGTGGTATCAACAGCGGCAACACCTCTGCTATTTCGTAGCACCGTTGCGCCTCTTCCAGCAGTGTAAAGAAAAGACAAATAAAACTATAAAAAACCTAGTTTATTATAATTTAATTTTGTGTCCCAGAGTTTTGCTCGTGGGGCCAGTGGGATAACAGGCACTCATGGGGAGTGGTATGCACTGGCATCAGTGCGCATGACAGTTTGGCCTGCCATCTCAGGCCGGCCAAACCGCCATGCACACTTTGCATGTTCTTCACGTAGGCTGCATTACAGCCTGGGTGGGGAACATGCCCAGGCTCCAGTCTCTTGCTGAGCGTCGAACCACGGTGCTCAGACCCATCACAACACTGCACTGCAGTGTTGTGATTGGCTGAAGGGAACCAGGGTGCCTCCTGCGTCCAGCCAGAGCAAAGCGAGGATGAAGGAGGGACGACAGGAAGAGACACGGCAGCAGCGGCAAGGAGGTATGTTTTTTTTTACACCTGTGAATTCCCACACGCCCCCGATCCGTGCCAGCCACCTTTGGTGACACTGATTATAACCCAATTTAACAGAAGGGCACAGAGTGAGAAACAAAGAGAAATCCACATAGTTAAAAGGGACAATGGTGGGAGTTTAAAAGATGTATTATTGATGGGGAAAGGGCTGAGAGAGTTGGAGGAGCAAAAGAAAAAATGTAGTTTTGGAAAATAACCTTTGACTCAACAAGAGGGAAGAGAGGGAGAAAGCAGTAGAGAAGGGATACTATGTGAAACGAGGACAGGCAGTATGTAAGTGGGAAGAGATGAACAGTAGTGAGAAAGTAGGGGTGAAGAAATGAAGGTGCTATATGCTTCGCAGCACTTGCAGCCAATGAAAGTCAGTGGGCACCTGCAGCGCTCTGCTGGGCTCATAACGAGTTGCATTGGGTGTCTGCGGGATGTCACTGGAGGGCCTGCCTCACCCCCACTGGGTGACGCAGGAACGTAGTTCAGCCAATGCAAGATATCAGTGTAGCGTTTGAGCTGTCTGTGCACAAACGCTGTGTAGACTCTGTATGACCCCTCTGTGGTGCTTGCATAAGCTCTGTGGAATCCCAGCCTGACCTCCATGGAGTTTATGCTTGAGTTCTGTAAAGTCTCTGTATGAGCTCTGTGTAGTGCTTGCATGAGCTTAGTCTGGTCCCTGTCTGACCCCTGTGTAGTGCTTTCATGGGCTTGTTCAGTCCCTGCATGATTGAAGTCTAGTTTCTGCATAAGCCCCGGGTATACACTGCAAGAGCTCCATGTTGTGCTTGCGTGAGCTCGAAGTAGAGCTTGCACAAGCTTAGTGTAGTCTCTGCCTGAGCTCTGTGTAGTGCCAGTTTGAGCATTGTGTAGTGCCTCCATTAGCAAGTTCGGTCCGTGCATGAACTAAGAGTAATGTCTGCATAATCCCCGGGTAGTCACTGCATGAGATCCATGCGGTGCCTGCATGAGCTCCGCACAGTCCCTGCATAAGCTTCGTGTGCTCCCTGCATGAGCTCCATACAATCCTTGCCTTAGCTCAGCGTGGTTCCTGCCGGTGCTGGTGAGTACAAGACCTAAGTGGACCCAGCACACGTGCCACACAAACAGAAGTGCATCTCATTTGAATTACTGCTGAATTGAGTGATAGCTCAAGATCACATGATATGCGCAGTCTCTTAGCACACACTTAATTGCTGACCACAAATATTGCACGTGTACTCTACTCTCAATGCCCCTTACCGGACGTGCAGTGATGACTACTTTTGAGTTATGTACATAAGTGCCCGACTGTCAAAACATATTCCATTATGAGGATTTTTGATTGAGAGCTCTGACGTTGAAGACAAAGCAAAATGCCTGTCAGTGGATTGGTCTCTCTGCTGAGCAGACAGAACAATGGTAATGTATTCCAGTTGTAATTGCAATTTTGTGAAAATGTGTGTGAATGGGTGCTCAGATGTCAAAATATTTACAGGGCAAAAACAAAAGTAAATATATTGCTTAAATGTAAGTGAGTGCAGTATGTTTGGACGCGGTGAAGTGAGGGAGATTCATAAAGTACATTCATGGAAGATTAAAAAGAGGGTGCTGAAGAGGAAAGAGGGGAGGTTGTAGATGTACAGATCTTTTGTTCAATGTTTTCTTCAGGAGGAGGATCCAGCCTGGACCACCCCCGTTTGTCCATTAAGCTTGCCCACGTCCCTCATTACATAAAAGTAATACCAAACTTTTATGCCTCACCACTTTCAAATGTCACTAACCCCCCACTGGGTATTAATTCACTCACTACATAAAAGTAATACCAAACTTTTACGCCTCACCACTTTCAAATGTCACTAACCCCCCACTGGGTATTAATTCTATCTAGCCCTTCCAAACTAGTGGGGTCCATAATATCTAACACATTCAATTCAACATTAGTAAAGTTAAGCTCTTAGGAATGCCCATGACCTCTTCCTTTAGCATGCATCTTTGCCTTACCATAATCTTTACACACTTTCTTGCAAAGGCAATGCCATCTCTTTTTTATGTCAGTTTCAAGGGGTTTTGTAGTGGATATGGCATTTATCTTTTGCATGATACTCTTCCAGATAACTTTTTTAATGTGCAGAGATGTACGATGGGACAGTGCACCAAATAAAGCATCATAGTTTGCCAGTACTGAGTCAACAAGCAGTTCTAAACAATGTTTCCAAAATATGGGCTTCTTTTTTCTGCATACATTGCACTGGCCATGTTTGCAAATGGATTAACTTGTCAATTTATCTGCCAAACTAATCTTCTGAACAGAAAACTTTTCTTGGGCTGGGCGTTTCCATCAGCAGATCTAATTAATTATTCCCATCAAAGTTGAAAGGTGTGGTTATACATTTGCACATAGAAATGTACATACCAGTAAAACACTTTGCTTTTACCTCCAAAAGCTTGACTTCATAACTCTTCTGACACATTTATGGCTATTTCTAATTGTTGCTAGGCAAGCACTACTAAATTATCGACAGAACAGCAATCCCTACTGAGGATTTAATTTGAACCTTTAAAATAGGTTTATAAATAACATTATACTTCAGATGCTAAATTGTCGAACTAGAAATGGAGATGATTAATTGCACTACACATAGAACAAAATCAATGAGTAGTAATCTGTCGTTATTTGGGGAGGAGATGAGGTTTGGATCCTGAAGCTCAAAGGAGACACATCTGCAGGGGTCTCCGCTCTGGCCACGCCTCCAAAATGATGCAATTCTGAGAGAAATATCATATACTAATATAATGACTAGTGACATATATGATGACGGCCCAAGAAAAGCTTTCAGTCAAAATGGATTTTATTTTTTATTTTGCAGTTTTGGGCGTGCCATTGCGGGAAGATAACAAGAGAATGGGCAACCCAAACAGCCCTTGTGGGCTTGGGTAATAGAGTGGAAAGGAAAAAGTGCCAACAAGGGATTCATTCAAAAGTAATTATTCTAAATGACTATGTCTTAAAGTAAGAAACAACTAATGACACTCAGTAGGATACCTCAAATTAGTTCAACAAAGGAAAACCATTTATAGATAAAAGTAAAACACATACAATCAATTGTGTATCAAAAGAGAATAATTAATTTTATATTCAAAGAGTTAGAAAAAGGGGGTACAGCAAAAACAACAATTTGAATTACAAACATACATTGACAGCAGAAAACATAAAACATATATTTAAGCATACAGTAATATCCTTGTTCTCAATGTATAGAATCCACCTTCATTGAATTAAATGTTTGAATTTGTCCAGCTTCTAGGGTACAGAATTCAAATCAAAGCTTATTTCACCTTTACATCTGCAATTCTCTATGTGAAACTGAAAATACTGTGCTTCAGATTTATATAATTTGTTCTATTGAAGATTTGCAGTTTGTTTGATTACCCGTGACACCCATTGAATGCTTGCAGATTATAAAACCAAAACCCAGACTATCTTTTTATCAGTTTTACTTACAAAAGCGAATTCTTTTGAATATGCAGGATCATGAAATGTTTGAACTGTGGCACTGTTCCTCTAGACCCGTTTCCAGGAGTTGTTTGGTCATTGTATTGTATTGTACTGTATTTTTTTGGAACTGCCTTTAGATAGTGCTTTTAAATCCATTGAAAAGGAACTGAACTGCAGTAGAGGGTGGATAGCACGCTACACCTTGGGTGCATGCTGGGCAGAAACAATATTTAATTGAAGTGTGGCCTGTGTGAGAAATGATTTAGGTTTCTGGATTGAACAAGGTTGATTTCTCATCCTGACATAGGTCACATTGCCTATGCAGCTAAAGGAACCAAGATGATTGCCAGACATAAATATGTGTTTTAATTTAATTTATTGTTGTGTCTGGTTGAAAGGAAATAAGTTGCTTACCTGTAACTACTGTTCTCCAGCTTTGGTATCTTCCACAGATCCACATGCTTAAATCACTCATGTTTCTGAGCTGGGAGCTTCGTGGCACCCCACAACAGAAGCCAACAACACCAACATACATGAGAGGCCACAAGACAATCAACCCAGTATGGCACCTGCAGCTTGGGCAAGTGGAAAGATTTTTCTGCTGTAGTCAAAACGTCATTCAGTTGCCTCTCTCTTCAGGTAATGAATTAAATGCACCGGGCCTCATTTATGTGTTTTTTGCCATAGGGTTGCGCAGCAAAGGCCGCCTGTGCTGCCCTACGGCAAAAGAAAGGGCAGGAATATGCTGTATCTATTAGATACGGTGCATTACTCCTCGTTATGCCTCCAATGGGGAGGCGTACATTTTTGGCGCAGCCTCTGACTTACAATTTCTTGTAAATCTGGGGCAGTGTCAAAAAGCCATTGCTGTTGCTGAGAACACCCCCCCCCCCCTACCCCACAGCAACACCCATGGAACGCCGCTTTCACACAGTTCTCTGCACGAAAGAGGCACATATTTATAGGGCCACGAAAAGCCCCGGAACGCCTTTACGTGGCCGTATAAATATGCGCTGGCACATTGCGCCACCGGAACAACGAAAAAGTGACGTTCCGGAGGTGGAAATGTGCTGGTAGGGCCTCACACGCCCATTGTATGTATAGCCAATATATTGCCCATGGACACTGGCCACCTAAGCGGCAGCCTAGAATTTCCCTCATAAAGGACCAGCCCTACCGCTAACGTTAACTGTTGAAATACCACAAAAACACAGCAACAACGCGTTTGAGCTGTATTTGGATCTTTGTCGCAAGTTCAATATGTAGGCTGCAAAAAGAAGAGCCTCTCTGAACTGAACTGAGCACATTAGCATATGTCTCTGCAGTGGGTATCAGTGGCAGAGATCCAGTAATTACTGTTCATTAGTATTCATTAGTACGAGGCCCAGCCTGATATGCCGCTCATGTTAGATCAGCTCTGCTGTGCATATATTTGATATGGGATGGATGCAAAGGTCAGCATGGAGGCATTAATTAAGCCTACCAGTCAGAAGATATTTTTTTTCACAGCTCTCCAAATCGGAGACCGGAGTTTGGGGGTTGATTGGAAAGCACGACTGCATTCTCATCAGAAATGAAAGTGCATGCAAAATAGAGTGATACTAACCCTGACACATCTTCAGCCGAGGAAATCAGACGTGAGCATCTCCAGAGAAGCCTTTGCTTCTCTGGAGTCAAGAGCTTTTTATTTGACACTAGAAAACTTTCGGTGGTGCCGGCTTGAGCATTTGAGATGGAGGAGTGATGGGGTCGCATATTCCAGTCGACCTGGCTAATTTGAACAGTCTAAATCAGAGGTGGGCAACATTTCTGCTTGGTGTGCGAAATGCGAGAAATATGCCTGTTTTGTTTTTGTTTCCCTGTAGTGGAATTGAGGCTGATATGGTGCTCCGTGGATGAAAAAAAAAGCATTTGTGGTGTAACAGAGCAGTGCTTAATTTCAACAGGTGGTTTCCGGTATTCGGCAGGGCAACCTACATTTATGATAGGAGCCACATGGTGGCAATGTGTTTTTGTAATTTAAGGATGAGCAGAAGAGCAGTTGTTTGTTAACTCAATATACATCAAAAACAACAAACACATGCCACCCAAGCCATTCTTAAAGCTTTGGCAGCCTTGAAGAATCAAAATTGTCAAACTTGTAGCAGTGTGATGGTTAGTAGTTGTGTAAGTATAGTGGCCACGTGTGGTGCAAACTGCGGTGTCCTCCTGGCGAGGGCACAGCACTTATTTATTTTTACAAATTAAGCACTGTAACAGACACCCCTGCAGCGCCTACCATACGGGGTGATGTAGGGAGAGCAGGTCCGGACGGCACCCTTCGGGGGTCCGTCATTCAGCCCAAGTCCTTTGAACATTCCTGAGCTGGAATGGCCCCTCAGCACATTGTGCATGGGAGTCCATAATTTTGCATTACACCACTGAAAGGCACAGTTGTTTTTAAAAGCACTGTGCGGGGCCGGGAAATGTGTTTACCTGAATGCCAACTGTATTAAGGTAAATACAGAGGGCCGTATTTACGAGAAAGTAATGCAGAGCGGTGCTGTAATTCCTTTGGCTGTGCTGAGCTGCGTTACTTTCAGAGCAAAGGGATGCGCCACATTCGCAATAATATGACAGATCCCTGGATTCTCCACTGCGGGAGCACGCGTAGAAAGAGTAAAAAACAAGGAGAAATTAAAACAATTCTCCTTGTTGCGCCTCTCTATTCCTCTCCTGGGGAGGCATAGCATTCTGACACATTCCCAGGTTCAGGAAAGGCTGTAAATTTGGGAATGCAGCAGAAGCCATGGGTGTTGCACCAGCGACGCAAGGGGCTTGTAAATATGCCCATAGTCTGAGCCCCTGACAGTGTGCATTGAAACTATTTTCCCAGCGTGGAATTCTGTGTGCCACGCCTACCTTGAGGGTCCACCTAACGTTCTACACACAAACAAGTTCCTCTGAAGGTTGCTTTGAAGGTGAATTTCCAGGGGCTGGCCAATGTAATCAACCTAATATTTTTACCACTAAGAGAATTACATTGTACGGCTCTGACCGTGTTGGACATGAATTCCTTATTCCTTATAATCCTCACTGAGTGGAACAAGGGATTTTTGTTCTGATAGACTTTCACCTGAATTTATGCTTTTTTCAGTGTTTTTTAAGTCTTGGTAGGGTGGATGAGACCTGGCAACTGAACTATTTCAGGAACAACCAATAGAATAACCAAGTGCTAGGTCTATGTAGGTAACGTGTAAGTGCAACTTATGAAAGCAAACACTGCACTCACAGCATCTGCAACACATCTAGAGGAAGTAGCTGAAAGGTACACTCTGCAAAATGGACACATGTCCATGCAGAACTACAGAAAGCTATCACAAGTTGAGGTTCTCCATGTGTGGAGAAACACACAAAACACATACTCAATCTACATCTGAAGGAGAAGGTCATGCTAAATGGCGTTGACAGTTGCCAAGCTGAAAGACTTACCAAAGGGAAACCACACAATGTAACTTCACCCCCAAGTTTGTTTAATCCCATATATCCATAAAATTAACATGTTCCCTCGTACACTGTAACTCCAGAACAGGTGCAAAAGTCAGATCACACTCAACACTTCAAATGGATCACTATTTTTGTGTGAAACTTACACAACTGTAGTTGCACATACTTTAGGAAGCAGTAACAGTCAAATAGTATGAAAGGTAATGGCAGGACTAATGTGTCATACAAATGTGTACATTTTTATTTCAACAGATAATAATGAAGGTCAATGCTTCTTCTGGGTGTAAGTATAGTGTGAGATGTGATGAAATAACAATCAAGGCAATCTTATAGTGATGGTCTGAGTCTGACTTTTAAGCTAGTAACTGTGACTATGTAGGTCTAGAAACAACTTGGTAAAGGTGTATGTTTTGGTAGTCCAGGTAGTGTATCCTTATGCAAATGTGAATGTTGTTTAGGTCTATATTCTATAGAAGTTGCTGAACTTAGTTTGATATGGTGCAATAGGGAAATACCCATCATGACGAAGCCTGAATCAAGCTGTGCCTTCACAGCATGGCAAAAGAACGAATACGTCTTTAGCATGCATTCGTTCAGCACGCAAGTCGTTATACCAACTTGCTTCAAGGGGTAGCATTGGAGAAAAGGTGTTGGGTTTGAAGCCCAACACCTTCCCTACTTTTGCGAAGATTGGAGTTGGAATAGTAAATTAAACTATTCCAAAATCTAGCGCCCCCTAATGACTTGCGTGCCGAACAAATGCGTGCTAAAGACACATTCTTTCAAATGACAGCATTCGGAAGGCATGCATGATAAACGCAGTCGGAATGCAGTCATACTTTTAGTGCAATGTCATCCAATGGGCTATGACTATGAGGCACTTGGTCATTTTTGATGCTACTATGTCTTTTGGGCTTTCCTATATGAAGTCAAGTAATGGGTTCATGAACCTGCTGAAAAGGAGAGGCGAGATGATGGATCTTTTGGGAACTCTTGGTCTAATTTTGCAAGGTATTGATGAGAAAGGAAGCAGTGTGAGTTTCTCAAACTGCCTGTCACTCCATCATCAAGGTGCTCCAGCTACTCATCCGTGATAACAGGTATGATGCATATGTGGCAACTGCAACTATAAAACTGTGGGAAAGTGAGGGAAGGCGGTACATAGATTTTGATTTAATGACAATGCCAAACAAAAATAAAGTGCAATGTTTATGGATGGAGCGGGTGTGTGTGAAAGAGACTGCAAACGAGAGAAAGTGACATTGGTGAAGGAGAGAGTGAGAAGGCTGTAATGAAGTGGAAGGAAATTTGGGGCCATATGTCTCAAAAAAGAGTTTTGCGATTCTCAAATTGCGATTTTTAGCGAATCGCAATTAGAGAATCGTAAAATGCAATGTATGTAGGATTTGCAAACAATTTTTCGAATCCTACATATTCCTTATTTGGGAATCATAAATTGAGATTTGCAAAAAAGGAATACCTTCCCATTCATTCCTATGGGCTAGGAGGCCCATAGGAATGAATGGGAAGACATTCTCAATTTGCAATTACCAATTAGAGAATCTCAAATTGAGAATGCAATTTCAAGGTTGCAAGGGTGCCAAAAGGACACCCTGTTGCACCCCTGAAATATGCATGTGTGCACATTTTGTCACATACCGTGACGACTTGAAGTTGGTGGTAATTTGCAATTTCTTAAGGCCTAATAACAAATTTCTGGTGCTTCCAGAATTGCATTTCAGGAATCGCAATTTGCAATTCCTTAATTGCATTCGCAAAATAGAGAATAGTACATTTTGCAATTCTCTATTTTGCGATGGCCTTTTGGGATGATACATCCCAAAAGGCTTTTTCCAATTCGCAAACGGGCCGATTTAGAGAATCGGCCTGTTTGCAAATGGGAAAAAGGCTTGATACAAATGGCCCTAAGTGGGAGACAAGCAAACGGAGGAAGTTCAGAAAAAAGATAAGGATAGAAAAAGAAAATAAGTGGCAAATGCAGAGGGAGAGATTGTAGAGGAAAATGATGAGAAGGGGAAAACAGTAATGATTGAAACAATCAAAAGAAAATATCCTATTGTACTGTCTTTTGTAATGTTTGACCAGTTAATATTTTAATAATTTGTTCTGAACCTCATATATTCAGATTTGAAACGTTCTCATTTCTAATTATTTACAACATTGTTGTTTTGCCCATTGATAATTGTTGGCAAAACTGAAGGACTGGGTTCTTTAAGACCCAGCGGTGCCAGGGCACAACACCTGAAACCTTCGTGGGTAACCTGCTCCGGCGTACGAATCACAGAGACACGGGACACTTCCTTCAACGTCAAAGATTCAAGGTTTATTTGCTGCAGGGAACACAGAGATCACGGCAAGTACACAGCGTGCAACTTGGGGAGACTGCTTCAAATTGGTTCTGTGAATCGCTCCTTTTATACAGTTTTTACCCATAGGATTACATTGAACACAAAAGTTTACAACCCGGTTCCCACCATTATCCCCCAGAGGGGTCGCTTTGGTCATTTTGAAACACATCAGGTCCGGAACATAAGTGCGGAAACATTTGGCGGTTCCCAACTGTAAAAACCATCTTCCCACCATTAGCAAATTCCAATCAGCAGTAAAACAGATCGAAATAGGAACAAAGACAGGTGCAGAGGAAGACGGAGACAGTGGGGAGATCAGAAAGGGTGTAAAGGGGGAGGTATCGGGAAACACGAGATACAGGCATCAAAGGGACGTGCCTAATGAGATGCACGGCTGAGACAATAAGTCCGTGCGGCAAGATGAGCCTCGAGCGGCGCCATCTGCCTTACAGTAGCAACCCCCTCGTCATAAAGACACTTACAAAGAACATGTGTCTTCCGCAAATATCTTGGGAGTCCCAGGGTCACGAAGCGGACAACCTACGTTCGCTGGCTACTTGAGGGCAAGAGACAAAATGGATGCCGTATCTAAGATGGAACCCGTGGGTACAAATGAAAAAACTCACATAACAAACGAACGGTTTAAGTTAGCACAGCGAAACTGCGCACACTTACTAAACTCGTCATTTGCGGTTCATAGATACCAGACTCGACTATATTCGTGCGAGTCGAAAACACCACTTACAATTGTCACGGAACTTCAGACGCTCTTTTTGCCCTCATGTAGGCAAGCACTAGTCGGAATCATATTCGATATTCATCAGACCATCGAGATGTTGCTGTAGCATAGCTCTGTCCAACCGAGTCCCCTTGGTAGCAGATGGTTGTCTCATACACGTTGTAGCACAGAGGCCACATAAGGCAGGACCACACTGCACACAAAGGCAACACGTGAACAGGAACACTACAACGACTCCGATGATCATCAGAATCTTCCAACCCCAAGTCGACATCAGGCCCCAAAACCATCCAAGTAGCGTCCAATCCCCTACATCCACGTGTATGGATTCGGAGATCTTATGCAACCTCGAGATGGCTTGATAGACAGTAGGAGCATTATCTGGAATGAAAATGCAGCAGCTCGAATGGATCACCTTACATACCCCACCTCGATCTGCTAAGATGACATCTAAAACCATACGGTTTTGTAACGTCATAAGTCTCTCCGCCTGAAGTTCTGTGGTGATATTACCAAGGGCACTGGCAGTAATATTAGCTGTCGATTCTACTACTCGAGTCAACTGTCTCAGGTTCCTACTATTGACCATAGGTCCCCAAAACGGGAGGAAACCCTTGAAAAAGTCTCCTGCCTCTTGACCGGCAGTATCCTCTTCACTAATTACGCCTCGCACAACTCTAGTCTTATGATAATCGGCATCTACAGTGAACGTCGGAGGCAACAGATTTGCAATAAAACATGAGCCCATGAAGTCAGCGGGCAACCATGTGTATGCACGATCATAACAGATAAAGTATGTACCCTTGGCAGCCAGAAACACAGGGGACGAGTACATCGGCAGAATGTAATTTTCAGTGCAAGCACTTGCTCCAAGTCGGGCTTGCGATCTTCGGCCACGACCCATAAGACAAAAATTACCAGTGTGGGGTACGACCCATATTGGAGGCGAGCTTTTAAGCTGCTTTTCACTAGTGAACACACTATATTCACCTCTACTTAGGACTCTATAGGCCTGTACCTCTTCTTCGGGAATAAGCGAGGGATCATAGATCTCACTATCTAAATCCTCTATTGCTATCGATAAAGGTTTTTGATACGAGGTAGGACCAGAGTAGGGGGAACGTGGTTCTCGAATGGGGTGGAAACCCAGTGCGCTTCGAAACATTGTTTGGAATGCTCGAGCTGACCCTTGGGAACTATACGGTAACACCAGATATGGAATTCCCTTATCCGTAGTATGTGGCATCAACCCACACACCCAACAATTAGTAGTGTTAACCACTAACTGATGCTGATGGAGGAGCTGAATAAAGGAATTGTTGCGGAATTCTACACGTCTAGCCTGCTCGTGTTCCGGTAACATGTGAAAAGAATGGGGAGAAGCAGTAGAGGTAAGATTAGGGTAAGAAGTAGGAGTAGGTGTAGCAGGTAAGAAGTAAGACATCGTGTAATACACCCCACCCGCCAATAATGCAGAAGCAGTCAAAAACAATACAAACAATTGGAATATGAAGTATTTGGTACGACTGAGTTGCTGCAGCTTGAATCTGTGGACTTGAGCTTCCTCCAAATCATTCAGCTTCGAGAATGCCATTCCCTACGACCGTCCGCAACGTTTCTTGACGCACTTCGTTCTGTGCAGCAATAGTCAATCCCTAGGAGTTCCTAGGAACCGACGGCCTTTAACCTAGCGTCAAGACCTACTGTCCAGAAGGAAGTACGCGCGCGGCCCTACGGCCTTCAATGCACAATATGTACGTATGCAAAAACAAAGTCTCTCAGCTATAAAGGCAAAAAGTATAAGGAATGAAGCTCAATATATGTACAGAAATAATTACAGTAATACGAAAGTTCAAAACTAATCACGGAAAACGGGATAATGCAGTTGTCAATACAGCAAGGCAAGATCTTTTTATTTGTCCTTAGTGCGAGATCGCAAAAAGTATCGAGTTTTCCCAGGACGTGTCTGCTCGTCGAACAGAGGATCCGTTGAAGAGACAGCGTCCTGCTGGTCAGTTGAGTGTTCTGGTCTTGAGTCTTTTGATGCCAATTGTTCAACAGTGTCTTTCTGCTGCGCTGAGGATTCTTCAACAAGCTGTGCGTCGCTAAAAGGCACAAACGCCGGCAATGTTTCTGTTTCAGATGACGCAATGCCTCTCCTTACCCACGGGTCTGCCGGCAAAGGGATGGGGACTCGCTTGGTGTGCGTAGCATGCACCCAATTTTTACGTCCCTCAAGACGAACGGCGGTCCTCGTGGCCAGGAGCACTTGATAGGGTCCGGTGAACCTCGGGTCCAGGTTATTTTTGCGTGAAAAGTTCCTTGTCACCACCCAGTCTCCGGGCTGGAGCTGGTGGCCTGGACCCTCTGTCTGCGTCGGCAATGCGTCGTAAACCTGTTGGTGAATTAACCTCAGTTTAGCAGTCAAGTCATGTAGATAATCGATCAACATTGGGTACTCAAGATCAGAAAACATTCCTGGCCTAGGAACCCCCCACACATTCGCAGGACGGCCGAACACTATTTCATAGGGACTAAGCCCTACTCGGGAGTGTACAGTCGCCCTAGTTGACAGTAATGCTAAAGGCAAAGCGTCAGGCCACGAAAGACCAGTCGTAGCCTGAATCTTCGCTAACTTTAGTTTAAGGGTGCCGTTGTACCCTTCAACCAATCCAGCTGACTGGGGATGATTGGCGCTATGGAATTTCTGATTAATTCCAAGGCCCTTACACACACTCTTCATCACACTTCCAACAAACTCACTTCCGTTATCTGACCACACGACTCTAGGCATTCCATACCGAGGAAAGTATTCCTTCAGTAGGATTTTCGCAGTAGACAAAGCAGTATTGTCTTTGAGGGGATAGGCCTCGATCCATCGGGAAAATGCGCAAACCACAACTAAAACGTATTTCAGGTTATTGCATCGCTCCATATGGATGAAGTCCAATTGAATCACCTCAAAGGGATACGAAGGAGGAGCAAAACTGCCAGGAGGAGTTGGGGTTCCTTTGCCAGGATTGTACATCATACACACCATACAATTCTTCACCAAACGTTCAGCACACTTCGTAATACCGTCATTCTTCCACACAGGAGCCAGCAACTTACAAATACCTTTCGCGCTAATATGTGCTAACCCATGTGCCATTGTCACAACGGCCAGCACATACGCATCAGGCAACATCCATCTTTTCTGATCCGACAAATCAATCCAACAACCATTCGCATCCAACTTTACCGTACTTTCTTTCCACTTCGTCTTTTCAGTCTCAGTGGCCTCATTCTGAATTGCTTTCACACTCTCGATAGTGTCTTCACACATACTCGATTCTGTAGGCCACCTAACCGAACTTGTCACATACATTCGAGTGCTAAGGTTCCGGGCAGTCTCCTTAGCGGTCTCGTCCGCAAACGCATTACCACGACCAACATCATCCGTCACCTTACGATGCGCACTACACTTAACAATTGCAACTTGCGTAGGCAAAGTCAATGCATCCAAAAGATCATTCACAAGCTGGCCATGCTGTATCTTCGTACCGTGCGACATCAAGAAACCTCTCTCTCTCCACAATCGTCCAAAGCTGTGAGCAACACCAAACGCGTATTGACTGTCGGTAAACACATTCACACGTTTCCCTTTCGCCAACACACACGCTCTAGTAAGAGCAATCAGCTCCGCAGCTTGGGCAGAATTCTGATTCAACCTTGCAGTCTCAACAACAGTATTCAATGTTACAACAGCATAAGCAGTAGTCACATCGCCATTCGGCAACTTAAAACATGACCCATCCACATACAAAGTGCCATCCGGATCTTCCAATGGGGTGTTTTTAAGGTCCACTCGACCTTTCGTTTCCTCTTCAGTCCTCAAGTAGCAGTCATGTTCTGCTATTTCATCTGACTCTGTGCTAATTGGTAACAAAGTTGCCGGGTTCAGAACGTTACAACGTTTTATCTGAATGTGGCTTGCCAAGAGCGTCAATTCGTACCCAGACAACCTCGCACTCGTCAAGTGCTGAGTTTTCGTTCGATTCAAAAGAGTATCGACTGCATGCGGAACCATCACCGTAAGCATATTATCCATGACCAATCCTGCTGATTGTCGGATGGAGACCGCAGCTGCCGCTGTTGCTCGTAAACAACTCGGCAATGCTCTAGCTACTGGGTCCAAGGTCGAGGAAAAATATGCACATGGACGTTGCTTACCACCAAAAGGTTGCGTTAGAACACTCAAAGCACAACCTTCCCTCTCGTGAACATATAACGTGAACGGCTTACCGTAGTCAGGGGTACCTAACACAGGAGCCGAACACAATGAATCACGCAGTTCAGAAAAACTTTTCTGACATTCATCCGTCCATGGTAAAGGAGTTGAAACATCTTTGCACGTAAGAGCCACCAATGGTTTCGCTAGCAATGAAAAATTTGGAATCCATTGCCTGCAGTACGACGTGATACCTAGAAAGGCACGCACATCTCTTTGGGTTTGTGGCACAGCCATTCGCGCAATCGCTGCAATTCTCTCTGGGGTCAATCTCCTTCCCTCCTTTGACAATAAGTGACCTAGATAGGTTACTTCTTGACAACAATATTGGAGTTTAGAAGGTGACACCTTGTGATTTAACTCACAGAGATGTTGCAGCAACGACACCGTAGCAATTTTGCAAATGTCCTGAGTATCAGCAGCCACCAATAAGTCGTCGACGTATTGGATCAAAGCCGCACCGACCGGCAACCTAAATGCATCCAGTTGACCCTTCAAGGCTTGACTGTAAATAGATGGACTTTCACAGTAGCCCTGAGGAGCGCGTTTGAACCGGAAACTGCGTCCACCGAGAGAGAAACCGAAAAGGTCCCTGCTCTCTTCGGCAATCGGGATGCTGAAAAACGCATTTTTCAAGTCAATCACCGAAAACCATGATGCAGACGCTGGAATCAGAGTCAGTAGCGCCGTGATGTCAGGCACAACAGGAAATTGAGGAACCACAATTTTATTTACCTCCCGTAAATCGATAACAAAACGATAAACAGGCGGTTTTGAAGGATCAGTACGTTTAAGAATGGGCAGTACAGGGCTGTTGCACACGTTTCCCCGAGTCTCTTCAATAACATCTTTCTCGATCAAATCATAGATGATCGCCAATAGTGCTCGTTCACCATCAAGGGAGATACGATATTGGGGAATACGTGGCAGCCGCACATTAGATTTCAACTGAACAACATAAGGGGAGATATCAAGCAGGCCCACGTCATTTGGACCTGTTGCCCACAAAGACGCAGGAAGAGAACTCAATTCCGGTGGGAGCTTATCGAGGGACAAATACATGGGAGAGACAACCCTCTCTCCCAACGTAAGCTTTACACCCGCAGGAGAACAATACAAAGTTGCGTACAAACGTTTAAGCAAATCCAGGCCCAAAAGATTTTCGCCACAACCCGTGGTTAAAATCAACGGAGCTTCTAGCTCACGTGGCCCAATTTGAAGGGGCAAAGGGCGCGAAACTGGATTGCTAACAGGGGCGCCAGAGAATCCAACGGAAACATTTGTTAAGCCAGACAAAGGTGCGCCAGGGAGTTTCGAATACATGATAGAACTTTTCGCTGCACCAGTGTCCAACAGAAAAGGCTCAACGACGCCCGCTGTCGCAACTGCGACGTAAGGCCCTCTCTGATCAACCGGAACTGATACCACTCCCTCTCCTTGTCTTTGGCTGTCCTAGTAATTACTGTCGTCAGTTCCCTGATCGACGTAATAATCGTCTACATTATACTGCGCAGATCGTCCTTGCGATGATCCACGTTGATCGAAACAATTATTAGAATTGGATGAGTTATCTGAGCGATCGGTCTGAGCACCACGGCCTCTACCTCGTGACGTTTGCTGCGAACCACCACGACCTCCTCTAGTCGAGTTACCACTATTGCGTTCGTTTAAAACAGGGCAATTGAATTTAATGTGACCCTCCTGTCTACAATAGGCACATTGATTGTACCCTAACGAGGATCTTTGGGAGGAGGAATCGTTACGGGTTTGGGATCTGTTTGATTGCGGCTGTGACCTATTCTGTTGCGAATTATTTTGATTTGACCGCGGAGGATACGCTTGTTGCAACAACACTTTAGTTTTTAGCTCTTTCGTCTTTTTATCAGCACGGTCAATCTCTTCTTTCTCTCTATTCTCATAGTATTGTGCCGTAGCCAATATCTGAGCCGAAGTAGAAACGGCCCATGCACTTTCCGAATTTCTCAATTTATTGCTCAACTCGGGCAACAAATTCGAAACAAATTTATCCACAAACAACCTTTGACCACCCTCCGTGCCCATATCCTGACCACTATGGTCGATGAATGCTTCCTCGAACCTCGTAAAGAAGTCGGAAACACTCTCATCTTTCTTCTGCTTACAGGCTGACAACTTGTCCCAATTCACCTTCATAGCTGGCATAAGAGTTTTCATTAATGTTATGATTCTTTGAGGGAGAGCAGCAATCAACTGTTCAGGCTTAGCGCCACCAACTTGCAGACCATCTGCCGCTACAATGGCCGCCCAATCACCACCTAGTTCGTTTGCGTGATCTTCCTGGCGAATCTTAGCCCATACCGGTTGCGGTACGACATTGCCAAACAACATGTCGATATCGGCAAGATTCATTATCGTAGCATCTACGAGCTGCGATAATTCTTTGTAATACCCTGCAGGATTTTTGCGAGGGTCAGGCAAAGATTGCTTCACCTGCAACACTTCCGATCTTTTCCATGGGAGATGTATCCATACTCTCTGGAAATGCGGCGGAATAATAGGAATAGCAGTAGCATCGCCTGGCATCCACACTGGTGGAACTTCCCGCATAGGGTATTGGCCAGACTCGTCTGGTTGTTTTTCAATATCCTCAACAAACAATGCATGAGGGATGGGAGCGGGACGAAGAGATAGCAATCGTTCAACAGCACGTCGAACGTTGGTATCCACTATCAGCCCATTTGCGAACTGAAGCTGGAGATCGGACAGAGCGGCGAGCACCTCGTCAGGCGCATCGGTCGCTATTTGATCATAAAGGAACTTACACATTTCATTAAACACATATCTCTGGGTTGGCACATTGAATTGACAGAATGTTTCGAGGACAACACGGGGTGGACTTCTCTGCGGATTTACCATCCAACCCATCGCCATATTATATAGCGCAACACGTTCTCTGTTTCCAGGAAGCTGACTTCGTCTCTGAGGACCATCGGAACCAGCGGACCCATGAACAGGTCCGAGCGAATGAAAGAAGCTAGCCGCAAGAGGAGAATTGCGACTACGAGTAGAGGGAGAAGAATAAGACACAGGGCTAACAAGAGAAGGAGTAGAAACAGTAGCAACAGCAGGGGTTAATAAAACAGGAGCAGTAGCAAGAGCAGTAGCGGGAACAGGAGTATATGGAAGCGGAGGAGCAGTAGGAATAGAAACAGACAAAGGAACAGGAACAGTCGGAAGAACGGGTGCAGGTTGAGGAACAGGCGGAGGCGGAATAGGTGGAAGAACAGGTACGGCAGGGACCACAGGAGCTGCGGTACCCTGTACGTACGGAGGTGGTGACTTCATAAGATAAGACATTAAGGGATCCTCAACTGGCTCTTCCTTCTTTTCCGACTCCGTTGGTAAAGCGGGGTAACACTTATCTACAGTCATATGCTGTAATCGGTCAAACACTTCCTTATCCTTAACCTCCTTATCTCGCTGAAATTGCTCTGCTTTCTTCACTATGGTAGCAACATTATCTCGCTGACTACGTTTATTCTGTCTGATTTCTTTCTGTCGGGCTTCTTTGCGCCACAACCGAAAAGCATCAAACATGGCCGGCCTTGACTTTCTTTCGAACAATTTAATCTCTAGATTATCTAAGATCGGGGCCTCGAAGCTACCATGAGGTGGCCAACGAAGGTCGCCGTCCTTTTTCGTGTATTTAATCCAGTAATCGTTAAAGGTAACTGGGCCTAGCCCATGCTTACTATAGAGCTCATACGTGGGAGTTCCAACCGGAGGTATCGGACATGAGTCCTCCAATCGGGAATCCGTACCACAAGGTCTGAAACAACTAAACAGAGTACTACGACCAGGCATCTTGCACACTAGCCGAGTTTCACAAACTTCAAGGGTTACGGGATTTACCAAGTCCCAGCAAAGAACAAAACCCTCGGTTTTTGGCGGCTGCAGTCGTCAAACAACACAACAAAGTACGCTAGCAAAGTGTCACCGACAAAAACACTCACACAGCGCTAACAACAAAAACACTCGCTAAAGTGTCAACAACCAAGAACTATGGGAGCGACCCACAAATACTTAACTCAAAGATCAATGGCGTCTCCAGGAAGGCCCGTCAATCGTCTCGCTATACCAAGGTCTATGCCAGGCGCCAAAACAGGTCTACAGTCAGGGCAGCAGTCCGTCGCAGCCGTCCGGAGGCGGGAATCTTCGCGGGAAAAGTCTTCGGGCCACTTATTTCGACAACAGGATCGATGAAGCGGAGTGCACCTTCCCTCGGAGATTTCACACGAAGTTCCTCACGATCGTCGGGCTTGGACCGGTACCACTGATGCAGCCCCACGTTGGGCGCCAACTGAAGGACTGGGTTCTTTAAGACCCAGCGGTGCCAGGGCACAACACCTGAAACCTTCGTGGGTAACCTGCTCCGGCGTACGAATCACAGAGACACGGGACACTTCCTTCAACGTCAAAGATTCAAGGTTTATTTGCTGCAGGGAACACAGAGATCACGGCAAGTACACAGCGTGCAACTTGGGGAGACTGCTTCAAATTGGTTCTGTGAATCGCTCCTTTTATACAGTTTTTACCCATAGGATTACATTGAACACAAAAGTTTACAACCCGGTTCCCACCATTATCCCCCAGAGGGGTCGCTTTGGTCATTTTGAAACACATCAGGTCCGGAACATAAGTGCGGAAACATTTGGCGGTTCCCAACTGTAAAAACCATCTTCCCACCATTAGCAAATTCCAATCAGCAGTAAAACAGATCGAAATAGGAACAAAGACAGGTGCAGAGGAAGACGGAGACAGTGGGGAGATCAGAAAGGGTGTAAAAGGGGAGGTATCGGGAAACACGAGATACAGGCATCAAAGGGACGTGCCTAATGAGATGCACGGCTGAGACAATAAGTCCATGCGGCAAGATGAGCCTCGAGCGGCGCCATCTGCCTTACAGTAGCAACCCCCTCGTCATAAAGACACTTACAAAGAACATGTGTCTTCCGCAAATATCTTGGGAGTCCCAGGGTCACGAAGCGGACAACGTCCGTTCGCTGGCTACTTGAGGGCAAGAGACAAAATGGATGCCGTATCTAAGATGGAACCCGTGGGTACAAATGAAAAAACTCACATAACAAACGAACGGTTTAAGTTAGCACAGCGAAACTGCGCACACTTACTAAACTCGTCATTTGCGGTTCATAGATACCAGACTCGACTATATTCGTGCGAGTCGAAAACACCACTTACAATTGTCACGGAACCTCAAAACCAATAGCTATTGCTTGTTGTAGATGTGAGTACATTGTAGGTTCTATGACATAATATCGCCAACACAAATATAAAAAAATCTGTATATCCCCCCAAAAATTGTGAGGACACAAATATAGACTTTACATACTTCTATGTAAGGTACCAAAGTATTGACTACAAAAATATAGTATAACACAATATTGTAATTAAGTTTATAGAATTGTAAAATATTCAACATTATATTACTTTTGAGAAACATATTAACTGTAAAAATTATCCTAAGTTTAAAAATATGACCTAAAAACTATATACATATAACAGAGAAAATATATAAATGCAAATGTAAAAAGTGTACACATAATTTAGATATAAACACAATATTTTTCGGAACATGAATAAGAGGGCACAAGTACAAATATTAATTAGGAATATTGAGCAGCACTACATATTAAAAGTTATACAAACAACCAAATACAATATAGATAATACAATATTTTTTTAAATTAAAAATAATATTACTACAAACAAAATAAAATGACACAATGAAAAATACAATTACAGTAGGGAAAGTATTGGACCTTGGAAGGGTCTGATTTAATATTCCCTCCCTTAAATGAAAACAAAAAAAATATTATAGGTAATAACTAAACAAAAAATATATTTCAGCAAATAATAAGAATAATTATAATATACATATATATATATATGGTGAGTGTGTGGTGGGGTAGCTAGCCCCTCAATATACCAATGATCAGCTCCCCAAATCAATACCCACCTTCGCTGGGTAAGAAGGAGACAGGACTCCACTCCTTTGTGTTCAGTGTGCGTTTCAGAGCAACAGGCTCCTTGGTCACAGTTCAGGATTTGATTACACCCTCAGTGTTAAATACAGTGTTAAATACGAGTTGTCTACCAAAGAGGCGATGAATGCAGCCAATAAGAGCTATTATGAATGACCCATAGACTGGAGGGACAAAACTTTGAGATGTGATTTTCCCAAAACTTCACCAATGTATTTTTGGGTCAAACTCCATAAAAAATCTTCAACTCGCAAAGCCCGTCCCCCCACCCCCCACGGGAGACCCATTGTCTCCTCAAAGGGAAGATCATTTGAAAATACATCGAGCCACATTGATTTCTTTTTAAGACTTTTTGTTGAATCGCTCCTGTCATGTATAAAGGACACAGGGGATTTCTTTAGACTTATTGATGGCATTGTATGGGTGAACAGTTTCCCACTCTAGAGTCTAGATGTCAATCGCCTCTACACATGCATACAGAATGACCTGGGAATCAAGGCTAGTATGCATTTTTGAAGGACAAGCCTCCTATTAAACCTTGATCCTACCAAGATTTTTCTCAATATGATGTAGGTATGCTTGACAAACATTTTTTTCATTTTTGACAGCAAGATCTACAGACAAAGCAAGGGAACATTGATAGGCACCTGCTCACCCGCAGCTACATAAGTCTCTACCTAGGCTGGTGGAAGGAGCAGGTGGCCAGTAACATCTGCCACATTTACGAACACGTCCTCCTCTGAGCATGTTAAACTGATGGCATCTTCTGTATCTGGAATGGCAGTATAGATAGAGCTCATGAGTTTGTGAACATCCTTAACAATAAACCTCTCAGTCTTACAATTTCCAGCCATATACATCAAACTAAAATAAAGTTTCTAGATTTACAACTGGAGGTTAAATGGAAAAAACTAGGAAGTAGTTTATTCCGTAAGGAAACCGCAGGCAACGGCCTGCCACATGCCAGTAGCTGTCATCCCAAAAATTTGATACAGAGCATACCATATAGAGAACTGCTCATAACGAAAGGGCACTGCAGTTCCAAGCATTCCTTCCAAAGAGAAGCAGCCACCATTTCAGGCATATTCCTGGCATTGAGGCTAGCAAAGTCAAAAGAAGAGGAGTTGCTGACATCCAACAAACAGAATAGAATCAAAAATGAAAATAAAACCATGCATGACCCTCAACCACCGAGATTTGTCACCAACTATCACAGCCATGTTTGGCAGATAAGACACAGCTTAATCAAATTACTCAAAATCAATGAACATCTAGCTAAACACATGCACATACACTTAGCCACAGTCTTGTGAAACCTCCCGGTCATAAGACAAACATACAAGGTTTTTTTCACATGTAGAAGTTGTAAAGCCTGTAAATATAGTGTTAATCGCAAGCCCGTCAGTGGATCAGCAACCGTACAAAATAACCAAACACCTCAACTGCAATATTGATTATTGTGTCTACGCACTGGGCTGCCCAAGAAATAACTTTTACATTGGGGGCATGATTCGCAAGACAAAAAAGAGCGTAGCAGAACATGTATGAGCAATAGCAAATGAGGATAAGCAGTATCCCATTGCCAGGCACTTCAAATTAGAGCTTGACAAAAAGATATGCCTGTTACAGTAGTGTAAAAGACACACACATGTCTGTTTTTTTTACAGTACTTTGTCTAAGACAGAATTCCAGTACGGGGAAGAGGGGGCAACAGAGTCCAAAACCTTAGGAGATTGGAAGCAAGACTTAACATAAGGTATAGTAGTCTTCACTCTGGGGTGCTGAATCTTGATGAAGGGCTTGCGGTCCACCTAGGTTGATTCCTCTCATAAACACCCTTCTCTTGTTCATATGTCCCAGCATATGTCCCATGGCTTTCTAAGCCTCCTCTAGGTGAGATTGCATGTGACAGAGAAGTGTTAACTGCTACCCCTGTCTTAGTTTCATAGCAGGATTAGGTTGTTACCGTTTTTACTGGTATTAATCATGTTTTTCTTTTTTTAGTGTTTAGACTCTCCAGTTCTGGTGTCAGAACTCGGATATGAAACACACATGAGCCAAATGAAGTTAATTGGAATAGAAGACTTAGATAGTCTTTGTACTATTTCGACATGCTATGGCAAATATTTTCATTACCAGGGAGAACCTGCTGCTGGCCTTATGAATCTCTAGCATTTATAACCCCTTCAGGTGATTTACTTGGATGCTATATGAGCCCACTGGGGTTTGAAAGCTGGGAGTAACTGTGGTCAATATGTCCCCATCGCACACCGATACAGGTTAAGGGTCTGAGACAAAATGATCCCAGTCCTGAGTGGAGAACAGGGTTAACTGGAATGGGCAGACAGCTTGAGTCCCACATTTTTCATGCACAATGAGATGTAACAATGCACTATTATAGGCCCGATAGAACATTTTCACATAACATAATGATAAAAGAGTAGGTACCAAATAAACTTATTTTTAAAATACATGTTTAAAATACTTACCAATCTGCTACCCGTAAAACCCCCACCCACAAGTATAAATAAAAATAATACCAAAAAATAATTATTAACGGACAATAATTAGAGAAAATACTATTAAATTCATTATGGCATGCAAATATTAAAACATAATGCATATAATTGATATAAAACTGTTCAAATAAAACAATAATCAATTTAAGGAATGAACAATTAAAACAATTAATTATCATTTTTTATAATGTATCCATGAAACAATGTCTACATTTTTTTTACATGATTAATAATTACATTAACAGAATAAAATATGTAAAATAAATATATTATTTTTAACCAATGGTATAATATAAATTAAAAATATTCCTACTCCACTGCCCCACAAAGCAAACTATCCACCAATAAATAAATACATTCAAATACAATTAGAAACATCTTTAAATATATTACCGAAGCAAAAATATAATAAGCTATATTAAAACAATTACACATAAATAACTTTAAAATAATAACATTACAGAAAAAGTAAAAAACAAAACAAATTAATTAAAACAAAACATTATATACAATCAACAGAACAATATTTGGCACTTTAAAAAAGGATATTCTTACCTGTAATGTTCTGCCACACAAAATTTGTGTCCATCGATATTTTTGCAACTGTATGAAGGTTGCGCATATTCACTGTAATATGATATGTTTGAATGCTCTCACAGAAAATACACAGCGAAGTGTCCATATACTGGTCAGTTGGCATGCTGTGTCAAACACAGGATTCTAGTCCACATATTTAAGACCCTAAATTTAACACTATAGATTACGCCTCTTGTAAAGGATTCTTAGTAACATTCCTTTGGGAATTACCTTTTTTAGAGACCCCTAACCTTTTTCATCCCACTGCCATCATATATTAAAAATTGTAAGGAATGGGGAATTTATTTAACAGTTGTCATAGGAACTACAGTAACAGGCACAGAAAGATTAATTTCAGGTTATTTACACTTTGTTTTCAAAAAAGGGTAACGTACTGTTCTGGATGGACTTAGCAATCAACATGTTTATATTTTTTTGAGTGGGGCAATCCGCTATTTAGTAATGAAAGTAGCAAATGTGTATGAATTTACCAAGGATGTTGCTCCCATAAAGACCAGATCTGATTTCAGGTGCATTAAAAGTGAAACCAGATCTTGGGGGTCATTACGATTGCGTTTTTTCCGCATCCTCGGGGCCGGCTGAAGCCACCGCCGGCCCCGAGGATGCGGAAAAACCGCAGCGGACTGACCAAAGACCCACCGCCACATTAGGATGGCTGGTGGTTCCTGGTTTCCGTCCGCAGCTTTTCCGCCGCGGTCGGATTACAACCGCGGCGGAAAAGCTCTAATATGGTGACGGTGTCTTCCAGACACCGTCCACCATATTAGGATGGCCAGTGAGTTATGCTTTTCCGCGGCGGGTTTTCCGCCGTGGAAAAGCATACGGAACTTCACTGCAAGGGCCCGTTGCGGGCCCCCTAGGTGAAAGGGAGGTGGGGGGTGCACATGCATTTGCATGCAGAAAGCGGCAGGCACCGCGCGGTGCCTGCCTCTTTCTGCATGCAAATGCAATGCGTGCATTTTTAACATTGCCGCGGGTGCAGCTTGAAGCTGCACCCGCGGCAATGTTAAAAATAGTGGATGTGACCGCCAGGGTGGCGGTCACATCCTAATTGCACAGGAGGGAACTCCGCATGCCATGCGGAGGTTCCCTCCTGCTATGGGGTCGCGGACGGACGCAAGTCCGTCCGCGATCCTAATCGACCCCATTGTCTTTTGATATGTGACCATGCTAGTTGGCAGTCGGTGCTACATAACAAATCTGAAGCGAGAATCCAGCAAAGATCGTGGAAAAGCATTGAGGATCTAGCAAAAAGACAGGTTAAAAGAGACTATGAGTGATGGTGGGGAATCAAAGTCGAAAGGGGCAAGATAAGTGGGAAGTAAGGGAGAAGGGAGAGAAGGGTGGGAAAGCCATGACAGATGGTCATCTGTCAAATTGGACAGATGACAAAGCCTATTAATGAGGCACTGTAACAATCCACAAAACACAATTTCCTTGATGGACAGCCCATCTAAGCATTGGCAAACCTTGAAAAACTTATGAGAGCCAATGGCTTAAGGGGGCTGAAACAAATCCTCCTCTCTCTGTATTACTACTTGTATATATACTGTTACAGTATCAGTATACATCCCAGAACTAAAGCCTTTGTAGGCACAGATGTGTTTTAATACCAGAAATGACCGTGGCGATATACGACTATTAAGTTATTTCTGCCAATCATTGTACAACTGTGGAAGAATCCAATTGAAGAGGAGACATTGTGAAGAAGTTGTAAAAGGATGTGTTTTGGCTGCCTAATATTGTTTGAAATTTGGAATTGTGTCATAAAAGTGATAACACCTAGAAAAGAACTAACTTGCTTGCTTTGGGAAACACTCACCTGAAACATCTGTAAAGCATCTCTAGCCTAGCAGGTGTTGAGACTTCTGATAATGCAAACCTTCAGAAAACTTAAACGTTCTACATATGTGTAGTCTTGACCCAGTAGTTGCCCCAGAGGTACCAGACTCCCTTGTGTAATGTATTTCCTACAAATCTATATAGGATCTGTGAGTTTAGACAACATAAACTGAAGGATTGGGGTCCAGACTGATTCCAGACACCCCCGAAGGATATGTTTGTTCTGTAGACCAGCTAGCTCACAGTGCCACTATAAGCCCCACAACCTTACCAAGGAGCGAATACTTTCTGGCAGCTATTGAACATGAAAACCCTTACCCCTCAGTGATTGTGGAAATAGTACAGTGCTTTTCGCTCAGTCACTCGTGCTCACTTGTTCTCAGAGAAACATACAGAATGAACAGAGGGGACGTTTTCAATAAGCATTTATTGAACCAGTGTGATTCTAGTATAAAATATGTGTGCTCCAACAACCATTAGACAGAAACAGATATATATGATCATAAGCACCAAGAGAGTAAATAAAAGGTATAATTCTACCATGGTGCTAAAACAGTGAATATATGCAGGCATATAGATACATGGCAGTAATCATGAGTACTCCTAGGATACAATTCCTAACTAATTGGACCTAAATGCACCCTAGCATGTATGTTGGTGTATAGCCAAGAATCCCCCTAGGAAAGAGCCAACCTCATTACCTGACGGGAGAGAAGCAAGGATCCTGTCTTGGTCTCGAGTTGGACTCCCCGCAAAAGAATGTCAGACCACTACAATGTGCTTTCCCCGGTCGGGCAGCGGACGGGCGCAGCGGGCACGCCGCCAGCGCGCCGAAGGCCCGCCCAAGGCAAGCCCGTCTGCGATCGTCCGCGACCGACCGGGGCAAGGGGCACGCCACTATGCGCAATTCTTAACATATACTCCTGAACAACTGTGCGCCCTCAACAATAATTGGCCACTGAATTCCGCAACATTGTCTTATGTTCAACACCTTGGCATTGCCTCGCCTAAGCCTATCACACCCGCCCCTCCCCCCCATTGCTGCCCTCCTTCTGAACACGAGGTCAGCCGTCAAGCACTAGACCAAAATATTTGATCTTTTAGATTCCAACTCCCCGGACCTATTGATTTTAACCGAAACATGGTACAGGTCTGACTCCCTACCAAGCATCCTGGCAGCCCTCCCGCCTCACTACTCCATGCTACGCACAGATCGTTCGGAGGCGAGAGCAGGCAGCGGGGTAGCCTTGATTGCCCGCAAGGGACTCCATTTTCAGACACTCGCTTCGCCCACGATACCAGCAGCCGATTGCCTCGTAGTTCGCTCTACCTCTTTCAAGATCCCAATTACCTGCATATTAACATATCGGCCACCTCAATCATCCCCAGGATTTCTTTCTGCCTTCCAGGACTTATTGGCCACCTTAGCAGTCAATAGTGCCTCTGTTCTCGTTCTGGGAGACTTTAATTTCTGGCCCACTGACCCCGCTGAGGATACCAAATCCAAGGACTTTACACAACTGCTTCTTAGCCTCAACTTCACCCAGCATGTTCAACCCATATCCGGGGCCACATCCTTGATCAGATATGAGCCAAAAAACAACACCTTCCTGCCCTAAAAACACCCGGGCAAGGAATTGTAATCGAGTCGACATTCCATCCTTGTGCAACTCGTTAGCTGCCACATGCCCGGATCTATCGGGCCTGACCCCACACTCCCAGGCTACCATCCTAGATCGCTGGCTTACCAAAGCCTGCGACCCAGTGGCCCCTCTGAAGCGGATTACCATCAACCGCACTCACAATGCCAACAAGTGGTTCAGCCCTGGCCTCAAAGCCAAGAAACTGGAGTTACGGCAGGCTGAACGAGCTTGGAGAAGAGCATATTGCCCGATCCGGAAACAATACTATACTATTACTCTTAGCGAATACAAACAAGCCATCCTGGCAGCTAAGACAGAATATTTCTCGGAGCGTATTCTAGCTGCAGAAAGCCAGTCGCGTGAGATCTTTGCCACCGTCCACGAGCTGGCATCTTCGGACAGAACTCAGCCCAAGATTCCCCCCTCTCAGGCCCTATGCGACTCGCTCAATGAATTTTTCATTGATAAAATAGCTTGTATTAAACCCAACATTCCCTCCCCTTCGCCCACTTTCTCCAACCCCCAACCACCTGGCAATAATTTGTCCCTTACCTCCATTCCCGCACTTACTAGAAAATCCCTGCCCCCCTTACTTAGTCGTGTCAAGTCGGGCTCTCCAACTGACATCTGCCCGACACGCATTCTCCCTCAGATCTTTGTCGAATGCCCATTCCCTGTCCTTACCCTCCTCAATGATTGCCTCACGCATGGCTCCATCCCTGCCCCTTTTAAGACTGCTATAATCCTCCCCATACTAAAAAAAACGGTGTCGGATCCTTCCTCCCCGGCAAACTGTCGCCCGATATCCCTTCTCCCCTACCTGGGTAAGGTAGCTGAGTCCCATGTCACCCAGGCACTCAGCGCCTTTATAGAGAACAGCAACTACCTTGCACCCTGCCAGGCGGGCTTTCGCCCCCGCCACCTCACTGAGAAGGTGGTCATTTCGGTCATGGACCAACTCAGGGAGGGGCTCGACACCAACACCCCTCAGGCCCTGGTCCTCCTGGATTTGTCCGCCGCTTTTGACACGGTGGACCACTCCATTCTCTTGTCCCGTGTCGAGGCGGCGGGCATAGGAGGACAAGTATTGGCCTGGATAGGCTCCTTCCTGGCTGACCGCACCCAGGCCGTCCATTTGGCCGAGTTCTCTGCCCCGCCTCGCAGGGTGCAATGCGGTGTCCCTCAGGGCTCCTCTCTCTCTCCCCTTTTATTTAACCTTTACATATTCCCTCTTATTTTTGCATTGCAACAAATGGAGGTCACAGTTTACAACTACGCTGATGACCTCCAACTTATATTTAATTTCTCCTCCCCCTCATTAGGCGTCACTGCCTTCCAGTCCGTCATGCTGTTTATCCGGGATTGGATGAATGCGAACCACCTCAAACTCAACCCGAATAAAACAGAGCTGATTCTGACTGGTGGCATTGGCAACCCTTGGTCTCCTTCATTTTGGCTCCCCTCTCTTGGCCCTCCTCCCACTCCCTCTCATTCAGTTAAGACCCTCGGTATCACACTTAACCATCATTTGACACTTCACTCCCACATTAGTTCTGTTGTTTCTTCCTGTTTCTTTACCCTGCGCATCATTAGGAAAGTATCCCGGTTTTTCTCTCCCTCTGCACTCAAACTGATCATAATGGCCATGGTCTTATCCAAGATCGACTATGGGAACATCATCTATACAGGTGCTCCCGCCTATGCACTTCAACGCCTTCAGATGGTGCAGAATCAGGCAGCCCGCCTGGTACATGGCCTATCTAAATTTCACCACTCGTCACCCCTCCTCATTGCTCTTCATTGGCTCCCCATCAAGCAACGGGCCCTTTTCAAACTTGGCTGCCTTACTTTTCAAGCCCGGACGGGCACGGCTCCTGCCTTTATCAACTCTGCCATTACCAACTACTGCCCTTCTAGAGATCTTCGCTCATCCACCAAATCCCTACTAGTCATTCCCCGCTACAAGAAACAACTACCTAGGATATATTGGGATACATTGGGGCTCATGACACTTGAATTGAGAGAGTGGTATCAACCTGACACAAGATCCTGTTCAAGAAGTAATAAAAGTGTAAAGAAAGCTTGAATCAAAATTCCTTTTGTTGCTAGGGCTTTACTAGGAAGTTTTCCACATGTGGATCTGTGACTCTTCTAGAAATATAAGCCATATCTAATCATTCAAGTAAGCCATTTGAAAAGAGTGTGGGGTCGCCTACAAATTATATCTATTTCCGCAGAGAATTTGATATTTTGATAGAGAGATGCAACATTCTTTAATTGAGATGATCTTAAGAATGTAAAACAATGTAAGAGGGATAGAAACATCAAGCTTTTTTGCCTCTCACTTGTCAACATGGTATTTTCCCCAAATCAGGATGATTTTGGTATGTTTTGTAACCATTCAGAATTCCATTATGTTTAGTGAAAGAGAGGTGGTATGGCAACTCCATAAGCTCACCTTTCAATGTAGAGCTCATGTGCTTGGACTTTTGAGAATGACAAAGCGTATGGGGAGAGCGATCTCCAAGCCCCAAATTCTTCCATCACTATTGAAGCATGTGTATATCTAGAAGGGCCCACTATCTTAGTACATGCTAGGGCAGTACCTATAATCATCAGTCCGGTGAAACCTTGTGCTAAAGAGATGGAATTGTCCTTATGAGGCTGTCAAGGAGAATTTGCACGCAGGCTATTTGTGAAGCACAAAGACACCCAGATAATTCTCCGGTTGTCCTCTGCAAATTTGCCAAGTACCCAGAGGGGCGCTGCTAATGCTGTTCTTGGAACTGAATAAGGAGATGAGGAATTTGTGCCCTGTCAAAAGTGATTATATAGAAGTGAACCAAATATTATGTAGTGGGAGTAGATATTGCATTCAGTTTGACAGTTAAAATACATTGTACCTGTAATTGCACAGAAATAATATGGCATATCACCCTAACTGTAAAACAACTGAGAATGCTTCTTTTCAAAGCCCACTCCAGTTCAAAGGGTCTCAGTTATAACTTCTGTGAAACCTAATGCATTGGATAATTGGATGATTATTCTTACACTATCATTAGAAAGACACACTTCACTCAATTATTCATCTGGTGCAGTAGAGAATCTGGTAGACCCACATGACACTCAAAGGGTTAGTGCTGGGCTACTTCTCCTCTTTACTGTCTGGTCATTAGAAAACTGTCAGAGTGGGAGAGTCCATTTAGCCAGGTTCTGGCCTGTTTTAGTGTTCCACAAGGTTCCATGTTGTTGTGATCTTATCTAGGACCCTAATTAAATATTCCCGATTTATGCCCTTATGTGGTTATAACAAATCATAACAACAAAAGAACCGGGGGTCTATAACGGAGCTTCAAGTACTCCGAGCTGCTGCAAAACTCCTACATAAGTGAGTTAGGCGCTAATAGAGCTACATAAGTCTCTATATCAAAATGTGTGCCAGGACAAACCTGTCGAAGGACCTACTGAGATTGTTGGTAAGACCCGTACAGAGATGTGTTGGATTCCCATCAAATAGGTATGTAGATCAAGTGTTCTCATTTGGTCATCCAAAAATGGGGTGGTATGTCTCTTGATCAATGAGACCCATCCATCACCCTTACTCAATTGGGTCGCACCATCAATCGCAAAGGTACCCATGAACAAATGATAAAGATGGGATCGAGTGCAGTGCAAAAATCAAAAGATGTGCGAGTTAAAAACAAGGGGTAAAAGGATCAATAGGGGAAGAACTCTAATGTAATTTGTCCTTTCCCTCAAACAAACAAGAACAATGCAGAGGAAGCAGTCTAAACATATAACTGCATATACAAGGCCAACATGTTTCAGCCGGCAGGGACAAGATCCCATGGCTTTCTTCAGGGCCAGAGTTCTAAGCATTAGCTACTGCATACATAAAGTGAACGTAACGACAATCTGTAAAGGATATACATAAATAGTCCAAAATCGTGTTCCTCTGTACCAAATGGTGTCTCTTACATCTGTTAACAAGAAACAAGAAATAAATTGTAGTAAGTCCTATCAAAACAGGAAAGACCTGGCACTGGCTTCTACTAATTAAGCCAATTTATTTTACTAATGTTACTCTCCTGAATAGTACAGGGAGTGTACCTCACCTTTCCTGGAACCCAGCTCAGGAAAAAGGAGGCCCCGCTCTGTGAAGGCAAGGAAGGGGTAATGAACGGAAGGGTGGACAGTACTACTCTATCTCTCCCTCCAATACATAATATAGCCCCTATAACAGTCAAGCTTCACAGAGCCACAACAAATCCTAAGGGTGGAATAAGTCACAGAGCCCATAAAAGTCCCAGGTTCCCAAGATCCATCACTTAATGTAAAAAGCTTTCCTCTAAATATGAGTGTCCTAAATAGGATGGAGCTAAACTGTAGCAGGTTTAGATCTGGGCTAGCAAAAGTTTGACAGACCAAGCCTGGTCTCATATCCCAGAAACATAGGTGAACCAGTCTATGCCACCCCAAAAGAAAAAAAGGCCAAACATAAATCCTAATGAGCCACTAACCGGTCCGGGGTTGTCTCATCGCTGGACCCGAGCTTTGTGGAAGGCAAAAATGGCTGCCCACAGGAAGCTTATAAAGGAGATAGGGGCGGAGTATCACGTACTCTCGCGGGATTTGATTGAACTACAGAGTGATGTCACAATCCACTGTGTTGTAGTTCACCCAAGAACTATAAGATGACATCATTACGGCCATCTTTGTAGTTTGAAATGTGAACTAGTTCAAAAATAAAGGTGCTTTATTTAACCATAGCGCAAGTGTTTGCAAGCGCGAAATAGTCGACCGGGCTGATGTCTATTTATAAAGATCCATCGAAGTGGTCTCTAATGATGTTGCTTGTTAGTTCAAACTCACAAATAGGCAAACAGTGTGCCAAGGGTACATCTGTAGAGAGCCCTAAAGGACCAAAGTGAAGGTGGGTGACCCTAGACTCAAAGGAAACTGAACCTAATACCTCCCCAGAAGATTCAGTGGTGCAGACTAGAGCACACAGTGTCCCTAGCGAAAGAACTACCTCCATAGAGTGTAGTCTAAGAGAAAGACCCGCAGCTGGCAGCTGCTCTAAACAGTAAAACACAAACAATTGAAGGAGGGTCTGAGGGAAATTTAAAGACCTGCCCAGTTCATATCCCCCTAACTGTAATCCTAACAACAAAAGAACCGGGGGTCTATAACGGAGCTTCAAGTACTCCGAGCTGCTGCAAAACTCCTACATAAGTGAGTTAGGCGCTAATAGAGCTACATAAGTCTCTATATCAAAATGTGTGCCAGGACAAACCTGTTGAAGGACCTACTGAGATTGTTGGTAAGACCCGTACAGAGATGTGTTGGATTCCCATCAAATAGGTATGTAGATCAAGTGTTCTCATTTGGTCATCCAAAAATGGGGTGGTATGTCTCTTGATCAATGAGACCCATCCATCACCCTTACTCAATTGGGTCGCACCATCAATCGCAAAGGTACCCATGAACAAATGATAAAGATGGGATCGAGTGCAGTTTTACTGTTTAGAGCAGCTGCCAGCTGCGGGTCTTTCTCTTAGACTACACTCTATGGAGGTAGTTCTTTCGCTAGGGACACTGTGTGCTCTAGTCTGCACCACTGAATCTTCTGGGGAGGTATTAGGTTCAGTTTCCTTTGAGTCTAGGGTCACCCACCTTCACTTAGGTCCTTTAGGGCTCTCTACAGATGTACCCTTGGCACACTGTTTGCCTATTTGTGAGTTTGAACTAACAAGCAACATCATTAGAGACCACTTCGATGGATCTTTATAAATAGACATCAGCCCGGTCGACTATTTCGCGCTTGCAAACACTTGCGCTATGGGTAAATAAAGCACCTTTATTTTTGAACTAGTTCAAATTTCAAACTACAAAGATGGCCGTAATGATGTCATCTTGTAGTTCTTGGGTGAACTACAACACAGTGGATTGTGACATCACTCTGTAGTTCAATCAAATCCCGCGAGAGTACGTGATACTCCGCCCCTATCTCCTTTATAAGCTTCCTGTGGGCAGCCATTTTTGCCTTCCACAAAGCTCGGGTCCAGCGATGAGACAACCCCGGACAGGTTAGTGGCTCATTAGGATTTATGTTTGGCCTTTTTTTCTTTTGGGGTGGCATAGACTGGTTCACCTATGTTTCTGGGATATGAGACCAGGCTTGGTCTGTCAAACTTTTGCTAGCCCAGATCTAAACCTGCTACAGTTTAGCTCCATCCTATTTAGGACACTCATATTTAGAGGAAAGCTTTTTACATTAAGTGATGGATCTTGGGAACCTGGGACTTTTATGGGCTCTGTGACTTATTCCACCCTTAGGATTTGTTGTGGCTCTGTGAAGCTTGACTGTTATAGGGGCTATATTATGTATTGGAGGGAGAGATAGAGTAGTACTGTCCACCCTTCCGTTCATTACCCCTTCCTTGCCTTCACAGAGCGGGGCCTCTTTTTTCCTGAGCTGGGTTCCAGGAAAGGTGAGGTACACTCCCTGTACTATTCAGGAGAGTAACATTAGTAAAATAAATTGGCTTAATTAGTAGAAGCCAGTGCCAGGTCTTTCCTGTTTTGATAGGACTTACTACAATTTATTTCTTGTTTCTTGTTAACAGATGTAAGAGACACCATTTGGTACAGAGGAACACGATTTTGGACTATTTATGTATATCCTTTACAGATTGTCGTTACGTTCACTTTATGTATGCAGTAGCTAATGCTTAGAACTCTGGCCCTGAAGAAAGCCATGGGATCTTGTCCCTACCGGCTGAAACATGTTGGCCTTGTATATGCAGTTATATGTTTAGACTGCTTCCTCTGCATTGTTCTTGTTTGTTTGAGGGAAAGGACAAATTACATTAGAGTTCTTCCCCTATTGATCCTTTTACCCCTTGTTTTTAACTCGCACATCTTTTGATTTTTGCACTGCACTCGATCCCATCTTTATCATTTGTTCATGGGTACCTTTGCGATTGATGGTGCGACCCAATTGAGTAAGGGTGATGGATGGGTCTCATTGATCAAGAGACATACCACCCCATTTTTGGATGACCAAATGAGAACACTTGATCTACATACCTATTTGATGGGAATCCAACACATCTCTGTACGGGTCTTACCAACAATCTCAGTAGGTCCTTCGACAGGTTTGTCCTGGCACACATTTTGATATAGAGACTTATGTAGCTCTATTAGCGCCTAACTCACTTATGTAGGAGTTTTGCAGCAGCTCGGAGTACTTGAAGCTCCGTTATAGACCCCCGGTTCTTTTGTTGTTAGGATTACAGTTAGGGGGATATGAACTGGGCAGGTCTTTAAATTTCCCTCAGACCCTCCTTCAATTGTTTGTGTTTTACTGTTTAGAGCAGCTGCCAGCTGCGGGTCTTTCTCTTAGACTACACTCTATGGAGGTAGTTCTTTCGCTAGGGACACTGTGTGCTCTAGTCTGCACCACTGAATCTTCTGGGGAGGTATTAGGTTCAGTTTCCTTTGAGTCTAGGGTCACCCACCTTCACTTAGGTCCTTTAGGGCTCTCTACAGATGTACCCTTGGCACACTGTTTGCCTATTTGTGAGTTTGAACTAACAAGCAACATCATTAGAGACCACTTCGATGGATCTTTATAAATAGACATCAGCCCGGTCGACTATTTCGCGCTTGCAAACACTTGCGCTATGGTTAAATAAAGCACCTTTATTTTTGAACTAGTTCAAATTTCAAACTACAAAGATGGCCGTAATGATGTCATCTTGTAGTTCTTGGGTGAACTACAACACAGTGGATTGTGACATCACTCTGTAGTTCAATCAAATCCCGCGAGAGTACGTGATACTCCGCCCCTATCTCCTTTATAAGCTTCCTGTGGGCAGCCATTTTTGCCTTCCACAAAGCTCGGGTCCAGCGATGAGACAACCCCGGACAGGTTAGTGGCTCATTAGGATTTATGTTTGGCCTTTTTTTCTTTTGGGGTGGCATAGACTGGTTCACCTATGTTTCTGGGATATGAGACCAGGCTTGGTCTGTCAAACTTTTGCTAGCCCAGATCTAAACCTGCTACAGTTTAGCTCCATCCTATTTAGGACACTCATATTTATAGGAAAGCTTTTTACATTAAGTGATGGATCTTGGGAACCTGGGACTTTTATGGGCTCTGTGACTTATTCCACCCTTAGGATTTGTTGTGGCTCTGTGAAGCTTGACTGTTATAGGGGCTATATTATGTATTGGAGGGAGAGATAGAGTAGTACTGTCCACCCTTCCGTTCATTACCCCTTCCTTGCCTTCACAGAGCGGGGCCTCCTTTTTCCTGAGCTGGGTTCCAGGAAAGGTGAGGTACACTCCCTGTACTATTCAGGAGAGTAACATTAGTAAAATAAATTGGCTTAATTAGTAGAAGCCAGTGCCAGGTCTTTCCTGTTTTGATAGGACTTACTACAATTTATTTCTTGTTTCTTGTTAACAGATGTAAGAGACACCATTTGGTACAGAGGAACACGATTTTGGACTATTTATGTATATCCTTTACAGATTGTCGTTACGTTCACTTTATGTATGCAGTAGCTAATGCTTAGAACTCTGGCCCTGAAGAAAGCCATGGGATCTTGTCCCTACCGGCTGAAACATGTTGGCCTTGTATATGCAGTTATATGTTTAGACTGCTTCCTCTGCATTGTTCTTGTTTGTTTGAGGGAAAGGACAAATTACATTAGAGTTCTTCCCCTATTGATCCTTTCACCCCTTGTTTTTAACTCGCACATCTTTTGATTTTTGCACTGCACTCGATCCCATCTTTATCATTTGTTCATCGGTACCTTTGCGATTGATGGTGCGACCCAATTGAGTAAGGGTGATGGATGGGTCTCATTGATCAAGAGACATACCACCCCATTTTTGGATGACCAAATGAGAACACTTGATCTACATACCTATTTGATGGGAATCCAACACATCTCTGTACGGGTCTTACCAACAATCTCAGTAGGTCCTTCGACAGCTTTGTCCTGGCACACATTTTGATATAGAGACTTATGTAGCTCTATTAGCGCCTAACTCACTTATGTAGGAGTTTTGCAGCAGCTCGGAGTACTTGAAGCTCCGTTATAGACCCCCGGTTCTTTTGTTGTTAGGATTACAGTTAGGGGGATATGAACTGGGCAGGTCTTTAAATTTCCCTCAGACCCTCCTTCAATTGTTTGTGTTTTACTATAACAAATCATACCCTAATAAAGGCATAAGAATCAAATCCATATTTAGTAATAGCCAACGCAAACCAAAAACGGCAAGGCTACTTCCTTAGACTCCTAGAAAGTACAACGAGTTCTTTCAACAAACCAAAACTCCAGCAACCTGGGAATTCCCCATGCTTTTGTTTTGATTTGTCCTAGAACTCCTGCGAGCACTAAAAGAACGGCCAGTTCTTAGTGACATTTTATTGACGTCTTATGTCCAACCTTACGTCAAACACGGCACCTTCCAGGTATAAATATACCAGCGTTTGCCTTAAGCAACACACGGTGGTGTGGAGCAGAGCGGCTATCTACTTATCCGAAGCCTAGCTGGTGCGAGTGCCGAAGGAAGCTGTCCCTCCCATTTGACCCACTGAGAAAGACGCTATCTTTTTCTTCTGCCGTGAAAATCCAGCACCAGTGTTTCCAGTCACCCTTGCGGGTTACGGGGAGATCGAGTCCGGAGAGCGAGAAACAAGACCTCCTCCATTCTAAAACCAAGGTACTGAGTTGATTAGACCCTTAGAGAATTCTTGAGTCAGATTCTTGGCAAAAACTAACTTAACTTAAACTGCAGCTCATTTACTCCTTCCCACGTACTAGGCTTAGGTTAGGTACGCCGGGGTAGTCGTATTTAGAAGCACCAGTTGAATACGTTTAGTTAAACTTTTATTATTGTATGTAACTGTATATATTTTATACCTTGTAAGTATCATATGGCTCAGAAACCATATCAATGCTTTTACAGTATTATTTCATAATACTCCTTTTACTGTACGCACTTTACTTTATAACAAGTATTGCAATTGTGGCAATTCACTTCTCTTGCATGAGAAAGAAGACTGCTCAATAAATACCACCTTTTATTGAAAACGCCCGTCTCTCTATTTCTCTGCACTCTGGTGAGACTAAGTATGCACATTTGACTGAGTGAAATAGCTATCTATTGTTTTCACACGACTCTGGAGATATACTCCTTATTCTGGAGAGCAAAGTTGTCATGTTTATGCGATTGTCAGAAGCTGAATCCCTTCTTGTCTAATCAGGGAAGTTCACTCCTCCCTGTTCATTCGAGAAAGTTTCTAGTTACATCTGAGCTAGCTGGCAAACCTAAATTAAGTCTAACATATTCAATAGAGCCCTAGTCGACCTCAGCCCTATGTCTAAACTGTTGTTTATGTTATTCCAATGCGCAGACCCTATTGGGAAAATAGGAACTACACTACATGGCGCCCAACGTTTGATAAGGCGATAATCTAACGCAAGATACTAAAGTAACTCAGTCGTGCTTTTTCACACAGACCCCTTTTTCCCATAAAAACTCCAATAGACGTCTGGAGTGGGTAAAAGGTTAATATCCGCAGAAACTTAGTAGGATGAGAATCCTATGTATTAGTTTACGGTATAGTCAACGTTGAAGGATACAGTGTTCCAAAATATTGTGCACCTAATCTTTGTTTCCTTGAAAGTTGATCTACAAACTTTTGGTCAGTAAAATGATGGAAAGTGAAGAGGAAAGAGACAGAGATGCTTTGGCAGTTCAACTCTTAGGGGATGACACAGTTATCCAAAATGATGACCCGAATGCAATATTCATCCCGGTCAATTTAAGAAAAACCATAACTATAAAACTTATAGAAAATGGGGTATCATCAAGAGGTGGTACAGTTGTATTTGTGATAGAGGCCCATGAATATCGGAAGACAGAGGTATTCTATACCTGGATAACTTTTCCAGCAGCACATGCTGTGACATGTGAATTCCACTACTACAAAATAGCGGAATCTCCAGAGGAATACTCTCCTTTCGAGGAAGTTGAAATTCCACTAACATACCAAGAGCACCTGCTCTTGTTTAATGGCGCCCTAAAACATCAAAATCACATTACCAGGCTCGGTCCACTAGGTAGACCAGGAGCCACATGGCCGGTTCTCGCCAGCTACACACCACATCCGGATATTGAAACAATGTCAGACAGAGAACTTTTAGTTCAGCTAAAACAACTAATTAAAATTCATAGACAATTGGTCCAATATGTCATGCGGACTTCAACAGTCCAACCTGCAATTAAAATTCCATAAAACACCCCTCACCAGGGGAACACAAATAAAATTACACCACAGAATATACAATCATGTCTTGGTAAAACACCCGCAAAACGGGAACAAATTCCATTCTGGTTAGCTCAAAAAATCACTCAGATAGAGGCAGTATTTCCTGATGCTACCCCTCACGAAAAACACAGAATTCTGACTATTTGTCCCCCAATGGGGATCGCACCACATGTGGAGGACTGTGACACTTGGGGCACAGTCTTTGCTTCAATCTACACAAAAACACATGGTGTTCCGTCTATGGCGGTTATACCAGATGTACTAAGACCGATTTAAAACGAATACGGTCCAGAACCTGCTTTAACTCTGGGTATGAAATTACTGAAAGACTTCAAGCAGGTCTCGGCTATATTTTTAGCCAACATAAAAGGAGAAGCAGCATGTGTGGCAATCCGCCAAAAATTGAAGGAGACAGATATAACAGACCAACCTTTTGAGCTTGATAAAATAATTGAAAAATCCTATGAAGAATTAGGCAGAGATAGTTTGGGTGGTAAACCAGTAAAACCCCAACTAATTGAAAATCCCGAAAAAACTTTTATTAAAAATAATCTCAATTCTCAAAAGAAGAAGTGGGAGGGTGACAAACAAACCACTCCCAGAGAAAAACAGTTTCAGTCCAGAGGAAGGTCTCCCCAACAGAGAAATAGATCTCCAGAAGGGGGGGCAAGTCTCCCCAAAGGGAGCCCTCTGAAAAACGATACAACCTGAGAAATAGGGACAATTTGGGAAAACCTGACAAATATCAAGATATTGATACACGTCCCTCTCGATCTTTTCAGACTTCATCAAAGAAATCGGAAAGAAGAGGATGGTCAGAACATAAAGAAGAGCACGTCAAGTCCAAAGACAAGGAACCTGCTCATCAAAGTAATAAACTACAATTTCTTAGAAAGAAGGTAGCCAAGTATTAAAATAAAACATGCCGAGAATCCTGAGGACACAACTGAAAAACGGAGAGTGGGCCCAGACAATGCTAGACAGCGCAGCAGAAGTGAGCATAGCTCGCAAGATCCTGATGAATCTTCTGGAGACAGTGGACACGAACGAATACATTCAAGTGGAAACTGCAGACACCCGAGTGAGCGTGCCCCATAAACTATATGAAATAACATTACGTATAGAGGGAGATAAAACTAGGAAAATAAAAGGTCTCTTTTGCGAGAATCTATCTAAAGGCTATGATATCCTTCTAGCAGAAAAAGACTGGCCACCAGAGTTTGTCAGGGAGTGCCCACATGGCGAAGAAATGATTATGCCTGCCTTCTCAAATCATATTCCAATTCATAAAAAACACACACTTGCTAGAAAATGGGCAGTGGTCCAAGCCCCTGCATTATATAAAAATCATGTAGGATGGGATGAGGATTCTCCTCACCATAAAATCCAGTTAAAAAATCAACCTACTGCACAGAGGCAGTATCCTGTTAAACAAGAAGCTAAAAAACAAGTAAAAGAATTTTTTTAATCAACTTGAATATCAGGGGGTGATTGAAACATGCCCCTCACAAATGAACAATCCTTTGTTTCCTGTCTCCAAGCTAGACGATTCATATCGTCTAGTTTTGGACTACAGATATCTAAATTCCCGCTGTAAATCTTTTGCAGTACAAAATTCACACAGTGCAGCACTAATGAATAACATCGCGCGCAAAAAATATAAAACAACATTAGATATTTCAAATGGTTTCTTCTGTCAAAACATAGCACCTGAAAGCAGATACTTGACCGCTTTCTCAACAATGGGGTCACAAAAACAATTTTGTCGACTCCCACAGGGATTCAAGAACAGCCCAGGATTATTTTCAGCTAGGGTAACAGAGTTACTAGAAATGTATGATGATGAGGCATTATCCTATGTCGATGACATCTATCCTACAGACGATGAGCTGGATACTCACTTGAAAAGAGTGAACACCATAATACTTAGGTTCGCAGCTGAAGGGTACAAATTTTACTTTAAAAAATCACGAATTGCCCATCTAACTGTCCTATTTTTGGGATATGAATAATCAAGTGAAGGCAAAAGCCTAGCAGACAACTTCTTAGAGAAGTGTGCAGTACTCCAAGCTCCAAAAACGCTGACAAACTTACAATCAATACTAGGTTTCCTGAATTTTGGAAGAACATACATTCTAAATAATGCAGAGAGGGTTAAACCTCTCTACGAACTAATAAAATCTTATTTTAAACCAATTAATTGGACTAAAAAACACACTGAAATTTTAAGATCATTACAAACAGATATGTTAAATAAAACAAAACTGCAAACACGCGCAAATGAATGCAACCGTGTAATCCGAGTCATCCCAGGAAGATGCGGATTCACATACCTGACCTCTAATGAGGGAGAAACGGTACCAATAGCTTACAAATCACATTTGTACACACAAGCTGAAATGAAATTCAGTTCAACTGAAAAAATTGTAACTGTGGTTCAAACTTCTATAGCAAAAGAAAGAGCCCTTGCCCAGGGAAAAAGGATATCTGTTTTAACAGCAGAATCAGCCCTTGAGGCGGTAACAATACCAGGCAATCCTAATGCTAAAGCTCTAGATCCAAAATGGATAAAATGGGAAACTTCTCTTGCAACAGAAGACGTGACACATGCATTTGATCCGAAAATGAAAAAAATAGAATATCTGGAATATGAAAAATGAATGTTCTCTGCCGATCGAAATTCTGCCTCTCGAACAGTACACCTGTGTAATCTACACGGACAGATTTGCACAACACTACGGTGTGGAAAAACAGATTTACAATGCAGCATGCGCGATTGTTAAAGGCCGCTGGCGCTTAGGTAAATTCAGACTGATGGTCACTAAAACTGAATCACTCAGAAACTGTTCAGCTCAGCGAGCTGAAATAAGATCGCTAAAGATGGCGCTTGAAAATGCCGATCGTGAATTCCCGACACTAATAGTGTGCGATTCGCATTACTGCGTCCGATCTTACAATAATTCCATGCAGACATGGATAAAAAACGGTTACAAAGGTGAGACAGGTGCCACAATAAAGCATAAAAAACTATGGGATCAAGTAGTTCTTTTGCAGAAAGAACTACAAAAGACTCACGTGATACATACGCAGAGTCTTCAACGTGATGGCGTTCACGTTGCAGGGAATTCATTGGCTGACAGAGCCACAGCGGCAGCTGATCACTCGGCTTTCGTAGCTACAAAAAAGCGTACGAAAAAACAAATAGATGGCGAAATGCTGCTTGAAGTAAAAGCCTCAATGGAAGGCAATTATGCGGCGTTACCTCTAAACTTTCCACTCGGCAATACATACATAATTGATGCGAACTCCGTTCCGTTTGCTCAAAACCCTGGAGTGGGGGATAGAGTAATTCCAAACACGAACCGGAGAGTCTTCTTGATACAAGAAACACACATGGCATTGGGTCTGAGGCACCAAGAGATCCTGAAATCTCTAATAGAATTACAATCACAATACTGGTGGCCGGGGATGAGCGTAGAAATTTACAAATTTGCAATGAATTGTGAGGACTGCAGCAGAGATCGCAGTTGTGAACCGGACCAGACACCAGCCCAGACACCACTATTAGACAGCGTCAGGCTATCTATGCACAGACGTCCGACCGGACAAATGCGGTCCCATAAAAATTAGGACAAGATTCATTTAGATGAGACCCCCAGCGCTAGGCTGACGCCAGAACTGTTATAAACGATTTGCGAGCCTTTATCGGCACATATGCAATTGGCATGCTACATTCTGACCAGGGTCCTGCGCTTAGCTCTCGGGCTTACAAGGAGGCCTTTGCCGGCATGGGCATTGCATTGCGGTATTCTAGTCCATTCCATCCCGAGGGAAATGCAGTAGTGGAGAGAAAAAAACAGGACATAAAGCAATCTATAACAGCGAGGGTATTAGGTTCGGGTGATGGGTGGGTCAAACATCTAATAAGTGCCCAACGTAGTCTTAATAATATGCCAAGAAATTCTCTAGGAGGTATCAGTCCGTATGAACTTTTATTTGGTACCAGAATGATAATTCAGGACTTGGATTGTCAGACTTCAGTGGTGCAACAAAAAGCCTTTGATATCAAAGATCGTTTGGCTGTTTTACAGGACCTAAATGAAACAAGAAAAAGTCTGAGTAACAAAAAGCTAAAGCCAACTACCACTGAAGAAAAACTACCTGTCCCAACAAGGCCTGTCTGGATTCCAAAGATTGGGGATCTGGTCAGAGAAAAGATTGCGGTGAAGAAGGAATTTGGGCCTTCTTACAGAAAAGCAGTACCTGTCTTAGCTATCAGCGGAACAAGATCAGTAGTACTACCGCCCCTTGCTGGAAAAAAGGAGAACCGAGTTGTATCAATCGACCTGGTGAAACCACAATCATGTGGCCAATAATAAGTAGTAGGCCCAGTGGACTCCCAAGAAATAGCAGAAGACCAAATCTTGCTACAATCCAAGAGGTTCAAACTGAGAGACTAATCACATTTGACAAACCTGCAGTGATTAAAAAAGGACTATGCAACAAAGCCATGGAACTTGTGCCTCTTGAAACCCAAATTGCAACAGTTCAACAAGAAACACCAGTCTACAACGATGTAGCCTCGGACTATACAAATGTAACAAAAGAAAATGCAAAGATCAATGGAAATCCGGAGGCAATCCCACCAATTGACAGAACTGCATCTGGCTACTTTATCAACTTTGATGACTTTTCCGATGATCCAAGTGAACATGGAGACAAGCCAGCAACAAAAACATTCAAAGAAAAAATCACAGTACTCTTTCAACAACTCAGAGAAACATATCTAACTTCACAATGGATTAAAATATGGATTGTGTTAGGCGTACTTTTCCTCCTTCTATGGCTCATCTTGGTTTTAAGTTTGGGTAAATTTATTGATGGAGAATATAGTACAGTGGACACAGCAAGCCAGAACATCAACTTGGTCCTGAAACCACACAGATCATCACATATCGAAAAAAGAGAACTGTCATCAGTGAACATCACAGCCATCCCTATACCTGGTGGTATAGCATGGGACAAAACTGACTATGAAATTTATGGCCCGGTTGAGCTTTTGAAATATCCACACCAATTTAAGATTTCTTTAAGTGACTTTGTATCACCTAGTAGTTTCTCTGATGATTGGGATTTCGAAAATATTAATAATATGATGTCAGATTTAGAAATGTCAGCAAAATTTACAGCACATGATTATTTACAGGGTTCGTCGAATTATGAGGAAATGTACTGTTTTACCCACTTTGGGCATCATTATCTGCATAAATCTGCAAATCCTAGAAATATTTTCAGTTATAATCAATGGGAACATTGCCCAACCCTGCCAAAAGGCAGCTCAAAAACATTTTATGAGAAATTCCCATACTTTCCGGGGTTTAATGTCACTGATCCTGAAACATTCTATTTTAAAATGTTAAATAAGACAGGAGTGAAAAACATGTTGACAAACACTAAACTGATTTATTCTGAAAAATGTTATGAAAAAATGTCTACATTTGGTTTTGAATTTTGGAAAAACAACATTGAGACAAAAACCATCTGGGGTACAAAAGAATGGCAGGTACAAGGTGCAGAAGCATTGTTCAGAGCCTGCATGATCCCAGAAGAAATAATGTTCCTGAATGACACAATTCAGCAAACAACCTGTCTTGGTTTACTCAAGATAAAAGATTTAAACAACCCGTCTATACCAAAGCCAATGCCTTATAGAAACACCACTACAGATGAGGGGTTAGACGTGGCCTATATTTTAAAACAAAACAGAACACTTCCTGATTGGAACAAATGGGTAATCTGGCCCACAGACACTGTCATGATAGATTCCTGAACAAAATACAGGGGTTCAAACAGAACAGGCCAGACCCAAGATATTCCCAGAGACAACATCCAGGGATTATTACAACATACAGTGTAGGAAAAATATGCCTCGACTGGCTACAGAGATACACACTTCCCGAAATTAAGAAACACTTAACTTTACTTAAAGAAGGTGCTGACTTGCAAGATTTCATACTGGGACCTCGCAAACAGCGTCAAAAACATTTCATATACGCCGGTATATACACAGCATATAATGAAGCTTGGAAATTAAATCAAATTGAAACTGCTGAAAAATACGAGAAATTGATCGTATTCATTTGGAAAAAACACTTTCTGTAGTGGACAATGGGTTAACGACTCTGTCCTCCAGAATCTATTCACTAGACAGCATTGTATCATCTGCTATTGATATAATAGAACAGGATATGATAATGTTACAACACGGTCAGTCCCAATTGCGTTCTATTGTACAGCTAGGTTGGCCGTTACAAAACCTCAGTTCAGGTCACATGCCATGGCGTCTAATCAACATAACGTCATTATTTTATATCTTTAACCTTACTGATAGACAAGTCTCGTTGGCACAGAAAGGAGCAGACTATACGGTGCTAAGCATTGAAAAACTTGAGAGATTACCATTGACAATGTCAGAAAGACCTGTCATTGAATGGCTAATACATGGCACCATTACAATCCTGATAACAACTTTTCAGTTTCAATACTGCCAAGAGTATATACCAGCAGGCCTGTATGAAAGGTTGGGTAAAGGATACATCAAATCAACCTGGAATTTACCTTTTACACATAGATGTTGGAGTGGGGGAAAGAAAGAGGCATTTCTTAGTGGTACAAATTGTAAGACATCACTGAGCGGTACACTCCTATGCGAAGGTATAAACTTGCATGGATCTTTCAAAGGTTCATCAAAGAACCTTTCATGTCATCTGCACGGTACTCCGGCTACACAGATAGAGCCATTTTTAAGACATATTTCCAATGGTAGCTACATTATATTAAGTGACCACAGCTGTTGTGGCATGATGCCAGGAAACCCCTATCTCGTAAGCATTACTTCCAGGGTCATTTGTTGTATGCAAGTATTGTATCCAAATAGCAATCCAGACATGGAGGCGGCATTATGGACTTCTGTGAATATCTCTTCTATTCGAATTGATACTTTAAGCAGAATGAAGTCTATTCTTTTACAGACAACTGTGCCTTTAACCTCGTCCAAAGAGACGTATGCAAGCTGCAAGGACAGCGGCAGAGATACATACACTATCATCGACAAATTGCCCCGTGCATTTCGTAGAAATGTTAAGCCAAATTTTAAACATGCCAGATACCAGTGGCATCACACATGTATTTAAGACAATTTTTTCTGGACTGTTAGCACCCTTTGAAACAGTCCTGGGCATCTTCCCGAATTTTGTGCACTCTCTTTTTGGTGGCCTGCCTCTTATTTGGGACTCGTAGCAGGAATTTCCTTCTGCTCCGATATGGCAAGCCAAGTCACAGAAAAAACTCAGGCTACGATGGAAGAAACAATCCTAGCAATACGATACCGAGACCGTATCACTAAGGTCCTCGGATTGGCCCGGCTAAAAGATCAGAATACTACCTGGTTTCTTTCATTCAGCCCGATCTGGCAAAATTGCATCTTACCTGTGCTTTGATGTCTGCTATGCGGAGAAGAAGGCGTGTTAGACGTCTGTCTTACACTACCATCAACAGTACCAATGGATGTCGATGCTTTGCTTAGACCGGTAACGACTCATGCAACGTGTTGTCCCCAGCGGCTACCGATTCTGATGACGGCATTCGTGGAGACTTCACCATTACAAATAGGTGGCGGTGAAGTACGAGATGAAAGCGGCAGGACACAGGTACAACCCTCTGTGAACATTGCTGATCTAGAAACCGATGATGGCAATGCATCTCATATATGCACTATTTCAACTTTTTCAGAGTTGGCCCAACTTTCACCTACTGTGGTTGACACGTTTTTTGCTGGTCTATCTGAGGTAATGTTCTCTCCTAACAACGAGAATAACAATTGAAATAGCGAGCACACAGCGTTCCCTGAACTCTGAATTCGGCCTTCAGTTTTTATAAACAACACTGCTGGAAACGCTTGGAACTATTCTTTCTCTTGAAAGAAAAATTATTTTTGCCAACTTCCAAAATATGTACCTTTTTTTGGCACAAGGTACTCTGCTTAAAGTAGAACTATTCTTAGAGAACAGAGCTTCTATTCCTAGAGACTGTGGAGACAATATTTTGAATCAGCCTCTAGCACACTTACAATCTTGTATAAATATGTAATGAAATGGTCTCAACCTTCTCTTCTGTATTAAGAGCCATTTCATAAATGTAATTTTCGCAATTCATTCAGCTGATATTTTTATTTGCATTATCTGAATGATACCACTGCTTGAATGCGTACAGTACAATACTCATTTTCGTGTAGCTATAACATTTCAAATGCATTTGATGTACTTTGGGGTGGGGTGGAAAACACATGCATACCTATATGTTTATGTATTGCTTAGTATTTAGTAATGATGGACATTATACGTGGAGTGGGTGTTGTGATCTTATCTAGGACCCTAATTAAATATTCCCGATTTATGCCCTTATGTGGTTATAACAAATCATACCCTAATAAAGTCATAAGAATCAAATCCATATTTAGTAATAGCCAATGCAAACCAAATACGGCAAGGCTACTTCCTTAGACTCCTAGAAAGTACAACGAGTTCTTTCAACAAACCAAACCTCCAGCAACCTGGGAATTCCCCATGCTTTTGTTTTGATTTGTCCTAGAACTCCTGCGAGCACTAAAAGAACGGCCAGTTCTTAGTGACATCTTTCATTGACGTCTTATGTCCAACCTTACGTCAAACACAGCACCTTCCAGGTATAAATATACCAGCGTTTGCGTAAAGCAACACACAGTGGTGTGGAGCAGAGCGGCTATCTAATTATCCGAAGCCCAGCTGATGCGAGTGCCGAAGGAAGCCGTCCCTCCCATTTGACTCACTGAGAAAGACGCTGTCTTTTTCTCCTGCCGAGAAAATCCAGCTCCAGTGTTTCAAGTCACACTTGCGGGTTTGATGTAATCAATAAGAAGCTGGATCTTCCTTGTTGATTAAACAAGTTACTTTATTGAATTAAGATGATAGATAATAAGTTATAATGTTAACCCCATCAGGAGCAGCTGTCCTGCTGCTCAGCCCTCACCCAACTGACATTCACAACACACTAACATTCCATTCATCCAACATTCCACATCACATGCAATCAAGCTGAGCAGCAGGAAGATATAAGATACAACAGGGTTACTGGGAGATCGAGTTCTGAGAGCGAGATACAAGACCTCCTCCATTCTAAAACCAAGGTACGGAGCTGTTTAGACCCTTAGAGAATTCTTGAGTCACATTCTTGGCAAAAATTAACTTAACTTAAACTGCAGCTCATTTACTCCTTCCCACTCCTTAGGTTAGGTACACCGGGGTAGGCGTATTTAGAAGCACCAGTTGAGTACATTTAGTCAAACTTTTATTATTGTATGTAACTGTATATATTTTATACCTTTTAAGTATCATATGGCTCAGAAACCATATCAATGCTTTTACAGTATTATTTCATAATACTCCTTTTACTGTACGCACTTTACTTTATAACAAGTATTGCAATTGTGGCAATTCACTTCTCTTGCATGAGAAAGAAGACTGCTCAATAAATAACACCTTTTATTGAAAACGCCTGTCTCTCTATTTCTCTGCACTCTGGTGAAACTAAGTATGCACAGTTGACTGAGTGAAATAGGTATCTATTGTTTTCACACAACTCTGGAGATATACTCCTTATTCTGGGGGAGCAAAGTTGTCATGTTTATGCGGTTGTCAGAAGCTGAATTCCTTCTTGTCTAATCAGGGAAGTTCACTCCTCCCTGTTCATTCGAGAACATTTCTAGTGACCTCTGAGCTAGCTGGCAAACCTAAATTAAGTCTAACATATTCAATAGAGACCTAGTCGACCTCAGTCCTACGTCTAAACTGTTGTTTATGTTATTCCAATGCGCAGAGCCTATTGGGAAAATAGGAACTACACTACAATGTTTTCACCATGTTTGTTTGATTTCTACGCTGGGCTCCCGGACGTCCTTCTCAGCTCTGTGAACTTCCAGGTTCACTAGTATATGGATGACACTAAAATATATTTCAGATTGTCAGCTACTGAAGAGCTTAATCACCTTAAAATCTATGTCTAAGCCAGCAGAGATTGGGTGGCTGTACATCTCTTGGCACTACTGGTGAACAGACTCAATGTTCACATCACTGTAGAGTTCACAATCTCAGTTGAGCAGCAGTAACCATCAACTGAGCTACACGAGGGTGCATAAATAGTTGTCACGTCATACATATGCCTCTCATAACCCAAGCAATGGATGGACCCATAAGGCTGTATTATAGCAAAGGAGAGACTGTGAAAAGAGAATTGCACAAAAACATCTGTGGTTCTTAAACCAAATCAACAATCCACAAACTTTGATGTGTGACCTGATGAGCTTTCATGACGTAAATGCAAACACGTCTAGGTTCATACTGAAACTGCACCATTCTGAAAGTTGTGAGTAAAATAAAAGCAGTTTGTTTACTATTTGTAAGCCAACAGTTGTTGACTAAATGTGAGCTGCTGTCTGATTTCCCCTTGGAGTTGTTTAAAAAAAGAGTAGGTGTACACTAGATGAGCATGTATGGAAAGCAATGTAGTTTAGCTGCTTTTAGGACCTGAGGATGAGATGCATGAAACCCTTGGCAGGTTACTGTGTTCAGGATTGGGTGAATGAAGTGGTTCTGTGGTTGGTTGTGATTTCAAGGCAACAACCTCGCTCCATAAGATAGTAATTAGGAATTTAGAAAAACTGAAACACTTATTGATAGAAAGGTAACTTTGATTGCAGAATGAGAGAAGAAATGGCTCAGGCTAACACAGGTTTTTGACTAACGCCTCATTTTGAGTCTGGAGGTCCATGGTCTGCCAAACTCACAAGGGTGCGGCGATGGCGGTCTTCTGACCTCCCTATTATGACCAGGGTAGTCGGGTCAAACTGGGACTACTGTAACCACCAGGGACGAGAGATCGCTGGCAGTAGCGCAGCGGTCTTGAGGCTGCAATATGCTTGGCTGGGCCTATGCAACCCCTCCAAACATGTTATGAGTTTCCTCACTGCCACACTTTTCATGACAGTGTGGCTGGCATGAAAGTGTGGCGGTGAGAAAACAGAGGAGGCCCTACAAGGCCCCCTTGTACCTCTGAACCATGGGGTGCATGCATGGGGCACATGTTGTGCCCACCTATGTGCTTGTACCCCAGTACCTGCACAGCATTGATTGCAGCAGTCCATGTCGAGCAGCTTCTGATTTTGACATTCTCATTGCGGTGCCTATTTCATAGGCCCCGCTGTGGGAATACCAAAGAACCGCTTGCCAGACAGGAGAAAACTTCTAATGTGGCAGGCCGTTCAACCACGCGGTCCCGTACCACCAAACTCGTAAGGAGGCCCTAAGTAACCTTCCATTCTAACGTAAAAATTTAAAAAAGGGCACATTGTTGAATATTCCAGAAAAGTGTTTATTAGCCAGATCTTCAGCATCAGGAAGAGTCTTAAATTAATAATCTAAACCTTTCAGTGGTACTCTTGAACTATTCATATTTTCCTGTGTTGGAACCAGGTTGTAGAACGTATTTTACCTGTATTTGTAAAGACTTACACAAGCAGTAAAGAAGCTTAATATATATCTGTGTATTTATATGAAACAGATTCCAAGATCTTGGAGAATAGTAAACTGTTTGGATTTCTGCTGTCTTTATAAGTGGCTGTATTCCTTACAAAGTAGCTAACAGTGAATCCCCATAAGGCAAAGCTGCTGCTGTATGTTCCCACCCCACATGGTGCTCCACTCTGGAGGGGTTATTTGCAATATTCCTTAAGGTTTTCTCTCCTAATCTGGTTGAGTAGGCCTCTTCACACTAGGTTGCTTCTAACTAAAATTACTAGATGGCTTTGTCATCCGGGACACCATTTACCAGCCCTAGGATTTTCATTAATGACAAAATGAACTTTGGGAGTTGTAGTCATAGTTTATTTGGAGAGAAGCAATTAGACTAATACTTCTGAAAATAATTATTTGTAAAACGTAAGTGCAGCACTGGAATATGTTGTCCCTGTTCACATAATATCATATTTTAACGTGTATCCATTACAAGAATGTAGATAAGTCATGTGACTTTCAGCTTAATCCTGCTGAGTAGGCTTAATTGATACATTTCAGGCAGTTATTTGAGAATGTAGATCTAGCCTTTTGTCATCTTGTTCCACAATCTTGGGAACTCTGTTCTGCTGGGTACAACTTCTATCAAAGCTTTCCTGGACTTTGCCACTTGCCTTTTAGTGGGTGCCCACAAATTTGACTTCCTGACTTATATTTTACATGTTCGCAAGCTTGCCCAGCAAGGTCAGGATTTTGTTCAAGTTAGGATTTCTGGCATAGACTATTCATCTTGGCTAACTTGCCAATTTGTTTCAAAGCAAAGGTTTATTGCCCCCAAGCTTTCACAAACAAAAGATATCACTGTTTCTACTGGTGCAGCTACTGCTTTGAGGAATTTCTTTTTGGTGAATCTTACCCTATATTGTTTTTGAAAAGACATCAAAGCATATTTCTTTATTGTGGGTATTGGTTTATATATGTCTAATTGCTATCATGATGTATCTATTTGAAGCTGGTTTTCAGATCTCGCCTACCAGACAGAGCAAACTGGTTGTGAATGACATTTTGAACTTACTGTGGGCTTACAGCCCGCCCATTGCTTACCATTGTTTGGCTTTATTGTAACTCTAATTTGCTTGGTTTTAATTCAATGGCTTGCCTCAACTTCTTGTGTTTCCCCTGGAGCATAGCCTCTTTATGATCCTTTTCATTGGCTGACTTGTATCAAAGTTTATTTACTTGCACAGTTAATTAAAACCATTGCAGATAGCTATAAATAAAACAATTTCTTACAATGTCCAATACACTCACATGTGATAAAACAAACATAAAACATGGTTGTATCAATAAAATAAGCAGTTAAAATTGTTACCAATTTGGACTTCTTATGTGTAGAGACCTTGATGTCCTCAATTATAATCTGACTCAATTGCTCAATTGTAAAGTGTGTTTAAATAGTGCAAGTATGATCCTCTTGAGACAGGTTCTAAAGTGCAAGTAACTTGAGCAAAACATGTTCCTAAAATGTTGCCTGGTCTTGCTCCTTCACTGGATCAATGCCCTTCAGTTACTTTTCAAAAGCAGTTTAAGGAATTTGAAGTTTAAAAAAAATTACATTCAACATTGTATTCCTTTGAGCCATGGGCACAGAAGATATGTGATAATGTCTCTTGCTTATATCCACATAGACGACAACTTAGGTTTTGTGACAGGTTCTTCCAGGTTGGGATAAAATCTTTAGTGTTTAAAATCCCAAATCGTTATACTGTTAATTGCTACTTTGGGGTGGGGTAAAAATGAGCTAACAGGTACACCTGATGTCTCTGGGTCTTATATTAAATGATTACTGTCCAGGCATGCTGTCTCGTTGCAAAGGAATTTTGATCAATTAAATGTGACATGAGTCAAGTTGAGGAGCTGATTACTCGACAAAAGGCGGCTTTTCCCATGCCAGTGGCCCCTGCCTCTTGAATACCTAATTCCTCAATTGCCAGACTTAAGTATTCTCCACATGAGCCTTTTTGATTGTTGGCCAGTTGTTCCTCAATTTCAATCTAACATAGGTTGTTAATGGAGCCACTCTCAGAGGCATGCAATTTCCAACACAGTTTCATAAAAGCTCTAAATCTTTTTAGTGACTGATTTTTTAAACCAAACTTAAGACGAACCTGGGATGGTGAGGCTGTTTTTGGTATGCAAAACACAGTTTTATATACTTTTGTTTGAGCTTATTGAACACTGCTGTTTCCCTTCCATGCATGATTTCCATGCCGTAAGCCGGCAATGGCATTCATTGCACTGACATTAGGGGAGTAGATGGCTAAATGATGGACAGCTGGGTTTCTTTTCAGTAATTTGAACACAAAAATTAGATACCGTGCTTTGGACTACAGAGTGGCTAAATGATGTTTGATGGTCATTTGATGTTCCATGTTGATGCCTAAATATTTATGTGTAGTAACTACCTCAACCTTTTTGTCTATGAACCAGGTGAAAGACTCATATTAGGTGTCGACCAGGCGCACCTCTTTCGCTTTATTTAAGTTTACCTCTAGCCCTTGGTGTTCCATGCAGCTTTTTAGGGCATTCATGCTGCGTTTCAGGCCTATTGCGTTTGACTCAAGACAACAATGTCTTCTACATACTTTAAGCATCCTAATTTCTCTGATGCTAGGGATAAGAGATGACTGCTGTCTTGTGGAATGGACGGTGCAAGGTCTGCTAGATGTAAGTTAAACAGGTTTGGGGCAAGTACGCATCCCTGTTTAGGGCTGTTCATTGTGGCGATATTGTTCGTAAATCTGCTGTCATCTCCTATTTTGATATGCACCCAGATTTCTGGATACAATGCTGTAATTACCCTTAACAAGTTTCTCTGGATACCCCATTCTTCTAATTTCACCCAGAGGTGGCAGCGAGAGACCCAGTCAAAGGCATGCTTGAGGTCAACAAAACTCTCAAAGAGCTGTGTTTTTCTCTGCTTAGCTGTCTCTGCTGAGATACTCAGTGCTGTTAAGTACATGAGGGTCCCCATGCCTGGTCTGGACCCGGTTTGTATTCATGGTATCAAATTTGTTTCATTGACCCATGCTTGTAGGTGTTGGAGTAGACATGATGCTTATAGTTTTGCTTCAAAGTCAATAAGAGTGATTAACCTGTATTTGTTTGGTGAGGCTGGACTTTCTTGCTTATAGGCGGGACAAAAGATGTCACCTTTCCATGAGATGGGGATGATATTCGTGTGAAAGATTTGTTTGAAGAGAGATGCAAAATGATGAGCCCAGTAGGTTATGTCTAATTTAAAGAGGAACTTGGGGAGTCCATTCAGACCCGCTGCCCCTTCAGCCTTCAGCTTCTTCAATATGTTTACTAGTTGTTCAATGTCCGCAGGTAAAACCACATTCTTCTGGTGGTTTCCTTGTTGTCCATGGCTGGCAGTGCATACATTGTTCGAATATGGGCTTCCCAGGATTCCGCCGCAATCCCTGCATTTTGATATCTGTTCTTTCCAGATAGCTGTCCATTTACCACTTGCCAGAATTATTTGCTGTTTGGCTATTTGCCGGACCATAAGACCTTATTCCAGATTTCCTCTTGAAATCATCTTTTTGCTGTCCAGCATTCCTTCTGATATTGCAATTTCAAGTTTCGCAATGTGGTTTTATCAGGCTGCTTCCCTTTATTTACCTCTTTTGTTATTCTTCTCACTTCTCTTGTAATTTGGATTTTTAGCTCGCGTAGCCCGCTGCTGTATCAGCTTTAGCTTCCTCAACCCCCTTTTTAGGTCTCACTATTATATCCCACAGGGATTAATAGGCGAGTATATAGTAGGCGAAACAAACTCTTGAACAAGCGCAGATTACTTGCTGTTCATGTGATCCAGTCATGTGAGACGCGCGTGCACGTCAAACCCATCAGCATCGCACTAGACTTCAATGGAATGCCTCCCAAGCTGCTCCCCGCCATCAGCCTTCAAAGCAATGCGCTCCCGCCCGCCCCCCCACAGCAATGCCAAAAGCTTGTTTACAATAACGTTCTCGTGTAACTTGCAGCTTTGCACTGCCACCATCACTATCTCCTGCTCGTGTTTTTATGCACTTTCACGGCCAATGCTTGTCTCTATGCTTTTTCTCCTCACCCTTCATCTCCCTTTCCTTTGGTCTCTGTTTCTCCACTTCTTAATCACGTCTTTCTTTGTTTCCTGCTCTCTCTTTTGCCCTTTTCCTCATTCTCTTCCTACTGTTTTTTCCTTCTGCTTCTTTTTACTCTGAGCCAACTTTTGCCCTGCTCTCCCCACCTCTTTTCGCCCCTATGTGTTTTCCGTACTCAGTCCCGCTTCCGCCCTCCCTGCACGTTCCTCGGCCCTTCATCTGCCAATTTCTCCATTTTTTCGCCCTAGCTCACACTTTTCCTCCTAGCGCCGCCTTTGGTTTCCCATTTCGCTCTCAAGCATTCCCCGTCCTCCTTTCCATTTTCTCTCACTCTCCTATCCTAAATCCAAGAGCTTGTTTACAATAACGTTCTCGTGTTACTTGCAGCTTTGCACTGCCACCATCACCATCTCCTGCTCATTTTTTTATGCACTTTCACGGCCAATGCTTGTCTCTACGCTTTTTCTCCTCACCCTTCATCTTCCTTTCGTTTGGTCTCCGTTTCTCCCCTTCTTTATCACTGTCTTTCTTTGTTTTCCTGCTCTCTCTTTCGCCCTTTTCCTCGTTCTCTTCCTACTGTTTCTTCCTTCTGCTTCTTTTCACTCGGAGCAAACTTTTGCCCTGCTCTCCCCCTCTCTTTTAGCCCCTATGTGTTTTAATGCCAAGAGCTTGTTTACAATAACGTTCTCATGTTACTTGCAGCTTTGCACTGCATCTCCCGTGTTGAACATTCCCTCCCTCACTTCCACCATCACCATCTCCTGCTCGTGTTTTTACGCACTTTCACGGCCAATGCTTGTCTCTCCATTTTTTCTCCTCACCCATCATCACCCTTTCCTTTGGTCTCCGTTTCTCCACTTCTTAATCACAGTATTTCTTTGTTTCCTGCTCTCTTTCGCCCTTTTCATCGTTCTCTTCCTACTGTTTCTTCATTCTGCTTCTTTTCACTCAGAGCAAACTTTTGCCCTGCTCTCCCCCTCTCTTTTCGCCCCTATGTTTTCCGTGCTCAGTCCCGCTTCCGCCCTCCCTGCACGTTCCTCGGTCCTTACTCTGCCAATCTCTCCATTTCTTCTCCCTAGCTCGCCCTCTTCATCCTAGCGCAGTCTTTGGTTTCCCATTTCACTCACAAGCCTTCCCCGTCCTCCTTTCCATTTTCTCTCACTCTCCTATCCTTTCCCTCCATCCTCTATTCATTCTTCCATTTATCACCCTCCTATCATGTCCTCGCGCCAGCCCCTCCCCGCCTCGCTCCCTCTCATTGGCTCTGGCAGGCAACCCAGTTGTTTGCAGCCCTGGCCCTTTGGCAGCGCTTTGTCTCCAATTGATAAAAACATCTGGAAGAATCCATTGAAGGTGGAGCTCGGTTACTCGTGCTCGGATTTCACTCCTCCCTCGCACACCACGTCGCACCCTCTCGTCACTCCTCCCCGGGCCATGCACACCCACTCTTTCAAGCCATTCCTTCCACGAGCACCCCTTCTTTCTCAATTGAGCTTTCACTCCCCTCATCATTATCCTCCAACATTTCTCCCCCTCCTCTGTCACTTTCTTCTCCTCTCTATCCTTCATGCCCCCCTTTTCTCCTCTCCTTCTCTACCCTTGCTCATTCTGCGGATCTCTCCTACCCCTTCTCTTTCACCAGGTTCTCTTCCACTCTTCCTTCTAGCATTCCCCATCTGCCCACGCATTCTTGGATTTTCCAATTTAAAGTACTCTGCGCCCCTTTTACTTTGTGTCCCCTTCCCCCTCTCAGGTTTTATTTTTTCTTCTCTGTTCTTGCATGTCATCTCTCTCTCATACACACTCTCTCTCTCACACACTCTCTCTCACACACTCTCTCTCACACTCTCTCTCTCACACTCTCTCACACACTCTCTCTCACACTCTCTCACACTCTCTCTCTCACACATACACACACTCTCTCTCTCTCACACACACACTCTCTCTCTCACACACACACTCTCTCACACACACTCTCTCTCTCTCTCTCACACACACACTCTCTCTCTCACACACACACTCTCTCTCTCACACACACACACTCTCTCTCTCTAACACACTCTCACACACATACTCTCTCTCTCACACACACACACTCTCTCACACACACACTCTCTCTCTCTCACACACACACTCTCTCTCTCACACACACACTCTCTCTCTCACACACACACACTCTCTCTCTCACACACACACTCTCTCTCTCTCACACACACACTCTCTCACACACACACTCTCTCTCTCACACACACACACTCTCTCTCTCTCTCACACACACAGTACAGCCTTCTACCGCCACCACTCTACCACTCTCTCCACCAACACTCTACGACTCTATACACCACCACTCCATCCACCACTACCCTATCCGCCACCACCCTATCCACCACCCTATGCACCACCACTCTAGCGCACACACTCTAGCCCCCACACTCTAGCGCCCACACTCTAGCGCCCACTCTCTAGCGTCCACACTCTAGCGCCACCACTCTTCCCACCCACCACTCTACCCTCCAACTTCACCCTCAAAATCCACCCTCAAAATCCACCATCCAAATCCACAATCCAAATCCACCATCCAAGTACTACTACACCCTCCAAATCCACCCTCCGACTACACCCTCTAACTCCACCACCCAACTACACCCTCCTACTCAACACTACAAATCCACCCTCCAACTCCACCCTCCAACTACAAATCCACCCTCCAACTACAAATCCACCCTCCAACTCCACCCTCCAAAAACACCATCCAACTCCACCCTCTAACTCCAACATCCAACTACACCCTACAAATCTACCCTCCAACTACAACTCCAGCCTCCAAATCCACCCTCCAAATCCAAATCCAACCGCAAACTACAACTACTGACTCCAACTCCACCCTCAAAATCCAACCTCACCCTACAACTCCACCATCCAACTTCAACCACCAAATCCACCGTCCAAATCCACCCTACAACTCCACCCTCCAAATCCACCCTCCAAATCCACCCTCCAAATCCACCCTCCAAATACGCCATCCAACTACAACTCCAGCCTCAAACTCCACCCTCCAACTCCAACTCCACCCTCCAAATCCAACTCCACCTATCTTTTATTTAAGTATTAATTATTTAAAAATAAAAAAACATTGTTATTTGTAAAATCAATATTTCTAAGTCACGTAAATACAAAACATGTTGCATAAAAAATGCTATAGGTGTCACATTGTCAAAATATAAAAGTATTAGCATTGTAAATGACAAAGATATTAATTTCACAATTTTTTTTCAAAAATAACACATAGATAACAAATTTGTCATGTACAAGACAAATAACTCAAACTTTCCTAATGCGAGACCTATTGCATTGCAAATGCTTGTTTATTTGTACCATCATTTTCACATTCACCTGCTATGATTTTTAATTCTTTAAGGATTTCTGTTATTTATTTTTACCTCTTCTAATAGTCCTGCACAATGGTAGACTTCAGCCATTACCTTCTCTATCCCAGGACGATGCCATTTTATTCTTTTTAGATTGTAAGTGACTGGGGCGGGGATTAGACCATTTGTTCAATACAACTGATTGAACTTACAACCTATCCGGAGATTGTGTGGGAAAAGATCACTTTCTGTGTGGGGAATGATTTGAAATTGGCATACCAGGGGCAAGGCTGCATCACTTATCAGCGTGAAATCTTTTGTTGAACTTGTTCTACTACAAAAGTAGATGATTGACACTGGGGTGTCCTCCTTAGAGTTGCCATTGAAGATCTTTAGACTTAATTTTCATAACCTGCTTTTGTAGCCTAATGCTACTAAGCTGGTTGATCCCTTTTTTTCTGCTGTGACTTAAGGTTGTATTAAAGCCCCCAGCGTTTATAAAGATTGAGTGTTGATGTAAATTCTCTAGTGTCTTTGTTAAATTGAATAGGACTGTCATTTTGTCTACGTACCTCGCTTTACATGGATGAATGTAAACGTTTATGATGAAAAGTGACTTTTGAGTGGTCTGTCCTTCTTGTATACTACCATGGTTGCTTGTATCCAGTTTATTCCACACTTGATTGTTTCTGGAATCCAATTAAACTTTGTGGAGGAGTATGTGGACAGCCCCCCCCCCCCCCACTGGGATGCCTGAAATTTGCAGACTTTTTAGCCATAACGTCTTGCTAAAGCTGGTGGTCCTGTCCATTGTGATAATTTATTGGGTTTTGAACTATGGCTACATTTTCAAAGTTTGTTGGGTCCCAGACTGCCCCTACTGACCCCCTTAGGACCGAGCTGCTTCCTGTGGTGAAGAATGATTTAGTGGAATGTGTTTCTTGAATTTGCAGGTAGCAGTTGACATGAGATATTGTGGCAGTTAGTTATTTTGTAGCTGTATCACCCATGCTTGGAAGATTTTTTGCTCTCCCAGTAATTGAAGAACTATTTCAGGAGAGGGCCACGCTACTGCTGTTACTTCCCTGTTACTTGTATAGGGGTGAGGTTTAAATTCTATTGTTAGGACGATCTGTGGAGGAAGTATGTGTGACCTCTCATATTTCCTTTGCTAGCCTTACAATGGCTCCTTTGTTTAAAGTGTCAAACGCCCCTAATGATTTGTAGTGGGTTTTAGCAAGAGTTTTGTGGCTAGTGACTCCCAGGTTGTCACTTGCATCTTGGAAGCATGTGTCCCCGAGTAGGCCTGTTGTTGAACTTGCTGTAGTTGAACACTTCAGTTTCTCATTGCGGAGACTGCGCCACGACTGCGGAGCCTCCGCCATGACTGTGAAGGCTCTGTGTGAATTCATGCCCTGAATGAGCACATCTTCCTTTACTTTGGGTGATTCATGCTTGGATCTCCCCTTAGTTCTTAGTCCAAGACCTCAGAGCATCCATAACTTGATGTTAGATTTAATACAGTCAAAATCTTTAAAAAGCAAACAAAATGTTTGAGTGAGAATGTGTGATGCCTACTTTCTTGGTTCAACCGTTTCCTTTTCTACATCGTGACTCCTCTGCAGCTATTTCCTTGCTGTCGGTGATCGCTCAACCTACTTTACTGCTTTCCTCATGTGTATCCCTGCTGTAGAGATCTTCCTCTTTTTCCTTTTGAGTCATTGCAACATTCTCCTGTTTGACCTCCCATCTGCTGGCATGCTCTCTTTGGCAATCGTGTCTTATCTACTAATCAAAGGAGGGAGGAGGAAATACTGATCCTTCAGTTTCCTAAATTTAATGCAACTAATCAATGGGGAAGGATCACTTGTCCTGCATGAACCAAGGTATGCAAGAAGTAAGCGAAGTGTCTCCAATAAAAAACCCTCATGCACGTGTTGGGAAGTCGTGGTCGCGGTATATCTTGATTCTCCGCTCTTCATACACGTGTGTGCATAATCATAGGGTTGATTTTCGGTATGCAGCCTCCACCAGGAGGATCTTACCTATGGTTAAAAACAGTAGTGACCCAGTGATGTGGACAGTGTTCAGTTTAAAATACCCGTACAGCCAGATGCTTGACTTTATTAGGTCTGGATTTGGGTAGCCCCTTTTGGGGAATGCTAAAGAAGTGCGTTCTTTGAAAATGTTAAGAATTCAGAACGCGCTAGCAATTAGTGAAATAAAAAATGGCCGACATGTTTCAGCCCCATCTGCCGGTATTCGTACTTATGGGCTTTCTTCAGGACCAATCGTGATATGTGAGAGTGGTGCAAGTCTACAATATTATTGCAAACAAGTGACTTCCGGGTTACAATCGGCAGCCTCAGTGTAATACGAAGCCCGAGAAATGGAGCATAAGCCCCCTCTATGCCATTGAAATACCCAAAGGAGGTGTGATTTTGACGCACTCCAGGTACATTGAGACCTAAAAGAGAAGAAACAGGTTGATAATTTCCCTTTTTCTCACACTTGTTTGCAATAATATTGGAGGGAGTCTCAATAGGTCTACTGTTGCCAGAATTTGGGACAGGATCTATATCAAGAATGAACCCATTACAAGTCCAATATTCTCAGTTATGCCACTGTAACCTTGAGGAACAACACAAAACAGGATTTGTGATATCAAGTATAAAATTACAGACCTTGAAAATACAATGTCAATTCTTGCCGAAACTGTACTTCCCATGAAACTGTGTCTTCCCTCCATGGTTGGTGTGGACTAAAAGGGATTGACCTAGACTTCCTGGGTGGTGGCACTGCTTAGTGAAAGATGGCTGTTAGGGAGGTTGGTATGGGTGTCCTCACCCAGGCATTTAAGGGGCAGTGACACCCTCATGTGACTCCTGCCTGGTCATTAAAAATGGCCTTCTTGGATATATAAAAATACTAATGTGGGTAATGGGAGAGATGGCTTTGCTGAGGTCAGGAGACTTGGCAAGCCTACTCAGCAGGTTGGCCCCGCCTGTCAGTGCTCCTTGTCATGAATGTAACACAACCAAGAGAATGGCAGCCAATTTCAGGTAATATGCTTGCTTATTTTTGGTGTGCTGGACCTGGCCGGGTGGGTGATGTGAAATATATTTGTCTTTGTCTCTGGTTTCCTCTCCCTATGCGTTTCTCCCACAGGACGGCCTTGCATCCAAATCCTCATGGGTAGAACACCTGCATCACACTAACCAGTACACATTACACACATGTCCTGGAACCAACATGCACACAACATGACTTCAAGTAGTTTAATTGGCTACGTTTTTGGCACCTCAGCAGCCCATCCAGGTCAAAATACATTTACACATCACCATGCAGGCATAAACAAGACACAGCTTCTAGTCCCATCATGTGCAAAACATGGTCCAAGCCATATAGTTTGCTGAGCATTTGCTACTTCAATAGAACCCTACTAACGTTATACTGGAGCATGCATATACTCTTGATGTGCTTGGTAATCTACTTTACTATTGCTAAGTAGTTAAATTAAGCCTGCCACGCTCACATACACCTAGATTGGTATGGCATTGTGGTCACATAATGGACATCTGTGCCTCAAAACATAACAACCTCCGAAAGTCGACCAATGGCCAACAATCTCAAGCATCAGATGTAAATAAAGAGCAATGTCCTTTGACACGTACTTTCATTCGCAAGGTACCCAACATAGATCTGCAACAGGAGCTAGCCCACGCCTAGTGGAAGCACAGCCAAATACATGATCAACAGACCACTTTGACTATTATCATAATTATTATTAGTAGTACTACTACTATAATAACAATTATTATTATTATTTTTATTATTGTTATTATAGTTTCTGTTGGCATAATTAATTTTATTGTAGATGGGGTAATGTGGTTAATATTACAAGTGTAATACTACTACCTCTATTACTTCTACTAATAATGACATTAATAGCTATTTCCATTAGTACTTGTAGTAGTGATTGTAATATTACATTTCTTGTTATTCTTAGTCTGATCTTCCTTTTGTTTAGGCTAAAAAAAAACTACTTCTAGCTAAGGGGAATCTGGCTAAAATCCTCGCACAGTAGCAGCAAACATCCTGTAGAATGTTTTTATTGTAAAGTTATCTGACACTACTGAGAGTAAAAAGTTCCTGCAGAAAAAAAAATCTGCTGACTATGTTTATTTGGGACACTGGGTAGTTTGGGTCTATAGAAGTCCTTGTGTATGGTCTGTATGACCAGAAAAGCTATTTATGGGCACAGGGACCTTCGTATTGGATTGTGTGTATATAGTTCACTATAAAGATTTGAGCTAGGCTTTTTCGGCCTGATATACCAAGTTATTATGCAAATTAGAAAAGCATTTATGGTATGTAAAGTGGGCTGAGCGACCCATACCAAATATCAATTTAGAAATTGTGAAAAGGGAGCCAACTCTTAATTGTGGATTGGTGTTGCATGTATCAGTAGTTTGCAGCCACAATTATGGGAAAAAAGTCATTAGTCAATTACCAACACCACAAAGGAAGTGGTAACTCAGTCGCTTTGGGATAGACTTCTGTTTCTTAACCCCTCCCATGCTCATGACGAGCTCAGCTCGTCATTAGCCACGGTTGCCGTGTGCTTATGACAAGCTGAGTTCGTCATAACGGCTCCAACGCTCGTACGCAGGGCTAATTCCCCCACTTGGGACTTTGGGATTAAGGGCCAGGCCTTTCAATGGTTGCAATCATTCCTTACAGGAAGGACCCAAAAGATACAACTGGGGGACGAAACATCTGAGGTGGGGATTTTAGAGTGCGGGGTGCCACAGGGGTCCGCCCTGTCCCCGCTTCTATTTAACCTCTACCTGCAACCATTGATTGCTTCTCTGGCCACTATGGGCTGTAATGTCTATAACTACGCGGACGACACGCAACTGCTGTTAAGTGTCGATGACACCACGGCCGCGCAACTCCAAACTCAGAACATCTTGCGGTTCACAGTGCAATGGATGACAGATAATCTGTTAAAAATCAACCCTGACAAGACCGAGGTACTAGTGATTCCATCCACTGCCTCACCTTGGGGTGATCTCTATTGGCCTACAGAGCTGGGCCCGGCTCCAAAACCAAGCTCGTCTGTAAAGAGCTTGGGGATCAAACTGGATGACGATTTGTCAATGGCCCCTCAGATCTCTGTGGTTGTGGGAAGTTGCACGAACATCATTAGGCAACTGCGGAAGTTAACTCCCGTCCTCTCACAATCCATGATGCGATCAATAGTAACGGCCACCATCATCTCCAGAATTGATTACGGGAATGCCCTGTACCTTGGCTTACCGAAAACTCTGACCAGTAGACTCCAGGTCATAATGAATGACGCTGCCCGGTTGATTTTCAGATTACCGAGGAGATCTAAAGCTACTCCCCTACTACAAAGCTTGCACTGGCTCCCCATCAAAGAAAGAGTGGAATTTAAGAACTTATGCACGGCCCATAGGGCAATTTATGGGAAAGCCCCATCTTACATCAAAGATCGTCTGCAACTTTATTGCCCCGCGAGAACACTTCGATCCTCAGACTCCCAACTACTGGTCTGCCCCCGCTACAGGCTAGTGACCAAGGGAGGGAGAGCCTTCTCAGTGCTAGTCCCTCAGCTATGGAACAGGTTGCCGGAGGCCCTGCGTCGGGAAGGGAACCTACTACGTTTCAGGAAGAGCCTAAAAACATTCTTGTTCAGACAAAGTATGAGCACAGTGTAATCCCATCTTGCTAAGTTATTGTTACTACCATCTTTCCTGGCGCTTAGAGGCCTGCAGGTGATTAGGCGCGCTATAAAACCCCATTAACAATAACAATAACAATAACACTGTGCTGAGCGTTCTAAAGAAACAGGTGTGGCCGTGATGAGCTAAGCTGGTCATGAGCACACGGCCACCGTGGCTCATGCCGAGCTGAGCTCATCACGAACACCGGGGCACTGTGCGCACCCTCCCGCCCCCCAGCACAGTGGGGGAATTACCCCCGCGGCCAAGGGGTTAATGGTGCCTGGTGACCTCTGGTGAGTATTCAGTGGTCAATAAACAAAAGAAGAGTGTCCATAGAGAAAGGACTATGTCGTTCATGGGAGCACAAGAACAGCCACACTGGGATGTTAAGGAAGGCCCTCACTCACCACCTAGTGATGACATGCTTCATCATCGGGCCCCACCAAAGAGACCGAGTGTCTCTTTGGTGTGCTGCAACGCCAGGATTACTGCGGAGCGGGATGGTGAGTAGAGGGCGTGTTGAGTGCAAATGAAAATTAGTGAGTGATGGAGGTATTAAAAATGTCAGTAGTGTATCTGAAGTAACAATTTATTAAATGATCACTAAAGACAATAGATCTTAAAAGATGTGAGGGACCAGTCCACTTTAATTGAGTGGTGGGTTCCTAAAGAGTAGTCAACATGTTTCTTGCCATCGAAACGGTGTTAATTTACCCGGCAATTCATCAGGACTGGGTATTCAGTGGTGCCATGGACCAGTGACTCCAAATAATTTCCAAACTTGATACTTTTTTAAGCAGGACGGGTCAGTTTGAGAGGCATATATGCTACTTTGAAGAACAAAAAAAACCTTGCCCTTTCGGAAATGTGAACAGATGGATGATGGTCTACTGTTTCATGCAGGCCAACATACCTACATTTTTAGCCAAACATGGAAGGTGGCAAACAGTGACCCGCCTAATTCATATTTATTAGGTTGGTCCATTGGTGATGATCAGATGATTATGCCATACACTGGTAGATTATTGATTCATAGGAAAGAGCACCTCTACGATTTTTTGTATCAGCAGAGTCTCGAGGAGCTGCCATGAATATTACTTGGATAGTTTAAGATGTTGTCAAATCTGTCCAGAAATACCAACAGGGACATGGATATCTTATAAACTAAATGCTTTAAGCAGCATGTTTCTGCTTCACATACATTTCCACAAGAATATCTGCTATTACCAGCTCCTGTACCTGGAAACCTTGTCCTCAGTAAGGGTCTAATGTGGTCCTGATCTGCCTTTACTCCTGTGGAGTTTGGAGTGAGGAGTTTTCTCACCCCGAGGTCAGTCAGAAGGTCCCACTCTCTGCTGTAGGGTGTACATTTTCCTGATGCTGTAATGGCATAATAAAATGATTTCTATCCTACTCCTATAGCTATCATGTGGGTATTTATGAGGAATCTGAATAACCTAAACCAGTGGTTCCCAAACTGTGGTCCGTGGACCCCAGGGGTCCATGACACATACCCAAGGAGTCCGAAGGAAGCAGTTTTAAAAGCACTGCAAAGTTTCTTGAGTAATCTGCAGTTTTCGGTCAACAATAAAAGTGTCAAGATGATTCCGGTGATTAATGTACCTGCTGGAGAGAGATGGGAGTTGTGTCCAGTGCCAGCTTTGACTCATCATTTGGGACCAAAATAAAGGACTGCCTTTCTGAAGTATTTCTGTGGTTTAGCAGGAGCCAAATTAAATGTAACTCTGATAAATCAAAGATTATTTTATTTGGCCCTCATTCACACGAAGCCTGGCACTCTTGGTGGCCACAAGACATGTCCCCCCCCCCGTTGTCGCAGGTCTCTATTGTGAAAAATCTGGATGTCAAATTGGATTATACACTCTCTATGAAGGCGCAAGTCCAATCAGTGGCAGGCACCTGTTTTGGGACACTGAAAATTTTGAAAAACTTCCTTCCTTTACTTCCAGTCTCACATCGTAAAACAGTTGTCCAGGCCCTGGTGATATTGAGACTGGATTATGTCAATTCTTTGTATCTGCGACTTCCAGAGTATCTACTAGGTCGTCCGCAGACGATTCAGAACATGGCAGCCAGGGCCATTTTCTTAACTAGACCTAGGACACATACCTCTCATCTCCTATCCACACTTCACTGTCTCCCAGTGCGAAAGAGAATTCACTTTAAAGCCTTAGTCCTGGTCTTTAAAGCTTTCCATAAAATTGGGGCTCCATATCTTAGGAAGAGATTTCAGCCATATATGCCTCAGCGTTCTTTGAGGTCTTCTACCCAGTGTTTGATCTTGACTCCGAGGGTCATGCTTTCACCAGTAGGTGGAAGATCTTTTCAAGTAATAGCAGCGCCACTTTGGAACAGCCTTCCCCCCCTGTTGAGAAAGATCCTGGACCTCCTGACCTTTAGGCGGAACCTGAAGACGTGGCTTTTCCAGCTTTAGTCTTTTCCAGTTCTGTGGTTGGGGTGTTTGTCTGTCAGTGGTTATGGTGGTCTGTTCGCAGCGCACGGACACTCTTTGGAGTAGCCGTGCGCTCTAAAAATTCCAGATAACATTAACATTAACATCTAAGGTAGCACAGATGGTTAATATGCCTTCTGCAAAGAACGTGTACCATGCATTAAAAAACTGTATTTTATGTGCATGGCTCAGTGGGTCACTGCTTTTGTCACAGAGATTATTTTGTTTCTGTGCAGTTTATAAGTTACAATTGTTATCTTGCACATTGAGCTATGAACTGCCATTAAATAGCTGCATGCCAACTGAATGGTACAAGTTAATGTTATGTTTTTTTCCCAGTCTTTAATTATCCTGATGTTGTTAAAAAAGGTTTGTTAGGGTAGAGACAAATTATTTTTGTTAAAATCAGTGCTAACCAAAGTGTTATGTTCTGAATCCTGAGTTTGTGCTTCTCCATACCAAGCACTCCTAAAAATGCCTACCAGTATGAATGACATGTGAATCCAACTCCTTCTAGTCCCCTTTGCCTTATGTAACATTTTCTATACACTGATTTACACACTTATGGTTCATTGTCTCTGTATGTGTGTGATATAAAGTGCTCTGACATTCTACACATGCGTTGTAGAATGCATCATTTGTTCCCAAATTTTCTTGGGGGGAGAGCCCCTCAAAGTCCTTTGTAGTGGTCAGGCTCACTCGCTGCACTTGGCGTGCACCCTAAGGGGACTGGCCTGACAACATTTGCCAGGGCTGCTTTGGGTTTCCAGTACAGCCCTGGCACGAGCAGGAGCCTCGTACCGTGAAATAAAACCAAACATTGAAAACTTAGTTGGCGAGATGCAGCACCAACCTTCCCATTAAAACCTTTAGATTTTTGCTATTTTTTTCAATATAAAATGATAAAATCTTTAATATTTAGAATATTTGTTTGGTGTGCACTTGTCTGTGTATTTTGTTTGCCAATTACTGTTTTAATGTTTGAAATGTAAATCGTACAAATTTCTTGGGGGGTTCCCAGCTTCCAGTAGTGACTCAGTGGGGTTCCTCAGGAGTCAAAAATTTGGGAACCACTGCCCTAACCCATAGGATTTTCTCTACTACATCTTTTATTGCTTGGATTTGTGCTTTCAATTGATAAGCAATACAAGTCATTGTGGGTGATGGTGAAGATGTCATACTTGTATCCTGTATGGCCATAGCAGTAACATACTTGTATCCTGTATAGCCATAGCAGTAACAGACGGGGTACAGCCATTACATTGCGGCTGTTACCCCACATTACATTACAACGCATGAGCATCACAACATATTTTTTACAATGTATAGGCCTTTACAATGCATGACTTTGCAACGAATTCCGTTGTAAATGCATGTACGTTTAAAGGATATACTTTTCAAATGCAAGTATTAGGTAAGTATGGGTTTTGGGGTAGCATGGGTAATTTTAGGGTTAAAGGTGGGTATAGATTTTGGGGTGGCATGGGTAATTTTAGGGTTTAGGATGGGTATTGGTTTTTGGGTGTCAAGGGTAATTTTAGGGTTTAGGATGGCTGTGGGTTTTGGGGTGGCAGGGGTAATTTTAGGGTTTAGGTTGGGTGTGGGATTTTGGGTGGCATGGGTAATTTTAGGGTTTAGGGTGAGTAGGGCTATTTAGGGTTTACGGAGGGTAGGGATTTTGGGGTGGTAAGGATAATTTTAGGGTTTAGGGTGGGTAGGGGTATGGGGTGGCAAGGGTAATTTTAGGGTTTAGGGTGGGTAGGGGTTTTGGGGTGGCAAAGGTAATTTCAGGGTTTAGGGTGGGTAGAGTTTTTTGGGTGGCAAGGGTAATGTTAGGATATAGGGTGGGTAGGGGTTTTGGGGTGGCAAGGGTAATTTTAACGTGGGTTGGGGTTGAGTGGATGTTGGGATTTATATACATGGTTTTATATATTTCAACAGATATCATTGTGTGTGGAATATATAAAAACACATATAAAAGTACATTTGTGTTGTTTTACATATGTTTTATGCATTACCATGCATTCCATTACTAAGAAATTATAAGTGTTTCACAGGGAAATATAAGCTATATTGTATACATATATAGCGTTTATATTTATCTGTAACATACTTATATTTTCAATCACAACTTCAACCACGCATATGCTTTACAAATCATGCTTTTGCAACAAAATTTGTTGTAAAGGCATGCGTTGTAAAAGTATATGCGTGGTTAAAGTCTGCGTTGTAATGGTAACGCATTGTAACACCACTTGCGTTGTTACTACAGCGTTGTAAAGGCATGCGATATAATGGCATGAGTTGTGGAGTCATACAACCATAACAGACTAACCACTGGGTTAAACTAATATTTACTTTTTTCTTCAGGGCCTGAAGGTGGCCTCCCAAGTCTACAGAAGTCATTTACCTTTCAGTTGGTGCTCCATGTCCGTGAAAACCTCAAGGCTATATGTAGGAAACCTTGAGTAGTTGACTGACCCGGTGGAGGTGGAGTCCCTTCTCCTCAGGACCCACCTGCAGATGTGTAATTGAGGCATGTGAGTCAGTACTTTAAGGATATATGGAAGAAACCTCGAGCTGTTGACCGACCAGGTGGGGGTAGGGGAGGAAATCTCAGCCACTCAGGACCCACCAGCTGCTGTGTAATAGGGTCCCTGTCAGTCAATGCCTTATGGATATATGGGAGAAATCTCATGTTGCTGTTTTACCAGAAAGGGAGAAGAAATCCCTCTCCTTAGAGCACACCTACTGGTGTGTAATAGGTGTAGTCAGGCTATCTCTTCAAGATGTTCTACCCTGATTAATTCTCTCTCTTATTTTAGGGAATGCCCTCTTGGCATGGCCAATACTCAAGAATGTGATCATAACGTTGTGCTCGGGGAGGGAAAGCTCTAAGCGTTACCTGCAATGGAATGGTATATTTTCTCTTTCAAACACAATGTTGACTGCCTGGGAGTTGATGAAAATGGTTGCCATGTATTTAATTCAAGGGGGAAAGCCTGCTGCCTGCATGAAGAGAGTTTGATCATGTCCACATACCCAGGGCTTTACGTGGGCCGGGTCTCACCGGTGCTGAACACCAGCAGTTTTTAAAGGGGGCCTCGAAACGGGTCTCTATCGGGCTCTGTTTTGTGCCCTGGCACAGGCGGTCTGTTTTTTCTGGACTCTAGTCACAGCAGGTACATCGATGTACACATGCTCACACTGCTCACTTCTCACTAGTGGAAAAGTTACGGCATGACGTCATGCTGGGTGAGCATTGTAGGGGAAGGGAAATCCTTTAAAGAGTCCTTTTCTCCCTGGATTTCCCTTCTGTTTTTGAAACTCAGGAGCAGCAACATTGTTGTGGTGTCACCAGGGCTTTAAGTGGAAGCTTTTTCAATATTATATATAAGCCATAGTTGTTGCTTATTTATGTTATGCAACTAACAACCATTGACAAAGCCATTAGTCCTGACTTGTTGTAGGTATACTGTCAGTTGTATCATATAACTGGATGAAATGACAGAAATGAAATGAAATGAAATTGGATTTGTAAAGCGCATGGCTGCCCGTAAGCGTCCCAGCGCTACCATGCGAAATTAAGAGGCTCTGAGGAGGGACAAAAGATTTTTTTTTAAGTGGCTTTGGGAAAAAGAAAAAATTTAAGACATTTGTGGAATTTACTAAGGGACGGTTCCGTGCGGATGTGTCTAGGGAGGGCGTTCCAGGTCTTTGCTGCATTTACCGAGAAGCGACAGAAACAACAAAATACAAGTTGGGCAGCACACTATGCTAAGCACAGATTTGTAGCCTATTTGTTTTTAAGACATGCCCTTAATTACGTTGGCCACACCCCTTTGAGAGACCCCCCCCATCCCAATTAAAGCCCTGTAAGCATGGGCGAATTTTGCGAATTCGCAATCCGCAAATTTGCAGATTTGCGAATTCGCAATCTGCAAAATTCGCGAATTCGTGTGAATTTGCGGATGTTTTTATTTTTGCAAGTTCGCGGGTTTTCGCGGGGCACTTTGCGTGTTCGTGGGTGTTCGCGGGTGTTCGCGAGGCGCTTTGCGTTTTCGCAGGGGGGGGGGTTTGCTGGTTAATCACTGAGACCCTCTCGTTTTTTATGCCCATCTGCCCTCTGTACCACTCGTTTCTGTGCCCTTCTGCCCTCTGCCCCACTCATTTTTGGTCCCCTTCTGCCCTCTGTCCTACTTTTGTGCCCTTCTGCCCTCAGCCCCACTTAGAATGGCACCGGCAAGCTGCCAGCGCCATTCTAAAATAGCTGCAATAGCTTCAACAGGAAGCACTAATAGATAAAGTAAAGCAGGTGCTGGAGTTGAAGGTTAAATTAATTTACACAATCATTAATCACCCCAAGTTTGGGGTGATTAATGATTGTGTAACTGAATTTGAGCAGCACCTGCTTTACTTTATCTATTAGAGCTTCCTGTTGAAGCTGACTTTTGTAACTATTTTAGAATGGCTCTGGCAGCTTGCCGGCGCCATTCTAAAAGAGTTACAAAAGTCAGCTTGAACTTTTGACCCAACCCGTTCCGCTCGCGGATTTTGCGGGAAATTCACGAATCTCGCGGATTGCGAATTTACCGAAAATCCGCAAAATCCGCGAGCGGAACGGATTTTCCGCCCATGCTTAAAGCCCTGCACGTACCTTTTTTGTTTTCTGGGAATGGATGATTTTGGAGTCTTGGGTCGCCTACCCCTTATTCGCTATAATTTGCTTTTCCAGGCCAAGAATCATTGATGTGAATATAAGCAGGAGACCATTGTGGTAGTCCCAAAAACAGGCAGGAATCCTCACTGAACATAGTGTGCATGTTAGTATATATTTTTTTATCAATGCTCTACTCGGTGGGTTGCTTTTTTGATGTACCTTCCTAAAAATAAAAACCCTCCACACACTATTTTATTGTCTTACTGTAGCTTGAAAAATCACCCTTCTTCGCGGCTCCAAGGTCTCTTCCATTAGGTTTAATTGATTAGATAGGGGGGTTTTATTCGCGTTCTTGTCAGGCTTTTCTTTCATGATCCAGTAGAATTACTGATGATGTTTCTCTCTTGCTACGAGAGGGTTTCTTAGCTGGGGATGGAAAAAAACACAACACGCCTTTAATGAACAAAACCTGGGAACTAATGCAAACTCTTGTTGACAAATGCTTGTCAAGACGAAAACCAAAGAAAGCAAAATCAATACACAGCCCTGCATTAAATCGCATTGTTTATTTACCGATGCTGCAGGTATTCTCCTGTAGGCCTCTGCTTGAAAAGCCGCTTCCAGACTGCCAACTAATTTCTGTTCAACCAGGAGCGCGCTCCATCGCCTCAAATCCGCCTCGCTCCCAGCCTCTTTAAATTCTTCTGTCGTCTGGTGAGTAAAAAAAAAGGAAAAACATTCCTCGCAGCCTTCCTTTTTCTGACACCATTTTACCTTGAAGGAGCTGAAACTACAAGTGAGTACATGACACGCGCAGTGTCTCCGGTGTACGCGCTGCACGTTTGATTTATGACGTGACGATATAGGTGCGCTTGACAGCTTTCAGAAGGAAGACGAGGCGAGAGAGCTTTAAGGCAAGATAGGTTATCTGGGTAAACCTATCAAGGGCCGGTCCTGGGAGAACGGCGCGCGAGCGAGGCTTTGTAGAGCCCCGCTGTGCAGCGAGGCTCCGTGCCGAGCACATCCCCAGCTCCCTGACAGTTGTGTTCAACCTTCACTGTAATAACGAATAAAGGGAGCTCCCAGCAGATTACAGATCTTCCATGTTTTGACATTGACCTTAATACATAATTTAAGCACAAAGCCTGAGAAGTGTGGAACAAGATAAGAAAAGACCACAGTACTGGCGGATAAAGTGATGTTCAATCAGAAATCATCTGTGTCCCTGATCGGGGAGACGTGGGCATTAAAGTGGAGGCTGGCACAGGCGGTGCGGGCACAGTGAACCACGTGAAAGGGAAGGGCGGCCCGAGTTATCAGCTGGCCCAGACATCTGATTTTTAAGTACATCTGATTGTCAAATATTGCCTTGTCCAGTTTACTTAAGAAAACATGGAAAACTTCAGTTCTTTTTTCTGTTAAAGATGCTTTATTGAAACATTACAGAGTAAACTGATATGTCAGCTCATGCATTATGTAAACATAGGATTTAAAACAATGAACATGTTCTATAGAATTAATAGTTCATTTTAAACAGCCAATAGGAACCATAATGCGCACAGTTGAACAGTCAAAACATGTGGGAAACCGTAGCTTTTTTACATTTTATAGGTGAAGATGAAAGAAGAGTAAAGCAGAAAAAGAAGAAAAAAAGAAAGAAGAAATTCTATCACAGGTATAATAGCATATCTATAAACTATCAATTGGTATCTAACCAATCAAGCAAAAAAAAAGTGGCTATCTCATGAGAGGAGCGAAGAACTGTGAACAGGTTTGGAAAAGGTAGCAGTTCTGGATAAGTATGAAGTGTGAGGAAGGTCACAATAAAGCCCCTTTGGACAATTACGTACTTTCTACAGAATTCATACACACATTGCCTCTCAACCGTGGACTTGCTATGGACACCAGGGATGCTGCAAAAAAAGAAGAAATCTAAAACATTTTTTTAGAAATGTAAACAAATGTATTCAGGATTAAAATACACTGTGATTCTAAGTCTATCCAACGATATAATCCTCATTAAAAACACAAATACATTTCTACATCAAACACATAAATGTACATAAAAGTGTATCATACACAGAAAATGGGTACCCCTCCCTTTGGAGGGTGGGTCCCCCTCTTTAATTCTGAAATGTTAGGAAGCCAGAACAATCATTTTTAATCATTAGATGTAGAGTAGTAGCGTAGGCTCTGTCTAACCTATGATGATGACATAATAAACTACCAGGCAATAAAAGTGATTTTTGAAGTGTCTTTCCAATTTGATGTGATAATGTGTAGACGCAGCGCCCAAACGAGAGGATCAAAGCACCTCCGTTTGTTTTGAAAGAAATCTCTTCACAAGAGTTGACTGGCATGATTGCCACACCGGTCTCAGGCTGAAGTTATCCGGTCTGACCCCTAAACTGTCCTTCTGTCTTGAGAAAGACCCGCCGCGACCACCAACTGGGGCGCACTAGGGTCGAAACGTCGACGAACATCATAGGCCCAGAAAGACCAGGATCCGGATAGGAACCTTAGGAATCCTTGGTTCAAAAACACTATCTGGCCAATGAAGAAACTTGTATATACTTGTACATAGATTGCACTGTATATTTCGCCATTCACTAAGCACCTTTCACCAAAAGTCACTTTTTTTTTGACAGTCACTATAAGCATTGAATGTTATCTAAGAATGATTACAATTCAGATACCAAATGTTTGAAAACCTTTAATACAACTGATTGAATACATGACTTAAAGTTTTTGAGCATTTATTTCTTAAATTGTTGTACTTGTATCAGAGAGTTTTTGGTCTCTTTAATTGAATGCTTTCAAAAGTAATTGGTCCGACCCAACAGAACCACTTTTCATTTAAACCATAAATACCCAGGTTCTGAGGGACACAGAGTTACCCCTTTTTCTTAACTATAATGTGTAGAGCAAGGGCTATCATTAAATCAATACATTTCCCTAATGTCTTTTGGGAGTACACACAAAAAGATGTACAATACTAAACATAATATCTTTAGATAAAATGTAATGTATCAAATCCCAAACTAATAACCAAAAACTCAAAAATCAAAAACATTAAAAACACATATGAAGACAATCACTATTTTCTTGGGCACAAAACCAGCAATTAGTGTCTGTAGTAAGGTGAAACATATGTAGTTGAGTGGGAGTATAATATAATCTATTAGAAAAAATAAATAAAGTTTGAGTAGTGGTGACAGAGTGAAAGGTAGTGTGTCTCTTGGTCCAAACTGTTTCTCAAGTATATTGTGAAAATTCTTGATTGAAGTCAGACTCACAATGTAACTTATTTTAGATTTAGGTCTATTCTCATGTGAGAAACTTATAAGTTTGTATATATAGGATGCCTTAACTCGTGAGGATAAATCAGTGAGAGAAGGGGGGTAAAGGGTGGGTCCATGAGGAGGAGGAAGATTATAAAAGAAGCTGAATAATGGTAGGCTTAAGTAGGTGATATTGAACCGGATAAAAGGATGAGACATCATATTTAAGTTGGATGTTTCTAAACTCAAATACAGAATCATTTGAAATAACATGGCTAATTACTATTATTCCTTTGTCAATCCATTCCTTCCAATAAAGGGCCTGATTATTTAATTTAATATGCTTATTGTTCCATAATGAAGTTTGTAAAAAAACTTTCTAGAATAGAGTTGGACTTAAGAGGTAAAGGCGTGACAACAGAAAGGTGATGTAGAAGTAGGGGTGTGAAAAAAGTTCTAGGAGCTTGAGAGATATGGGTTGCATCCATAAGTGAAAAAGGGACAATATGAGCTTGCTCTAAGTGGCCTCAGACTGTACATTCATCTAGTGAAGGAACTGAAAAAGAGGTCCATATTTGCTTGAGGGAAGAAGCAGAGTGATACTGTCTGAGATTGGGGAAATTTTTATTTATTTTTATTTAATGCGATTTTATATAGCGCGAACATTACCCGAAGGTGTCAGTGCGCTTTACATGAGAACCAGTTGCAATACATAAGGATTTAGGATTACATGCGTTACATAAAAGATAGAAACAGAAAAAATTGCAAATGTACAAGTTATGAAGTCACACAAGGAAGAGATATTCAAGGAAGGGATACAGATGGATATACTCTAAGAGACATATAGGAATGGTAGATAGTACACAGGTCTACTGCATATACTAGTGATTAGAGTTATCTCTATATACATAGGGAAGGGATATGAATGGATATACTCTAAGAGTCACATAGCAATGGTAGAGAGTACAAAGGTCTACTGCATATACTAGTGATTAGAGTTATCTCTATATACATATATATATACAAATAGTAGATTTTCTCAGGTCAAGACCCAAAAAACCAGGAGAGCAGAGTTCCATTAAGTGGGGTCGGAGGGGGGACGCAGTCACAACACCAAAGGGAGGGTGGGAGGGATACAAGGGTATGGAGAAAAGGCAAATCAGAAAAAGGAAGAAACATTTAAGGATCGTCACGGGGGAAACAAGGGAAAAGGGGAAAGGACGAGGGAATGGACAAGATGGCGGGTCAGGGTCCAGAAAAAAGCGGCCGAGAACAGCAGCAAAATGGCGGGCAGGGCAAGAGAAAAAATGTAAAGAAGTCCATGAGAGTGACCCAGTGAGTAAGAATTAGAGTGCAAGGAGAAGTCCGGGGGGGGGGGGGTACATAGTTCAGAGATCAAAGTCAGGAAGGGAGAGGAGGCGTGTAGTCTCAGGTCCACTGGAGTAACTTCGAAGACAATCAGCCGGTCATGCCTCCCTCGCCCCCATACCTGGGAACAGTTCACTGGTTCCTCGCTCCAGCCCTGCTGCAGCAGCACTTTGTTTGACTACCACAGAAGTTGTTGGAGAAGGGACACACAGGGGATGAAGGGCTGAAAGAAGGCTGGGCTCAGCTGTCCTAACACCTCCAGTCCCGGAATAATTACACAGGAGGCCTCAGGCACTAGATGTATTGGTGATTTGGCTGTCTGAGGTCCCTCTAGCATGATGCTGGTGCTGTGAGGGTCGACAACACAGGTAAGAGCTGAGCCCCATAAGTGCTAGTTGCCATCTTATCCACAGTCTGAACTCGGTTGAACTCAGTGGCGTTTGCCATCATGGAACATAGGTGAGTCACTGGGCAGTTGTAGAGATGCTGGTAACAATAAAAAAACAGAGCAGGGGCCTCCAAAGCAGAATGCAGCAAATTGAAGTACCCCCTAAAATACAGCATTTATTAAGGCAAGCAGAGATTCAAACGCAAAACGATCGGGAAATTAAAGCCGCCATTTTGGAGTCAGGCAGGGACAGGCTGTAACACGGTGCTGATCGCCGTGAGTGTGTCAAGAAGCGGACCAAAAACAAGGTGTACCTTGAGTAGAAGGGTATACCGGGCTTCCCTCATAGGCAGCAGCCACTCGGTGAGGGTAGTAGAAGTACTCTTAGACTGGAAGTGCAGCGATCAGTGCGCCCACCATTTTGAATCCGATGCTGATGCCATGATGCAATCTGGTGGTCTTTGGCACGTAATGTTCACTGGTTTCCGTACAACACACCTTGTGCGCCTATTTCATCTTGAGGGGGGTGGCACAGTCTGCTGGGTAAGCAGAGGTCAATGTTATCTCCGAGCACCTCCCTCAGCCACTGGGTGCAGTCTCGGAGTTCCCCTGGCGCCATCTTGTCATGGAGATTGGCAGGTCGTCGGGACTCAAATTCTCCGGAATGCACGGTCGGAGAAAGGGGATTTCAGGTGATAAGCCTGCATTCCGGTTTCAGAATCGCTGTTTTGGATGGGACAACAGCCCGTCGGAGCGCTGCTCAGGAAGCTGGTGCGAGAGTTCACTACGGAGCATCAGCTCCGAGCGACCTCCCCCCTCCATTATTCCTAGCCTGTTGGAATCTTAGTAAAGAGAGTCTAGATTTACTTTTGTTCGATAAGAAAGGTGTATGTAAAAGATTGACAGCCTTAATAATTGGAGTTTACCAGGAAGCATGGACAAATACAAATGAATTATAGGTAGCATCATCATTTTGATCGTAGCTAATCTCCCCCACCAGGAAAGATAAAGAGGAGAACAATCAGTGGCAAACTGGAAATTCTTTACTTGACCTGATCTAAATTAATATGAATGATTTCTTTAATAGAGTTAGAGCAGAGAATACCTAGACATTTGATGGTTTTAGAGGACCAGATAAAACTTGTATGCTAGAACATATCAGGAAGACAGTACTGATTTAATGGCAGTACCTCTGATTTCACTATGTTAAGTTTATATCCAGATACTGAGGAGTACTCATTTAATGGACTGAAAAAGGGTGGGAACTTATTTTGTGGGTTTGACATATATAGTAGCACATAATCTACATACGCTGTGAATTTCACTTCCAAATGTTTATATAGGAATCTGCAAAAAGCCGCTGATCTATGGATTCTGTCTAGGGAGGATTCCAGGGATAAAATGAAGAGAAGAGGGGACAAAAGACAGCCTTGTCTAGGCCATTTTAAGACACCAAACATAAAATCCCAATTAACGCGATCAAAAGCTTTTTCAGTATCTAAAGTTATGGCGGAACAGGGTATGCAGATTTAGAAGCCATATGGTATATTGAGAAAGGTTCTAGAGTTATCCGAGATAAAACGTCCCTTCACGAATCCTAATTGATGAATGTCCATTAAGGGGCCCATTAGGATGGCGGGTGGATCTTCCCCATCGGGAAGGTGTTGACTACCGCCCGCCCAGCAGGGGGTGATCTGCCCGCCATCCACACAGCAAAGACCCCCGCCATATTATGATGGCTGGGGGGTTCCCGGCGGATGGTAAGACCATCCGCCACTTTTCCGACGGTCAACTCGTTGACCAGCGGAAAAAGTGCCTGCATATGCCATTCATATTAAAATGCTGGCTAACCTTTCCATGACAGCAACCATACGGTCTTTGGTTTGGGGTCCAGTTGCAGGCCCCCAGGGTGAAGGGGGGTACACATGGGGGATACCTATGGTATCCCCCTCCTTGCCATGCACGTGGCAGGTACCACGTGGTGCTTGCCATGTAGTGCATGGCAGTGCCGTGCACATTCCTTTTCCCTTGCAGGCGGGTCTGCAGCACGCCGATCCACCCGCAGTGGAAAAGGCGCAGGATGCGCCCACCAGTGTGGAGGGTGCATCCTAATGTGCATGGCGGGACCTCCACAGCATCGGCGGGCGGTCCAGCGCTCTGTTACGGTGGCAGGCGGACATGGCCCCTAAGTTTTGCATAACCTGCTTAATGCATATCACAAGGGCCTTTGCGAATGTCTTGTAATCTGTATTAATGAGAGAGATAGGCCTATAATTCCTGCATGTAGATAACTCTTTACCTTTCTTGGGAAGCAGGCAAAGCATTGCCTGGGAAAAAGTTCCTTGTGTGCAGTCTTGAGTGACAAAGTGAGACATTAATAAAACTAGTTTTGGACGTAGGAGATGTGCAAAATAAGCAAAAAAATGAACAGAAAAACCATCAGGATGGGGAGCTTTGTCATTGGGAAGCTGGAGGACAGCATCTTTAAGCTCCATCTCAGTTATATCAGTGTCCAGTCTGGAGAAATCTAATGTATGGGCCGGTGATTTGGGGATGGATTGGAAAAAAATGTCTAGTTCATCGATCATGGGAGAAAAATCTACTGCATATAGGTTAGTGTAAAATTGTGTAAACCATTCTAAAAAATGTGTTTTACTGGTGTGATTGACTCCATATTTATCTGTGATGACATGTATTTTAGATTTCTGTTTCTTTATTTTTAAATAGTTGACTAACATTCTCCCAGCTTTATTGCAACCACCAAACATTTTTGCCTTATTTTCATGTAAAGTATCACGTACATCATTCCAAGATTGTTTATTGTATTGTAATTTAGCTTGAATTAATTTAGGCAGAATATAATTTTTTTAGAGGAAAACTAATCATGCTCCAATAATTTGATTTGTTTAAGCAATAGTGAAGACTCTATATGTTGTTAAATTGTTTCGTTGCTAGATAGTCTTTAATGAATCCCCTAGCAGTCGCTTTATAGGTATCCCAAATATAGTTAATCTGAGAATCAGCAAAACGATTAATAGCAAATAAGTTGTTCGTAAAGTCTATGAATGCATTAGTAAACTGTTTATCTTGCAATAATATATTGTTGAATCTCCACCTGGTAGCTCGGGAAATGTTGAAAGGAATATCTAAGTCTAAAATAATAGAGGCATTGTCCGAAATCAGAGTAGAGCCAATCTCCACATTTGAAACTGATTGAAGGATATTTTGTGCGACAAATAAATAATCTATTCTGGGCTGTGAGGCATTTGCAGGATAGAAGTAGGTGAATGCTAACACATCTGGGTAACTGCTCACCAAGCATCGGTTAAACCTCTGGAGGAATTATCTCTTTGAAAGGATTTTTGCATTTATTTGGTATATATCTAACATCTAAAAAGGGTCCATTAGTTGATTGCAACTCCCCCACTATAAAATTGTCAGATGAACAGTCAAATTAGAGAGAGGAAACATGCTGCCAAAATTGGGAATCTACCCCTGTAGGGCCATAGACATTACAAAGTGAGAAAAGAGTACCATTGATTTTAATATTCAAAAGTAACCATCTACAATCATCATCTTTGGTTTCATTGATCACCTTAATATTCAGAGATTTATGTACTAACATTTTGACACAATTTTTGTCATTAGCCGCAGAAGAGCTGAAGACATGTCCCACCCACTGTCTATGCAAGCAATCAATGTCACCGTCCTTAAGATGCGACTTCTGTATAAAAGCAATCTGGCAATTCAACTTAGGAAGGTGAGTAAGCACCCTCTCTTTTTAACAGGATTTGGAAGTCCTTTTATGTTTCAGGAATCAGCACGTAAATTCACCATAGAAAACATATAAATAACTGATAAACATAGAGACAAAGCTGATTAATAACACCGTTAACCAGAGACTGAGGAAGAGGAAAGCGTTGTTAATTGGTGAAAGAGGCGAGAATTCCAGGATCTGAATAAAAGCAGGAATAAAGCTACAATTAATAGATGTAAAGAAAAAGAATGTGATAGAAAGAGAGAAAAGTGATGTAGAGAAATCACAGACAACTAGGGAGTGGAAAATACAACTCCCTAGTGTACAGAAAAGTAGAAAGATGAAGACAAGTAAAAAAAAACGTTGTTCATAATCGTCAATGTAAATGAGAAACAGGAAGAATCCTGGTTGTGGGGGGGGACAAAACATGAAGTCCAGCTCAGAAAGGAAAGCCGAAAGGGAATTGAATAACAGATAAATAATGTTGGAAGCAATAGCTTGGTAAAAAAACTGTTCGAGGAGAGAATACCACAAATCCATGTAAACGGGGACACCAGACATACCCAACGTGCAATAAAATATCTGGACAACTACACGCAAAGTGGAGACTAAAAGTAGATGAACGGTGACAGACATCGCAAGTGAATCCGACAGACCAGGAGAAAGTACAACCTGTAATAAAACAGCAAAACAATGGGGAATATAAGAATATGAGAGAGCAGATCATGTTTTGCTTAGTTCCATATCTTCTCCTTTATGCTCAAGAATGAAGAGCTTTAGGTCCTTAGAATCATCAAAAGTAGTTGTCCTGTCCTTATAGGTGAACTTAAAAAAACATGGATGAATAAGCCCATACCGTGCATTCATAGATCTCAAAATGGGTCTCAAGTCCCAAAATTATTTTTGCCACATGATGGTAGCCTTGGGCTCATCCTGACTGAAAAGATTTTGTGCCCTGATCAGAGTATATGCTTATCTTGTTTGGCCATCATGAGGACCACCATAAGATCTGAATACTGCAAAAATAAAGCAATGATCCCTATATGTCTATTAGATGTTGTAGAAGGGGGAGGACTGACCCAATGAGCTAGTTGGATGTTCAACACCGTTGAGGTTTTCAACCCAACAATTTTGGGGATGTGCAACTTGAGAAACGTAATCATGTCCTGACCCTCTGAACCTTCCGGAATACTGTAAATGCATAGGTTGTTGCGGCGATTATGATTCTCCAAATCTTCAGCTAGTCTTTTAAGCTGTGTAACTTCCTTGGTCAAATATGAAACGTTTGCAGCAACATCTTGTGCATTGCTAATCCAGCGCTCCACCTCAGTAAGTCTTCAATCTAGAACAAACCACCTATTGTCAATCCGCTGTATGGTCACACTCATCTTCACCATTAAGAGTGTTATATTTTTTAACTCCTCCATGATGATACTTCATGTATCAAGGGTAATGGGGATTTCGTAGGTGAGGAGGGTCACGCTTCACCATTTTATTTGCGCCACCTCCACACTCTTTACGTACCCTAGCATTTGAAACGTTAGAAGCCAAACACTTAGAGGAATGTTCAGCATCCATCATAAAAACTCTGTGGATAGAGCTTCGTCAGAAGGGCTTTGTGTAATACAGTGGCCAAATATGCAGCTAGTACAGGAGATGTCTGTGAATGATGGCGAGACCGTCAATTCTTCACAATGGGGTGGGAGACGAGGTATCCCTTAGATGAAGAGAGAAAAAATATAGACATATGCACCATTTAAAGATATTAGTGAGCAAGGTAAGTGGAAACATTCAAAAAAGAAAGAAAAAAAGAAAATGTTCATGGTTGTCTTTCCTGAAGGAGCAGTCAGATGGCTGCTCAGAATGGTGGCTAAAGCTCTTGAAGTGACAAGAGCAGCAGGCAAGCTTTAAAAAAATGAATGAAAAGACCAAATGCAGGTCTGAAAGCTTACCATGCCGCTCCCTGCCAACTCTGACATTGTTTTCAACAGTTTGCGCGTACTTACAAGCCAAAAACCGCCCAAAACTGAATAAAGTATTCTGTGGCTCCTGCAGAGGAAGTTAGTGAGCGAGGAAATTCATGGCTGGTAGGCGCCCGCTCGAAAACGTCAGGTCTAATAGGGTTTTTAAACTTCTACAAATACATGCTCATGCGTACACAAGTATATAGCCTCATTAGGCAATAAAATAGCTAATGAGGGGTTCTGGTGAAATTATGCACCACGAGTCAGGCACCCAGTGGCTTGAAAATAGCACCCAAACCCGAGATGCCAATAGAGACATACTAGACACGTTTTTCTATTACCTATTTATTTTTGCGCAATTTGACAATGTTTCCTTTTTAAATAGGGATATATTTATTGATGAAAATAAGTGAAATAGTCGTCTATATTTTTTGGTTGTATATAGTAAAACAAAAAAGAAAAAGTTTTCATTATAGAGTTCAGAATTTGGTTCTTTTAGTGCAAACATGTTATGCTTTGTTAATAATGCACATTTTATCTGAAGAAGCGAGAGACCTTTGAAACTGCTCAAAGGAAGGTACAGTTAACAATCTGCCTTGAATGCAATCAGGGTGTTCAGCGTTTGTTGAACCTTCATGAAAAGGAACCATTTAAACAAAATGCAATGGGAAAGGTTTGCAGATTGTTTTGGGGCCTCAATATGTAAGTACAATGTCATGATTGGAAATAACTTAGTATATGTGTGTATGTGTATATATATATATATATATATACATACAAATATATATCTATATATATATATATATATATATTTTTAGATATATATAATCCAACAAACAGTCCCCAATAAAGCGCGCTCTTTTCCACAGCCTGTGCGTATGTCGAGGTCGGACTCAGCCTCGTAAAATATTATTCACCAAAGAATACATTGCACTTCTCAAGTCTTCTTTAGTATTTATTTTAGCATAAATATCACCATAGCCCACCACCAACGTTTCAACCAAGAAATGGACTTATTCACGGTCTGCAGGTTGGTATCCTTGTTGCAAACAGGAGGCACTGTTCAGTATGGCAACCACAAAGCAGCACAAGTGTTTTCATTGAGACTGTGCCTCTGCCCACATGGGTATTTTATGCTGTTGATTGTCTGTTAACTTTCAAGCGGACTCACATGAACGGAATCAGGCACCACTAAGTCCATAAGGACATGTTGTTGGCCAGGCCCCTGGGGCAGGAACTTTCGAACTTTGTAATATGCAGGAAATGCCGTTTCAGTTAGTGGATTCCAACAGAAGAAGGGATTGATTTCCCGAAATGCGTCTGGCTGAGCTGATCTACATGGATGCCGATTTCTTTGCTGATGCTTGTTGGCCGGATTGTCACCCATGAAGAATGAATCACTTACCTGCCAGTTGGCTTCTTCCATTGGGGCTACCCTTGTTTTTGTATATATACAGGAAAGTCAAATCAAAATTTACTTAAATTTAAACACTATATACACCGTAATAGGGATACTTTCTCCGCACTGACCAATTTCGATATTGCCTCCCTATATCACGGGATTAGGGCGTGCGTTCGTTGATGCAGATACTGATTGGGGAACAGATATCAAACCCTTTTTTCCTAGCTCTCAAACCTCTTTGTTTGTATATTGCCTTCTCCCAACGATAAGTAGCTAGCAATTTTCCTAGCCAGCAATGTATAGACGGAGGTTCTTTATCCAACCAGACCGTCACCACGCAAAGCCTAAAAACTGCCATCATAATGAAAAGCAGAGTCTTTTTAGGAACTGTCATAGCCTGATTGCTTACCCCCAATAGATGACAGCTCAATCTCAAAGTCCAAAATTTGTTTGAGATAGTTGCCCATCTCTCCCACTAATCTTGTCAATCGGGGGCAGGTAGAAAACATGTGCACACTGTTTGCCGGAAGACATCCACACAGAGAGCAGTGTGTACCTGACAAGCCTCCCCACTTAAAGGTCCTTGCCGGGGTGATATATAAGATCAGCCAAGTTTTAAAGCATTGGACTTGGATGTTTGCAGATATAGCAGCGGTTGGGCTCAGCAGCAAAGAGTCCTCACAAACACCCACCCCCGCATGAACCTGTTCCTGCCAATGATCAGTGTGTTTAATAAGATCATCCTCCATTGTGTTACTAAGTAATACATAAAGCTTGGAAATTGATGCACATTGTGCTCCTAAAGCTGCCTCCAATAAGGGAATTTTGTGGCCCTGAATTATCTTCTTAGAAAGATAGTCCCTCACTTGCAAAAATTTGAAAAAGTGATTGTTTCTCACCCCAAATCTCTCCTTAATTATATCAAATGTGTGTATTGTGTTATCCCTTATCAGATCTCCAATATGTCTAATACCTTTCTCCCTCCAGGATTCCATATAGCCATCATGAAAGATTCCTGGCAGGAGTGGATAATTTTCCAAAGGAGTATATCTGTGTATCCTATTCAATTTAAGTTTTTTCCTAATAGAAGTCCATATCTTGAATGCCCCCAGTAAAACCTTGAACTTAACTCTTTTGAAGTAAGCGAAATCAATATGCCGCAACAAACACCCATGGGCCTCATCCCCGAGCAGTAGCCTGTATATGGAAGGGTAGGCTATGTCCACAACATTGGTCAGGTCCTTTCCCAAAAGATCAGTAATCTGTTGTAGGTTTGCAGCCCAGTAATAAATCTGGATATCAGGGACAGACCACTCACCCCGGTCCTTAGGTAGGGTCATCTATTTCAATGCTCTACAAGGTCGTTTTCAGCGCATAAAATTTTTGAAATAGCTTGATTGAAGGCGGCAAACCAAGTTTTATTTACCTTTAGTGGGATGGCTCTAAAGAAGTATAACATTTTGGGTAAGAACAGCATTTGTATAATGTTGCACCTACCCAGCAACGTCAAATGTAGGCCATTCATGCTATTGAAATCAGTTTTAGTCTTAAGTAACGAGGGCTCTAAATTAATTTACACAATTTCATCCACATTGGCGGAGATATCAACGTCTAAATATCTAGCATTCCCTGGAACTCTAGTGTCAACCAGGCCCGCCCGAGAATTTTTAACAATCATTGTCTTCTCTTTATTCAGGAAATAGCCTGAAACTTCGGCAAATCTTTTGGCCTCCATTTCTACCTCCTTTAATGCATCCGCCGGGCTAGTTGTTATTATGGCAAGGTCATCTGCGTATGCTAAGATCTTTGACTCGCCCCCCCCTGGGTTTGAACTGCCTGAATCCTACTGTTCTCCACTATCTTCCTAATTAAAGGGTCTATATACAGTGCGAATAAAAGTGGAGAGTTGGGACTCCCTTGCCGTGAGCCACAGGAAATTTTGATTATATCCGAAGGGGCGCCGATCGCCGTGATCCTAGCCACAGGACTCTGGTACATACAACTAATAGCGCTGATAAAACCCTTACTCAATCCCTGCACTTCCATGATTGCCCATAAAAAGGGCCAGGAGACCCAATCCAAGGCCTTCTCTGCATCAAGAAATATGGCCGCCATAGGGTCTCCTGAAACCCTTACATGATCAAACAGTGTAATTATGCTTTTAATATGCTCTGTTGTGCCCCTCCCAGGCACAAATCCATACTGGAATGGAGAGACTAGCTTTTCCATAACTGCAATCAGCCTCTTTGCCAGAATTTTAGAGTATATTTTCACATGACAATTAAGTAAGGTAATCGGCAGGTATGATTCCAGTTCTATAACTGGTTTACCTTTTTTAGGGAAAACTATAATATTAGCACTTTTCCACAAGTCAGGCGTGGCTTGATCAAGTTGTGCCCTTCGAAAAACTTCCAGCATCAATGCGAAAAGCTGTTTTTTAAACTTTTTATAAAACTCCCCGGGAATTAAGTCTGGGTCTGAGGCTTTGCCTGATGGGAGATGATCTATGGCTATTGATAATTTGTCCATAGTTATTGGCTCATTTAGTCTATCTCTTTCCTCTTCTGAAAGCTGATCCAGGACCAGCCCCCGTAAGTAATTCTGAATTTCCAGGCTTCCAGCTTGTGAGTCTTCGGTATAGAGATTTTGATAACATTTCTAAAATGCGGTAAGGATAGCCTTGGTCTCGCTCACTATACTAACCCCCGGATTCCTGATTTCTCTGATCTGTGATTGTACCGTTTTCTCCCTTGTACTCTCTCACTACTCTCATAAGACCGACTTTTCCACGCCAGATATTTAATGGCTGCCTTCCTTAATGAGATTTGCAGAATTGCTGATCTCGCCACAGTAACTTGCCTCTGAGTCTGCTCCAGCTGCTAATATATCTATTAGTTGAGCCTCCGCCGAGCCAAGATCCTCATATAATAAACACAATAAGGTTTTCTCTTGTCTCTGTGACTCCCAGCCGAACCTATTTGTTTCTCCCTTAACCCCTGCTTTTAATGTATCCCAAATGATGCCTAGGTTTGCGCTTCCATAGTTCTCTTTCTATAAACCTAGGTATCCAATCCCCTATCTGCTTTACATACTCTGCTTCACTTAAAAAAAGCCCTATTAAAAGACCACCGTCACTGCAAGGATGGGAACTCAATATCCAGTTCAATCACCAGTGAATTATGGTCCGACATAACCTTAGGATATTTAATAATAACGCTCTTCAAGACAAGTTCCTGCGATACTAGGAAATAATCCAGCCTAGCATGCACTCTATCTGGAGCAGAAAAGTACGTAAAGCCTAAGTCAGTTCCCCTTTTCACAGCCCATACATCCTCTAGCCCATGCAGTGACTTGAGTTGTGACAGTGAGCTATACACTTTGGGTTTCCTGCCCTGATATGGAGCCTTCTTGGTGGCAACTTGACAGCTTAAAATAATATTCAAATCTCCGCACAAGTTCAACAGTAAAGTCCATCCTACAAGTTCAGTTTTTAACCAGTCAAACACAGCTGGATCATCCAACACTGATCCATATACAGAGCAAAGAGTGAACATTTTATTTTCAATACAGCCTTGGACAATCACATATCTGCCCAATTTATCAACCAGGCAGCGAGAAGAACTGCCCAGCCCCTTCCGGGCCAATATAGCCACCCCTTGGTGAGAGTTTCTTGTGTCGTATTTGCTATAATTTGATACCCAGACATCTCCAAAAGCAATTTCCTACCTCCCTCAATATTAGTTTCCTGGAGGCATAGAATATCAGCCCTTAAAAATTGCACATCCACACTGACCCGCCTTCTTTTTTAGGGGTCATTTAGACCACATATATTAACAGATGCTATTCTTATTTTCCTCATTTACAAAAGAAAAACAAAGACAAAAACACACAAAACAACAAAAACAAAGCTTGAAGTGACCATTTTTCTAAATAACTTCTTCTTCCCGCCTTATTCCCATGGTTTCGGCCCCCCTCCCCTCCCCGCAACCCTCCCCCTCTCCATCAACGAGGCAAAACAGGTCCCTGGACCCTTGTGATGCCTCCTGCGTGTGGTTGTGCCCCTAGCTGCCTCCTGCCAAGACCAAAAAAAACACTAAGAAAAAAACCATTTTAAGAAATACTGCCTGATTTCACCTTGAAACTCATCTACTAGCATAACTGTTAGTGAGCTCTTGTAAATACTCCGGGGCTTGAATTTCTGAGGTAAACACTCTGGTTGTGCTTTTACAAATAACTTTAAGCCTAGCCGGGTTCATTAAAAATACTTCACACCCCTGCTGCTGAAAGGGAGTCATTAGAGAGCGGAGTCTCCATCTCCTTTCCACCGTGGTATGACAAAAGTCAGGTCGAAAAAAAAGGAGTGTCCCGCTGCAGATCTTCTTGCATCCGGTCTGGCCTTCTCAAAGATAGTTTGTCGAAGGAGAAAATTGCCGAAAAATATTAAGATTGCTCTAGGTTTTTCTTCTTGACCTGGCTTTATTTTAAGCATCAAGGGGAATCTATGCACCCTTTGTACTTCAGTATCCCAGTTCCAGTGAGACAGTTCTGGAAAGGCCTCCTGCAGGAGCTTTAAAACGAAACCACGGATATCATCTTCTTCTGCTTTTTCCGCAATTCCCAGTAGACGAAGGTTATTCCGTCGCTGTCTTGTGCTCCTGGTGGGCCTCTGTCTGTATTTGTTTTAATGTAGCGTAAATTAGTTCCATTGAGGGTTGTGGCATCTGAGTTCCTGTAGCGCTATTTACACTGAAAAACCAAAGGAGATGATGAACGGAGCGTTGACAATACAAACACTCACTCCCAGTCAACTGATCTGGGTTTAATCCATCACCGTTCTTTAGCTCACTCCGCCACCCCAGTTCAGACATGGCCATATGCAAATCAGTCTGACCTTGTGCCTCATGGGAACAGTCCAGCCCGAACTGCCAAGCCATGTCCTCCCTGGACCGGAACCAAGCTTCCCAGGACCGGTTACTGGCATTACAGCCGTCTTCAGCCGGGCTGGCTTGAATCCAGTGGCAAAGTGAGCAAGGGACTCACGTCTGAGCATACTCTGCCAACTTAGGGCGAACAAAGAAAAACCCAAGGGGATGATGGACGGAGCGTTGACAATACAAACACTCACCCCCAGTCAACTGATCCGGGTTTAATCCATCACCGTTCTTTAGCTCACTCCGCCACCCCAGTTCAGACATGGCCATATGCAAATCAGTCTGACCCTGTGCCTCATGGGAACAGTCCAGCCCACACTGCCAAGCCATGTCCTCCCTGGACCGGAACCAAGCTTCCCAGGACCGGTTTCTGTCATTACAGCCGTCTTCAGCCGGGCTTGCTTGAATCCAGTGGCAAAGTGAGCAAGGGACTCACGTCTGAGCATACCCTGCCAACTTAGGGCGAACAAAGAAAAACCAAAGGGGATGATGGACGGAGCGTTAACAATACAAACACTCACCCCCAGTCAACTGATCTGGGTTTAATCCATCACCGTTCTTTAGCTCACTCCGCCACCCCAGTTCAGACATGGCCATATGCAAATCAGTCTGACCCTGTGCCTCATGGGAACAGTCCAGCCCACACTGCCAAGCCATGTCCTCCCTGGACCGGAACCAAGCTTCCCAGGACCGGTTTCTGTCATTACAGCCGTCTTCAGCCGGGCTTGCTTGAATCCAGTGGCAAAGTGAGCAAGGGACTCACGTCTGAGCATACCCTGCCAACTTAGGGCGAACAAAGAAAAACCAAAGGGGATGATGGACGGAGCGTTGACAATACAAACACTCACCCCCAGTCAACTGATCTGGGTTTAATCCATCACCGTTCTTTAGCTCACTCCACCACCCCAGTTCAGACATGGCCATATGCAAATCAGTCTGACCTTGTGCCTCATGGGAACAGTCCAGCCCGAACTGCCAAGCTATGTCCTCCCTGGACCGGAACCAAGCTTCCCAGGACCGGTTTCTGGCATTACACCCGTCTTCAGCCGGGCTTGCTTGAATCCAGTGGCAAAGTGAGCAAGGGACTCATGTCTGAGCATACCCTGCCAACTTAGGGCAAACAAGAAAGAAACCAAAGGGGATGAAGGACGGAGCGTTGACAATACAAACACTCACCCCCAGTCAACTGATCTGGGTTTAATCCATCACCGTTCTTTAGCTCACTCCACCACCCCAGTTCAGACATGGCCATATGCAAATCAGTCCAACCCTGTGCCTCATGCGAACAGTCCAGCCAGAACTGCGCTTTTTACACCACCATAACCCTCTGTGGCTTGAGTTCTGAGTTCATTCTCTGGTGCTCCTTCAAGCTGCGAAACAGAATAATCCTACTTCAGCTGGCTAGACTGGCTACCATCAGTCGTAAAGCCTTTGTCTTTTTCCGACCCCCTAGTGCTCTTCTTCTTGCTGCGAAGAGGGATGCGCTTCTGGGTGTCAGGTTTTGTGAAAGGGCTGCCACTATCCTCCGAAGAGTTTCCATCAATGCTATCTTTCCAGCTGTACTCTGATAATTCCGATTCATCTGTCAATGAATAAAAATTCTTGCCATCTGGGGTCGCTGCAGGGACGTCTTCCGCCTGACCAATCTTTCCTTTTACCGGTGTGCATGGGGGATGGATAGTGTATGAGGGCCCGAGCTGTTGCTGTCCCCGCCTTTTTGTGACAAGCCATCCTCTGGTAGTGTCTCAATGTCGCACCCCTGCTGTGCGTTTTCTGCCCCCCTGGCAAAAATATTGGCTAACTCCACCGCTAAGCCATTTATCTAGTCTGCCCCTGGGCAGGTTTTGCCTAAACTCGCTGGACTTTCCTCAATCTTTTTATGCAACCCTAGGCTTTTTTTTAGAATTGTCTTTAAGCACTTTTAAGTTTAAATTACTTGCGCTTTTGCTTTGGGGGAGTTTCTTTTCAGCCTGCGGTGTAGAAGAGCCTTCTCCCGGCAAACTTTACTGGCACAGTTGTACTTTTAGACGTGTAGTTTTTTCTTTCTTTTGCTCACCGGCTCCGTTCACCGCTGTTTTCTCTTTTGGCGAACCTTCCCTGCCCAGGCCAGGCTGTGGAGCATCTGTGCTGGGATCCAGGATTTTTCCTTCCACTGTGCGTCGATTCACTTATGCAGTCTTGGCCCCTCCGGTCACGCTCAGATCTTTCCTCAGAGGCTTTCCTTTCGGAGGCATTTCAGGAATGTATGGAGCCTTCAATCAAGTTTCTTGCAACAATGTATCTGCGAGCTCCTCTTCCTTCTCTCTGCCCCACACGTCTGGCTGCTTCCACCACAGAAGGGAAGTCTCTCAGTGCTCGCGTCGCCAGGGCCACCGCCTTCGTGAAGGACCTCATCCGCTTCGGCCCTGTTGCCTGTTTGCCGTGTTACACTTGGTAAGTTTTTTTTCACCCCCTAGGGATTCCGTGATAATTCCTACAGTGCTAGGCAGCCATCCTGTGGCTATGATAGGGGAGGCAGCTGCCCGCAACGCTCACGCAGCCGCCATATTGCCTCTCCCTCGGCCGCCACATTTTCAATGTAAAAGTGGGTCATATACTACGATGAGAGGTGATTGTCCTTTGTTAGTGTCTATGGCCATACATTGCTTTTCTTTTGTACTTAAATTAACTTTATATGAGGCTCAGGCATCGTGAACAAGGCCATGAGGTAACCGTTGAAACGCATTGGATGTTTTAAAAATAAATGTGCCAGATAATTAACGTACGGAGTGCCGATTTCATTTTCATTTGGATGATACGAGAGAACTTTTTTTTCGATATATATTTCAGGGACATTATAGGTAGTTTGAGATTTCACTCATTCGAAACCATAGAAATTCGGCTGTTATAGTTAGTAGACCTAACTATAACTTGCGCCCCAGCAATGCACTGCTGATGACGTCACATTTTACATCACTCATGACATGTCAGTGACATCACTGATGACATCACTGATGACATCTCAAATGACATCACTGATGACATCATCCAGTGAATATGTGTTTCTGGAAAGTATAAAAATATATTTTATATATATATCACGGCTACTTTTCCTTTTGTCTTAAACAAGAAAACAGCACCAGACGCGTTTCGGCTCCTGCCTTTGTCAGTGGTACCACAGGAGCCGAAACGTATCTGGTGCTCGAAGGGTCGAAATAAAAACGCTGATCCAACTCCCGTGAGTGCTGTTTTCTTTGTTTAAGACAAAAGGAAAAGTAGCCGTGATATTAGCGAGGCACGCCCCTCGCAACACGCACCCGTGCTGGAGTGCACGACTTGGCGTAAACAGGAGCAGCAATATATATATATATGTGACCAAGCTCCGTCCGCGGAGCGAAACGCGTCAGGGAGGGCACTTGCTCTTGCACTCTTTGCACAATAAAATGCACTGCTGACATTGGACCATTGTGCTGGCTGGATGATTTAACATCGCATCTTACTCGTTGAGGTCTATGAGGTCTGCGCCCGCTTGAACCGCTACCAAGAGCGGTTGGGATCCTGTTTGTTTATATATATATATATCAAACACACTAAGTTTGTCCCCTCGAAAATGCCACAACACAGGTAGGTGAAAATTGAGGTTTAATGGCAACGGCTACAGCAGGAAAATCAGAAACACCACTCAGTTATCCTGCTCACGCCCACTAGGGCGGGTCTTCAAGCTATCAAGGTGCTCATTTCCTGCTTGGTGCCTGCATGTCATTCAGCCCATTGACGAAGTGCGAGAAGCATGAAACGCGTTGGCTTCAGGATAACTGAGTGGTGTTTCTGATTTTCCTGCTGTAGCCCTTGCCATTAAACCTCAATTTTATATATTCGTAAAAAATCCAAAGCTCAGTACGCTCTCAGTGACAAGTCGACACACCAGCTCAGTTTCCAAGGGTTTTTAAACCAACAAACAACATGTTTCGGCTTCCCTGAAGCCTTGTTCATGTTGAATGGAAAGTGCCCACCATTGTGTTTAATAAAGCATTCAGCCGTCAGTCGATCACGTGTACATGGTAGACATAATGAAAGGACTACATAGGTATCGTACCTAAAACTGAAAGCGAATCCCCATGCTGGACTGGGGCAATACGTATCTGATTAGCATAAATTACATTCAAACCAGCAAAAGATAATAAACGAGTTGATGGCCATAGTATACATGACGGAAATTAAATTCATATTAGTACATGTACATTCGGCAAAAATAAATTAAAATTCATTTACAGGGTATCTTTGTCAAATACGTAGTTAAATACATTGTTAAATACATTTCTTCATATCTATCCTGTTACCAAATGTATGCATGTTATTTTGGGTAATGGCCATGTAAAGTGCACTTGGTCGTGTTGATAAATGACCTACTTGGTGTGCCTGATGTACACTGTCTTGTAAATACCTCATTCTGAGCGGTAAATAATTGTTCAATTCGTTAGCGTGCATCAGACCCAACGTCAGTTCTGACAGACTAATTGTGATCATCAGATCAAACCAATATTTGCATAAAAAAATGTATTGCATTAGTTTATAGTCCATAGATGCAAAAGTTCTTAGTCCTTTTATGTGTAATTGCGCTTCGTAGGTCAGAATGCTGATCTTAATACAAAGTGCTCGTATGGAAGGAAAAGGAGATGGTGTCAACCGTGCTCAAAAAATATAGTGTTCAATCATATTTTTCCTGTTGAGAGAAAAGGAATCAGTTGGTAATCCAAACAAATTAAACTACATTCCCAAATGTATCACCTAATAAAATCCATACAGTTCTCTCGTATGCACTGCACATGGGAGGTAAAATAACATTAAATGAAAGAAGGCAGACTTAAAAACAGCATGCACAGTGAGATAGTTGGTTACATTCATCTGAAGGATGTATATATGATATGGTCATAATTGTGTCCAACACAAATACAGTATATTTATATTTCCAGATACAGTAATTATTCCCTCAGATGTATTGCCAGTTCTTCGTCCTGGTTAAGGCCAGCAGGTTCTTTGGTCTGAAACTCAATTATATATTTAGATTCTCTTTTTCTTAACTTTAGCATTCTGTTGCCACCTCTCGGGTTTTGTTTTATCTGTTCTAAAATGAAATATCTAACTTTTGAGGTGTCAGAAAAGTGTTTGTCCCTATAGTGGCGGGCAACTGGGTATTTTTCCTCGTTGTTTTTTATTGCCCGTAGGTGCTCTAGAACACGTTTTTTTGCCGCACATGTTGTGCTCCCTATGTACCATCTCTCACATGGACATACGATGACATAGACAACATGTGTAGTCCCGCATGTCAGGAATTGTTGGATCTCCATGCGGTTCCCATTGTACTGAGTTTCTTTTGTGCAAACACTGTTTTTACAGGCTTTACAATGGCCACAGGGGAAGAATCCCTTGAGGCCATGTTCAGAACCGACCTCATAGGTAGTGACATCACTGTGGACCAAAAGGTCCCTCAGGCTCTTGCCTTTCCTGTAAGTGACACTAGGTCTGTTAGGCAGTTCATCACCAATAACGTTATCACTTTTGAGGATGTTCCAGTTTTTGCCACTATCCTCCGGATATTCTGTGATTCAGCATTATAGGTGAGAATTAGCCTAGTCTCATTAACTGCTAGTTCTACTTGTTCTTTGATCTGGTCGGCAAGAGTGTCAGATCTAGCTACACTGTCAGCCCTATTTTTGGCTTTGCGAACAACCCACTTAGGATAACCTCTGGCAATGAACCTGGTTAACATGTTTTTACATTCCTCCTGGTAGGTTTCTTCAGTGTTACAGTTTCTTTTTGCCCTCAGCAGCTCCCCAACTGATTCCTTTTCTCTCAACAGGAAAAATATGATTGGACACTATATCTTTTGAGAACGGTTGACACCATCTCCTTTTCCTTCCACACGAGCACTTTGTAGGTCATTTATCAACACGACCAAGTGCACTTTACATGGCCATTACCCAAAATAGCATGCATACATTTGGTAACAGGATAAATATGAAGAAATGTATTTAACAATGTATTTAACTACGTATTTGACAAAGATACCCTGTATATGAATTTTAATTTGTTTGCTGAATGTACACGTACATTTAGAGGGGTTCTGTATTTTTAAACCTTGCTTATCTGCTAATTTGCACATTTCCTTTTGCTCATACAACCTCGGACCGCACAGCCGATTGAACGCTGTTGCCGCTTGAGCCGGGGGTGAGCCGCCATCTTAGGGAGGTGCAGGGATCGCGGTCTAGTCTTTCAGCCCCTCCCGCTCTCCCTGGTATTTAAATCGCACCTGTGACGCTGCTCAGTGTTTGACTACTAGCAATAACTTCCTGAGGCGGAATGCCGGGAAAGTTTAGGCGGACTACAATATTGTAGCTAAATTGTGTTTTTAAGTTCTGTATTTTTAAACCTTGCTTATCGGCTAATTTGCACATTTCCTTTTGCTCGTACAACCTCGGACCTTACAGCCGATTGAACGCTGTTGCGGCTCGAGCCGGGGGTGAGTCGCCATCTTAGGGAGGTGCAGGGATCGCGGTCTAGTCTTTCAGACCCTCCCACCCTCCTCCAGTATAAATGTGTATCATTTCCCGTCCGCGCCCATACTGGTCCCGGGGCCATAACCCCTGGTCTTTTTCCAGTTACTCCTCTTTCTTATACCGCCAAACAACTACTTGATTTAAGACCTTCAAGCACTCACATTACGACCTCTCTTAATATGCTTGATCGGTTCCCTCAGCACTGCTCTGACTGCTCATTTCACTTGGATACTCCTCTCCTTTGTAACAGTCCAAAACAACAACCAACTATTTCTTCTCCTCCTGGTTTTGTATTTCTAAGTCATAATTGTCGTTCCTTGCCCAAACATAAACGAAAAATGTTTGATTTGCTAATTGATGAAGCGCCGGATGCGCTCTTCGTCACTGAATCCTGGCTTCATGATAGCTCCGGCCCTGACATCGCCGAAGCTTTGCCGACTGATTATGCTATTGTCAGAAATGACCGTCCTAGAAGGACGGGGGGTGGTGTGGCAATCATATTCAACAAAAAATATCAATGCCAGTCGGATCCTGTCGTTTTGGGCAGTTGTGAAGCATTGCATTTCAAGCTTGCCCTTAATCCCAAAAATACCCTTACAGGACTTCTAGTGTATCGCCCCCTGGGTACTGTAAACTCTTGGTATACCCAATTCTTGGAATACATTGCATCGGTTCTTACTTCATCTAGCAATTTTTCAATTGTAGGCTACTTAAATTTACATCTTGATGACCCTAATGATAACCTGGCAGGAAATTGCATCGCTGATTTAGCTGCTATGAACCTAACCTTACACAATAAGGGTCCCACCCATAAAGGTGGGCATCTTTTGGATCCTATTTTTTTTAACACCACGCAACTAATATGTCTTCCTGCACTGCCAGTTTCCTGGTCTGATCATTACCTCGTTAAATTTACTATAGCAAGAAATGAAGCACAGTCCCAATTCAACCCTTCTGTTAACATCAAGAAGCGTTACTGGAAAAATTTGGAAATTGCTGCTTTTAACAAAAGCCTGTGCAATCTTATGCCTAAATTTCCACTCGACTTGGAGGACATGGATGCGGCTGCTAACTCAGTGAATTCCTGGCTTCTTGAGGCTATAAACATCTGCCTCCCTCTTGCAAATAAGAAAACTACTGTCCATAAGTCTCCTGCCCCCTGGTACAATGAAACTCTTCGTTTACATAAATCCCAATGTAAAAAACTAGAGCGTGTCTGGAGGAAGGATTATTCCATCTCTGCCGGTCTTACATATAGAACAGAATTAAAACTTTATCATAAGGCTTGTGCTCATACCAGAGCCACCTATGTTAATAACATGATTACTGAAGCTATGAATAAGTCTAAAGTACTATTTAATGTAGTGAAAGATCTTGCCGGCTCACAAACTACTGCTATACCTCCACCTCTCTCTAGCAGTAAATGTGATGAACTTGCCCAGTACTTCACTTCTAAAATTGAAAACATCTACCAGGATATTGCTGCCCATGATAACACGAATATCTTAACAACTCCATCTTCGACCATGAATATTGATGCAGATTCTTTCCTGCCCCTCACTACATCTTGTTTACCTTCGGCCACACTGCTGACTTGGCCTGACCTCTCACCTACTACTCTATTGGAGATCCTAAACAACATTAAATCTGGTTCCCCAATTGATCCCCTACCTATTTCGATTCTACGTAAGCTAGAGCTCCCTCAACTTAGTATGATTTGTACTTTACTCAATTTTTCTCTTAGCTCGGCCACGGTCCCTAACTGTTGGAAGCACGCAAGATCTTCAAAGAAGGTGCACCCGGCACCTTCTTTGAAGATCTGGATTTGGTGCTGGTTGAGTTGGCTCTGAAAGCTGAACATTTTATCGTGGCTGGCGATCTCAACTTTCGGTTGGATGATCCATCCGATCCGGCTGCCACCAAACTCTCTGAGGCGCTAACCCCTCTGGGACTTATCCCTTACCTTCGGGAGCCTACGCATGAGAAGGGGCACACCCTTGACCAAGTTTTCTCGTCTGTCCCTCTTGAGGGTATAGAGGTTACTCCTGTCCTTTGGTCAGACCACTGCCTTGCCAAATTTGTGATCAAGGGCATAGGTAAGTCAGGGCCTACCCCGGCACATCAACAGGGTCGTGTCCATAGGGCATTCCATCGAGTAACCCCAGAGATGCTGGCTCAAGCAGCTGTGGCCCATCCCTGCCTCCTTTCAGGTGATCTAGACAGGGATTTGCAGACCTTGCAGGATTGGTTTTTGGACAGGCTAAACGATCTTGCCCCGGAAGTAACATCGCGCCCGACACCGAAACGGGTCTCCGCGCCTTGGTTTACCGCTGCACTGTCGGCTACGCGGCAGCAGTGCAAGGTAGCCGAAAGAGCGTGGCGGGCACAATATGACACTGTTGCCAAGCTGACCTATAAAACGGTGGCCAAGGCTTATCATCGGGACATTCGCCTGGAAAAAAAAGCGTATCTAGCCAGGAGAATTGATGCTGCTTCCAACTCCTGCAAGGAGATATTCTCCATCGTGAGAGAATTCACCTCACCTTGGTCGAACACCTCGGACCAAAAACCATCTGGTACCTGGGCTGCGGATCTTGCTGACTTCTTTACGAGCAAGATCCAACGCATCCAGGAGTCATTCCTAGTACCAATGTCTGTGGGCCAAACTGAACGTGACATCATCACACTGCCACAGGCCGGGCCTAGGGCGACGTTGAGCGTGTTTCCTCCAATCTCTGCTCCGGACTCCCTGGCTCTAATGGGCAATTTAAAATCGGGTTCTCCCCTTGACCCATGCCCGGCTAAATTTCTAGCGAAAGCCGCGGAGGTGATCAACCCGTTGGCTAATCCGCTTTTGAATCTTTCGTTGAGGCTAGGTGTGGTCCCGCAAACCTGGAAGCAGGCGATGGTGATTCCCTTGCTTAAAAAATCTGGCCTAGACCCGAAGGCCCCAGTTAATTATAGGCCCATCTCTCTGCTGCCGGCCCTCACGAAGATTCTGGAAAAGCACGTTCAAGGCGTGCTTTCCAATTTCCTTGAATCTAATGAGATCTTGCACGCCACCCAATCGGGCTTTCGTCCCCATCTTAGCACGGAGACTGCGCTCCTGGAGGTTTCGGAATCCATTAAAGGGGTTCTGGACTCTGGGGGCAAAGTCATGCTGGTGATGTTAGACCTGTCGGCGGCTTTCGACACCGTTCCCCATGATGGTCTTCTCGCAAGACTTCGCGAGATAGGCATACGGGGGACGGTGTTCGACCGGTTTGCTTCCTTTCTTGCCGGCCGCCGGCAAACGATCTGGGTCCCGCCTGATTCCGCCGTGATGCCGCCTCTGGGAGTCGGGGTCCCTCAGGGCTCTATTTTGAGCCCGACCCTCTTTAACATCATTATGACCCCGTTGGCGGCACTGGTGGAGTCGCATGGTGCCCAGATCGTATCCTATGCGGATGACACCCAGCTCCTCTTCTCTTGTACGAGAGGAGGCGACTTTGATGGGGAGAGTATTCGGGATTGCCTTGGGGCTGTTTTTCACTGGTTCCATCTAAACAGCCTTAAGTGCAATTCCGACAAGTCCGAAGTACTTTTCTTTGGGTGTGACACCGAGCCTGACTGGCAGACTTGGTGGCCACGGATATGTTCCCTCCATCTTGCTCCTCTCAGGTTGCAAAGAATCTAGGGGTGAAGTTGGATAACAGGTTAACCCTGAAATCTCAGATCCTGGGGGTGTCGGGCATGTGCTTTGGCATCCTTAGGATGCTGCGGAGGTTCCTTCCTTTGTTATCCGTGGAACATAGGACGCTGACAGTTCAGGCTCTGATTGGGTCCAGGTTGGATTATTCCAACATTCTTTACCTGGGCCTTCCAGAGTACTTACTGCAGCGCCTTCAAGTGGTACAGAATGCCGCGGCCAGGGCAATCTTCGGCCTCAGTAGGCGCGCCAGTGCCTCGGGCCTGCTGGTAACGTTACATTGGTTGCCAATCCGCAAGAGGATCGCCTTTAAGGCTCTGACCTTGGTCTATAAAGCTCTTCACAAGGAGGGAGCTAAGTACCTCCAAAAGAGGCTGGTCTTTTATCATCCGACCAGGTCTCTGAGGTCGGAATCCCTGCACCTTGCTGTTGTCCCTCGGGTAAAGAAAGCGCGCCTTGGCGGGCGCTCTTTTGGACTGCTGGCATCCCAGCTATGGAACTCTTTGCCGCTGGCCCTGCGGGTAGCCACTAGCCTGCTGGCCTTTAGGAAAGGCCTTAAAACGTGGCTTTTTACTCAGTAGCCGTTCTCTCTTTAATTCTTGGCTCTCTGCTCTTTTAGTCTTTCATTTGGTGTTATGTTATTCTGTTGCAGTTTTTTTGCCTTCTCCTTTAAAAGCGCCGGGACACTCTTTTTGAGTAGCCGTGCGCTATAAAAATTAATTAATAACATAACATAACATAACATAACATAACGCAATGGTTACTCCGCTTCTAAAAAAACCTACAGCGGATCCCAATGTTGCTTCAAATTTTCGCCCCATTTCACTGTTGCCTGCTTTTTCTAAGATTCTTGAAAGGCACATTCATATACATTTAGCACATTTCGTAACAACTAATAATCTTCTTCACCCCTCCCAGTCTGGTTTTCGTCAGGGTTTCTCAACAGAAACCACTCTATTGGGATGGGAGTGACTGAGAATCTTCGCCTACTATTAGATCGAGGTGAATCGGCTGCACTGATATTGCTTGATCTCAGTGCAGCCTTTGATACTGTATCGCACAGTATCCTCCTGAACAATCTTGCCTCCTTTGGTATTAGTGATAAAGCCTTGCACTGGTTCTCGTCTTTTCTCACTGACCGGACTTTCCAAATTTTTTCCAATACGTCTACGTCCAACACTTATCTCTCTCCACATGGTGTGCCCCAGGGTTCTATTCTTAGTCCTCTTCTTTTTAATCTCTATGTTGTTCCTTTGGCCCATATTGCCCACTATTTTGGTCTAAATCTATTCACCTACGCAGACGATTCTCAGATTGTGTTTTCCCTATCCCAAGCTGATCCCACCTCTCCTTCATCTTTGCAAACGGGTCTTAGCGAGATCTCCCGTTGGATGAATCGCAATTTTCTCAAACTAAACAGCGATAAGACGGAGGTGCTTGTCTTTGGAAATAAGCCTGATCTATGGAGCTCGAGACATTGGCCTTCGACCATGGGCTACTTACCTGTTCCCTCTGAACGAGCGCGTAATCTTGGGGTCATTATTGATAGGGATCTATCAATGAAAGACCAGGCCAACAAAGTTGCAGCCACCTGTTTTACCATCCTAAGGTGGCTGAGAAAAATCTTCTGGATTCTGCCTTCCGACACCCAGAGATCCGTTGTGACGGCCCTGGTGACCTCTAGATTGGACTACGGGAACGTGCTCTATCTGGGGGCTACCAGGGCGGTCATGCGCCGTCTTCAACTAGTTCAAAATGCCGCTGCACGGCTTCTCTGTGGTTGTCGAAAACGTGATCATATTACCGAGCGTCTTAAGGAACTGCATTGGCTCAACCTTGACAATCGTGTAAAATTCAAGGCATTGTGCTTTATGCACAAGATCAAAATTGGAGAGTTGCCCCCTCCTATCTTCAGTCTCTTGTTAAACTTTATGTACCTGCCCGTTCTCTCCGTTCTTCTTCCCAACACCTTTTTTGTATTCCTAAGTTCAGGCTTTCCAGAGTGGGTAATCGCTCTTTTGCCACCATGGGACCCAAACTCTGGAACTCCCTTCCCTTGGATTTGCGTATGGAGAACTGTCATATCCGCTTCCGTAAAGCCGTAAAGACCTGGCTTTTTGTCCAATAATTTTCCCTCTGGATTGTATTCTGCTACCACTGTCATTCAGCGCCGGGAAACCCTTACGGGTAGCTGTCGCGCTATATAAGATTAATAAATAAATAAAATAAAAAATAAATAAAATATGAATTTAATTTCCGGCATGTATACTATGGCCATCAACTCGTTTATTATCTTTTGCTGGTTTGAATGTAATTTATGCTAATCAGATACGTATTGCCCCAGTCCAGCATGGCAGTTCGCTTTCAGTTTTAGGTTCGATACCTATGTAGTCCTTTCATTATGTCTACTATGTACACGTGATCGACTGACGGCTGAATGCTTTATTAAACACAAAGGTGGGCACATTCCATTGAACATGAACAAGGCTTCAGGGAAGCCGAAACATGTTGTTTGTTGGATTAAAAACCCTTGGAAACTGAGCTGGTGTGTAGATTGTCACTGTGAGCGTACTGAGCTTTGGATTTTTTACGAATTAAATTACCGGCGTGCTCCGCCTGTGGTGTACTCCAATTCCCTCGGGGCTACCGAAGGTCAGAAGGAGCGTTTTCTTGGATAATATATATATACGTGCCGAGGTGTGCCTTCCACTTAATTGAATAAAGCACTGCTCACCTGCACTTGGGTCTCCTTCTCTTCTTCTGCGCCGCTGGAAGCCGGAAATTGGGCTCCTGGCTAGAGAAAGCTGAGATTGTGTTTATATATATATATATATATATATATATATATATATATATATATATATATATATATATATATATATATATATATATATATATATATATACCAAGGTGTATTGAAGTATGAGTGGGTGTATGAGCGTCTAAATGGATGATTTAGTAGTAAGTGTGTGACAGACTGTATAAGTGAGTGATTAAATGTGCCTTACTGAATGCATGGGCTAGTGACTAAACTGTGTGAATGTCTGTATTAGTCTGTCAGTTGATGTGTAAGCAGCTGTATGGCTTGGTGAGTAGCTACATGAGTGTCTATATGGGTTATTTATTGCTTGTCTGATTATCTGTATGGGTTGCTAGGTGTCTTTGTGGGTGGATTGGTGTGTGTGTGACTCTGTGAGTGGTTGATTCACTGGATGTATGGGTTCAAGAGCGATATGGAAACAGCTGTATGGGTGGGTGAGTGTGTGTATGGGTGTGTTGGTGAGTGAATGGATGCCTCAGTGGTGCATGTGTGAATAACTTCATATGTTTTAAACTATTATACGTGAGTGTTGGAGTATATAAATGACTATATGTGAGGGTGAGTGATTGCAAGAGTTTCTGTATGGATAAGTATATGTTTGTATGAGTCATTGTTAAAGAGAGTAAGTATGTGTTAGTATCTGTATAAATAAGTGCGGTGGAGTGTGTATGACTGTATAAGCAAGTAAATGGGTATGTGATAGTTTCTTTGCATGACTGACAAGGTGTATGAGTAACTCTTTGGGTGAGTGGCAGTGTGTGAGTGTCTATATGGGTGTATGAGTGGATTTATCAGTGGCTGTATAAATGCATGACTATGTGTATGAGTGACTGTATGGGTTAGTGGGTTGATGTGTGTGTAGACGAATCACTGACAGAATATCGACTACAGAAATATTGACGTCAAAAATATCGGAGGCAAAATATCGATGTCAACAATATCGAAGTCCTATCTACATTATGGTGAATACAAAAATATCGAGAAAAAAAATATTGTTATCAAAAATATCGTTGTTAAAAATACATTTTTTTTGAAATATTTAAAAAATAATGTAAAATAAAGTAAATAATACATATAGTTAAAGAAACATAGTTGAAAATACTTTAAAATGTTTAACATTTTAACTAATACATATAAAATAAACATTAATTAAAAATATACATATAAAATATAATATATATACCTAATATTATTTATAAATAATTAATATAATAACATAAATTGTTTAAAAACATTTTATAAATTATAAATACACACATAGACATACAACAATATTTATATAAATACAAATATAAAAATATATATAACAAATTAAAAGATTTTTTAAAATAACTTATACACTACATTAACTAAAACAATAAATATTGTATAGCGTAGGGGTAAAAATTAATATTCTAACTCCAGAGAGGGCAACAGTTGGGCAAGTATTGAATAGCGTAGGGGTAAAGATTACTATTCCCACTCCAGAAAGTGCAAAAGTAGGGAAAGTGTTGGATAGCGTAGGGGCAAAAATTAGGATTCCCACTCAATAGAGTGCAAAAGTAGGGAAAGTGTTGGATAGCGTAAGGGTAAAAATTACTATTTCCACTCCAGAGAGTGCAACAGTAGGGAAAGTGTTGGATAGCGTAAGGGTAAAAACTACTATTCCAACTCCAGAGAGTGCAACATAAGGGAAAGTGTTGGATAGCGTAGGGGTAAAAATTACTATTGCCACTCCAGTGAATGCTACAGTAGGGAAAGTGTTGGATAGCGTAGGGGTAAAAATAACATACAAATATTTAAAATAATTTTTACAATAAATAATGATTTAACTATTAAATAACAATAAATTAATTATCAATACCAATAAATAGGTAATAAAAATAATTACTAATACATAATTAACAATTACATCAATGATCAATACCAATAAATAATAAATATTACAAATAAATGACCAAATAAATATTAATTAACAATACATTAATTTTCAATACCCAAAAACAATAATTATTATAAAGTATTTACCAATTAATAATTAATTAGCAATACATTATTGATAAATACCAATAAATATTAACTAATAAAATATAATGACCAATTAATATTTAATGAAAAGTACAATTTTTTTAAACCAAAACATATTATTAAAAATGTATTACCTATTAGTAATTATTTAACAATAATATAATTATCAATACCCAACTATAAAATTAATAATAACTTGATTAGAATTAAATTACTTCCCACCCTACTCCCCTATAAACTCACAAAACACTCCAATAATAAATTAATTCACTTAATATAATTACCAATTGATCGATTAATAAACATGAATTACCAATTAATAATAATTAATTACCACTTATTTAACAAAAAAGTAATTATCAATACCAATAAATAAAAATAAATAATTACTTAATTACAATTAAATTACTTCCCACCCTATTCCCCTATAAATCCACAACCTGCTACAGAAAAAAATGCAAAATGTTCTTAAAAATAATCACTAATTTCTAAACATTTTTTAATTAATTTTCTTTAATGACATTACTTCCCACCCTATTCCCCTATAAACCCACAACCCGCTACAGTATTAAAACGCATAATTTACTTAAAAAAACATTACTAACTTCTAAAAATGTTATACATATATTCATAAACCAGTACAATACTTAACAAAAAATATAAACACAAACATATAAAATACATAATAAAATACATAACACTAATATAAATATCGATATTAGTAACATCAATATTTTTGCTATCGATATTACTAACTTCGATATTAACAAAAATTATATTTCTTACCTTCAGGTCGATATTCTGGTCGTCAATATTCTTGATTTCGATATTCTGTCCCTACCATATTTAGAACTCAATATTACTGTAGGTACATATTTCAAAATCGATATTTAGACTGCGCACTATGTAGACATATGACTCACTGACCAAGTATGTACTAACTGCTATTGGTCTGTGTATGGTTTCGATATTGGTGGTCTGTATTTTAGAGTAGGTGTATGAAAGGTTTTAATAGGGTATGAGGAGGTGCATCAGATGATCATGTGGATGAAGTCATGAGTGATGTCATCAGTGATGTCATTTGAGATGTCATCAGTGATGTCATCAGTGATGTCACTGAGCATGTAATGAGTGATGTAATATGTGATGTTATCAGCAGTGCATTGCAGGGGCACGAGTTATAGTTAGGTCTACTAACTATAACGCCAAATTTCTATGGTTTTGTACAAGTGAAATCTCCAACTAACTATAACATACCTGAAACATATGGTTTTTTCAGTGAATTTCTACGTTTTTTTGAATGCTAATTTCTAACTATAACATCCCATAAACGTATGTTTTTGTCAGTGAATTTCATAGGTTTTTTAAATGCTAATTTCTAACTATAACATCCCTGAAACCGATGGTTTTTTTAGTGAATTTCTACGTTTTTTTAAGTGCTAATTTATAACTATAACTTTCCTGAAACCTATGGTTTTTTCAGTGAATTTCAAAGGTTAATTAAATGCTAATTTGTAATTTTAATATTTATAAAACCTTTCTTTTTTTCTGTTAAGTTTAAAAAAAAGATATTTGGTAACTGTAATGTCCTATAATTATTTTCTCTTATTTTTTTCATTTATTTTAGATATGTAAAGTCTTATGTCTTTTAAAATATATGTATATTTTTTTCTCCAAAAAATAGTGGTTGCGTACCCATCATGTACCTATCACTGCGGGTGTGCAAATTCAAGCTGCCATATTGCTAAAGTTGAGAAGGAGCCGTGTTTGGTAAGTGACGGGTGCGTGGTCCAGCTTAACATCATATACATATGGGATTGCATCATATGCGCGTTTAGTAAGCGACGGGTGCCCGGTGCGTGGCAATGCGTAATGTCATATACATATGGGATTGCGTCATGTGCGCGTTTAATAAGCAACGGGTGCGCGGTGCTTGGCCCCTTCGTAACTTGATATACGTATGGGATTGCATCATGTGCGCGTTTGGTATGCGACATGTGTGCGGTGCTGGGACCCACAAGACGTCATATAGTTGCTGGGTCGCGTCTGGTGTGCGACTCCTGTAAAAAGGAATTATGTTTTTTAAACTACATGTATATAATTTTAATGTACATATGATGGCAGTAGATTATCTAAACTATTTATAAAAATAATATGTTTGAACTTATAATAAATGTATATTATTGTTACATATATTTTCGCAAAGTCGCATTGGGTGCAAGCTGGTTGCGCGCCGGGTGCGCAACTCCAGTGTGACTTCAAAAGAAACCATTTCATTGGTTCACAAGGTTTTCCTTCTAGAACTTGAGGGACCCCACCCTTTTTAGTCATTCTCTCTCTGCTGCATCACAGGAGAGACACCTGTTGTATTTTTGCGAGCAAAATAGTGACTTTTGTCATATTTACTGGAAATCTTTTACAATGGCTTCTTCAAATCCACCAATAGACCTTCCATCTGGTGATGAAGACTTGGTACCCCCTCCCAAGAAAAGACTGGAGTCTATTGTGTGAAGTTTTTCAAAATTCCAGAGGGTGAAAGAAAAGTAAGTGCGAGAAAGGTGAGCTGCACGCTTTATCCCAGGGTTCTTTCAAGAGGCAGCAAGAAGTATTCTTGTAGGACTTCCAGTATGTATAAGCATTTACAGACTATACATCTAAGACAGCTTGCACTGTAACAGCTTGCACGTGCTCAAGAAGCCACACCACAAACTAACCAGGGAGCTGGTCCTAGCACTTCTGGAGCCTTAAGCTCTGCATCTTGAGGTCCTGAGATTCTTCCAGAGTTTGCAACGCTCAAACAGGATTGCATGAAATGCAACGCAATTTTATGTTGTGGGGAGCAGTCAGTTGACGCTGTTTGTTCAGCAGCAAGAAACCATCGCTGCTAAAAAAAAATAAATTGTTGAAATGACTATATAATTCCAAAAATTAAAAGTTGTGTCTGTTGGTTTTCTCATTTTTCAATAAACACCAAAAAAACTCAAAAATTGTTTACAAAATACAAAAAATTTTAAAACAAAAAAGAAGAAAGAGGGGGCGTGTCCAAGATGGCGTCGGAGTAGGACCCTTCTCCAAGCCGCTCCGGCGCCGATCCGACATAGCTTCTTATAGCGCGGTCCTGGGGGAGCGGACCAGCTTCAAAAGTGTGGCGGAAGTCCCCCTGGCATAGCGGAGTGGTCCGGTGCCGTCGGCGGGGCAGAGCGGCGTCTGAAGGTGGTCGCAGGAGCGGCTGAGCTTTGAGGCTTAAGAAACCCCGGCCTCGCGTGGTCCGCGGCACCCGCTGTTGAGGAGGACGGGCCCGCCTACAATCCCGCCCACGATCCCCCCTGCGCTGCCCGAGAGAGGAGGAGCGCTCCTTGCCAGCGAAGCGGCTGATTTGGTCACCGGTACGCCTTGGGGGTGATCGGTGATACTGGCCTGAGGCGTGGAGCGGGACCACGAGGCGACGAGGCGGAGGAGCAACGACAACCAGCAGTGTCCACCGAGGGGGGGTCCGGAGACGCCCGGGTGCTGACGGGGCAGCGCACGCCGAGGGCCGCTGTGGTGAGTCGACAACAGGTGAGGCCCAGTACTGGATTGGAGGAGGAGTGTGGAGCCGGTGCCGGCGGTGGAGGCCTGCGGGCGGGCCCGGACGAGCACGGATTTGCCCGCGTTGTGGGCGCGGCCTGCGTGATTGCAGCGGCAACCTTAACCGGCTGCCATAAATCTGCAGGCCCGCGGTGTGCTGAGTACGCCGGCCATTGGGAACCGTAAAGCATACAGGCACGTGCAGGCTGGGCACCTGTACTGCCATGTGGGCCGCGTGAGCGGGCCGGAAGCGCCTCGGAGTACAGTTTGCAGCCTGGAAGGCGCGTTGCTGGGACATTGAGAACGCGGACCCCGAATTTGGGCCGGAGGTGGAGGAAACTGCTCGAGCCCTGCATCGATTGTTCTGGAAGCGCACCTTGGCGGGGCTCGTAGCTGGGCCATTTTGTTTGGCCTCTTGATGTAACTGGTTGGCTATCGCCAGTGCCACCCGGACTGAGAGCTGCATGCCACGATGTCCAATACACTACGCAAGGGGCGCCCGGGGAAGGATGGCGCTTCGAAGTCCTTGCAGCAACCGGCGTCTCCAGGGGCCAGTGGCTCGTCAAAGCAGTCGGACGATGAGGCACCTGTGACCAAGGCTTTTATGTCTGAGCTTTTTGCCTCCATCAAGGAAGATATTTCCGAGCTCCGCGCACAATTAGCGTCCGACTTGTGGGACGTACGGAGAGATGTGGATGGAATCGGCGAGAGGGTGGCAACCCTAGAGGACCATAATTTGAGTGTGGCCAATGATGTACACCTGTTGCAGCAAGATATCATCCGTCTCACAGAACAGAACTTGGACTTGCAGACGCATGCGGAGGACCTGGAAAACCGTTCCCGCAGGAACAACATCCGCATTCGAGCAGTGCCATGGGATGGTGAGGCAGGCGACCTGCGTGGCTACGTTCAGGAGTTGTTTCTGCAGATTTTGGATGAGGAGGATGTGCGGGAAATTAGGATGGACAGAGTACATAGAGTGGGGTTGCCCAGGCGAGGAGGGGGTCCCCCTCCTGACATTCTCGTCTGTGTACATGATTTCCAGGTGAAAGAACGCATCCTCCGCAAAGCCAGGGCCATCACATCATTGCAATTCAGGGACCACCGCCCTCAGCTTTATCAGGACTTAGCAGCCTCTACGCTACGGAAAAGAAGGGAGTTCCGTCCAGTGACTGCCTTTTTGTAGGAACGTAACATCGCCTACTCATGGGGTCATCCCTTCAGGATTATCTTCCGATGGCAGAATCGGCTTGCACAGATTCGCTCTCTCCAAGTGGCGAAGGACCTCTTGGACTTGGATGATGTACCACATTCTCAAGGAGAGACCGCTTCCCCGTCTCGGAGGCGCCACCGCTCTTCTTCCTGGCACAGAGTGGGCGCATCCCCGGACCGGCGGCGGCCGGATCGCAATACCAGCCTGCAGGAAATGGGCAACGCGGTGGCTTCGGTGGCCTCGGCTACCCTGCCAGATTCACAACAAAGCTCCGGAGCGGCATGACCTCTGCTCTAAAGACGGATCGGCGCTGGAGGGGCGTCGGCCCTTTGGTCTGGGGGTATGGATGTACTTTTGGAGGAGACACCCCTGACCATGGCCGTGGGGGTTACCGAGTTGGTCCCCCTACCCCACTTCCGGTTTGGAAGGCCCCTCACGAACTTTGGACTACTGTAACTGATGAGTATTCTCTCCAACTTTACTGTTTTGAGTCTTTTTTTCCTATTGTTTTTCCCCTTGGGGGGAGGGTCGGGAGTTGGGGGGTTTGGGGTGAAGGGTGGGGGGGGTTCCATGACGGTGACGAGGGGGGTTTGGTACAAGGACGGATGATGTTGTGTGTGAATGCTCTGGGTTGGTGTGGGCAGATTGGAGTTGCAGTCAGGACTGTTGCGGGCTGGTGGGAGGCTTGGGGTTACACTGGGGGAAACATGGTTGGCCCACTGAAGTTGCCTCTGCATGGAGGGCTCCTGAGTACGGGGGACGGTACTCAGGGGGTGGCAGCGGAGAGTCCCGGGGTTCTTTTGTATTATGCCGATTAGCATAGGGACTTGGAACGTCAAGGGTATGAACTCACCACAGAAGAGGCAGAAGGTATGGAAGTATGTAGTGGATCACCAGCTAGATATAGTGGGGTTGCAAGAAACTCATTTGGCACGGAAGGATGAGTTGCGTCTACGGCATAGGGCATATCCCATTATATATAGGTCCTCTGCTGCCACGAAACATAGGGGGGTGGCTCTCCTTTTCCGCGCTGCACTTCACTTCCAACCTGTAGAGGTGCGCAATGATAAGGATGGCCGTTGGTTAATGGTCAAGGGGCTCATTCAGAGGCGACTATGCACCTTTGTGGTAGTGTACCTTCCCAACTCTGGTCAGAATAAGTATTTACAAAGCTTGTTGCAGCAGGTTGGGGATTTTGCGGAGGGGAATCTGTTTCTGTTGGGGGATTTTAACTTGGTGTGGGATAAGGAGATGGACAGCTCGGGGGGTCACAGGGCAGGCACGGGAGTGTTCTCTACTTCAACGCAGCAGGTGGTGGGGGAACTGGGGCTGGTTGATGGTTGGCGATTTTTTCATCCTACCACAAAGGATTACACATTTTTCTCCCACGTACACCACTCCTACTGCCGCCTGGATTACATTTTTCTCAGCCAATCACTGCGCGGGGACACCGTGGATGCCGCCATTCTCCCTATATCCATTTCGGATCACAGCTTGCTGGTGCTTAGCCTTCGTTGGTCACCACCCGGTACAGGACAGCGGAAATGGTACTTTCCGGCATCGGTGCTCAGGGATGATACCTCCAATAAAGCGTTGCGGCTTGCCATTAAGGAATTTTTTTAGCTCAATCCTCCGTCGGATACCTCGCTCTCGAACACGTGGGACGCCTTTAAGGCTTCAATCAGGGGCACGTGTCTAGGCCTCAACTCGCAACTCAATAGTCTGTGGAGGAAAGACCGCGAAGCCCTAGAAGCTGAGGTGGTCGAGCTCGAACAGGCCCACAAACTCAACCCCTCGAGGGTGACCCTCCGACCATTGACGGCGGTGAGGGGGAAATTGAGGGCCCACTACACCAACAGGGCCGAACTTACGCTCTTGAGACTGGGGCGACAATCCTATTCCTGTGGGAACAAGGTGGGCAGGCACTTGGCGCGTCAATTACGGGATAGGAGAGAGCGAGAGTATATAGGAGGCATCAGAGATGCAGCGGGTGTATTGCAACATCGGGACGAAACGAAGGCGGACATTTTTGGGCGCTTCTATGCTGACCTGTACTCGGGAGATAATTTGGGAGCAGAAGCCCAAAAGGAGTATCTGCGATGCCTGCCCCTACCCCAGATATCTAAGGAGTGGAATGAGTTATTGGAGGCGCCAATCACTAGGGAGTAGGTCCTTTCGGCCATTAAGAACTTGAAGTTGCACAAGGCACCGGGACCGGATGGTTATACCGCTGTTTTTTATAAGGCGTATGCTGCCGAGTTATGCGACTTCCTAGTGTCTCTTTTTAACGATATGGCAATATCCGGGTCCTCTACAGGATCTCTGGCCGAGGTGGTGATCACGGTCCTGCCGAAGCCGGGGAAGGATCTAGCGCACTGTGCGTCTTTTCGCCCCATAGCTCTCCTTAACATTGACGCGAAATTGTATTCAGCAATCCTGGCATGCCGCCTACTGGATCTGATGCCGGCGATCATACACCCTGATCAGTCAGGTTTTATCAAAGGACACCAGACCCACGATAACACTCGTAGAGTGGTTCACTTAATTGAAAAAGCAGACAGGTTCCGCATCCCGGCGGTGCTTGTGGGACTGGACGCGGAAAAGGCTTTTGACCGGGTGGATTGGGGCTTCCTGTTTAATACGCTGTCGGCTTTTGGATTCTCGGAAAAATGTATCACTATGGTGAGGGCAAAATTCTTCAGTCCCAGGTCGAGAGTGGTAGTGAATGGCCAGATGTCGACCTTTTTCCCGCACTCGAGGGGCACCAGACAGGGTTGCCCCCTCTCTCCCTTGCTGTTCGCGCTTAGCATTGAACCTTTAGCGGTGGCGGTGAGAGAACATGAGGGGGTGCGAGGCATACCGTTTACAGGTGAGCAACATAAGATCACACTCTTCGCGGACGACATCTTGTTTTCGGCAGCGGACCCGACATGTTCCTTGCCCTGCGTTAGGGAGCTCCTACTGGAATTTGAGGAAGTGGCGGGATTTAAGGTGAATTATAGCAAATCATATGTTCTGAATTTGACTCTCTCGCAGGCTGACGTGGCTCACGTGCGGACACTGACACCTCTAGCCTGGGCCACCGGGTCGATTGTTTACCTGGGAGTCCACTTGATCCCGACAGTGGGCAGGTTGTTTTCGGCCAACTTCCCACCCCTCCTGGCGAAGACCCGAGCCGAATTGGAGAGATGGAAACCCAAATTTCTGTCATGGTTGGGTAGGATACACGCAATTAAGATGGTCCTTCTCCCTAAATATTTGTATTTGTTCCAGGCCTTACCCATTCCGCTAGATAGCACTTACTTTCGGCAACTTAAGACGCAGATACTGCGATTTATTTGGCAGGGGGGCCGAGCTCGCCTATCCTTCACAGTATTACGCCGGCCTAGATCAGAGGGCGGAATGGGACTTCCGGACCTGCACCTTTATTACAAGGCAGCCCAATTGAGGGTACTGGTGGAATGGTCGCAGCAGCTTTCAGAAAAACACTGGCTGCACATGGACCGGAGTGTGGCTGGCCGGTCGATATGGGATTAGGCCTTAGAAGCCGAAGAGGGACCGTCCATTGAACGCTTATATCAGTACCCCCACGGGTACCATTTTGAAGGTCTGGGATACCTTGGCTGCTGACGAGCGGTGGACGACTTTCCCATCTCCGTTTACACCCTTGCATTTTAATACGGCCTTTCCGCCAGCGCTTAGAGAGGGGGCCTTTGACGCCTGGAGGGAGGGTGGCTGTAGGGCACTAACCCACCTGTTTCATGGTCCGGATCCCCTGACCTTCGCTAACTGTGTGCGGGACTATCAGGTGCCGCAGTCCGATCGGTATCGGCACGCACAATTGTTGCACTGGGCCACGTCACCGGGGGTGCTGGAGGCCGCCACGAGACCCCCCTCGCCGTTCGAAGCTTTTTTGCTACGGACATCTGCTATGAAGGGCGTTATCTCCTTCCTCTATCAATTGTTGCTTAAATCCAAAATATCACCTAGGCCACGTTATATGGAACAGTGGGAAGAGATGGTGGGAAGAGATGTCACCGATACTGAATGGTCGGCGCTATGGCGGGATATGACCCAATTTAACCACTCGCTTCATCTGAGGGAGGCACATCTAAAGACTCTCACGCAATGGTACTTATGCCCGACAAGGCTTCACCGCATTTACCCAGCGACTTCTGATAAATGCTGGAGAGGATGTGGACTCCTAGGGGACTTCCGCCATATCTGGTGGGACTGCCCAGTTATTCGGCCCTATTGGGAGGAAATCCTCTCGCATATCAAGGATATCCTCCAATATCCTATAGAGGACTCTATAGCCTCTGTTCTGTTGGGTCTACGAGACCCCGGACTTGAACACCAAACACGATCTGATAAAAAGATTCTGTGGCTGTGCCTGGGGGCGGCCAAGCTCACACTAGCGGCGGCATGGAAGCGGAAGGAGGCACCAGCAATATCCCTGTGGCATGCTCGACTTTGGAAGCTTTTAAGCTTGGAAAGAATGGCGGACATCTTCCTCGGTAATTATAAGAATTTCACGCTCGTGTGGGGACCCTTGGTTGCCTTCCTATCTAAAGGCTTGCCGTCGGCTGTGTGCCCTGCATCTTTGAGATCTCTACACCTCTTCCAAATTTAGTGTGGCTTTATGAATGAGTGTGGTAAGTGTGTGTCACCATCATGGGGGGGAGGGGGGATTGGGAGTTGTATTTTCCTTTTGTATCTTCTCTATTTTTCTTTGGGTTACTGAGGTGCACACCAATGTCAGTGTGTACATATGATTTGACTACACAGGCTCATGGACCTGCCTGCTTTGGGAATTATTTTCTCTACAATGTGTAGCACCGATGGTTGATTGCTTGAACTAGTGCTCTTACTCCCTGCAGGTACCTAGTTTGCTTGGACTAGACTTATCTTTGCGGTGTGACAACACCATCGTCTTGATTTGAATTGCTCCCCCTGCGTGGGGAACTGTACGGCACCTCAGTGCTCTTTTCCTGGGTTTCCTTTTGTTCTATGCAAAATAAAAATTTTACAAAAAAAAAAAAGAAGAAAGAAAGATGTCTTTTCCGAACTACCCTATTTGGTTACAAAAGAGAAATAACTGCATGCTAATATCTGGGTTATTGCTAGAGTACATTTGTAGAGCATGATTTATTGAAAGAGTGCATAGGTAGTGACAGGGAGAAGGCTGCAGTGCATGGGTAGTGCTCAAGAGATTGTAACAGTGCATGTGTTAGTGCCTGGGTCATTGTATGACTACATGGGTACTGACTAGATGATTACAGTGTTGCAAAGGGAGTATATTGTGATTTTAGAAGTGATTGGGTTTTGACAGAGTGATTGGATTAGTACATGGTAGTGACTGGGTGACTAGAGGAGTGCATGGGGAGTGACAGGGTGATTGCTCGACTGCATGGGTACTACCAGGGGAATTTAAGGAGCGAATGAGAAGTGTGTAGGTGGTTAGTGGACTGCATTGGTAGTACACAGGGATTGTAGCAGTGCATGTGTTAGTGCCTGGATCATTGTATGAGTACATGGGTAGTGGCTGGATAGTTAGAGTACTGCGAGGAGAGTCTATGGTGAATTTATAAGTGCTTGAGATTTGGCGCAGTGATTGGATAATTACATAGGACTGACTGGTTGATTGGAGGAGTGCCTAGGGAGATTACTGGACTGCATAGGTAGTCCTCAAGGGATTGTAGCAGTGCATGTGTTAGTGACTGGGTCATTGCATGAGTACATGAGTACTGAGTGGATGATTAGTGTACTGGAAGGAGAGTGCGTGGTGAATGTATACGTGCTTGGGTATTGGCGGAGTGTTTAGATTAGTGCATGGTACTGGCTGGGTGACTGGAGGAGTGCACAGGGAGTGACAGGGTGATTGCTGGACTGCATGAGTCCTACCAGGGGAATTGAAAGTGCTAATGAGAAGTGTGTAGGTGGTTAGAGGACTGCATGTGTAGTGCACAGGGATTATAGCAGTGCATGTGTTAGTGCCAGGATCATTGCATGAGTACATAGCTACTGACTGAAATATTAGAATACTGCAAGGAGAGTGCCTGGGTGAATTCATAAGTGCTTTAGTATTGGCAGAGTGTTTGGATTAGTACATGGTAGTGGCTGCATAACTGGAGGAGTGCACAGGGAGTGAGAGGGTGGTTGCTGGACTGCATGGGTACTAACAGGGGAATTGAAGGAGCAAATGAGAAGTGTGTAGGTGGTTAGAGGACTGCATATGTAGTACACAGGGATTGCAGCAGTGCATGTGTTAGTGCCTGGATCATTGCATGAGTACATGGGTAGGGACTGGATTATTAGAGTAGTGCGAGGAGAGTGCATGGTGAATTTATAAGTGCTTGGGTTTTGGCGCAGTGATTGGTTACGGACATCGGACTGGCTGGGTGATTGGAGGAGTGCATAGGTAGTACCAGGTAGATTACTGGACTGCATAAGTAGTCCTCAAAGGATTGCAGCAGTACATGCATTAGTGACTGGGTCATTGCATGAGTACATGGGTACTGAGTGGATAATTAGAGTACTGCAAGGAGAATGCGTGGTGAATTTATAAGTGCTTGGATATTGGCGGAATGTTTGGGTTAGTACATGGTAGTGGCTGGGTGACTGGAGGAGTGCACAGGGAGTGACACAGTGATTGCTGGACTGCATGGGTACTACCAGGGGAATTGAAGGAGCGAATGAGAAGTGTGTAGGTGGTTAGAGGACTGCATGGGTAGTACAGAGAGATTGTAGCAGTGCCTGTGTTAGTACCTGGATCATTGCATGAGTACATGGGTAGTGACTGGATGATTAGAGTAGTATGTGGAGAGTGCATCGTGAATTTATAAGTGCTTCGGTTTTGGCGCAGTGATTGGTTAAGGACTTAAGATTGGCTGGGTGATTGGAGGAGTGCACAGGTAGTACCAGGGAGATTACTGGACTGCAAGGTAGTCCTCAAAGGATTGCAGCAGTTCATATGTTAATGACTGGGTCATTGAATGAGTACATGGGTACTGGCTGGATAATTAGAGTACTGCAAGGAGAGTGCCTGAGTGAATTTATAAGTGATTGGGTATTGGTGGAGTGATTGGATTAGTACATGGTACTGGCTGGGTGACTCCAGGAGTGCATCTGGAGTGACAGGGCGATTGCTGGACTGCATAGGTAGTACCTGGGGAATTTAAGATGTGAATGAGCAGTGTCTAGGTGGTTAGAGGACTGTACGGGTGGTGCAGAGATGAATGTAGTAGAGCATGGATAGTGTTTGGGTTACTTAATCTTACCTTTATGATAGTAGACATAAAAGTCTTCGAAACAACTTTTGCAGTTGTTTTTTATAATTTCAATTTTAAAAACTTTCAAACTTTAGAATTTTGGTCTGTAAAAGAGAAGAAAAAATACAGTTATAACATATAATATTATAGTTTAAACTACACAAAATAATTTTACCATTATATAAGATATTCATTTTGCCTTTTTTGCTGTTCTCAGAATCTATTGAATTTCACCATAGACCATGATTTCAATGTTGCTCATCATGTAACAGCGGGCAAAAAAATACAATCAATAAGATTGTTAAAAAAACAAATCTGTGTCCAAAATATTTACACAAAACTCAACTATGTGTTCACATTTCCTAAAATAAGCATCCTCAAAAACATTGCATATAATACAAATATCAAATATATGAAATGCTTCTTTCTAAGACAATTTTCTAAATACAATATCAAAAAACATAAATGATAATTGAATCAGCAATTCTTGATATCTTCCCTACAGTCTAAATGATGTTCTTGAAATCATTCTTAATTCGTATCGATATCTTCCCACTAGGCCGAATGATATTCCTGAAATCCTTTGTATTGAAATCATCCAAAATAATATCATTAATTCATATTGACATCTTTCCAATAGGCCGAATGATGTTCTCAGAACTTGGGCATTACAAATATTAGGTATGAATTTGGTAATTCATCAGGCAACGGATATTTGAAAATCAAATGGACATCATTACAATGTGTCCATCCTTTATGGCACTTTAAATAGACAGTGTAGTGTCCAGATGTTGTAGAATGTCCATCGTGGAAAATAATTGCTACTGCTATGAAAGTTCTTCCTGATATTGATAGTTGACTTGCTACAAATTTTTTAAATAGAGTTTCCAATTTTCTTCCATCTGCTCTACACGATGTATCATTAAAATAATATATTGTCCAAATCTTTCTATAAATAATGTAGATAACATTTTTGATTTGCAGTGACTACACTCCATATTTTGATTAGCTGATTTAACTAATTTGTTAAAAGACACTGTTTTACAATCTGGTATTGTCAAATATATAAATCTTTCAGTGTATATGTTAGTGGTAGAAGTAAATGTACAATTTTCACATTCATGTTCCCATCTATAACGAAGTCCAAATAGATTTTCATCTTCCAATACTGCAAGCATAAACATAAGAAATTCCTAAGCATCTTGCTATATATTCTGTGTAAATTGTGAAGAACCAGAACATATATCCAGAAGATTCCGAATGCTAAATATACTTTGGATTTTAGTTTTATCAGTTCTCAATTTTTCAAAAATAGAATGCAACACGGAACAAAACATTTTTTCACGATTCTCTGTAATTTGTTGTTGGAGTTTTTCTAGAAAAAATACAATGTTCACAACTACATTAGCATAGCAGTTGATACCTGAACTGTTTTCTAACTGATATCCAACAATATCTTCAACAGTGTCCTTTTTCTTTTTGTTTGGAATCTCAACATTCTCTTGATTTTTTTTCTTCTTTCCAACCTCACTTCATTGTTTCTCATATGTTTGTTTCGGACATACTACACGCTTTTCATATACAGGATATTCACCTAATTTGGGAGCATACAGTCTTCTTAACCGATTATACTCTCTTACACAATTTGCATCTGCACTAATCTTTCTCTCATCAAAATCAATCAAATACAATCCAGATAAAGTTCTGCCTCTGGACAATACAACATACGCCATTCCCTCTTTAAACACAGTACTTCCAATTTTTACCAAAGCACTGTCTACACTTAAACCTTGAGATTTATGAATGGTCACTGCATATGCTAAAGAAAGAGGAAACTGTTTTCTACGAACATACAAGTCTTTAACAAGCAAATAACGAACAGAACAACGTCCAATCTGTTTTACCTATTCAATCTGATCAAATGTAATCTTCCAAAAATCAATTTCATCTCTATTTTGATTATTAACAAATCAACAACTTTTCCCATTGCTCCATTCAATAAACCTTTTTCCACATCCAAATTACGCCGTAAAATTACCCAACAGTTTTCACATACATATAATTTCGTTTCTAAACCAGCAGTCTTAGATATAGATTTTTCCAATGAATCCAATTTAGTTTTTAATTTTTCTGTCAAAATAATAGTAATTCCTTTGTGCTCTATTTTATCAATGGCTTCCATTTTTATTATGTGTTCTTTTTCCAGCTTTAAAAGTTCTTCATTTAATGTAAAACACTCTCGCAGTGTTGGAATTAGACAGATTATAGATTTATTTTCTTTGATTCCTTTGTATATTACTTCCGTCACAACATTTTCATTTGGAAACAAGTTTGTAAGTAGCCGACTTTGCAAAGCTTCTTTACCAAGTTCTGTCAATACACCAATTCTTATATCTTGAAGAATGCTTCCATAATCTTGATCACTTGCCTGTCGCATATTTTTAATAAGTTCTTTGTATTCAAAATATGACCAGAATGTTCACATTTCCAATACTTCCCAAAGACTTTCTGGTGTCTTCATGCACAAGTGTTTCAAATACTGGTTGCCCTTTTACAGGAGTAGGTTGCAGTAGATCACCAAGAACTATCACATGTTATCCACCAAATAAGACATCGTATTCTGTTTTTAAAATTTGCTGCATTCTTAAATGCACAAAGGCAAGCATTATGTTTGAGACCAAGCTCACCTCATCAATAATCAGAAGTTTCCTTTTCTTAAGTACTCTTGAAACTTCCAAACAAGCTTCTCCAGAAAGCTTGTGATATTCCAATTTGTTTTCATGTTCAACAGGTAGCATTAGTAAGCAATGTAATGTAATTCCTTTAATGTTCAGCGCTGCTAACCCAGTTGGAGCAGTTACAACACAAGATAAATGTGAATCCATTGTTTTCTGTAGATAACTTGACTAACATTTAATCAAGAAACTTTTCCCTGTTCCAGCTTTCCCTCTGATGTACATAAGAATAGGTGCAAATGATGTACATTGGTAAACATTCTTTTCATGCAGTAATCCATGTTCTATCTGTTGTGTAACTTGGTGATATATTTCTTTCTGTTCAGTATTCAGTTGTTCTTCTAACTTTTTCAAATCAATATTGTCCTGTTGTGCTTGTTGCATTACCTTTTCCACTTCACTCATTGCTATTGTTGCTTCATTTTCAAGAATGGCTTCTCCTAGTGGATCTAGACTTTGTGCAGCAGAACTCTGACTATCTTGAGAACTGTCTCTAGCTATTTCAGCTGCAATAGTACTTTCTTGATTAATCTCTTTGTCAACATTTGGAGATAATTTGGAAAAAATGTACATTCAATGCTATCTTTACATGCATTGAAAGAACCTTCACAGCACTCAAAATCTCCAAGTAATTCCATTTCAGTCTGCCAAGATTTGAAGAGTTGCAGAAGAGCTAAGTAGAAAAACTCCCTTTTATCTGGAGTATCGGAAGTGAGTTTCCTGTGATTAATAAGTTTCCTTTCACATGTTTTACCAAACATCTTTCACAACCAATTACAACATATTTTCCTTCATTTATATTTTCTGTAACATTTCTCTTAAAGCTGTAATGTTGTAGAACTTCATATAGACATATCTTTTCGACTTCTATTTGGATAGTATGTATCCCACATACGTATCTGTACATTCTGGTTCATTTAATGCTAAGTATTCAATTTCTTGTACAGATTTCAAAACTCGATTTCATGTTGCAGCAAGACCTAGACTTATCCAAATGATTCCTCTTGACTTTGAATAAAAGTTTGCAGATGTTAATCAATCCGAACATTCGTAGGATCCAATTTCTCAATGTGAAAACATCTTTCTAGCTGAAGCTGTACAATTTTTTGCTAAGTGTCTTCTCTTGTGAAATTTCTTCCCACATTTCTTTCAATTCTGTTTTTTCAGATTTGGTTTTATATGACGTATAATAGTGAGCAATTGAGTTATCTGCAACATACTGTATGTCTATATTTGCATTCCACATTGTCAAAATCACTGGATTGTAATCACTAATATATTTTATTCTTCTTTTCATTTTATATTATAAGTATTTTTTGGTGATTTTCAAGTGATAATATGCCTCACTGCTGACATACAACTGTTCACTCTTCCTTTAGAAATTACAGGACGAGGAAATCCCAAACCACATTTTGTGTAAACTTTTTCCTTTGACTTGTATTTCCGTCTGCAATATTTCCAACATTGATGATTTTAAAACTGTAAAACCTGCTGTCTCAAGTTGTTTAATGCTTTTTCTTTTGGTATAGTACAGGTAACATGTTGTTCAACGAAAGACATGACAGTCTCATTAGTGTCAGTTCCAAATTTTGGTGCATTCTTAATTCATAACAGCATAAGAATATGAAGTGCACCTCTAGCTTGGTATTCCTTTCTCCAAAAGGAATCAATAACTTCACCAATAGGTGGATTCTTTTCATTACAAATGTAAGACTTTATAGCTTCAAACCTATTATTAAAATATATGCACACATTTACAGGATCCAAGGAACACAGTTCTCCAGCTGTCTTCAATTCAATATTTTTTATATTTGAATTTGCTTGACGTAGAAAATCAAGTAAATCCCATGCGTACTCAGCACAGCTAAGTGTAGCAAACCACGTAGGGGTTCCTAGGTTCCTTAACATACATTTCAGTTCCCCATGATGTCGATACCAATATTCATTAGTGCCACATTGACATGCCCTCAAATTAATTAACTGTGTTTCTAATTGTTCATCTCTTTCTTCAACTTTGTCCATGAATTGCTTTGCAGAAACATCAGAAAAATGAATTCCTGTTAATATGTGATTCACTGCATATGAAAGTGCAGAGAGGTCACTTTCAAATAAAAGATGAAACAAATATGGAATACACTGTAGAAATCTTGGATCTTCTGAGTACTGTCGTTAAGTAAGAGATTCAGAAGCTGGAATCTGAACTGGTCGTTCATCATATCGCCCACCTTTTCCAGTAGGGAACAGTTAGAGAAAACAACAAGATTCCAAATGTTTTTCCCAAACACTCATGGGATTTCCTTTTGCTTTTTTCATCTGGAACAACTCAATACTGTCTCCTATCACTTCTTTTGAATGTAGAGGGTGTATAGTGTAATGTTCGTAAATTTCTGTTTTTCTGGACAACTCCACTTTTTCTATTTGTCCACTTGAAATGTCTGTTTCATCTTCTAAACTTATTTATCGATCTTCTACATTTACAGTTTTATAGTAAATATTGTTTTGTACCAGATATATTGTAGCTTTTGGACTTTGGTGACGTCTACTAACTCTTGCAATATTTTCCTACTGTTTGTAGGTACACCATTAACAAGAATGATGACAGGTTCACTTTCCTCTCTTTCTACACCAACAATTTGAACATTTTTCTTAAAATCTAAAGGTAAATACACAACTCTTCCTTTTAAACCTCTTTGTAGATCTGTTGGAGGCAGCTTACCTGTTTTAGGCTCCATACAAATTATAGCCTGAAAACGGGTGCACGGATTGAATAAGGATGGACTTACATGTATTTAAATCTCTAAGGCCTGGAGGTATAGCTACTAATGCTAGGTCATTATGGATAGCTCTCTTCTAATTTATTTTAACAATATTTACAAATACATTGTACAGTACCCAACTCAAAACGATCTTCCACAAACAAATGAGCAGCTAATTCCCTCCATTTATTATTATTTCCTTCTCACTTTTTAAAAACACATCTACATTCCTAGTTTGAATTTTGTTGTGAGTACGTCGGTAACAAATACAAACATGCGTCCGACCGTCCGCAGGGGCAGCGGTGTTCCCTCCCTCGGAATTAGGATGTGACCGCCAACCCGACGGTCACATCCCGTATAGTTAACATTGCGGCGGGTGCTGCTTGAAGCAGCACCCTCCACAATGTTAAATATGCACGTTTTCCCTTTGCATGCACAAAGCGGCAGGCACCGCGCGATGCCTGCCGCTTCGTGCATGCAAAGGCAGGGGGGTACCATAGGTACCCCCATGTGCACCCCCCACCCCCCAACACCCCAGGGGGCCCGCAACGGGCCCCCAAACACTAAAGACCACATGCTTTTCCACAGCGGAAAAGCCGCAGCGGAAAAGCATGTTTTCTGCACCATCCTAATATGGCTGGCGGTGTCTGATAGACACCGCCACCATATTAGAGGTTTTCCGCCATGGTCGGTAGGCGACCGCGGGGGAAAATCGGCGGACGGTCTTCCCATCCGCCGATGACCCCCCAGCCATCCTAATCTGGCGGGGGGTCTTTGAAGGCACCGCAGCGCTGAATCCGCATCCTCCGGGCCGGCGGTGGCTTCCGCCGGCCTGGAGGATGCGGATTCACCGCAATCCTAATCGGCCCTATAGTTGGGATTTTCACCAGAAACTATTTAAAACTTTCTTATTTGCTACAGTTTTGCGCACTCATGCAACAACTAGGCATACCACTAGCAAGGGATAAAACAGTGGGGCCCAACACAACAATAGAGTTTCTAGGAATAGAATTGGACTCAATACAGGGGGTGTTGCGATTGACAGTGGGGAAGGTGGAGGCCTTTGTGAAAGCATTACAGGTTTGTTTGGGAAAGGAGAAGGTTAAACTACACCAATTGCAGCAAGTGGTAGGGCAGTTAAATTTTGCTCTTCGAATAATCCCCATGGCACACCGTTTCTCACGTACGATTGCGTAGGCTATGCCAGGACTGCAGGAGAAGCATCACCACACCAGGCTAACCAGTGAGGTCAAACAGGACATGCAAATATGGCAAGCATTCCTGCGCAATTTCAATGGGAGGGTGGTGTGGCCCAGCCCCCCCAGGTCAAAACTGGACAATTAGACACCCCATGCGCGAGTCATAACTGTGTATATATACAAAGTTATATACAAAGTTATGACTTGCGCATGGGGTGTCTAATTGTACAGTTTTTCAACTCACAGTATCTAAAGGTTAAGCACAAATTTTGAAAAATTGTTTTGCCTTCACAGATTTCCCCTGAAGAAGAGACACTATTGGCCCGAAATGCATCGGGCCTTTCCAAGATGGTTACCGTCAAGAATTTATTAATTCATGTTTAAATTGTATTTCGATGTTTAGTATTATAATATTGGATTCATGAAGTAATGGACCAACATTTGACCTATCTTTGATGATTTAATTTACCGTTGTATACTTGTTTGTTTAGTATCAATGATATAACACATACAGGAATTAATCTGAATGAACAATAAGTACTTTCCTGAAAAAATATTTATGCATAAGATTTATTTGGCCACTATTAAGCTGACCACTAGAGTCCGTTAAGGACTATTAATGCACAGTGCACAGCGTTTTCTGCCAGTATTGGTAGTATTATAATTGTACAGTCATTGACCTTGCCATAGGTTACGCAAAAGTAAATCATATTCAGCAATTAGAATACGATAGGAATGTCTATGTATAGAGACATGTTAAGGTGAGCCAATCAAACACCTTGTACCTATCAATGTATTGAACTTTCTGCGTATTGTATGTAATGTAAATAATCATCATCTGAATGTTGTTTATTTTGTAATAAATACGGCTGGGGTCTACGTCCCCTAATCCAAGCAAGTAGTGGTGTCTGAATTGTTTGCCGTTGGGGAAAAGGGGAGGGGAGGGTCCCACCACCTTTTGGGTGTCTGGCAGTTAAGGGAGGGTGTTTAGGCGGTACCAGTCCATATTGAACAGGCGGGCATGGCATTGAGCCTGCTGCCATTATGGCAGCCGCGCCAGCCCCAGTACTGGGGGGGAGGGGCTGCCATGCAAAATGGTGACATGGCACCCGACCTCCCAAGGGGTCACCCAATCAGAGTGCGTTGAGCACTGTACCAGAAGCATTTCCTAGTGCTTATGGGTCAGGTAGCGTGGTTGCAACATAGGGCAGACCGGACTAAACTGGTTCTGACCCATCTACTGCTTTAAAAGGGAGCAGAGCAAAGAGGCTTTCTCTTTGCTCCGCTGCCTTTTCTGGACTCAACACCTGTCGCTTGGGCCAGGCGTTGGGAAGGCCCATTAACTTTGCTTTTTCCCCACCCACTATCCCTTAAAGCAGATAATTTCATGTAATATATGTTTTCTCTGGTATGCTTTCTCTTTGTTTTTCTTTTTCTTTTTGCAGGAACAAGTATATGTCAAATGTGTTTTATTGTGCTTTAATGGTTTGAATAAAGGCGTTAATCCTTTTTAATTTGCAGGGAAATAAGTTTTGTTTTATTTGTGCGTTTCCCAGGTTCAGGCAGTAAGGTCATGATTGGTGAGCATATTTTGCGGTCCTTTAAGAGGGCATCACCTTTATCATAGGGGGACGCCCGAGGGAGAGACAGAGGGTCTCTCTCATAGAATTCCAAGGGGCAGTTTCAGCTGGTAGGTTGGATAGGTGCGGGGCCGGGGAGCCACGCTTCCAGTCGGCCAGGTGGCCAGCCCCGCAAGCGCATGCGCTCAAGGGGGCATGTAAGCATAATTACAGGGTCCCGTTATGGAGTTGAGAGTCTGGGCGTAGGGGGGCCTGTGGGAGGTATCTCTCCGGTAAGCTGGAACCCCTTTGCAACATCGCTCCAGTAGGATCCTGGGAAGTTAGTTTGGGATCTGGGGCTGCCAGTCATTGACCTTGCCGTAGGCTCTAACAGGATTATGCAAAAAGTAAATCATATTCAGCAATTAGAATACAATAGGAATGGCTATGTATAGAGACATGTTAAGGTTAGCCAATCAAACACCTTTTACCAATCAATGTATTGGACTTTCTGTGTAATGTATATAATGTAAATAATCATCATCTGAATGTTGTTTATTTTGTAATAAATAAGGCCCTAGTTCAAGCAAGTAGTGGTGTCTGAATTGTTTGCCGTTGGGGAAAAGGGGAGGGCCCCACCACCTTTTGGGCCTCTGGCAGTTACGGGAGGGGTTCTAGGCGATACCCGTCCATATCCATTAGCCTCGCAGCATCAACACAAACACAAAGTGGGTTAGGTGTGTCAGTGGAAGATAATTTCCTCTACCTTCTAAAGAAGATAAGAAATAACTGTTAAATTACCTCTCTTCTAGTTTTTTATTTTCCTCCCTCCCTCCACGGGATGAGCTGCAGCGCAGGACTGGCAGATTTCTTTACATATTCGTAAGAGCGAGAGTTTGGAAGAAGGAGGACATGAGACTACGGAGTCTAAAACCCTAGAGCCCCCAGAAAAGGGAACCTCCTCCCTTGCTGTGTACCACCAGTATGGAAAAACTTGTGCATTTTTATAAAATTGAATGTGGCTCATGAGTGAAGACGGCAAGAAGTCATTTTGGGAGGAAGGTATCTTTGATTCAGGGGACGTAAAATGTTTCAAAGACAGTTATAGGTTCCTAGGAATAAAATAGATATTTTTTCTAAATTGGTATACGGAAGAAAACAAGACAAAGTATGAAACACAAATGCTTGTAATGGAGCAGACAGAAGTTCCAGTACCAGATTAGTCACTTGCCCTGCTTCCATTCTACCTATTTCCCCAAATTACCTCTGATAAGTCAAAATCTGAAGAAGGAAGGGAGGAGGACATATTAGATATGCTCAGCCTTCTATGTCAGTGAGGGTGCTGGGAGGAGATCCTGAAGGAGCGCCCAGAGACGGGGCAGCACCGGCTGGCCAGCCGACAGTAAGGGTGCAAGGATACAATCCACAAGTAGGTGCAGTGGACTCAGCAAGATCAGTGATTATCAGCATGATCAACAGTGAGGCATTAGGAGATGTTGTGCAGTGCTCAAGTCAAGAGGCCGACTCTACCACCACACATTACCATTCTAGATCTCAGTCTGACCGATCGATCCCGCAGTCTAGAACTAGTGTCTTCAGTACAGCATGCTGACTAGCTAGAGACTCAAAATGTAATGCCCATTGTGGACCTCAGCCTCATTCTGCAGCAACATAGCTGGGGATGAACCCTGGTATGAGCCTCTTGATGCCCCTTTTCCTCTAAAACCCTCAGAAAGTAACCCCGCCTGAGGGGAAGAAAGTTAATATACGTCCCATGGTCCTTGGTAGTCTTGGTTAACATAAAGAAACCGTTTCTTAAAATTTGTGAAAAACGACTTTTTTTTTAAAACTCATTTTATTGAGTTTTACAATCTGAACAGGTACATTCTATGAAATGATCTATGCCAAGGTTCACACAGGTCAATTAACAAAAGGGAAACATCCTTTACAACACAACTTTTACCACGCAGTGCCTTTACGACGCAACTTTTACAACGCAAACCATTACATCGCATTGCGCTGGGGGGACGCTCTAGGATAGGGAATACGTTTAATTTACTATCCAACACCTTCCCTAGTGTCCACGGGTACTGGAGTTGGAATAGTAAATTAAACTATTCACTATCCAGGACCCCAAAGCGCTATGCGTTGTAAAGGTTTTCGTTGTAAAAACCGTGTTGTAAAGGCATGCGTGGTAAAAGCATGCGTTGTAATGTCATACATCCTTAACAAAAGCATCACTGCATGTGATATCAGAATAATAGCTTGGCTGCATATAGAATCCCCACCCCCATGCCAACAATTAAGGAATCATGTACACAGCAATAATCATTTGGTGAACATTTTGTCAGCATCATGTACCCTAAAACAATCCTATACCCCTAAAACCTCCCCTCACACATCCCTTCCACCAGGTGTGTCACATACAATCAATAGTTGATCTACATACTGGGGTTACTGCAGGTTAGCTTCGCAAAGGTAACAAAAGTAATGCTTAGGGATCTAATGTTTCCTAAGGAGATTCAGACTGTTTTTGAATGCTGTATTTCCAAATGGGTGGATCTGAATCAAATGCTGAAATTGCTGGTGCCAAGTGTATTAAGAGATCGATTGCTAGTGTAAGAAAATCGAGTGAATCATGCACCAGTTGATGATATGGCACTAGCAGTAGCCAAGGTTGAGTTGTTGAATGCTGTGATCTAAAGGTGTCTGGTTACGACAGTCTGGACAACAATTTCTGATTGGTATCCAAACAATAGTGAGTCCTTAGCTGATTATTGAGATAGGTTGAAAGACAAGTTCAAAAGGTACTTAGGCATGTCATATCCAGTGGAACAAGCTCTGGAAGCTGTGGAAGCTGCCTTTGTGCATGGATTGTTGTCGATGAATTGACATGCAATTATGATCTATCTGCTTTGGGTGCAAACAAAACGGTCTAGCTGAGTTAGTTACTTGCTACTCTCTGAGTGGCAGTGTAAGAAAGAAAAAAGAAAAGAAATCAAACAACTCCAACTTGATGTCTTTACAAATGCAATTGTTTGTGAAAAGGAGAAGGGAAATGGTGAACAGTAGGGGAGAAAAGAGTAATCATTGAGTGAGAGTGAGATGGCCGGGGACAAGGTGAAGGATGAGAAGATGGAGTCTATAAGGGAGGTTTGTGTTTTTATTGAGGTCACTGGGGCACTGGAAACATGATTGTTCAAATGTGATGTCTAATGTTGCTAAGCTGAAATGTGTGCATTAACTCAATTATCCTGAGATTGGGGACAGCTATAAATGCCTTATCAATCCCCTGATTCCTGTTGATCAAATTGGGCTCATATGGGAAGAGTGTGATAAATGGTGATGGCAGTACAGCCCTGAAAATCCCTGAATTCCCTTCCGTGCCTCTCTTGGACTTGTCCTATGATGTTTAAGCAACATTGAAATAGAGCCATCTCCTGCACAGCAAACTGTGTAATTAAATGTATACAATGAATGTCGACCTAGAAGGATTCACTTCACGGGGGAGTTTGAGCTCAACATGTCAATTGGCAATAGGTCCAAAAGGGATGGAAATAGGATCATCGATGTCCTGGGGAATCCTAGAGTTGGAAATGCCAACTGCATCATAGGACAAGATGTCATCAGTGATGTCATCAGTGATGTCACTGACCATGTCATGAATGATGTAATATGTGACATCATCAGCAGTGGATTGCGGGTGCGCGATATATAGTTAGTTCAACTAACTATATATGCGAATTTCAATGGTTTTGTGTGAGTAAAATAAGGTTTTGTAAATCCTAATCCCTAACTATATATGGTCTATAACCTATGGTTTTTTCAGTGAATATATATATATATATATATATATATATATATATATATATATATGTATTTATTCAGCAAAACTGTCTCAGTAAAGAAACACGCCGCACACTACTCCGTTATGAAGTATTTAGGTTTATTTTCTGTGGGTTCCCCACCTACGCGTTTCGGACATAAATCTGTCCCTGGTCACGGTACCGTGAATAAGTACTTTGCAAGGGCGTCCCGAACCTTGCCGCCGGCACCAGCTTTGGAGTGCTCCTCTCATCTTGGGACATTTGCTTTTGAATATATATATATATATATATATATATATATTCACTGAAAAAACCATAGGTTTCACACCAGTTATAGTTAGGAATTAGCATTTAAAAAACCTATCAAATTCACTGAAAAAACAATAGGTTTAACACCAGTTATAGTTAGCTGGAAATTTTACTGATATAAAACCATTGAAATTCCCACGTTATAGTTAGATGGACTCACTATAACTTGCGCGTGCAATGCACCGCTGATGACGTCACATATTACATCACTCATGACATGGTCAGTGACATCACTCATGACATCACTGATGACACCATCCAGTGAATGTGTGTCTTTCTGAAAAATAAATATATTTTATATATGTATATGTAAAAGTTGATGGAAGAATAAATGTTTAAATAAGTGTCTAAATGGATGGTTTTAAAAAAAAAAATGATTGGTTAACTGGCTTATTAAGTGTATCTTAGTGAATACATATATTAGTGAGTAATGTTTAAATATTTAAATATATGTATTAGTGTTTCACTTTGTTTATAAGTGGCTGCATGGGTTGGTGAGTAGCTACATGTGTAGGTATATGGGTTATTAGATGTTTTTTTAGTATCAGTATGAGTGTTTGTATGGTTTGGTGGGGGTATTACTTATCACATAGATGCATGAATGACTGACTCTCTCTTTGTATGTGTTTTGAAGACAGCATATGTGCAGGACTGTATGGGTGGATGAGTGTGTATATGTGTGTGTTACTGCGTGAATGACTGTCTCACTAGTGTCTTTATCAGTAACTACATATGTTTTAATCTAGTATATGTGAATATTGATGTATATAAGTGAGTATATGTGAGAGTAAGAGATTGTAAGAGTTCCTGTTTAAATAAGTATGTGTTTCTATAAGTGATTGTTTAAGAGAGTAAGTATGTGTAAGTTTCCTTAGAAGTAAGGTGGTAGTGTGTGTTTAGCTGTATATGCAAATAAATGGATGTTCAATAGTTTACTTGCATGTGTGAGTATGTGTGAGAGTAACTTTTGGATGACTGTTGGTGTGTAACAGGATGTATAGGTGTATCACTACATATGATGAGTGAGTATATGTATGAGTGACTATATAGAACTGTTGGTGAATGAGTGGATGTGTATATAGATGGTGGAATTATTGAATTGGTTGTTGTAACTTTTATGTGTATCTCCATTTTTTTGAAAATGTTAATTTCTATTTTTGAATATGTGTTTCATGGGTTACATTACACTGAAAGGAGGTCTGTCACTCTGTCACAAGGATGATGTCATCAGGGATGTCATGAGTGATGTCACTGACCATGTCATGAGTGATGTAATATGTGACGTCATCAGCAGTGCATTGCACGCGCAAGTTATAGTGAGTCCATCTAACTATAACGTGGGAATTTCAATGGTTTTATATCAGTAAAATTTCCAGCTAACTATAACTGGTGTTAAACCTATGGTTTTTTCAGTGAATTTGATAGGTTTTTTAAATGCTAATTCCTAACTATAACTGGTGTGAAACCTATGGTTTTTTCAGTGAATTTGATAGGTTTTTTAAATGCTAATTCCTAACTATAACTGGTGTGAAACCTATGGTTTTTTCAGTGAATTTCATAGGTTTTTTAAATGCTAATTCCTTTGTATATCGAGTTTCTAACCTTTTTTTTTTTTTACAATTTGCTGTTTTTTTTTAAGTATTCATTTTTTTTATATAATTTTTTTCTTTTGCGCTCTGGGTGCGCGCTCCGGGAAGCTTTCAGCTAAGCTCTCCGGTAAGCTTTTCCGTGAGCTCACCTGAAAGCGCACCCAGAGCGCTACTGTCGTTAGTGAAAAAAATATGAATGAAAAGTTAATAATAATGCAAAACATTTCGTACCATACAAATAAAATTAGTTTTTTTTAATAAGGAAAATGATTATGCATTTCTGTAAAAGTTTGATGACGTCACTTCGGCGCGCAACGTAAGTGCCCTCGGAAGCGCCTACGTTCGCGGCGCGTAAACGCACGCAAAAGCGCCTACGATCGCGCCACGTTTGCGCCCCGGAAGCGCCTACGATCGCTCTGCGTAAACGCACCCGGAAGTGCTCCGGAGCGCGCAGCGTAAACGCGTCGGGTCATGTGACCCTAAAATAACACTTTTCATTGGTTGCTAACAGTTTTTTTTACAATGAATGAAATCCCCACCCATTTCCTTCACTTCTTCTTTCACTTTTGTGACTGAAAGACCTGCCTTTTTGCTCTTGCATATTTCTTGGTTAATCATGGCTGCCAGACCATCCAGCAGTGAAGATGAGCCTGAATTCATCGATGAAGAGCCTCCTCAACCAAAGGTGAAAGAGCATTTCATATGGAAATTTTTTAAGTTTCCAGCAGACCAGAAGAAGGTGAATGCACCAAAAGTGGAGTGCAGGATCTGCAAACAGGTCCTGTCACGGGGTAACCCCCCAAAAAAGTACTCTTTTGGGAACTTTACCATGATCCGACATGTGGAGAGGAGGCACCCCCAGAATTTTGCCCGGGAAAGTGTCAGGGCTCTGGCACAAGAGGTTCCCAGAGATGGGGCCTCTACATCAACCGGAGGAGCAACTTCTTCTGGGAGAGAGCAATCGCAGGAGCAGGTACCAAACATACAACCTGCATTTAACCATGGGGTCGTCAGATGCAGATACTGCAATCAACTCCTCACCTATGGGGAGCAAAGTGTCCTGCTCATGGTTCGAGCATTGGAGAACCATCGCTGCCCTTCCCACCCCTAATTTTTTTGTTTTCTTTTTGCTCCTGTTGAGAAGTTTCCATTCCCTGTTTTTGTTCCTGTTCAGTTAAAAGAAGAAAACCAAAAGTTCTTTTCAGAACTACCTCCAATTCTCATCAAAGAGCTATATTCTTAAAAAAATGAAGAGTAAGTGAAATATAGTGCATTGATAATTGAAAGGAGAATGAGTAAGAAAGAACAGAAAGGTATGAGAGGTGAAAGGAAGTGAAGTAGGAGGAATGAAAGAAGGTGAGTGTTAGAAAAGAAAGTTATGACACAGTGAATAAACTGGAGGCCTCATTTCTGAAAAGTGACGCATCGCTACGTGAAAACAGCGATGCGTCACTTTTCTGGACGCACTCCTTATGACATTCCAGATATGTCATATTTAATATATGACTAATCAATTCGCAAGGAGTTACAGATATGTCAGTATTTCTGACGTATCTGTAAACACAAAAGTAACGCATTGCTGGAGTGCGTCACAAAAGTGACGCAACTCCAGTAATGTGTCCTTTCACATGGAAAAAGCACCATGTGAAAGGTCTGCTGTGAAGCAGGCGCAAGATTTTGACGCAACAGCTTCCTAAAAGTGACGCACTGCGTCGTTATTACCAAGCTTTTTGCGGGGGAACACCCCCTCTGCATGCATTATACCTGACGCTATTTTTAAAAAGTGACGCATCTAGGTACATGGGTCACTTTTTAAAACTCTGCGCCACATTATATCTGCATCAGGTATAATGTATGCAGAGGGGGCAATCCCTCGCAAAAAGCTTGGTAATAACGACGTACTGAAATCTATGAGATTTCTCTGCGTCACTTTTAGGATGCTGTTGCGTCAAAATCTTGCGCCTGCCTCGCGTCACTTTCATGTTTACAGATATGTCAGAAATACTGACGTATCTGTAACTCCTTGCAACATGATTCGTCATACATTAAATATGACACATCTGGAATGTCATAAGGAGTGCGCACAGAAAAGTGACGCATCGCACCAGCAGTGTAAAAAAATGTGCCTCGTTGCACTATATTTAAAGGACGCAACAGCATCCTAAAAGTGACGCAGTGAAATCTCAAAGATTTCACTGCGTCGCTATTACAAAGCTTTTTGCGGGGGAACACCCCCTCTGCATGCATTATACCTCACGCAGATATAATGTGGCGCTTGATTTTAAAAAGTGACCCATCTACCTAGATACGTCACTTTTTAAATATAACGCAACGAGGCACATTTTTTTACACCACTGGTGCGATGCGTCACTTTTCTGTGCGCACTCCTTATGACATTCCAAGTAACGCATTGCTGGAGTGCGTCACAAAAGTGACGCAACTCCAGTAATGTGTCCTTTCACATGGAAAAAGCACCATGTGAAAGGTCTTGCGTCAGTCTAACACCTGCTGTAAAGCAGGCGCAAGATTTTGACGCAACAGCATCCTAAAAGTGACGCAGTGAAATCTCAAAGATTTCACTGCGTCGCTATTACAAAGCTTTTTGCGGGAGAACACCCCCTCTGCATGCATTATACCTGACGCTATTTTTAAAAAGTGGCGCATCTAGGTACATGGGTCACTTTTTAAAACTCTGCGCCACATTATATCTGCGTCAGGTATAATGTATGCAGAGGGGGCATTCCCCCGCAAAAAGCTTGGTAATAACGACGTACTGAAATCTATGAGATTTCTCTGCGTCACTTTTAGGATGCTGTTGCGTCAAAATCTTGCGCCTGCCTCGCGTCACTTTTATGTTTACAGATATGTCAGAAATACTGATGTATCTGTAACTCCTTGCAACATGATTCGTCATACATTAAATATGACACATCTGGAATGTCATAAGGAGTGCGCACAGAAAAGTGACGCATCGCACCAGCAGTGTAAAAAAATGTGCCTCGTTGCACTATATTTAAAAAGTGACGCATCTAGATAGATGCGTCACTTTTTAAATATTGCGTAACAATGCGCATTTTTTTACACCGCTGGTGCGTCACAAAAATTGACGCACAGGCGGCGCAAAACTGGCAGCGCAAGGCCTTCATAAATATGGTCCTGGATTTTCCCCGTGCTTCGCCGGTGCGCGTACCATGCGCTTCCCCCGCGCAAAACGAAAAAAAAAATAAAAAATGTAATGCCCCGCAGGACCCTATTTTAGCCCCCACATCAAACCTAGGGGGTCAGAGGGGGTCTACTCTTCCCCCTTATGGTCATTTGCCCCTTTTTTTTTCAAACCCCTTGTGTCTCGATTTTACCGAGACACAAGATGGCGGCCGCTCCAGACTGTTTAGAATGTTTACAGACACCCAAGAGCCAATCAGCTTCCTGCGCGCAAGTCGCGTGTCGCGCCTGGAGCGCACTCCGGTGCACGCACCGGAGAGCGCCTATAGATATATATATTTTTTTGAACCTAAATTACTCAAAATCCACTGCAGCACACATCTTGAGACATAGCAAAGGCACATCGGGCTACCAGTCCCTTCAATTTTGCCAAGTTTGCTGGAAATCCATTCAGCCGTTCGGGATAAAAGTGAAATCGACCGCCCTATGGAAATTAACATGGGGAAAACGCGTTTTGGGACCCCCCTTGTATCTCGGCCCCCGCTTGACGTATCCCCCCCAAACTTTCAAGGAAGGACCGGAGCTCGACGAGGCCATTTTCAGGAAATTTTCAGGCAGATTCGTCAACCGGTGCCAAAGTTATTCCAAATAGAATTTTGAGATTTAACATTGAAAAAAATCCTAACTATAACTACCTACTGGCGACCGCCAGTAGGTAATATATATATATATATATATATATATATATATATATATATATATATATATATATATATATATATATATATATACATATACATATATATACATATACATATACATATATATACATATATATATATATATATATATATATATATATATATATATATATATATATATATATATATATATATATATATTCCTTCCCCTCCTTTGTGGTATAAAGATAAAACAGAACGGCAGGAAAGTTTGTATCAATAATCTGTTACTTAATGGCAAGTGTTGCGTCGCTGTGTTTTTAGGACTGCCAAGGAACATCCTCAATCAAACGGCAGACAGAACAAAGTAATGAAATTCTAGAGCAGTATTTGCGTTATAATGTAATACTGTACAGGGTGATTGGCTTTCCAATCTTCTGGAGACACAAATTTCATACAACAATACTAATCATGGAACTACTAAGATATCAGCATTCTTTTACATGCTTCAGGTTTCCATTGAAGAATTTTCCTTTTCCTCCTCGCCAAAATACTTCAGTTGATTGATGAAACAGACAGCTCATTTCATAAAGTTTACATCAGTCCAAAATTAGGATGAAGAAGCATGCTGATAAATCGAGGATGCATGTAAATTTCGGAGAGATCTTGAGGCCATCTCTGAGTGGATGACTGCCAACTGTCTCCAGCTCAATGCCAACAAGTCTGGAGTACTGTTGGTTGGGAGAGACCTTGAGCTGTGGAGTGAACGCTGGTGACCTGTCACCTTGGGCTGTGCACCCGCCCCCAAACAGGTGGTAAAAATGAAATCTGGGTGTGTGGGTAGATTCTGCCCTTAGCTTTCAGACTCAAACAAAGAAAGTAGCAGAAACTTGCTTTGGTATCCTACGGGGGCTCAAACCGCTGCTAGGGTTTTTCGACCCATCTATTAGACAGGTTATTGTTCAGGCTTCCATCCTGCCTTGATTGGATTATGCCAATTTGCTATATTTGGGATCCAACAAGGCAGAAATTGCAAGACTACAAAGGGTTCAAAATGCTGCGGCAAGAACTCAATTGGGTTTGCCCAGGACATGCCCTACTACTAGTGCAGTCCGTTGGCTCCATTGGTTGCCCGTGGCCAAATGTATAGAATTTAGGTCCTTTGTATGTCATTTAAAATCTTAAATCCCTCCTCGGACCAACTTAAACTCCTAAGAGATGTTAGGAGCCTCTACTACAAACAAATCAAGAGCGCCAAGGCTAACTACTTCAGTCACAAATTGGATCAAGCAGCAAACCGCCCCAAGAAACTTTTTCAATTGGTCAAACAACAATCAGTTGCTGGTCCAAACCTCTCGGAACCCGGGATCCGCCCACCCTCTTGTGACAAACTTGCTGCTTTCTTCTTTGAGAAATCAAAACTCATCTCCAATGACCTCGCCTCTAAGACGACTTTACTGCTCGCCTCCAGAGCAGCATCACCCCTTGTCCTCTTAGATAAGCTCAACTCTACCCCCCAGAATGCCAAGAACAGTGCGTCTTGGGGCACATTTACCCCATTTAGTGAACAAGACATCAAAAAGATCCTCCTGAATATAAACCTATCCAACCACTTCAGTGACCCGTTACCCCCATCCATCTTCAAGGAAATCAAGAATGCACTCATCCGCACCTGTACAAGGATTGTAAATGCTTCTCTATCACAAGGCACAATCCCCGACTGCCTAAAAGCTGCACAGGTATCTCCTATACTAAAAAACCCTAACGCTGACAAGACTTACCTCAGTAATTTCCGACCTATCTCCAACATCCCCACCCTAGCGAAACTCCTTGAAAAATGCGTTCAATCCCAACTCTGTGTGCCCATTGAGAACTACCAACGCCTAGATCAGCATTAATCCGGTTTTCGGAAAGGGCACAGCACTGAATAGGCCCTCACTCATGTTATGGATGACATTTTAAAAATGCTCGATAAACACTAATCCTGCCTCTTGATCCTTCTTGACCTTTCCTCCGCTTTCGACACGGTTAATCATGACAACCTCCTATCCATTCTTCAAAACAGGATGGGATTTTGTGATCAGGTGCTACAATGGTTCTCGTCCTTCCTCCACCACATATCTCAAAGAGCCAAGGCAAATCACTCTCTCTCCCAGCCCTCCCCTGTTCTCATGGGGGTCCCCCAAGGATCTGTGTTATCTCCTATCCTCTTCAACCTTTTCCTGGAACCATTAGCAAACTCACTAAACTCCACGGGTATTCTTTTCCACATGTATGCCGACGGCACGCAACTCTATTTGAAAATATCATCCCCGGAAAACATCATCTCACTCAACACTACCCTAACGTTTACTCAAAACTGGTTAACTGAGAACCATCTCCTGCTTAACACCTCAAAAACGGAATTCCTGCTTGTTAGATCTGGGGGTCTCTAGTTGGAAGAGGTAAGTACCTTAGACCAAGTAGGGACCCTTGCTTCTAGTCAGGGTGAGGGAATACACACAGTAGATTACCTCCGCTCTCCCTCCAGGTAGCTTGGCGCGAGTAGGCAGGCTTATCCCCAAGGCAATGTGTATAATAATTGCACTCAGCACAACAATAATCCCCAATCCAGACCACACAGGTAAGTATATTTTATAAAAATATATAACTTTATCTAGTTTCAGCAATGTAAATAAGGCAGTTGCACGATAATCACTTTGTCAATAAAATGTTGCTCTTAATCTTATGGTTGCAGTTATCATCAGGAAGCTTCTTTATCAAAAATGTCTCAAGTCTCTTTAATCAGTTATTAAAAAAATAATGCCACTGATTTATAGTCAGTTAGCTCTAAAAACGAGCAAGGAAAACAATGCCAGCGTCTGAATTTGCCGAGGGAATCAGCCCCTAGCGTCAGGGACCCTAAGCGCTTCAAGCGCGCCTCACCGGAATGCTGGGGGGAGGGGGGACTCCCTTCCCCTTGCTCGGTATCGCTTCAGGCCACCAGGCGCGTCTCGCCGGTCAAGGCTCACTCGTGCTCCCGCCCGGCCGGTCTCAGGACGCTCTCCGCTCGCTCTCAATCCTTCAGGGAGCAGCGGGGAGCAGAGACGGCAGGCAGGGGGCTGGAGCACTCTTCAGAATCCCTCGGCGATGTAGGGTCAGTCTTCCCCGGTCCTGGCGGTGATCCCCGCGATTCCTCGGCTCTTCCAGCAGCTTCAGTCGTGGCAGCCAATCCCGTTGCGGCTCTCCTGACGAGCCCCTCTGAACGCGAGGCCGCCAACCAATGACAGCACGGCCTCACTGATGACGCTACGCTCCAGCAGCCAATCCCGTCGCGGCTCTGGTGAAGGGGCTTGGCTCTCTAACCCAATCAGAGCGCGGCGGGCTCGATCTTCGACGCGCAAGCACCGGCAAGTTACGGGGCACTTCCACGGGGGTTACTGACCCCGGGCTGCAGCGGTGACACGGCCAACAATTGTTTTTCAGCGCTCCTTGCGCTGGAGAGGCCCACAAGGCTCCGGTCTGTACCACACACGTGTCGATGAACACGTCGATCTTGGCCACGCAGCAGGCTGGGTCAGCGCGGCACCCCCAAGCAAATTAAAGAGCAGCCAGTGCGCTAAGCAGTCCAACTACAGGGTTGTACGATCCCTTCGCCACACAGCAGCTTCAGGGGGCACAGCAGAGTCTTGTAGTCCTTGGGCAACCTTTATGTTCCTGGGTTGCAGACAGGGAGCCAGCTCTTCTCAGGCCCTTGGAGATTCAGGTTGCAGACACAGCACACAGCAAAGTCTTAGCAGTTTCAAGCAGGCAGGGTCACAGCTCACAGCAAAGTCCCTTTCTTCTCCTCTCCTTCAGTTGGATAGCAGGATAGGTCAGCCCTTAAAGCACACAGCAAGGCAATCTTCCATCAGCTCCTTCAGCAGTCCTTCTTCTGGCAGAGGTTCCTCTTGATTGTAGAATCTAATTTTCTGTAGTCAGGGGTCCTTCTCTTATACCCCAAAAAGTCTTTGAAGTCCTTTGAAGTCTTTTGAAGTCTTTGTGCAAAGGGGGCCCTGAGCCCAGTCCAAACCAGTTCTGGGTGTTGCTGGGGGTCTGGGGGTTTCCTGGCTTCCTTCTTCCTCTCAGTATCAGGGACAGAGGTGACAGTCGCCCAGCAGGAGGTGGAGCCAGCTTTGTGGTTAGGCAGGCACAGCCCTTCACTATCAGATGCTATCTCCTCCCACTTCCCTGGCAGCAGATGCTACCTTTCATCCACGGGCTGGCTCAGATAACCCCCTGGGGGCTCTGCAGACCCTGCCATCCTCAACCCAGACAGTCAATCCACAAACAGTCCCAGGCACACAGAAAGGTTTAGACAAGAGAACAGCCACTTTCTAAAAGTTCTATTCTCAAACACAGGATTTAAAAACCACCTTTCCTAAAAGATGTGTTATTAAATTCTGAGTTCAGGGATGTCACTCACTTATGTCCCATCTTGTTCCTATGAGAAGATAGGCTGGTATCCATTGGGACCAGCCTCCCCCATGTTAATCTATGGAGCAAGACAGCCTTACAGCAGTAAGCACACAAAATGGCTGCTGCTCACTACCAGAGCATGTTACCTGCACTAGTACATGCTCTACCTTATCCATGCACTGCACCCTGCCCAGGGGGGTACCTTGAGCCTTCCATAGGGGTGACTGACAGGGAAGGGTTAGGCCCAGCCAGTGGGGACACTGGCCAGGCGGACATGGCAGTCCACTGACTGCACACAGGCCCTGCGCTGGCAGGCCTGAGTCACCATTTTTAGGGCTACTTCTGTGGGTGGCGCAATCTGCGCTGCAGGCCCACTAGCAGCATCTGTCATCACCATCCCTGGCACACACAGTGCACTTTACGAGGGACTTCATGGTGATACAAATATGCCAATCAGGTATACCCAATCAATATGACAATTTACAGAGGGAGCACTTACACTCTGACACTGATCAGCAGTGGCAGAGTGTCCAAAGCATCTAAATCAGCAAAAACGAAATCCAGCACAGCATCAAAAATACATGAGTCAGAGGCAAAAAGATGGGGGAAAAACCACGCCAAGGATGTCAGGTCTAACACTGCTCATCTCTCTTACGAACTACATCCCCAAGATAGACCTCTGGTTGAGTCACCTCACTGCTTTCAACTGCTCTCCTCTCATCGTAGACTAAGCCAAATCTCTAGGAGTCACCATGGACAAGCACCTGAATATAAAAAATCATATCAGCAATATATGCAAGGGTGCAAACCACTTGATGAGGACTCTCAGAAATATCAAACCTTTCCTTCCACTTAATGATTTCAAGCAGGTGGTCCCAGCGCTTGTCCTACCGAGGCTAGATTATGGCAGTACCACTCTCTGTGGCCTTCCCAAATACACCCTGGCTCCACTAAGGGCATCACTGAATGCTGCTGCTAAACTGGTTACAGGCACCAAACGCAATGAGCACATATCACCAGTCTTAAAATCTCTAAATTGGCTCCCCTATGAAGCACAAATTCAGTTAAAGATTGCTGTTATGACGCACAAAGCTATCCACTTCAATACTCCTAGGTACCTGGCACAAAAACTTGAACTATCTTGTGGTGTAAGAGCCTCAAGAAGCGCCACTACTTTCCTCTTGAACCCACTTATCCTCAGCAGAAAGAACACTTGTCCCAGAGCCTTCTCTGGCGCTGCCCCAAAGATATGGAACTCGCTACCACCGGATGTACGCAGAATCTCCCCAACAGCGGTGTTCAAACTGGAAGTCAAAAGATTCCTCTTGAATAAATTCCTTCCGTAAGTGGGCTAGTCTCTCCTGCCCGATGACATTGTGCCTACTTTCATGGTACCATCATTTACGACCACGCTTCTTTACGACATACTATGAACCTTTACTATTGTTTAATATAACCACCTTGTGTTTTTTTGCGTGTAAACTGTGATCATTCTTGTTTTTATCCCTACCTTATGTTGTTTTTGCATTATTGTCCTTCCTTTCCTTCCTAATGAAAGCGCTCTGATATCCTCTGGGATCTTGTTCGCGCAATATAAAACTTTATAAATAAATAAATAAATAAATAAATACATCTCTCTTCTCCAGGCATTTTGGCCAATCTGCTTACACCTTATACCCCCTCCCGTCAACTCCAATCAATGGGGCAGTATCTAGCTGTTGTCCCGCGGGTGAGGAGGGCTCGTGCTGGTGGACGCTCCTTTTATGTATTGGCAGCCAAACTTTGGAACTCGCTCCCCATCGGCATTCTCAGCTTAAAAAGCTACCTGGCATTCCGTAAGGCAATCAAAACTCACCTCTTCCCGCCATTGTAGGCCGCTTGTGTTGTCTAAAGTTCTGCAGTTTTCTGCTTTCAGCGCTGGGCTGCCCCAATGCCGGGGTAGCTGTATGCTATATAAAATGGCTGACATAACAGAACATAACATCAAGTTACACCTCACTTATGTTTGTCCCAGAAAGAAGGCATGGTAGTTTGCTCATTTATTCAAGTTCATGCGTTGCAAGTAAAGTTTTGGTCATGAGTCATTGGGCAATTTGTGATAACGCAACACTTTAATCCTGCAGCTTTCCTTTTGAAGTTACCTTGTGCAGGAAGATTCATCCTGTCTTTCATTCCTCTCAAGTGAAGCCATATATGCATGATACTTCCCACTAATTGCAGTCTGAAACCCCACCAATCATTGGACAAAGCCATCTTGAATATGAGATTCAAGACATTTGTGATTCCCAACAATTTTGAGGAAAACCTTAGTTTCTAATCCAGTGGAAGGATTACCACCAAGTGGGCATTCCTGGGAAGATGCTCCTTCAGTTCATGCCCCAATGTGGTCTGCTGTTTTTTTCAAAGCATCTAGTTGAACCCAAAGCTTCTGAAGGGGAGCATACTTTCATGTTGATGTTCAGAGTTAAACAAATAAGTAGAATTTTCTCAAGTGTGTTCAGCTTTCAAAGAAGAAGCCATAGATGTGCTTCAGTTCATTGTGCCACTGTCAACCGTGCTGTATTCAACTTTGGGCCTTCTGTTTGGATTTGCAAGGCAATCGGTCTCGCATTTGTTGAAGTTAGAGCTTTTGGTGGTGAAAATAACAAAGGGAGGTCATTAAGATGACTGGTGGACTCGAGTCCGCCTGCCACCATTGGGGCGCCTGCGACCGCCCGTCTGCAACGTGGTGGTCCAGCACGTCAGATTGCCATGCGACCACCACTGTGGCAGTTGCATCATGCATGGTTAACATTGTGGCGGGTGCTGCTGGCTGCAGCACCCGCTGCTATGCTAAACATGCAGGTCGTGCTTTTCAGTGCACGACGTGGCAGGCACCACACGGTGCCTGCAACTTAGTGCAGTGAAATGTAGGTGGTACCATGGGTACTCCCACAGTGCACCACCACCCCCCAACACAAGGGGTCCCTCAACAGGCCCTCAAATGCATTCTCCACCAGCCTTTCAATGGCAGTTTACCCACCACGGAAAGGATGGCTGCTGGTCAACGCCACCATTTCACACATGCTGACCGCTGAGCCAGGCAATCGGAATGATTGCCTGTGGCGGAACGTGGTGGGCGGTCTTTATTAGCGCCACAGAGCCGGAACAATTCCCCCTGCCATCGTAATATGGCAGGGGGAAAATTGCTGTCCAATGGCGGATGGCCCGCCACCGAATTGGCTGGCGGTGGCAGGACTTCCACCATCGTAATCAGGCCCAATGTTTTTTACTTTTGTTCTTTTATTTGCAGTGGAGTTATTAAATTTGCATAGCACTATTGCCAATAGTATAAAAAAGCTAAAGTAAAAGCATTGTCATTTTCAATGCCAACAGCTCTAACTTTAACAAATGTGAGACCTATTGTGTTGGAAATGCAATCGGTCTCGCGGTTGTTGGAGTTGGAGTTATTGGCATTATAAATGCCAATGTGTTTGTTTTACCTAGCCATGTTGCAGGGTGCAGTACCATATGTGGCCAAAAGAGGTCCCAGGGTACCTCTTTTAGCTATATATGGTACTGCACCCTGCCGAAGATATGGTAAATCCATCCTACCCATAATGCATTGCATTCAAGACAGCACCAGGAGTACATTCAAATAGATATGCCCATATATAAAATTAGTAGTTTTGAAACGTGACAAGAGAATTATTATATTCATTCCAGATTAAGTTCTACTCTGTGGAGCTGATGAAGGGAAATTTATAGACGGTCTCATATAAATGTGAGATGTTCTTGTGAGTGAGGTAACCACTGCCAGCCTAGCTTAGGACTTGCAACCTGATTCATCAAGCTGATATGCGCTCGTAAAGGGTCAGATTCTCAGAATCTGGCACTTTGCGAGTGCGATTTTTGCATTTGGGATTCATCATCCCAAATGCAAAAATCGCTATTACCGAAATCGGATATTTGCGAGGAATTAGATTTAAGGAATCTCTAATAGAGATTCCTTAAATCCAATTCATCAACCAATTAGAAAATGCGAAATCGCAATATTTGGTCGCAATTTACCACCAAGTCTGACTTGGTGGTAAATTGCGAAAAAAGAGTAAAAAGCACTTTAGTGCATTTTTTATTTTGCATGTTACACACACACATGTCCTTTGGACATGTGTGTGCGCAAAACCTGTTCGAATGTGCATTTAAGGGGTGCTACAGGGTGTCCTTTGGACACCCCTGGCACCCTTCAAATCGCTATCTTATTTGCGATTAGCAAATTGCTAATCGCAAATAAGGAATACTCCCCATTCATTCCTATGGGCCTTTTGGCCCATAGGAATGAATGGGGAGTTTTTCCTTATTTGCGATTAGCAATTTGCTAATCGCAAATAAGGAATTTGTAGGAATCGCATTTTAATTTGCGATTCCTACATGAATACCGTTTTGCGAGTCTCTAATAGCGATTCTTTATGATTCTCTATTAGAGACTCGCAAAACGGTACCTTGATGAATCAGGCTGAAAGTGTGTGTTCTGCCTGAAGCATGTTAAGAAAATAGTGCCTTAGGGCTATAATTAAGACCTAGGGAGTAACAACACATGTAACAAGGGGTGTCCTCATGGGTGGTTACAAGAAGAGACAAGGCGGTACTAAGGAGGGACTACTAAGACTATTGACCAATGAAAAACCATCATTTACAAAGGACAGGGACAGGAGCCATTTAAAAAGATAGGCGGAAAGTGGGCAGGGTTTTACACACATATCCTGAATACAGCATGTCTCAAAGAGGCAGCGCAAGCGCTGCCTAGGCGAGACCTAAAAACCTTACTGATTTCTTTCCTGGCCCTATCACTTAAATAAAGGTATACGCTGCATTGTTTCTGTAGGAGAAATCTGAGATATTAGATTTGCTTTTGAAAAATATTTGTGTTCTTCAGTAAATCAGACTGATTTAATTTGAAAGACAGTGTACCTCCCACATTCTAAGGGTGAATACCCTGGTCTTGAGATCGATTGAGAGCTTGAAGGACACCTTTTTCAAATCCTGCCAGTATCTCCTATATAGAGTTAAATGTGGGAAATGCAGAATTGGTTTACATCTTGGAAGTCAAAACTATGAGGTCCATCCTACACTGCAGCATCAGCTCCATGCTGTCAGTAGAGCACTAAATTATTATTTTGTCAGAATTGTACTTTCTACTTGGTAAGCCAAAGAATGCTCAAAAGAAAAGTAACATGGGGATAAATTCAGATAAACATGAAATTATGATCACTGGTACCAACATGGATCTCTTAAACTCAATTTTCTGTCCCACTGAAACGACCAGGCCTATTTCGGGTTCACAATATTAGCACCTAACCTAGACTTTAGGAATTAACTTGAACTGCCACAGGCTGGATGCAAACTATCTCTATCTTTAGGATCTTCCACCATACCTTACTGTTGAGTATTTAGGTAATAAGTACGAAGAAGGGGTAAGTCACTGCATTAGAACTGCAGTAGATTTGTGCCAATATTATTTATTTTATTTATTTATAAAGTTTTGTATAGCGCGAACAAGACCCAGGAGGGTATCAGAGCGCTTTACAGTTGAGGTGGGTAGAATACCAAGGTGCGACAAGAGCTAAACATTACAAATAGGTTCAAGATAAACATTACCACTAGGTTCAAGACGAAAGAACAATAACAAAAACATTCAGAACATTTGCGAACCAAATAGGATGGTTCTGACAATAGAAAGGCATAGGCGATGCCCACAGTAACAGTAGTAGTCTGCCAATCCAATGAAACACCAGATTACACAAAAGTAACAGAGAGTGATCAAAAAATGGAAGAGAGACATTCCATAAATAGCATACAGAGGTGTGGAATGGCCTGTTACCACTGTTAATCCCAGAAGGTTAACTGTGAACTGGAAATTCATATCATCAGAGAAGAGAGCAGTATTGAGGCAACTGACCCAGGACTTTATGGCAGGAATTTCAGCATTAGATTTTTTTTACTTCGTTTTTGATGAACTTCCGGTCGCAGGGAATTCCAAATCTTCGGGCCATGCCCGAGAATGATCTGTTACTCTTTTTTTGTGGAAGATTTGAAGTTTCAGGAGAATTGAGTTTTCACTTCGAGACGGACGGCACCTCCTGATAATTCAAGTTTGTGAGCCAAATAGATGGGAATCTTGAAGTGCAGTGCTTTGTGAGTCAGAAAAGCGATCTTTTGTTGTATTTTAGCTTCATAAGGTAACCAGTTTATGGATTTTAAGTCTGGGGATATGTGCTCATTTCTTTTTGTCCCAGTAATCAATCCGGCTGCGCATTAATGGAAGCCGTAAGTGGAACCAAGCTTTCTTTGGGGAGACCGCAAAGAGTGGAGCTGCCGCAATCAAGCCTTGGTAATACTAAAGCTTTACCCGCCTATTTGAAGTCTTTCCGTGAGAGGAATGGTTTCAGATTCCTTAGTAGCTTCATCTGATGTTTAGCACCCTTGTTCAGGTGTCTGTCTAGGGTGATTCTCCATTATGGTAAGGCTTTAAATTTAGCTCACCCTCAATTCCTTTTGGATCAACTTCAGATCGCCCAGATTTTCACAGCTCAGTTTGTTTACAAAGTTCAGCAAACTGACCATGCTATGTTCCTCATAGGCTCGTCTCACTCCTGTGAAGAAGTTACATTTATTTTGGGTCATACAAATTTTTGTACGTTTGTGCAGTGAAGCCACTGTTTATTTATTGACTTTATTTATTTATATAGCGCAAACACGACCCAAGATGGTATCAAAGCACTTTATAAGATGTCAGGAAGGAAAAAACTGTAAAACAAATAACAAAATCAAAAGATAAACAAGTTGTGGTGGGTCCCAAAAAGGTGCAGGAGGCCACCAAAGGGACCAAGTTGCCACAAAATATACAAGATTAAAAGAGTCCCGAACTACACATGGGTATAGCAAATGTAGGCAAATGTGTAAGGCCACTAAATTGGCAGACCCTTAGAGCAAGAACGTGTTCATTAGTAGCACTTTGACTTCCTTTTTAAATGATACAGGCGAGGGGTTCAGTCTGATTTCAGGGGGAAAGGAGTTCCAGATTCTCTGGGCAATACCAGAGAAAGCTTGATTGTACGTTTTCTTTTTACAGAGTTTCTGTGGATTCGGCAATAAAGGTCTCGAGCTTCTAGAAGATCTACAGACACCAGAAAGCTCCAGTTTGTCAAATCATACATTTTCCTGTTACACTCCAGTTGGGTGGCTTTGGAAACTCTTGTTTTGAGAATGCCCCAACTTTAAGGTGTTTCTTCCGTGGGATTGTTCCATTCCTATGGAATGCTCTTCTAGTGAACTTTGCCTCATCTCACCTTTTTGAAGCTTTTGAATGTACTTAAAATTTGGCTTCATACCACAATATCGCCAGCAAACCTTCATTGGCCAGTGTGATTAACAAACAGCTATTCATCATCGCCTTCAGCAGAAGGACATTTCTGCACAGACCAATGTGTCTGTTCATAATGCCACTTGCCTTCAATGGATAATCAGGACAGATCTCGCTCATCATCTTGTTGAGTGCGGGATCTGGCGCAAAACAACATCGAAGAGGATAAAGCACCACGGAACAGGACGACATGCACTAAAGCACCATCAAAGAGAATAACAAATACCAAAAAGCCACAAGTATAAAGGACCCAGGGCTGCTGCATTCTGTTCAAATGGACAGGCATCACCAACCAACTTGGCCGCTTTAGTCAATTTAAAGGCGGGAGACACAACCGCTGCCGACATTTATAGGATTTGAGATGCTGTTAAATATGCCCTTCGAAAAAGTTTTCCCAATTTTTGATACAATACTTTTGTCATCGTTGCATTAATGATATGCAGAATGCTGCTGGAGACCGTACTAAGCTGTTGCTGTGTCAATTACAGAGAGCTATATTTTTGTGCTCATTATTATTCTTGGATGTCTCCAATTTACATCTAAATGCACCGACTAATTTTGATCCAATCATGTCAAAAGTGATAGGTAATGTGTGGGAGAAGATGACAGCCCTACCGCCAGGAATTGCCAGAATGAGAATTCCTCGGGGCAATGATTTAATGCCCAAGTCAAGCACTGCTGTCAGAAATGGAGGCTAAATGATGACACTTTACGATGTACTATGGGCTCGTACGTTCACTACATATAAGGGGAAAAGAGTGATTGAGAGTGGAGGTATTAAACCACACTTTAACCCCCGTCACACGTGTCTCTTGCGGCTCATTGCAGTTTGTTCAGAGATGCTAATGGCAGAGGCAAATTTCCTTTATGACTATGTAGCAGAGAGGCACTAAGAACAGGCATGTGCGATTAAAATCAGGCAGTAAAATCGCGGCAGTTGATTGCGCACTCTGGCACTGACTTCTCTTTCAGTCATTTGCATTTCTTTTTAGCAAATTACATGTCAGCTGGCTGTTCAGTAGAGGCAGGGTGTTTATTCTTTTCACTGCGCTTTTTTTTTCTTTTTTTTCAACAGAATTGTATTTTTTCCGATTTTTTTTTCCAAAATCAAAATGTGCTGTTGCTAGAGAAAACTCCATTAATAACTTGCAGCAGTTCTCTCTAAATTGATTTGCTTACTGCTCCTAATTACAAAGTAACAAAGCGTGGTGCAACCTAAGGGGATGTAAGCTGTCAAAAGTACAACTTTGTGCAGGAAACAGTTTACTTCTGCAAATTACTTTTTTCCCCCTGCTATTTTTGTCTTTAAATAGTATGTCGGCATGTATCTAATCGTAGTATGATTTTTAACCGCTTCTAGTGTTGTCTATATTGTTGGTGGTGCATAAAATGTACTGAGCAGGTTGGACTATTTTCGAAGTTGTCCTATATATCGAAAATGTACAGGCTTTCTTTATCCCGCTGCTATATAAACCTCTTTTTAGTTGTAAAGTCTTATAAGAATAAGAGAAAATAAATAACCGAGGATCTAATATATTAAACATAATATAAGACAGGAGAAAAATAAAACAACGTATCATCATATTGAAACCATAAGCGTAAAGGGAAAACCAGAAAACGTTATTATTCACTATCAGCTGTAGTTGGAATTTTATGTGAAAAGTAAAGAAAGACAAGAGAAAGAAACAAACGAAAGAGAGAGGCAAAAGAGAAAGTAAAAAGAGATAAGAAAGTGGGAAGAGAAAGTAGGAATATAATATAAATCTCAACAGAATTAAGATGTAGAGAAATGAGAAAATTAAATTGAAAAAAAAGATAATTGGTGAAAGGGAACCAAAACTGATCACATCCTCTTTTTGAGATTTAGAGAACTCACAGTATCGACTTTATGGTTGTCACATATCAAATGCCACCAAAAATAAAATGACTATTTTGGGAAATCTTTCCAGTTGTCCTATACCTCATTAATTTCCAGGATTTCCAGTCCTGCTGATATGAACCCCTTTAAATCCAATAATATATACATTTTCTCCAATACCATTTCACCACTTACCAAACCTCTGCTCCCTCTGGTTGCTGCTGGTCAGCTATGCTAATTGCGATGCTGTGATAGAATGTGTGCTGATTTTCCAATCGCTGCCCTTTGCAGTTAGCATTCTAGGATTTTGTGAAAGGGGGTCAATGCAAATCAAATAATGCTAATGACACAGATTTCATAGTTTCATAAACTCCAGAAATGAGGGACATCTGACACCACAGCACTGCCCCGAAATGAGACTGTGACATGTGAGGAGGTCTTATGGTTCAAAACCATGTACTCTACCATTCACAACTTACACCCCAGAGAGGGGGTGGTGCATACATAGACCTAGGATAAGACAGACATTGCAGGGAAAGAAGGTTTGCCCAGGATAATCAACCACAGAAGTTTAACTCTGGATTGCTAATTGACCCCATGATAAAGGCTGCTTTGGACCCATCATCCATGCATGTAAATTATTCTATTTAACAAAGGACCTGAGGAGAAATAAACTCCGGAGAACCATTGTAGGTGTCCCCGTGAAAAATAGATTCCAGCAGCTGATCAAGTAATAGTCCTACACACTCTAGGAGAGACGAGTCAGATGGAAACGAAAATCAAGCCCGACCGGGCAGCCGCTCATTCAGGATTAACTGGTGGGCGGATTAAGATAAAACATGGTAAAGAAGAAATACCAATTTCAATGTGTTTTTAGTCTCTTCCTGTCTCTATTGGTCGGAGTAAGATGCATGTCAAAGTTTGTCTGCCAAAAGGAGCTCCTAAGAGTTAAGTAAAAACCTTCTTGGAAATTATCATGTGGCAAAGGGACTCGGTAAAGCCAAGTGATTACCAGTCGAGAGCAATATGAGGACAGTTTGAAACAATTGGCCTGCGGTTTGTTTCTCCAACAGAATTTATCCATGGTCGCTGCCACAATCTCTGACTAAACGTCTTGCAAAATGGAATGCTGTTGAAACTTCTGGTATAGCGGAGTCATTGAAAAATTGTATTGACACCACCAAAAAGTCCAAAGTCAACGTTTGGGTGCTTGGGTGACAATTGAAATCGGCTATGCCTGACAGTTCGGGGTGGAATTTTTGCACAGGATCAAGGACAACCCTGATTTTCATACAACTGATCCCTAAATGTTGTACCATAATGGGGGAATAATAATGGACTTGAATGCAGCAAAAGCAGTTTCCACTGGCTGCAACTTTACAACCATTTCATCTGTCACCTTTGTGTTTCAGTGCAATGCTCTAAGTGTGACTGATATGACCAAATGTGGGTTCTATGCTTACAGTACCACAGGACTGAAATTGAACATCACTGATGGTACCCAACAAGGTCAAAACTGGTCCGTGATTACTTGTGCTCCTGTCCAAAGGGAAGCTGACCTGGCAGCTCCAGCTAAATTGTTGCTTTGAGGTTTGATGGCAAGACCAAGATGGAGAAGTCTATAGCTCAGGTACTGAATCTTGGTGGGTATGAGCAAGGTTAGTATAATATGCCAAACAGAGATAGTCTGAGGAGCACCATGCTTCAACTAGTAATATTTCTTCCACACTCAAGTGCCATCACATCTGGTGCAAAGGCGACATGCCCTGCATAATTTACGCTGTAACCTGCGGAACACTTCGACCCGTGTGCTATACCATCATCGACATAATGGTCTTTCATCGAAAGTGACACAGAAGTGACGTGGACATGCAGGGAGAGCAAGTGAGGAGCGGCGGTGTAGCTGTGGTGCGGTGCGGCAGTGTGCAAATCGAAAATCCTCCATAATCGTGAAAACAGCGTTTCACATAGCCGCAAAACCATGACCTAACATGCCAGATTTTCCAGCACACCTAGCAAGTCCTAGCAAGTCCCACCGGCAGCCGTGAGCCAAGTCCACAGCAACACCAGCTGCAGTGAGTGGTCACTGTAACTGAGGCATGGTTATTGCTGCTGCTGCGTTGTGCTGCTGAGGTTAGGCTGTGGTCATACCCAAGCCCTGCTCAAGCCTAGTCAAGCCTTAGCCAAGCTTAAGCCAAGCCCAAGCAGCTGACTGCCACCGTTGACCGCAGCTGTTATTTTCATCAGCAGCACAGATCAGGCCGGGGGCTGCAACACAGTTCATCACAGTGTGGGAGTCTCAAACTTGGAACCTCAACGACAATGGTGACGGTGAGGCAGGGATGAAGGGTTTAGAGTGGAAGGAGCGAGGAGAACCGGCCACCCGGGGAGACTGCCCCCCTGACTTTCCGTCCAACTCTTTCCAGCCAGTCTCACTGATAAACACCTTAGAACCTCAAGCCTAGGTGTCTCAAGTGTCTCAAGTGTCTGTACTTCCCTTTTTCCTCTGAACTAGCTAAATATTGATCTGCTACCATCGCAACTGCCCTGTTTAGTATTACCATTGGCAGCTGGAGCAATTAGGGCAGGCAGGAGGGGCAGTAGTTACTTGCTTGTCTGAGGCTGCAGAGAAGAGGACAAAGGGTGTTGTTTAACAGGCAAAGTAGCTGCCGGTTAGCTTTCTTAGCATAGGTGGAGCCTCGCTCCACGGAGCCGGCCCAGCTAGGTCTGGGTGCAGCTTGTGGAGTTGGGAGAGCTACCCAGCCTTGGCCATCACCCCTTTTATCACACAGCCCTCACATTATTCCTCATAAAGTCTGGCAGCCCAGTAAGCTCAGTAAGCCTGGCAGCAAGTGATATACTTTTAAAGCCACAGTCACTTTACCCTGTTTCGCATTGGTTAGAACCGCGTGCTCGTACCCCTCTTTTGTAGCTGCAAATTATAGAGGTGCGGTGACGCAGTCCATTGGTAAAAAGGAACTTGATATCTAACTGCAATAGTTGGTTCCTGATAGCCCTGAATCAATAAATTATTAAGGAAAGTAAGGAAGCCGTTCCTGCTAAAAGGCGTATCATCCTTTTTGTGTGTCAATAAGCTGCCCTCTAGGTGTTTGCACCCTGGCTGCCTAATTACATCCTCGGGGTCTCTTACAGAATCGCAAGGATCTCTTCCTGGCTCCTCAGGGGCCTCTTCTAACCATTCTATTTCTCCAACATTAATAAAGGCCATCAGGCGAAAGAAGCCCAGAGCCTGCCTGTCCCACTTGAAATCTCATCCCTCCGTGCTGTCTTTGCTCACAAAGGGTTTGAGGAATTCAACGCTAAGGAATAAAGAATCAGGAATGGCTCCAGGTGTTGTTGATGCAGATAAAACACGCATATGTACTGCTCTTCCCGAGTCTACAATCTTGCATCACCCCAGTTCTCCAAGTGCTCTAAATTGAACTCTCTTGTTCCAATCCCTCTAATTCAGGCCATTGATGATTGTATTTCACCAGAAGCTGGAATATCCAGAAACGATATGGAAATAGAAGCAGATGAATTTGCTTTATTGACAGAAGTCAGAAAGACTGAATCAGAATCGGAAATGGATATGGACTTGGATAATGACAAGGCTAAGCACGAGGTAATTGTCGCTGTTGACATAAATCCGTCAGCTGAATCTGTGGCTAAAATGGAACATATGATCTTGACTTCTACAAAGATCCCTTGAAAGTTTTAGAGCCACCACCAGGTCCCCTACCAGTTAAAGTGAGTCCACGAGCATCCAAGATTGTCAACTGCGGTTTTGAGCATGAGGCTCTGGAGGACCTTACACTCCCGGACATTGCCATATTTATGGAAAAAAAATCAAGAAATAGAGGCTAAATTAAAAATACAATGTGCACCAGGTGCTCCGGAATCACGCTTGAGATTGTCACTAGATAATCTTGTTAGCTATCCTATTATGTATCCTTATATGTACAGTATCACTCCTTCGAGTGCCTCACTGATGCGATCAAATTTGGAAGCAAATGAAAGGGCAAAAGATGCCTGGCATACACTGAATGAGGGTGTTAATGAAGATAGGGAAGGGAGGGCAAATTTGGATGTACTTTGTGCATTAGAGAGGATTCTTTCTTGTTTTTTAACCTTGCTTGAGAAATCCACTGCCCATTCTGACCATGTGTTAGGTGTTTTACCTCCAATTTTACAAGGGGTGCAGCAGCTTAATTCTGCCGGTTCATGTCTCGGAAAGTTAGGAAAATGTATTGATGTGAAAACCCAGGTGAGTCCGACCAGTATAAAGGGGGTTGACATAGGGACTCAGGTGGGGAATTGGGAAGGTCTGGGTGTTACCTCCTCAGTGCAACCCAGAGATAGCCCTATGCTTGTTAAATTGTCTGGTGGCATCCCAGAAGGGATCTCCTGCACATCATCACAAATGCATTAGTACCTAATAATACACCGCCACTTTACTCTATTTTTAAAAAGGGGAATACGAGGATGTCGCGCAGTACAGTTTTAACAACTGATGCCTCAGTCATTAGAATACCTATGGTTGAGTCAAAGGATGTTCACCCTGGGGAGGCTGTCCCTCAAATAGAAGCTAATTGCCCTAAATTACGGAAGGGGAAGAAGAAGAGTACCTGGCGCATAATAAAACATAAGCCAAAAAAGCTTTGATTTCCAACTCTATATGAGGAGCCTGTTGATTCCTCCTTGCTGCAGAAAGGTAGTGAGGTTAAGCAAGTCAGGTCCCCTGCTGGTCAGAATCCTGAGTACCCAGAGGCAAATCCTCTCCCTTCACCCATTATTCTGAAAGATGAACCACTAGAGAGGGGTGTACAACCAGAAGAAGGGCACAAGGGATTGAGGGCAGAGGGACATAATGGGAGGGGGGATTGTGCTCTAAATGGGAGAACCACAAATTATCAACAAATCAGGATTTCGTGCCTCATGAAATAAAGATAAACCCAGACTCGCAGAACACTGTAGTAAAAACTTACAATGCTTTGTCAGAGGTAGGGTAGGTAGGGGATAGCTTCCACTCCAACCCCACTGGTGGAGATACTATCCCTGTACGGTTTGATCCCAACTATGGGAGGATGTGTGTGGGAGGACCTACCTTTACTTCCCCTATAGCACAAATCCCAGAGCCAGTGTCTGAACCAAGGCTGAGTGATAGGGTACATGTAGTACAAAGGCCAGGACAAGTAGTAAACACCTTGGTCTTTGTGTCACTATTTGACAGAGAACTGGGCTCTTTTAATAGAAATTTTCTCCGGCACCTATTATGTGAAATTAAAGATCTGAGGTTGGTAAAAAGCAAAGATATTAAGAGGGTATTTTTAGAACCAAGAAGTGAGCTCCCACTTGCCAGAGTAACTTTTAGCTCTAGAATAATTGCAATGTTGGTATTGGCGATTGTTGTGATCTTTGTAGAAAAAACAGGATTTATGTTTTTCTTAAGGAGCCAGTTTACGTCCCATGTGTTTCTAATTGGGAGGATCTCCAGGACAATGGTGGAGCGTTACCCAACACTAAGGGGGCTGTAAATCTGAAAGATATCAAAATGTCTGTTGTTAGTACCTCGGTGTAAAGAGTGATTAACATGGTAGTACCAGTGGCTAAAAACATCATGGGCCATAGAGGAGGGGAGGAAGTGGATCAGTGGAGTTGGGTATCTGGCTCCATGAATGCTTCCATAGAAGGGGAAACAATCCCTAGGTTGCGGAGGTAGCACTCCGTACGATGGGTGTACCCATCGTACATGGGGTACGACTCGTACACGCATCGTACATGGGGTACGGCTCGTGCACCCATCTACATGGGGTACGGCTTGTACACCCATCGTACATGGGGTACGGCTCGTACACCCATCGTACATGGGGTACGGCTCGTACACCCCATGATCGCAGGGGTACGCACCATACCCCTGTGATCATGGGGTGTACGGACCGTACGTGTGTATGTGTTTGTGTGCTTTTCCGTACGACTCACCCTTACCTGACGTGGACCGTACGAATCGCGTCCTCATACCCCGGTCCGGATCGTACTCGTCGGGTCGTACGGCATGTGTGCGAGTCGTATGGCATGTGTACGAGTCGTACGGCATGTGTACGAGTCGTACGGTTCACGGTTTCAGCCTTGCAATACGTACGGATCGCGACGATTCGGACGGATTCACGGAATACGGATCGTACTACGCGACTCGGACGGACGGGTACGATTCGTACAGAGAGGGCTCCGGATACAAATCGTACGGACGTTTTTTTTCCTGAATCGGACTCGACCCCTTAGTTGTAGCAATCTGCTAGTATCTCGTATTGCTGAACAAAATTGATGTATTTATGGTTTTATATATATTTTATTTTTTTAACTGTTATGATAGCTCCAGATGATTTGTAAAACCAGAGCATTTTATGTGTATATCTCTTTATGTGGAACTCTTAGGAGCTCCAGATTATAATAACATTGAATTGAATGTGCCAAACACCCACTAGCATGTGTGAACAGCAACCCAGATTAATATCTACTGTATTTTCTGCAAGGTCTCCGTCAGTATCACAATGAAGTTTGATTATCGATGTGGACTAGGGGTCTGTTATACATTCACCTGTAAAAGCTTTAAAACAAGTAATAGGTTTGTAAGAGCTTCCAGACGTAGCGCTAGTTTGCTCATCCTGTCCCACATCGCCTCTTCCACACTTGCCCACTTGTTTTGGAACACTTATTGATTTCCAAACTTTGCTATAATTTATTGCAAATTAGTTGAGTCTGAATGAGATCCATGGTACTAACCTGCAATGATGTGGGATCCCATGTTTTTAATCTGTACTATCTCTTTTGTATAGTTTAACAGTAATGCTCTTCAGGGCTGTTATGCAACCTGGAAACGTGCAGTGACACTTCTCACAGCCATTATGAACACTGATGTCTCACAGTGATGCCTCTTGCTGTCAATAGCCAATCTCACTAAACCAGTAGTGCTTGGCATACCATCCCTAGGAAGCACAATAAGCCAGCAACTATCTGTGAGCCCCACAGGATGTCCTGCTGTCTTCCATTTGAACAATTATCAGGAGTACAATAAAGAATATGAACTGGAAGGCCTTCCTACTTCCTCCATATTTTGACTCGAGCATATACATCAAATTTTGGAAAAGAGTATGTGCACAATTCCATAACAAAGCCTTCCAAATTTCCTAGTGACAAACTGGAGCTCAGCTCTTGACTATTGCATTAGGAATGTCTGTCAATTAGAGATGACTGCTTTCCTTGTAAGATTTTGAACTACCACTAAGCTTAGGATTTCGAGATGGATCACCCGCTGAAGGTCATTCGTCTAGTTGCCTCAGGGTTGCTGTTTGCACCTTCGAGCACTGATTGACTGCTGTCCTCCGATGTATCCATGTAATAGAGGAGCATCAAGGGTGGTCTGAGGAGAGCTTTCACTTCATGCCCAAGTTTTGCACAGCTCCTTGAAGCACCAACTTCCACAGTTTTCACTGGTGGCTCTCACATTATCTTGTAGGCATAATAGCTGATGTCATATTTTAATGCTTCTGGAAAGGCAGACAACAAACACCTACATTCACTTTCTGCTCCATCCTATTCTTGTGGAGTTAGAATGAAGTACCAGAAAAAAAACACTTTGGACTGAAATTAAGGCCATAGATCTAAATGTTGTGTCATTTATTGAAAGGGTTGACTTTGTATGGGAACGATGCACCAGAAAGATTAGCAGGCATTCACCATTACACTTAATGGACTTCAATCCAAAGTAAAAGACCTACAAAATAAGTAGAGGAAGAATAAACACTGAATTCTGGATATTCTGAAGGGTACTGAGCAGAATATCTAATTGATGGAAGTTGCTAAAGCCAATCCAAGAGCAATAAAATTCTTTTTTTAAGACCAACCAAAAAATATGGAATTCTTTATATAGTATGTGAAATTAAGCCTGTGTACCAGAGAAGGGCTACTGTATAAGAATCTTTCCAGGCTTGTGTAAGAGACCATGCAATGCCTGAAAGACTGTTCAATAAAACCAAAGTTATGCAGAACTCTAAGTTGATGCTCATTAGAATTGTATTGAGATGGTTGTGTTTGTATATTAATGAAGCTCAGAAGTTCCTGAAAGTATTGTGTACTAAATATTAAAGTGCCCTGGTCTGAGTTCCTATCACAGAGAACATTGGTATGTGCTGCATGTTCCTATTTTCTCTGCTCTTGTGTTTATCTTGTTTGTGTTTCTGAAGAAGGTACTGCACCACCTAAGCTTTCTTAATGGTCACCCTATGGAAATGCTACCACCAGATTTTACACCACACACGTGGGTATGAAGCATGGATTAACAATACGATTGAAGTGGATAGTGGTTGAGAAGAGAAAGCAGTAAAACATGCAAAAAAAGGATTGCAGTATAATTTAAAGAGGAAACAGTAAAATGTGGGACTAAAAAAGTAAAACAATGAGAATAGTTTAAAATAGAAATTGGCTAAAGAATGAGATATGAAATGGTATTTGGTTGAGTTGAGGAGGGGTCATTGAGTTATGTTCTCTGTATTTGTAATAGGGAAACCTAAAATGCTCTCTTTAAATGCAAACATAAATGGCCTGTCAGTGATGAGTTAATGAAAACCCCCTATGACTACTACTCTTTGAGCAAATAAATGCACCTATAATCCTGTTTAAAGAGACACGTTTCGTATTTACAAATGCTTATCAATTGGAAATGATCTCTTGAATCCAGGAGTTGAAATGCTCCAATTTCTCTTGCGTACTGGAGTAATTTCTACTGTCATGGAATAGAATCTATGTCCTGCAATTGAGTTTGGGCCTAGTAGATGTTTGGCAATGGGCTATCAAGCACCCAGTAGAAGAGCTGTACAGATTTCATTTTTTTTAAAGTCAAACCCAGACTGGTTTTCTTCCCTGGAACACAAACACTTTAATGTTTATACATAGGTATATTGAGATTAGTAATTGTAGATCATTCACTCATCTACCTGGGTTTAATTGCAGCAATGCAGAGCCCAAATCTTCTAAAAGCCAGCTGTAGGGAAGTCCTGCGCTTTTGCTAGTTCCCAGTTTCCAGCTAATGTACAAGCAGGCCATTATCATGTTTTTAAAAGTAGACTCTGGGTCTTCCAAAGAAAAGGTAATCCAAAAAATACCTTTAAAGCATGTTATGCAAGGAGGCCTCGAAATGAAATAAGTGCAGACCCAACAGGAAGTGGTGATCCAGCAAACATTTTATCAAACAATCTTGCAAAAGTACAATAATACTGAGCATTCTTTTTTAGCTGGAAGACCACATGGCATAGAGCTCAGAACTGTCTAAACGTTTTTAATTTGTGGCTCTTAACAATGGAATATCTGTAGAGTAATGTGAAGGAAGAGAGGACATTTTCTTCAAATTGTTGTTGATTATATATCAAGAAATTCTGCCTTCCACTGTGTAGGAATATGTTGTTTTCTGGGAATAGCAGAATTAGGTAAAACATGAAAGAGTATTTTCTGGTTTAATAATGTTGATAGCATAATTTTAGCATTCTCTGCAAATACTGTTGTGGATAACCTTACAAAATCTATGAAATCCTTAACGAAATACTTGTGCCTAGAATTGGTCACTTATTGCTGCACAGATGAAGGCTGATAAATTGCATGAAACTTTTTTGTAAGTGCAATTTTTGGGACCTTTTTGAAACCTAGGAAGGACCAGGAGCTCAGTGGAATATACCAGCAAATTACAATGCAAAACTCTGACTATGAAATGTTTATGAAATTTTCATATAATAGGCTTGCTGGTATCATTCATAGAGTGTTCAACTAAATCAGATTTCATTCCAGGCCCTCTTTTGGCATCTGATTGTCACATCACTGTCTCACACGCCCTCAGCAGTTTAGTTTCTCAATGCAGAGAAGGCATTTGATCTGGTCAATTGGAAATTTTTGGTAGCTGTAATGAAGGGAAATAATTTTCCACCACATTGTTCCACACAATTTTTTCTGGGTATCCTGGTTTTTCAACTAGATAATTCTCAATTCAGAGAGAGGTCAGATTGGGAATTGAAAAGAGTACATTCCAAGGATGTCCCCTTTCGCCTTTGCTTTTTGCTTTTTTCCTTGAGGATGTGCCCAGTGTAATACGAATGATAGTGGAATTAAAATTACTTTAATGATACAGGCGACAACAGCAATACAACTTAGGGCCTGATTCTGATATCGCTAGGAAAGCCCTCCACATGCTTTTGGAGTCCGGTGCATACGAATGCTTACGGACTCGGTTCGCTCTGACTCCAATTAAACTCAATGGGAGTCTGTGTACCGACGTGTACATAGGCTCCCATATCAAAAAGGGGTGGGTGGGGAAAAGCGTACACACCGGCTGCCTGGATAGAGGGGACCCATTGGCACCCCTGTGACAGATTCGAAGGGCCCCTGGTGAAGGACAATTCCGACAGCTGTTCCATCTCATTGAGACCGAGTCGATGCAGCTGTCTGAATCGTGCATCGTAATCGCTCGGTCAGAATCTGTCTTCTTTGCGTGGCACGATTCGGCTATGAATGAGTCGTACAGACAGGATCGAGTTTGGAATAGATGCGGTGAGCGCATACGCGATCTTCGCATCGTACTTGGTCATTCAGACCTGTGTACGATTCAGTCGGAAACATGGGCTAGGAATCGGATCCGGGAAAGCCAAATCTGATTTGGAGGCCTTCCAGACGACATCGGAATCGGGCCCTTAGTGCGGATGACATTGTCCTTCTTCTCAAACTTGGGAACTGGTATAAAAGCCAAGAAACTGCAACCGTCAGAAACCTCTCGAAGTTCTTGGGATATAATTAAAGCAAAGGCTGTCACCAGGAGAACTCAGGAGAGGTTGGTGACCCAGCCCATTAGTATCTTGGGAACTGTGTCTCAAAAAGGTAGAGATATCCATAGGCTAAATTATTGTCAACTGCTAGCTAAACTTTAGGATCTTGAATATGGAGGCATGTCTCTCTCGACTGATGGATATATTTGATGCTGCCAGCGATGCGAAGAGGGTCTAAATCTCCATATCCTACTCCATACTGATGATTCTTTGATGACAGCAGTGTTGGGTCCACAGATGAGTCCAGTTTAATCCCATGTCCTATATGGATATTTGCTAGAAAATTGCAAAACACCAAAAGATGTTGCTAATACGAAGATTAATTTGGTCAATAATAGCGGCTCACGCCTCCTCTCTTTGCAGCTTCCAATGAAGATACAATGGACAGTGTCTGTAAGGATGTCTTTTTTGCCACATAACAGAGAATGCTAAAGCCTGTCTCCAAAGATGTTCCATGTTGGCAAGTGAAGCTCTCATAATTCCTAATTGCATTATTTTTCTTTGGTTTCTAGTGATGGAAGGGCTGCCTCTGGTGGAATAGACTATGTGGAGCTGGAAGAAACATAATAGATTGACTTACAAATGTCTATTCATGTCTCCTTGCTCATCTTTTTTCTGTCACTCAAACATTCCTCAGTGTAAAATATGGGCAGCAGCTCATGTTTGTGGTCCATATGACGCTCCTCTTCATTATGGTCAAGTCGGGGTTTCCTGTTTCAATAGTTACAATCTTAAATCTGGAAATGTAACTGTGCATACACAAATTTTCTTGATGGATTCCAAATAACTTCCTGGACAGCTTATAGTTGATCCTTACATAAAAGACAAATTATTTAATTCTTGAGAAATTCAGTAGTATGCAATCCAATAGGTATTTGTAGGGTATATGTTTGCAGAGGTTTCTTTGTACTGTGAGTGACGGGATGCTAGTTCTTTGAGGCACTGAGTGAAGTTGAAAAAGTAATTTGTTTTGCAGTTTTTCAGAAGTTTAAAAAAAAGTTCATGTTAATCTGCACTGTAAGGTCTTCTACAGCCCAGAAACACCGTGGCAAAAATATTGATGCCCAAAACATTAACTAGGTTCAAATATATTATATTTAGGTGGACGATACATGTATGTATCTACAATCTATGTAGAGGTGGAGTTAAAAATGGTAAATCTGTACTTACCTTCTCAATACTTTGGCTACTGATGTTTTTCGCTATGATATTTTTATAGCAGGATATTCTCTAAGTCAATATTCTGACACATAGGATAATTAGGTGTGTCAAGGAGAACCCAATTCGGGCAATTCCTGAGGCTCAGGAGGAACTGTTCCACTAAGGAATCTTTTGAGAAACATTCAGAGACACTTTCGGAATACTTACGAGAAAAGAAATATCCAGCTAAAATCATCCGCCAATCGAAGAAAAGGGCCTCGAATAATAACAGAGACGCCCTATTGGAGATTACAATTCCTAAAGAAAGAACTAAAAGAATGACTTTTGTGAACACCTTCCACACAAGATCAAACTAGGTTCGAAAAATTATAACTAAACATTGGTCCATTTTGAACACTAGCGGAGAAACTTTACCTCCGCCACTTTTTGCTTTCAAAAGAGGACCTAACACAAAAGACCATCTAGTCCACACTAGACCGAAAAATAAACCATCAAGACAGATTGGTGCATTGTGGGATTTGCCGCCGGTACAAGGTCACCATCCTTGTGGCAGTTGCTCGGCATGTCCACAAACCACTAAATCTACCAGTGTTGACATCGGAACTATGCGCCCATGGCAACAGCGCAAATTCACCAATTGTAACAGTGAGAACACCATCTACATGATCACGTGCCCGTGCGCAAAGAGATATGTGGGGATGACAACCCGGAAAACCAAAATAAGAATTGGTGAACATAAGAGCACAGTCCGCTGTCGGAAACAAGCAACTCGCTTAACAGCTCATTTTCTGGAAAAGGGTCACGGTCCAAGTGAATTTACATGGACAATACTTGAGCAGCCCACGATACCGGACCACTGCCCTGATGTCGGGAAGTTTCTGTTTAGAATTGAGCAGAAATGGGTTTACAAACTAAACAGCGACAAGGAGGGCCTAAACGAACCAATACCGTGGATGTCATTATAATATCATTGAGCCTTCTTTCTTTTCTGTTTAGAACTACTGTTTTCCGAGTTTACTGAAAACTACGATTCCCATCATGCACCATACTGGTTTCATTCATATACCCGCCCTTTTCTCTTGTTCGGTGCCTCCCCAGAACAGCCCAGAGGGACGCTTGGAGACACCGACGGAGAGGTAAGAGTGTGGTTACGAAACCCTGCTCGCTACGAGTCCGTAGCTTTATAATGTTAGAAGCTCGAACATACAAAACATTCCCGGTCTGGTACCGGTGATACTTCTAACATATACTTTAAGACAGTTTGTTTCTCACGCTATTAGAGCTGCACTTTAATGACTTTTTGCCTTGTTTTAACTGAATCGGTTGAGTGTCCCTGTGATTGTATCTTGCTAAACAGAGCGGTGCTCCTATTCTACCTGAGCTGCTGCCAGGTGAGGTGAGGCGCCATCCCCACAAGTATTGGGTGAGTGTTATCATGTTTGTTAAAATGAAAATACGTGACCACTGGAATAGCACAATGCGTAGAGTGCATTCTTTAATACATGATATGTTTTTCTCTTTTCTTTGTCTTCCGTGTGACTCTTGTAGACTGTGGCGGAGATTCTACACCTGCTTTTCAGGTGAAATTTTTCCCTTTTAATTTTTCTTCACTTATTTAATGCAAGCAGTAGCAACATCAAGGTCCTGATGAATGCATAGGAAACCATCCAAGTATATTCAGAAACATGTCGACCACTTGCCAGTAGATATTTTGTCAAATCTACTTTTCTCACTTGTTTTTAACCTTGGGGTCTGAGAGAAACTAATAAATCACTTTTCTACTCAGTTTCACCCAATTTTACTCACTTTTCACTTTATCTTCACTGCACTGCTTCCCCTCAGGTGTAAAACAATTCTTTCAACACCATATTTGATACCATCATATACACAAATGACATTGGTCTCCTCACTCACATAGTCTCCACACCTGTCACAGTGTGATTGACCTTGTGTACTAACTCCTGGGTAAGGAGAACCCAAATGATGTGATAATGGTGGTACAGAGCGGCAACTGATGGGAAAAATTCCTACCCATGTTGCATGTTGAATATATGAGTAGCTGAATGTTTCTTTGCACCTGAATAAATACACAGTCTAACTTATAAGTCACATGGTGGTAAGTCTTGAGTAAAAACACTGGATTGCGACTCCTGGACACTCTTTGTTGTTATAAGTTACTGAATAGGGGCATGTGTCCAGTTTTGAGTCGTAAAACTTGCCCTTAGACCCTCCGTTAAATAGTGTGTTTTGTGATTGAGTACAGCCCCGGCTGTGGGTCTTTTCTTTGGAAAACAACGGACTTATAATTGTCTTTGTCTGTTTTACAGCTCTGTTTTGACTTTCTTTTCGATTACAGGACGCTCCCTTTTCTTTTGTGAACTTGGCAAATTTTTTGGGTTACACACTCATAATGGCATCAAACAGTGGTTTAGCTTTTGAGGAAGCAGAAATCCAGAACATTCTAGATGAAAATCCTAGTCTATTGGGGAGTATCCCCCTCGCAGCTAACATTCCAGATGAGGGTTGGAATAAGATCTTGATTCTAAAGAAATCTCACTCAAGAACTATAGTGCACGGTACAACCATGGCGCAGTATCTACATGGGAACTGTGCACCGTCAGGACTAATTGTGACCAATACACCAAGATTATTCTTGGATGACAAGGAATTTCTGAAAGATTGGTCATTAATCGCCTGGCGGTGCACAAGGGACTGGCTAGTCCTCATTATTAAAACAGCCAAACGTGTAGCTGATAAGATCTTAGTTGAGATTTAACTCTTAGAAGGTAAAATCAAGGCTACCCTAAAAAACCCTGCCTTCAAATCGGGGCAGGACGATACCAATAAGAAGAACACTGAATTCAAAGAATCTATCCTTTTCACAAAAATGGAGAAATTTAAGAAAGACTTAGCCAAATTCTCCAGTGAGAAGGTATATCCATACACCAGTGATTCTTATGTAACACCAACATTTAACCAAAGTGGAGGTCGAAGAGGCTCCAATTATGCTACCTCAAGCTCTGACGACAACTCCAGTGATTCTGACACATCTCAACGAGGCAATGGACGACCATACAAAGGACGTGGCAATAGAAGAGGAAACAGAGGCAACTTTAACAACTTTGGCCAGAATCAGTTCCAACCGTTTTGGCAACCCGGTCCATGGATGTATGGCCCCAACTTTCCCCAAATGGGACATCCTTTCTTCCCTCCACAGATGCAGCAAACCCAGGGACAACAGCCTTTTTTAGGGTATGGCCAGAGGACCAACAGAGGGAGAAGAAGACAGGGACAAGGATCCCAAGTCCGATGGACGACGCCGTTACAACAACCGACTATGGATCTGAGGAATGGCAAGAAGATCCCACAGGACAGAGCGGGGATGAGCGTAACAACTGATCAACCAGCCTCGTGATCAACCTGAGCTCCCACACACTGTCCGAAGATGAAGAACAACTTCTGAACCGCGGACTTGGCTTCGTGGAATGCCACGAAGGTGACCAATTTAACACTCAGGTGGAGATCTCAAAACTATTTAGGAAAGTTAGACTCCATTATTTCTTTGCTAAACAGAACCCTGGAGATAACATAGACTCTGTTGTCAACACTGGTCTGAAAAAACCATCAACCTTCAATCCCACGACAATTGGATTACCCACTAGGGTCCAAACTTTTGAAGAGGCTGTGGAAACAGACATCGAACGACTCTACAAAACAAAGAAACCAAGATCTTTTGTAAATCTACCAAACAAAGAGAAACTAGCACTACAGTCCTTGACAACCAATGAATCAATCATAATAAAGCCTGCAGATAAAGGCGGTGGAATCGTTATCCTTGACAGAGAGACTTACAGACAGGAATGTCTCAGACAATTACAAGACCGCAAGTCTTATCTACCATTGAAAGACGACCCCACAGAAAGACTAAGAACCAAGATCAGCCATCTAGTAGAAGAGGCTACGTCCCAAGGATGGATTACTCCACAAGAGGGTCAATTTCTCTGTACTTCCCACCCATCGATCCCTTATTTCTACTGTCTACCTAAGGTGCACAAACAACAGAGGCCGCCACCCGGGAGACCAATCATCTCTGGCATAGGATCAGTCCTAGAGCCACTCTCTACATTTGTTGATTATTTTCTCAACCCAATTGTTAAGGAAATGCCAACATACCTTAAGGACACAAGGATGTGTTACGATTACTTCCAGACGTAAACTTTGACAGCTCCATGGATCTACTTGTGTCCTTCGATGTAGAGTCCTTGTATACGTCGATTCCTCAAACAGAGACCCTGGAAGTGGTGGGCAACATCCTTCAGGAAAGGGAACTACAGACAATAACTCCAGTTGCTTTTATTATGGAACTAGCAGAGCTGGCAATGAAAGAGAATTATTTCAAATTCGAGGATACCATCTACCTCCAGACCTCTGGCACCAGCATGGGCAGCGTTTTCGCGCCCAGTCTGGCGAACCTTTATGTCCATGTACTAGAACAGACAAAAATACTGCACCAAGACAATCCCCACTATGTATCGCTTCGCCTTTGGAAGCGGTACATAGACGATATTTTTGTCGTATGGAGAGGATCAGAGGCCAGCCTTTTAGAATTCCATAACTGGCTGAATAACTGCAATGAGTTTTTGAAATTCACCCTAGAATCCAGCAAAAAAGAACTGCCGTTCTTGGACCTCCTAATGGTGGCCACAGAAGATGGGTTAAAGACAGAGTTATACAGAAAACCAAATGGCACGCAATGCGCTTCTCAGTTTTGAAAGCTGCCACCCCCGAGCACTCAGAGAAAACTTGCCCTTCGGGCAATTCCTGAGGCTCAGGAGGAACTGTTCCACTAAGGAATCTTTTGAGAAACATTCAGAGACACTTTCGGAATACTTACGAGAAAAGAAATATCCAGCTAAAATCATCCGCCAATCGAAGAAAAGGGCCTCCAATAATAACAGAGACGCCCTATTGGAGATTACAATTCCTAAAGAAAGAACTAAAAGAATGACTTTTGTGAACACCTTCCACACAAGATCAAACGAGGTTCGAAAAATTATAACTAAACATTGGTCCATTTTGAACACTAGCGGAGAAACTTTACCTCCGCCACTTTTTGCTTTCAAAAGAGGACCTAACACAAAAGACCATCTAGTCCACACTAGACCGAAAAATAAACCATCAAGACAGATTGGTGCATTGTGGGATTTGCCGCCGGTACAAGGTCACCATCCTTGTGGCAGTTGCTCGGCATGTCCACAAACCACTAAATCTACCAGTGTTGACATCGGAACTATGCGCCCATGGCAACAGCGCAAATTCACCAATTGTAACAGTGAGAACACCATCTACATGATCACGTGCCCGTGCGCAAAGAGATATGTGGGGATGACAACCCGGAAAACCAAAATAAGAATTGGTGAACATAAGAGCACAGTCCGCTGTCGGAAACAAGCAACTCGCTTAACAGCTCATTTTCTGGAAAAGGGTCACGGTCCAAGTGAATTTACATGGACAATACTTGAGCAGCCCACGATACCGGACCACTGCCCTGATGTCGGGAAGTTTCTGTTTAGAATTGAGCAGAAATGGGTTTACAAACTAAACAGCGACAAGGAGGGCCTAAACGAACCAATACCGTGGATGTCATTATAATATCATTGAGCCTTCTTTCTTTTCTGTTTAGAACTACTGTTTTCCGAGTTTACTGAAAACTACGATTCCCATCATGCACCATACTGGTTTCATTCATATACCCGCCCTTTTCTCTTGTTCGGTGCCTCCCCAGAACAGCCCAGAGGGACGCTTGGAGACACCGACGGAGAGGTAAGAGTGTGGTTACGAAACCCTGCTCGCTACGAGTCCGTAGCTTTATAATGTTAGAAGCTCGAACATACAAAACATTCCCGGTCTGGTACCGGTGATACTTCTAACATATACTTTAAGACAGTTTGTTTCTCACGCTATTAGAGCTGCACTTTAATGACTTTTTGCCTTGTTTTAACTGAATCGGTTGAGTGTCCCTGTGATTGTATCTTGCTAAACAGAGCGGTGCTCCTATTCTACCTGAGCTGCTGCCAGGTGAGGTGAGGCGCCATCCCCACAAGTATTGGGTGAGTGTTATCATGTTTGTTAAAATGAAAATACGTGACCACTGGAATAGCACAATGCGTAGAGTGCATTCTTTAATACATGATATGTTTTTCTCTTTTCTTTGTCTTCCGTGTGACTCTTGTAGACTGTGGCGGAGATTCTACACCTGCTTTTCAGGTGAAATTTTTCCCTTTTAATTTTTCTTCACTTATTTAATGCAAGCAGTAGCAACATCAAGGTCCTGATGAATGCATAGGAAACCATCCAACTATATGCAGAAACATGTCGACCACTTGCCAGTAGATATTTTGTCAAATCTACTTTTCTCACTTGTTTTTAACCTTGGGGTCTGAGAGAAACTAATAAATCACTTTTCTACTCAGTTTCACCCAATTTTACTCACTTTTCACTTTATCTTCACTGCACTGCTTCCCCTCAGGTGTAAAACAATTCTTTCAACACCATATTTGATACCATCATATACACAAATGACATTGGTCTCCTCACTCACATAGTCTCCACACCTGTCACAGTGTGATTGACCTTGTGTACTAACTCCTGGGTAAGGAGAACCCAAATGATGTGATAATGGTGGTACAGAGCGGCAACTGATGGGAAAAATTCCTACCCATGTTGCATGTTGAATATATGAGTAGCTGAATGTTTCTTTGCACCTGAATAAATACACAGTCTAACTTATAAGTCACATGGTGGTAAGTCTTGAGTAAAAACACTGGATTGCGACTCCTGGACACTCTTTGTTGTTATAAGTTACTGAATAGGGGCATGTGTCCAGTTTTGAGTCGTAAAACTTGCCCTTAGACCCTCCGTTAAATAGTGTGTTTTGTGAACCCAATTCATGCCCAGTAATTCACATAACATAAATTTGCATACAATGGATCTTACAGAACTAATTGACATAAATGATGATTATACTGTAAATACCTGATTACTAATTCATACAGAGTCCAGTGTATGGGGCCAATTCACAAAGAAAGTAATAAATCTACACAGTAGGATTTACATCTACGTTCAGTAGTAATTTTGCTATTTTTTTTAAATTCACAAATTCCTGATGGAATGGACATGGAAATGTGCACTTGGTGCAGGTTTGCATGCAGATTCCTTGGATAATGTGATTTCCTAGACAGGATCGCGCTTGCGCAAAGGGAATGGAATTGTCTCTTTGAATACAATTGTTTTTCTCCTCGGGGAAAATATTTGTCACCATAGAGAAACCCCTTCGTCTACTCCGTCGCCAAATTTGGTGGTGATCCATTTCCCTTCCCATCTTGGGAAGATTTAAGCCAGTCTTTGGAAGGAGTAAAAATAGGGAAATGTGGAAGTTTGCGAATGTTCAAACCTTGTTGTATCAGGGTGTTCACAAAAATCCAACGCTAATCATGCCTTGTAACCAACAGAAACTCCCTAATTCCTATCCTTTGACTGGCATTTACAGGTGCAGAAATCTTGCACTTGTAGCTAAGATCTCTGTTCCTGAAAAAGGGCTTATGCCTGGCAGGATTCACTTCGTGAATTCCTGGCAGACGTAAGCAATGTACATTTTACATTTACAACCGAATTTACTTTCGGGAATAGGCCCTTATGTTTTGAAAAATGGTGGAATATAATGTTTGATAATTGCTAAGAGGCACATATTTGTCACCACAGTCTTTCTAGGTCATCCTATTGATGCCCACCACGGGGGTTACAAAGGCCCCAGCAGCCCCCGCAGTGCAGGGGGAGGGGGGGGTGAGCTCCAGGGTGCCCCTTTCAGCACAGTACCCTGGCCTGTGAGCCCCTGATTGGGTACGAGGGGGGGCTCTATTTAGTTTGCAGGGGGGTCCCTCAAGTTTCGTTACGCTAGTATTGCACACCCCTGTTCCAGAGCAGGGGCAAACAATGAAATAAAAACGAATAGCGTCTTTCTGCACTCTGACATCCCCATGACCGATTCGTGAACAAAGGAAGTGACATAAGTTATGTTTGTGGTGTACGCGACACATTCTCCACACAAAGCACCTAGTTATAGCATTCCATAGTTGTCTTATTTCTTAAAAAAGACTTTCATTTTGAATTATGTATACAATTCAATAAAGGCTGTAAACTACCTGAAAAAGTGGAGTATGCAAAATGCTGGCGAATCGGTTTTCGAAAACTCAAACTGTTTTCTGTTCTTGACAAGGCCTCACTCAGCACGTATTCGCGCGGATAATGAAGTATTGGCTATTCCAGTCACACTTGGTAAGTGATGTGGCAGAAACATAATTTGTCCTGTTCATAATTTCTCCTCTTAGTTACGCTGCCTGTGCTGCTGTGAGCTGTCAGGCAGCTCTGCCCTCTCCTTCCCTGTCACAGGCACACTGACCATGAGTAGCAGTTCCCGTCACTCGGCCGGCGTGATCCAAGCCTGTAAGTGGATAATCAGCCCGAGCTCCTCGCGCGTTGGGTCACTTGACATATTTGCTCAGTCTGCCAGCGCGTGCTCCGTTCGGAGCCCTGCAGCCACAGTTGCACGCGCACCTTCTGCTGCCCAGAACCTGTCAATGCACTGAAGGAATGACACGCGCTTTGTCCAGCATTTTAATATATTATCTCAGAATGAGGATCTGCTGGTACTTTGTCCTTTCTGCAGTTTTATCAGTGACCCCTTTATTGTGCCGATGCCACTCTATTTATGTCTACCCCAAACTACTACCTTTCACAGAGAGGGGTGACAAAATGTATTTGGTGCACTGAACAGTTCCACGTTAACCTCTCTGAAAATAAAAAATATTGGGCAAGAAATATTAAGTGAATGTTTGCAAATCGAAGTGTACTGTTTGCGGGCTGCAGAAAAGAAGGACGAAATGTACTTAAGCATGAACAGTCAGTATATGGAATAGCTTGCCAAGTGTATTTTGCACTGCAAAAGGAATTTGCAAGTGAAGTATGTATTTGCACCGACATTGTACTTTGGGATTTAGAAACTTTCCATATTATAGGGAAATGTCATGATAGCAAGTTGTGCAAACTTCTCGCTCAGCAGCTGCCAACAATTACGAATCAGCCAACATCCTGCAAATTGTGGCCATGTGGGGGCCAGAACCTCAACCAATCTTCAGCCTGCCATTGCATCATTATAAGTGTGAGGACGCTGGAAGCAGAACTGAATTTAGCTTACTGCAGGAGGCTTGAGACTGTGTTCCTGCATGCATCACACTTCCAACTAACTGAGGCAGAACAATTCCAGATGTAATTACCGAGCAGGAAGGTAGCATGGTGTTGTCACAACTATGCCCTCAATAGGGAACATTCACCAGTCTTCAAGGCAGGCACCAAACGTTCGAGCTGAGCGATAATTTCCAAGTGGAGAGGGAATGCACCTTAACGGTCCTCTACAAACAGTCTGGTGGCCAAAAGGGCCAAGTGAGGTGTTACTCCCCACATGGCCATTTTCAGTTATAGCCCTAGTATGGCAGAGGTGGCATTGATGACAGGAAGTGGCAATGTGAGGTATCTGCTGAGGAGGGGGCGTGTATCGATTAGGGGCTTCGCCTGTTAGGGTAGAAGAAGGTGGGCCTGGTATACAGGATTTTTAAAAGGAAGTGACTTCCTACCCATAAATGGCAGAGTTTTGCTAGTAAAAAGAGGCACAGATTACTCCAGAGGAGGGTGCTAAAATGCCAGCTCCATTGAAGCGATGAGGGTCCCAAGTATTTCCTTGCATCCTTTGGCCCCTCAGACATACCCTTGTATGCAAATAACACCTCTCAGATTAAGATCAATAAATCATGTTAGAAAAATCAATTACCTTCAGAAGTAGTCTTCCTAAACTTTTGCCAACACTTAAACAATTTGCTCATAAGACAGAAGCATCATTAAAAATCACTTTAAAGAGCCAGGGGAGAAACATTCCAAAATATATATTATGATACAGGTGTGTTGTGTCAAGCCGTACTATGCATCAGGTTAGGTGACTGACCAGTTGTTATGTCCCTCCCGGAAGATGTCACAGCCCATAGAGTGGCCATCCTTTCTCCCTTGGTCTAAATTCCTGAATGAAGTCCCTCTGCTATTTTTCCTGCCCTGTTTGGGGACTTCACATCATTTCATGAACCGCCATATTTTGAGGAGACTGCAGCCAATCCTGATTCATTATCAAATCTCCATGTCCGCCATTTTGGCTTCACCCATTCCCATAGATTTCTTTTGGCAGACCATACCCTGATTGCCCAATGTGCCCCGATCTTGATCTGAATTGTGGAAGACTCTTTTGTTGAATGGAACATGTGTAAACCTCAAATTTTTGGGTGGTTCAGTGAAGTCATATTCTGGCTGATGTATGGTGATTGTAGTGTTGCGTAATCATGTGCAGTAGGACCCTCAGCAGACTCTTTACAAAGGTATGTAATCAGTTGGGAGGTATCTGGGTGTGTCTGGGTGTGGTCAATAACGTTTATGACATAGTGCGTTCAGTTAACGGTTACATGCAGAAGAATAAAGACATGTGTTTCAGAGCTCCATGTGTGGTGTGGTGATTTGAGTGCTCCAGAGCTGGGGTGGATGTGACAACTGGTGACGAGCAGGGGATGCGTGCCCCGAAGAAACAAGATTGCTCTCCCAGAGAGTTTGTTGAGGTCCAGAAACTGCTTTTGAATGCCACGTGCGCCCCAAGAATTAATCTACGGTTGGAGTATGTGGAGTCAAAGCTCCTCTCTAAATCTTCCAAAGCTTTTGAAGAAGGTGAAGGCCATACAGAGGATCAGAGTCAGAAAGCCTGTCAGAAGGCTACAGGTAAGGCCGAAAGAAGAAATACTGTGCCACAGGGTAACACATAGTCATCGTCCATACAAAGAAGAAATGCTAATGACAGCGACAAGTAGGTACAGAGAGTAAGAGTGCACTTACCAGTGTGAACGAAGAAAGCGCCACACAGTCAGATCTGACTCTGGTAGGAGGATGGTGCATCCAAACTAGTCAGTGGTATTGATGGAGCAGGGTTTTGAGAAAGTGAAACCTGCTCGGATTGACTCCTCAGTAACATTTACTAACAGTGTGCTGTGAAAATAACGTGCAAAAACATGAAAATATGGGGAAAATGCTTTGCGTATGCGTGCACTATTGTGTGAACTAATGCATGAAAAACAAGACCGCATTTGCATTCTGCTTCAAAATAAAATAACAATAATGCTGCTCTTGCACATGAATGCACTTGCAAGGAATATAATGTGGGATAGTGCAATAGTGGGTGGTAAACAGTGAGAAGTACATTTTGTGATATTAATAATGTCTGTGTTCTGTTCATTGTAGTGATACACACATGGGCCTACTCTTCTGCATGAAAGTTAAGGGTTAAAAAGAATAAGTCAAAATAAAATGCTGAAAAATTGAGCTCTGACAGATAGTGGAAGAAGGCAAAGGCTGATAACCTTTAACAAGTATTGTACGTCTGCCAACTAATGGAAGGACGGCTGTGATATTGAATGGAAGTGTACAAACTTCTTCCTTAGAAGCAGCGGAGATGAAGAATAAAAGTGCAGAGATTTGAAACATGTTGCTTATTAAAGGAAACGTGTATTCATGAATTGTTGTTAACATAATGAGAACTGTGGAAAACAAAGAACACTGTGAAAATTATGAACGTGACATGATGGTGTGATAGAACAACCCCTAAATTAGCCAATGAGAGACTGAGTTTCTGAGAATGTTTCAACAACTGTGGATTGGACATGTAGGTTTTAGGGAATAATTGAGGTGCCCTGGGGGGTGTAGTTTGGAGAGGTGTTTCTAGACTTAGAGGGAGATTTTTGCTGTCCGTCAGCTTGCTGATAGAGGCCTAGCTGTTTCCTGTTCCTGTCCTGATCCAATCTTTGTTCCCTGATTCTATCTCAGGGGACCCCCGCTATCCCCATGGCCAGGGGGTGGTATTTCACTAATCTGAATCTCTTGGGTTAGTCTAACTAAATGATCTTTACTTTGCATAAATATTTGCAAATGCATTTTGTCTCTGAAACTTTTGTCTCTACGCCTATCCACTCCTTCATTTGCATTTAGTCCTTGTGATATGAGTTTAACACTGTTTGCATTTCTAATGTTCTCTCTCTTTAAATAATTCTTTGTTTGCCTTGTAAACCTGTACAATATGAGCTTTTTAAATTCACATTATTTCTCGATAAACATTGTTGACCTTACACTGAGTTGGTGATTATTTAGTAATGCAGATAGATAGATAGTTCTCATCAGTTACATCAACTTCTCAACTTTAGGTCCATCAACCAGGAGAAAGAGAGCTGATATGCAGGTTTAGTTATGTATTTAGAGTGTCAGATATGAGCCTCTATTAAGAACAACTGATTTGACAAACTTAACAGCGCAACAGGGATTCTGGTATTGGGTGATTGAGTATGGCCCTTGGGCCATTGTTTGTGTTATTATTGACTATTGATTCCTGATTGGTTGCGCTAGATCACTATCCAATCTGACGAGCTAATCGGAATTGTGAAATTTTCAATGGCTGCAGAAAAGAGTGCCATATACAGCACAGCTGCGTTCCTGAAACCTCCACCACCATTCGACACCGCCAAAAAGCAAAATAATGCTGCTAAATGGATTGCATGGGTTGAAATGTTCTATGACTTTGTAGATTCTCTAGAAGAATCAGATGACAAAAAGATCATCAATATTTAACAAACTTTGCAGGTGATGGAGGGAAAGAAGTGATAAAGAAAATACGACAAGCTGATGAAGTATTGTACGTCAAATCATCAAAGAAAAGTCGGAAGCCAAGTTCAATCCAATGTGGAATGTTGACTATGAAAGGTACATTTTCAACCAGGTAAGAGGGTCTGAAAAGTTTCAGTGCTCCGTCCATCATCTCATTGTGTTTGCTTTGTTCGCCCTAAGTTGGCAGGGTATTCCCTGACGTGGGTCCCTTGCTCACTTTGCCAGTGGATTCAAGCTAGCCATCTGATGAACACTTTGAGTGCACCACCTACAGGCATGTTTGCCTTTGTGCCTGCATCCATAATACGGTGGAGGCACTAAGGAAAAGTGATTTGCTCATGTGCATGAGACAAGCTCCCATGCAAATGAGGGAATGCTCTCTTAAATTATTCTTGTTACAGACATGCAGTTCATACTTCTGAAAATAATGCTCAATGCTAATCTAGCATTGTCACTCAAGCATACAAAACCTCTCATTGTATATTCTATAGGCATGGTACACTGTTTTTGAAATGTTAGGCACTAAAAACGTTCTGTATTTCATATCATCACTAACTCAGACCGCTCACTGATTCTCTAACTCTCCCATATATATATTTTTTGTGCAGATTTATATAGCGCAAACTTGACATGAAGATATTGGAGCACTTTACATGAGCACCAATTATGTTACACAAGGACAAATTCATTTTTGGGTAGGCACAGGGAGATTAGGTGATATGCCTAGAATCACAGGATGTGAGGTCGACCCCAAGGCTCGAACCTTGGTTTCCCAGCTCTAAAGTCGGCAGTCTCGCTGTAAGACTGCATCCTCTCTCCAATATATACATTTAGGTGGAGAGCAGCTCCTGTATAGGGCACCCTACAACACTAGTGACACTCACCTCAAATGCTTGTTTTTCTAGCAAAGTTTTTAAGCATAGGATTAGCACAGTGCCATCCACGCCGAGCTAGAAAGTGAAAAAGTCTTATAACACATCTGCAGCAAAGTCTTTAAGCTAAGGATTTGAGCAGTGGCATTCACGCCAAGCTGTGAAATGTACATATATATATCAAAGTTCCAGTAAATCTCTTAATTTACTTCAATTCAGGCCATAACGTGTTTCAGCAGGATCCCCTGCATTGTTCACATACAGAGCTAGGATACAAATTTGTTTTTAGATGCACAGTTACCATCACGTGATAACATGGATATAGACAACATACTGCCAGATAGCAGAAACATTCATTTTCTACTAGTCTCTTGTGCTCAGAACAAAGAATTGTTTCATTTACATTTTTAGTTGATTTTTGTGTTTTTACAATCTTTTCTTTCCTACTTTTCTTTGTGTCCAAATCGCTTAATCTATTTTTCTTTTTCAATAAACTTTATTGCACCACAAGTATAGGCCCCTGCGAGTGCACATACAGCGTACAGATCTCCCTGAATCAAAATATCACTGCAATTTCATAGCATGTATATATAAAGGAGATCTGCCATTGGTTTTTAAATATTTAATGTTAAATAATCAATAAACAGACATAGTTTTAGACTGCGCCTATTTCGGTATTGCATCTGCTAGTGCTGGTTTATCCACATCCTCCATACAAGGGCAGAAGACCATATTACCTGTTAACAATTCAACAATAAGGTGCAAGTGCACAATTTACACATTGGTATCATAAAGTGCAAATACATCAACCTACATGTTTAAATTGGTGGTAACACATCTCATGTTTTATATATGACCTTCCCATTTGCCACTGTTATCTGACCAAATGCTCTGGACCTAGAATAAGTTTTCTAACAGAAGAACATACAGAACCTTCTTTGCATAAAACTTTTTTCTTTTATCTCCAAATTTGCCACGAAAAGTGCTAGTGCTTTACGTGCAAAATGGTGGTTTAAAATACTAATGCATTACTAGACGCTACCCTCAGCCTAGTGGCATAGATTGCCTTAAACGGTTATCTAATCAATATATGGGCACGGTTGCAAATTCCAGCTGCCTTGTCCAATAAAGTGCAAGTGCTCCAGTGCAAACTCTCCTAGCTAAAGTGCAGGTTGCTATTATAAAGTATCAAAGGCCTTACTACACGCTATCCTCTTGAAACGAACAGCTATGGTTACCATGGGTAAATACCCAATCTTGATGTGTGCAAAGTTGCATTAACAACTTCATAGTACAGTAAAGTGCATGTGCTTCAGTGAAAATTCTCCTACTACTATGGGCAAAGCCCAAAACTCTTACTATTAAGATCACAGTATTAAATGCAGTTAAAAAATAATTAAGATATCCTGATGCTCTAGATTATTTGATAAAAATCAATGAGACGATTTTCCTCTTGCATGATTAACACCATAGACCTTGCTCTTCCATTGAAATGGTAAAAACTGATGTCTACTTGTACTATATACAATCTTAAAAAGAAAGCCATAAAAAGTATGTCACAGACAAAATATTCTTATTTCTTTCCTTAGTATTATCTAGCTTATACACCTCGGGGTAGCAAAGATGGTCAACTTGCTGACTTTTGTTGTGACATTTTTACCCCAGATGAACATGAAAGTCTTCGTCAGAATTTAGGCCGTTTGGGAGTCTTGGAGTCAAACATTAGTATATACCAAGACTCCAATTGTCCTAACCTACCCTCTCGTTCCCCCCTCGTCTCTTTTTGGGGACTTAATCTACTACGTAGTAGGTTAGAGCTTCAACTTTGCCTCTATGGACCTCATTAATGTGACGAGCAACTGGATATTATTGATCTTTATTCTTTACCGCCCTGAGGTGTTGTAAGATCCTGACATGGGCCATGTGAATTGTGCAGCCAACGTATGTCATGGGGCACGTGCATTGAAGTGCGTACACCACATGGTCACTTTTACAATTGAAAAACCGAAGAATCTTCCATAGTTTATTAATTAGGAGCAGCTGTATTTCTTTTTTGTTCACACCATGTTTACAGGCCTTACATTTAAGACACTTATTAAACCAGGATTGGCCTTTAGCCAGTTTTCGGTTTCAATTTTTCAGGGCTGCTGTTTACCAGTTCTTGCTCTCCTATAGGAGAGAAGGGGTTTTTGTGAGACTAGGCCATTGAGAGTGGGATCTCCTCTAACCAGGTGCCAATGCCTATTCATACAGTCTCTCACCTTTGCATGGTAGACATTGTACCCGGTTATCATCCACATTGGTGTTCTTTTTCTCCCTTTTAGTACCAAATAGGATTTCCTGTCTCGATAGTCCATCTACCTTTTCTACTGCTTGTTGAAGAACTGTCTGACTGAACCCCCTCTCCTTGAATCTTTCTGTCAGATCCATTTGTGCTTGTGACAATGAGCTAGTTTCGCTACAATTTCTCTTCATGCGAAGCTGCTCAGCATACAGGATGCTCTGTTTCAGTTTTTGAGGGTGGAAACTGCTACTGTGTAGTACTGAGTTACCCGCAGTAGGTTTCCTGAAGGTCCGAGTGTGTAAACTACCATTGCTGATAAAGACTTCCAGATCTAGGAAATATACTGATGTATCACTAATTGTACATGTAAATATCAGATTGAGCGTGTTGAAATTGAGGGCTGTTGCAAACCTATTGGCACTTTCTAATGACCCAGTCCATATAATGAATACCTGACCAGGTGCCGTGAGCGTGAGGGGTAGGTGTCCCGCCGATCCAGCGCCTGACTGAAGGTTCATCTAACCTAACAGCGCTGGCCTCACAGGAGTATGCTGGGAGGCCCTAATCAATTCCCTTAGGGTCGCCTAAATAGAGCAGGACCCTGTGCGGCCCTCTTTTCCTCCGACCCAGAGAGGTTGTTTTTGCCTTCTTCAAAGTGAATGAGCATCTAATTCATATGTGTTTTTGTGTAGTACTTTGTTGAGGTCCTGACGAATCGCCAGATGGCCAGAAACATGTTGACCACACCAGGGGGTTGAGTTAGTGTTCTGTACACCTATACAGTCTCTAGCTCCCCTCTCACCCCTTTTAACCAGGGAATCAGCCACGTTAAGCAGTGTGGACTGTTTACCCTTTTAACCTTCACTCACGTTTGCACCGACTACACTTTCTTTCATCCTCACTCACACCCACCATCGGCAAGGAACAAAAGAACCCCGCCAAAAGAGTGCCTGTGGGTACTCCGTCAGACATTGCAGCACCGGTCTGTCGAGGGGCAGTGAGTCGAAGATGACACTGGACACCCTCCAGTCAGGGTGTGTTTCACACCTAATACTCTGGGTGTGTGAGGCTCTCTAAGTTCCGACAAGGGAACCCTTCCAGTCACGGTACTTGTAATACCAACTCCTTTCTCCACTCTGTCACACTTTCCCCGGGGAACTTTGTATTCTGCTGTTTGCTCATATAATGAATAGGTCATCGATAAATCTGCACCAGACTTTGATGTTCTCTTTCCACTGAATGCGGAGGAGACATTTTATCAATTAATTAACATTTATGTGGAGAGTAGGCACTGTATTGTATTAGCAAACTTTTATAATAATATACCCCAGGTAAGTGTTGGGGCAGTAGTTAGAAAGCTGGGCCACAACCTGAACTGTATGTGCACTGATGATTCTAAAGATATAATGATAATCTTGGTAGGGGATTTTAACTGATCATTGTGCCCAAATTATGAAGGTAATTTATGTGGTTCCTTAAATGAAGAAGGGCTATGTAATACACATTGTAGGCACTCTATTTTGGGGGACTTGTAGGATGAACTAATTTTGAGCTTGGACCTGGGATTTGCAAAAACTCTATGTCAGAAACTTGCTCCTGAGAGTCACACTTTTACCCTACAATTGAAATTGCAATAACTGAGGATCAGTGGATAAAGCACTTTTCCAAGGTATATAATGGGGAGGGTACCCACGATGTATAAATAAATATTAATGAGGGAGAAGATAGAATCGATCCTTCAATTTTCTAATCTGATCTCCAATTTACACTGGAGGAAGTGACCCGGTCAAAATCGGTAAGTCAGGGTGGCAAGGCCCTGGGCAAGACGGCGTCCCTGTAGATTTATTTAAGTCAAACGTGGATCTATGGGGGACAATAATTACGCAGGTAATTAATGCCAGCTGTGCTGCCCCTTTTTTAGCGACTTGGGTGGAATCCACCATTGTCTTAATTTTCAAAAAGGAGGACCATCAGGACACGGGCTGTTATAGGCCCATCTCTTTACTGGATTCTTTGACCAAAGTAGCTGGTTGAATCCTTTTAGAACGCTTACATGAGTGGGCTGAGGATAACATGATCCTATCCAACCTTCAATACGGTTTTCGCAAGGGCTTAGGGACGACCGACCAGTGTTTAAATCTAGCTATCCTGGTGGGGAAATATACCCGGGCTAAGAAGGGGCACCTGTTTTTAGCGTTCGTGGTGCCTTTGACTCAGCGATGCAAGACAAGCTGTGGGAGATCCTTGAGCACATGGGTGTTGATCTAAAAATCATTCATTTTCTCAGGCCCCTGCATTGTGATGCAAGGGCGCAAGTACATTTTGGCTTGGCCGGCAAGTGCTCAGCCTGTCTCCCAATAAGGAAGGAGGTTAGGCAAGGTTGTGTCTTGTCCCCCTTTCCTTTTAATATTTATAATAATGGCCTGGGCGAGGCACTGCTTAAAGGCAATCAAAATTTCCCCCAGGTAGCAGGTCGCCCTATAACAGCCCTCTTGTTGAGATGATGCAGTATTGATGTCACGTGCACAATTAGGATTGCAGAGGGTGCTAGACAGCTTTTCCACGTTCATGAGCAATCTTGGTCTCAGAGTTAATATCTCAAAGACCTACATTATGAAGTGTGGCTGTGGTAATCAGAGGTGCAGAGACATGTTTGTGGAAGGCCAGAAGCTGGGGGTTGCCAAGAGATTTTCTTATCTTGGTATACTTTTTAATTACAAGGGCCTATGGGCCCAAACTGTTTTAACCAAACAATTAGCTTTTTTAAGAATAACTTCCACCCTTACTAGCTTTGCTAAAAAGCTTGGTAGGAGACCACTAGTGGAACTTATTCAGATCTACAAGGCAAAATGTATCACTACTGCCATGTATGGAGCAGGGCTGTGGGGCTTCACAAACACACTTCCATTGCAGGTGGTGGAAAATTCCTTTTTAAGATACATTTTAAGTGTACCGATTAGCACCTCCTCAAATGTTTGTCATGCGGAGTTGGGGTTGCCATTTATTACCGATCTTATTAAAATAGAGCATATACTTTTGTGGCATAGAATCTGGTCCAAAGAAGAGACAAAGTTAAACAGGGACATTGTATTGGACAGCAAGAACCTGGAGGGGCCCTAAAGATTCCGTGGATTAAATATGTCAGAGAGTTTACGCGTGATTTGGGTCACTTAGAGTATTTTACTGACCCGAGCACCATCCAGACGATCGCGAGGAAACAGTTGAAAAAAGAGGCTCTCGTGTTACTGGACTCACTGAGAATGAATGCCGGCCGAGATTGTTAAGCCGTCTGTCCAGCATAACCAGCTAATTTTAACTACCTTCAGTGTCCAACCATATTTAAAGTTTGTACCGGGGGATACGATAGGTTTATATTGACTAGATTCAGGCTGGATATTTTTCATGGACTTGTTAGTGTCCCCAAGATGAATGATTGGGCCCAGGAATTACAAGTATGCTCCTCCAATATTCTCTCTGAACAATCGATGATACATGTAGTTTTATTTTGTAAATTTTACATAGAATTAAGGAACATTTGAATAATTCCAATTTTAAAATCCATGGGGAGTGTCGTCCGGCATTCATAAAGTTGCAATTTCTGGATAATGTACATACTGTATGGAGGATTTCAATGTATTTTAAGAAGGTTCTCTGACAAAGGAAATCTATGGTAATCTAAGTAGAGAATTTTTTATGTAGTATTGGATCGTTTGTTTCAATTTAACACCTTGGCTGCTAGGTGTTTTCCCATCCTGTGCTGCAGGCCACTGTTTCCCATTGTTCATGACGAGCTCAGCTCGTCATCAGCACAGCTCAACCGTGCATCATGACGAGCTGAGCTCGTCATCAGCATCAAAAGGGTTAAACTCTTTTTATCTTGAACTTCACAATGCATTTTATAATCCTTTGAGATCTTTTATGTGCTTTTATGATTGTATGTAATAGCAACCGAATAAAGCTAATTTTGACTTGACTTGACTCTTTCCAATCTTTCTCATATGTAACCCTAAGAACCTGCTCCTCCCACCAGCCCATGTGAAGATTTGCATAGCTGGGGGTGAAGCAGGTGCCCATGGCTGTTCCTTTAGGTTGTCTATAAGTGTCACTCCCAAATAGGACACGGTTGATCATGGTCTTCTGATCAACCATGTCGGCTTTGCTGGGATCCAGGGCCTGGCCTTGCAATGGATCTCCTCTTTCCTCAGCAACAGATCTCAGGCAGTTCGCAGTGCCAACTTTTCTGCCCAAAAAATTAAACTGAACTGTGGAGTCCCCCAGGGTTCCTCCCTCTCGCCCCTTCTTTTTAACTTATACTTATTACCCGTAATTTGGTCTCTGCGTACTAAAATGGTTGAAACCTTTAACTACGCAGATGACCTCCAGCTGGTTTTCAACATCGATTCCTCCAACTCCTCAGTGCTCAACTTCCAATCCATCATGAGCTTCATCAGCGAATGGATGTATACTAACCAATTGAAGTTGAACCCTGATAAAATATAGTTGATCCTCACTGGAGAAACTGCTAACCCATGGAACTCCAACTTTTGGCCTCCTGCCATGGGCAGTCCCCCATGCAAAGCTGACTCTGTCAAGAGCTTAGGAATTATCATAGCAACGATCTGTCCATGAAAGCTCAAATCAGCTCAGTGGTTTCTGCTTGTTTCTACCATCTTCACAGAATCCGAAAGATCAGCTGATTCTTGACCACTGAGGCCCTGACCCTCGTCGCTCTGGCCCTGGTAATCTCTCGAATCGATTACGCCAACTCATTGTATGTTGGCATTCCAGCATACCAATTACGCCACCTGCAGCTGGTACAAAACCAAACGGCTAGGCTAACCTATTGTCAACCCAAACACCATCATGTTAGCCCCCTAATGAAGAGTTTTCATTGGCTCCCGTTGGCCAAGCCCTGTAACTTCAAGTTGGGTTGCACTATTTTTAAAGCTCTTGCTGGTGTTGGTCCAGTCTTTGTTTCTTTGAGGATTCAGCTCTTTATTCCCTCCCGGGAGCTATGTTCCTCTTACCTGAACCTACAGACCACTCCAGCTTTTAAACGCAAGAAGCACAGGGGTCTTAGATTTGCGGTCCTGGCCCCACAGTCTGGAACTCTCTCCCCATGGAACTGAAGTCTACGTCCTCTTATGCCCAGTTTAAAAAACTCCTCAAGACTTTATTGTTTTCTCGAACATACGCGTAAGCCAATGTCCTGCCCTGTCGATGCCGCCTCCCCTTTGTCCTCACTACCTTGAAACCGCTTGGTGGACATGCGCTTAATAAGTACCTTTAACATAACTTAACATAACAGAGCTGCCCCAGTGAATGGGGTCCTGGGGGCCCGAGAAGGCTAGTTGAAGGGAGCTGCATTCCCCGCTCCCCTGTATATTTGCATTTGGCCTTGGTGGATGGGGTCCCCAGGGCCTATTGAGGCACGGGTAGGAGGGCCTCAGAAGGCCATGTTTGCAGCAGCAAGTTAATTTTATCCTCTTCTGAAGTACTGAAATAAGTTAGGCATTGTTCCTACTCACAGTCTCCCACTCGTGAGTCTGGGGATGGTGCAGCTCTCCACGGCAGGGCTGCTGTGTAGTTAATTGTAATCCAATGTGCCCAAAGCAATGAGAGCACACTCACTTCAAAAGAAATCTTCCCATTTATTCACAAGGAAAAACGAGCTGCAGCATTCATGTAAGTTCTTTATCCGACGCGTTTTGAGGCTCCTGCCTCTTAATCATGGATCACTTTCACACGCTCAGCAGATGGCTCTGATTCAGCATACTAATTAAATACCCCCAGTGGGCGTTGCTTCTGTGCGCGATTACATACAAAGCAGGCTGGTACTTGAAGTCAAGTCCAGAGTTCATTTTTAACCTTCAGTGGGCTCTGCTTTACGTGTGAAAAACTCTTTGTATTACCCTCAGTGGGCCATGTTTGCAGCAGCAAGTTAATTTTATCTTCTTCTGAAGTACTGAAATAAGTTAGGCATTGCTCCTACTCACAGTCTCCCACTCGTGAGTCTGGGGATGGTGCAGCTCTCCACGGCAGGGCTGCCGTGTAGTTAATTGTAATCCAATGTGCGCAAAGCACTTCAAGAGAGGATTAATTGTACATGTTCAGCGTCATGACCTACCAAGGTAACAAAGGATTTTAATGCAATGTACGTAGCAGAGCCTACTGCAGGTTAAAATTAACTCTGATCTTGACTACAAGTTCCAGCCTGCTTTGAGAAACTGACGTAATGAATGAGGCCCACTGGGGGCATTTAAATGAAGCAGGCTGTCAGAGTCATCGGCGAAGTGCATTCTAATGATCCATGACTTAGAGGCAGGAGCCTCGAAACGCGTCGGATTTAAATTCTGCATGAATGCTGTAACATGTCTTTCCTTGGAAATAAACCGTGAGGTTTCTCTTGAAAGTCGAGTGCGCTTCCATTGCTTTGGGCACTTTTGATGGAAAATACTGACACGGCAGCCCTGTCGTGGGAAGCAGCACCATCTCCAATAACACGAATGAGAGGCTGTGAGTTGGAACTTTGCCATAACTCAGTACAACACTTCAAGAGAGGATTAATTGTACATGTTCAGCGTCATGACCTACCAAGGTAACAAAGGATTTTAATGCAATGTACGTAGCAGAGCCTACTGCAGGTTAAAATTAACTCTGATCTTGACTACAAGTTCCAGCCTGCTTTGAGAAAGTGACGTAATGAATGAGGCCCACTGGGGGCATTTAAATGAAGCAGGTTGTCAGAGCCATCGGCGAAGTGCATTCTAATGATCCATGACTAAGAGGCAGGAGCCTCGAAACGCGTCGGATTTAAATTCTGCATGAATGCTGTAACATGTCTTTCCTTGGAAATAAACTTTGAGGTTTCTCTTGAAAGTTGAGTGCGCTTCCATTGCTTTGGGCACTTTTGATGGAATATATATATATATATATATATTTATATATATATATATACATATATATATATATATATATATATATATATATATATATATATATATATATATATATATATATTTACATTTATATATATATCTCATTCTATCTATCTATCTATCTATCTATCTATCTATCTATCTATCTATCTATCTATCTATCTATCTATCTATCTATCTATCTATCTATATATCTATATATCTATCTGTCTTTCCGTCTGTCCCTCTCTGTCTGTCTAAGCATTTAGTATGTAGCCCCAGGGAGGTGGTGCTCCCCGGAGCCTGAGGTGTCCACGTGGCCCCTGCCTCATAATAAAATTTGCTCCAGGGAGGGGTTGATCCCCGGGCCTTATTTGAGCCAATGGAGGAGGCCTGAGTAGCACACCCTCAGGAGGGGGTCCCGTGCCCCACTTCCATTTTTTTATAAAAATGTCCCTCCTGACCCACCTGGGGGCCCTTTTCAAAACAAGCGCTGGAGCCTGCGCTTGTTTTTTATAAATATTTTTGCAGCAAATTTGGTACTTTCACGATTTCAAGGCAAAATTATCTCTCTCTCTCTCTCTCTCTCTCTCTCTCTCTCTCTCTCTCTCTCTCTCTCTCTCTCTCTCTCTCTCTCTCTCTCTCTCTCTCTCTCTCAATTGCCAGTAGGTATTTATAGTTAGGACCTAATTTCCGTAGGAAAAGCTTTTTTTAAAATCATGTGCATTACATGTCATTTTGCTATGGAATTGTTTCAACATACATTTGCTTAATTTTCAAGAGCAAGTATCTCACTTGAAAGAAGAAGAAGGGAAGCTGGTAAGCCGCCAAAGAAAAACAGACAACAAAAAAAAGGGAAAGGAAAATACAATACCCTCCCATTAGTTTTGTGTGGTGCGCCATTGTGTAATAGGAGTCCAGATCATAAGCCCCCTTTTGAGCCTCTGTTTACCTTTCCTTTTGTAGATGGCTACCTCAATGTTGTGTATGGCTAGTAGTCTAGCAAGCCACTGTTGGATGGAGGGTGCTGTCGGATCTAACCATGCCGAGACAATGCATAATCTCAATTCTGCCATTGCAACAAAGAGAAGCTTGTGACCACTGCCGAGATTATCCGGGTCATCGGTCCCTAGTAAGATTAGCTCACTTGATAGGATAATCTCTCTATGGAGAACAGATGTCAAAAATCTCTTTATTTCTTGTTTTAGAATTGTTAATCCGATGCAGGTGGCGAATATATGAATAGAGTCAGCTTTAGCTAGGCTACATCTCAGGCACCAAGTCCCCTTACCGCTCCCCCATTTGGCAATTTTATCTGGCGTGTAGTATAAAAAGAAGCAGGTTTATAAAATTGTGCATGGAGCTTAGTGGAGATTAGAATAGTTTAAGCTAATTGGTAAAAATACAAAAATCCCTTGGTTGATATATTTAACTTCCCCTGCCATTTCTGTGAAGTTTTCTCTAAATCATCCAGGAGCATTGTGGTTAGGGAGGTGTAGACTCTGCCTATGGTGTAGTTCCTAGTGTAAATGATTGACTCCACTAAAGTTGTTTTTTCGCCTAGTGTCCTCCCCCCTGGCTTGCGTAGCAGAAAACCCCTGATTTGTAGATATTTGAAAAAGTCCAGCAAATCCAAATGATATTCATTTTTCAGATCATCAAAAGATTTAACCCCATGAGGGGTAAAAAGGCATCCTACCTGGACTATTCCTGCATTGTACCATTTGTTGATACAGTTATCACTAAAGATGGTTGCCGGGAGAATTGGGTTATCCATTAAGGGGGTACAGTGTGAGATTTGTCCAAGGCCTAACATTTTCCTTACCACCTTCCAAACCTTAAACCCACTGTAGAGTGTTTTGAACTTAACTCTTTTGTGATAGCTATTGTGTAAATGTCTCCATAGATACACTCTGCTTGTATTACCCAGAAGGAGTTGGACTATAGATGGTGTATCGTCAACCCCGCCCGTTTCCTCCGTCCCCGTATTTTGTAGTAGTTCCCTGCTGTAGAGTAGCACAGATGCCCAATAATATGCTCTTGGATTAGGAAGGGCAAGCCCGCCTCTGCCCTTAGAGAGAGTGAGAAGTTTATAGGCCCGCCGGAGTTGTGAGTATGCCCATATAAATCCAGAAAATGTGTGTTCGATTGATTTAAACCATTGGCTCCTGAATTCGAGACAGATTGCTCTGAACAAATATCACATTTTAGGGGAAAAAAACATTTTAACTGCGTTTGCTCTTCCGATATTAGATAAATGGAGGTTCTCTGAACGACATAGATCCTTCTGTATTGAGCACAGCATTGGTTTAAGGTTAATGTCTACCAAGTTCTCGAGATCAGAGGAGATGGCGACTCCCAGGTACGTAGCTTTATCCGCCACTCGGCAATCGTCCATCCTACTTTTTCTGTGTCTTCCCTTGATTAAGCGCATAACCTGAAACTAATCTGAATTTACTAGCTTCTCTCTCTATGGCGGGCATGGCTGTTGTAGGGTCAGAGGAGACGACTGCTATGTCCTCGGTGTATGCAATTTTTTTTGTTGAATATCCCTGTAACGTGATTGGGGTAACTTCTCTATTCCTTTCTAGCCGGCAGATGAAAGAGTCGATGTATATTGCGAAGAGCAACGGTGAGCATGGGCAGCCCTGGCGTGTCTCTCGGGATATTGTGATTTTTTTAGTTAAGCTTCAATTGACCAATACCACTGCTTTTGGGTTAACATACAGTTTTTGTACAGCCCGAATAAAGCCTGTTGTGAATCCAACCCCTTGACATAGAGTGCCAAAGAAACTGCCAGGAGACCCTATCGAAAGCCTTCTCGGCATCGAGAAGGATCAATGCCATAGGGTCTCCCGCTGTCTCCGTCCCGTCAAGTAGCGTAATCACTCTCCGAATGTGGTTATTGGTTGATCTCCATGGCAGAAAGCCATGTTGCTCTTGGCGATCACTTTATGAATCATAGGGGCAACCCTGCTGGCCAGAATCTTTGAGTATATTTTTGAGTCAGCATTGATGAGAGTTATGGGGCGGTATGATCCTAGCTGTTCTGGAGGTTTCTTTTTTGGGGGAAGATAACTATCTTAGCCCTAGACCAGGAGTTAGGAGGATGGCCCCCATTAAATATATGTATAATTAATTCTGCGAAGATGTTTTTGATTTGCTCCAGAAACGTTGAGTAAAACTCAGAAGGAATGCTATCCAATTCGGAAGCGTTCCCTTTCAGAAGGTTTTTGACAGTGATTAGGATTTCCTCTAAGCTGGGGGGTTCCTCCAGTATGATCTGATCTTCTTCATCAAATCGCTCACCCTCACCATCCTCAAAATAACTTTCTATCCCAGCTATGTCCCCCCTACCTTCTTCAGTGTAGAGATCTCTGTAACACCACCAAAATGCTTCTCTGATATGTTCTGGATCTTTTAATTGACCCTCAATGGGATCGCTTATATCCCTGATCAGATTGGAGGTTGTTTGTTGTTGCGTCCTCACCGCTAACTGGTGGCCCACTTGTTCGTTGACTTCGTACACCAGTTCTCTTCGAGCGGTTGCTTTCCTGATTAATTTATCAATAATAATATTAGTGTTAGCTGCTTTAGCAATTGCTACCTGGCTTAGGGCTCTAGAGAGTTCTTCAGTCGTGCTTCCTCCACTTGTAGCTCTGACCAGTTTTTCTTCTGCCAGCCTAAGATTGTCCTGCAGGCTCTGCATGGTTTCCCTCTCTAGCTTATTTGCCCCTAAATACTATGGAGATTGAGGCGCTGCCGCTGTTATGTGCTAGAAATTTGGGGATCCAATCTCTCATATGAGTACAGTACTTAGGGTCAATCAGTAGGGCTTTTTCAAAAGTCCAGGGTGAAGGTTCTGATTTAGCGGATGCGATGGCCAGGGTGCATATTAGGGTATTGTGGTCGATAATATCTGAGGCAATTTCTCGGTTTGACAATTACTTTTGAGTGAATTTGACATTAGAACATAGTCAATTCTTACGTGAGTAAAGTGTGGGTTAGAGTAAAAAGAGTGTCCTGGGTCCATAACATTAGATGTCTGCCAACCGTCCACTAATCCGTGTACAAGGCAAATATTTTTCAAAGATCTAAATACCTTTGGTTTACGGCCCTTGTACAACCAGTCATTTTTCAGAGACCAATCTGACGGGAGGTTGATGTTGAAGTCCCCACAGATCATTACCGGAAGAGGCCAGTGCGCGAGCTCGTTGGAAATGTCATCAAAGACTGATGGATCATCTGTATTGCTCCCACATACAGCGCATAGCGTTAGCTTTCGGCCTTTTCCGTATTGGCATTCAGTAATAGCCCATCGGCCAAATTTGTCTGATTTAGAGTTGTTAAAGACATACCCGCTGTCTTTTGCCAAGATTGCAACCCCCCGTACCTGTGCCCCTTGTGAAGTGGCGCACACCAACCTGTACCCTAGTGTATTTAAAATATGGCTCTGAGATCCCTCTATGTGCGTTTCTTGAAGGCGAACGATATTCCCACCCCAGGTTTGCATCCCCTAATGCTACCATTTGCCTTTTTTTAATATCATTTAATCCACAGATATTTAGAGATAACACTTTTAGCACCCCCATCTTTATGGGATAGATGACCTAGAGAAGTCATCACGAGTGTCTGGTTTGCAGAGCTGATGTCGTCTCTTCCTGCCCTCTTCCCTCTACCCTATTGTACTCCCTAAGCCACTTACTCTTATTTGTTTTGGTATCTTGTCCAACCCATCCGCACCCCCCACCCTCCCCAGTTCCCCCCACCCACCACCAATCTTGGAGGTTACTTGGCCACCACAGGGCCAGGGGTTTGACGTCCGTCATCCTATCCCTCCGTGAGTCCGCTGAGCCCCCTCGTGTGAGCACGACCATTTAAAAAGTTTGGGGTAGTGATGTCAATGTGTGATCCTAAATACATATAAAGTATTTTTTTTTAAACATTTCAACTGGGGAATGCCCCAAGTCTAATCCAATCAATTTCGAATTAATTACGTGATACCAGCCATTTTATAGTGCACACAGTGGGATAAGAGAGAATTCAATGAAGGAAAAAACAAAGCAAAAAAAAAAAAAGGAACAAACAAACCCCCCCTCCTCCAGGAAAAAAGCAATGGTCTACAAACAAGCGATCTGAATTCCAAATGGGTGCACCTAAGTTGAACCACCTATCATTGTAACTATAGTAATCATTGTTTATGTCCTGCGATTTCCTCTAGATAGCTTTTGGCCTGAATTTCAGATATGAAGCTACTTGTAGTCCCTTGAAAAATTATTTTGAGTCTGGTCGGGTTCTGTAGGTACATCGTAACCCCCAGTTTCTGAAAGGGATCAAAGAGCTGCTTCAGTCTACACCTGCGTTTGACCGTGGCATGCGCAAAATCTGGTCGGGCAAAAAAGGCTATACTTTCAAAAAGAGCGCTTATTGTTTGGTCTAGCCAGGTCATAGATTGCTTGCCGGAGCAAAATAATTCAAAAAAATACCAGCATGGCCTGGGGATGTTGCTGTGATGCCTGGGACCGTTTATTAGGGAACAACAGGAACCTGTGAGCTCTTTGAACTTATTTGTCCCAGTCCTACTCCTGCAGCTCTGGTAATGCCCCTTTAAGGAGTGAAATTATAAACTTCCTAGGTTTGTCCCTCACTGCCCCATTTCTTGCTCCTCCACCTTCCACATCAGGTCTTTAACAATTCCCCCCTGTTCATCATTCTGTTTTTTTAGCTTAGTGACATCCTAGTCAAGTTGCTTGGTTCTTACTTCAACTGAGGCCGTGCGGTCAGCCATTTCTGCACAGGTCTTTCCTACTTTCCCGACTGCCCCTTGAAGTTTCTTTGCCGCTAGACGAGATCTCCGGCTATCTACTTTGGCTTCAGCTTGAAAGCTCATAATAGTTTGTAAAATGTCAGTTAGAGCAGGTTCCTTGCTACATTTGTGAAGTTCTTGATTCTCACTCTTTTTGGGGCTCTCCGTGACAGTCTGATTGTCGCCCACAGGTGACTCGGGGTTAGAGAATACCGTGAGAGCCGTTTCTTCATAGTCCCACTTTAGCTCTATGTTATCTTCTTTATCTGAAGAATCAAATTCTTTCCTACGTTGGTCCTTGCTTTTCTTTTTGGAGAGCTGCCTGTGTTTCAGAGGGTCGGTATTTGAGCTACTGTACCACTTAGCTCCCTCCTCCCCACTTGAAACTGAGATGCTGATGTCAGAGAATTCAGATTCTTTGGTGGGGGAGTAGAATTTATCCTGATTGTCAGGGTTTTTTAACTCAAAGCCTTGTGAATATTGGCCACTGGGTTGCTTGCTACTCAAAGAATTCACAGGCACCATTTGGGAGGATGGGCTATGGATTGCCTTGTTGATATCCCTACTGGGGCTCTCCGTGTTCTGTGTCCACACCCCCGCTGACTGGTTGGAAGGAGCGGTGACAACCGTAGATATTGCAATAACGGGTCTGTGGAACATTTGTAGTCTCTTGTGACATAAGCTGCCGCGTTTCAAGCTGCCCTCTTTTTCCGCCTTGCACTAATGTCGCCTCAGACTCGTCAGCACAGCTTCCCATTGCTGTTGTGCTGTTCACTGCCTTAACTGAGGTGCCAAAGCTTGAAGTAATTAGTGGTTGTAAGCAGCCATTGTCTTTGGTGAGGCGTGTGGTATTTTTCCTTATTGCTGCCAATTTTGTCATCTCGCTTTCAGTGCTTTTTTGGTCCGTGAACTCTGTCCTCTCAGCCTTCCCCCCCCGCATTTGGGTTTGGCTCCCAGGGCATCTGTTTTTTTTTGCTGTGTCGATGTGGGCACTGTGCTCCCCTGGGAGGAAGTAAGGGGATTCTTTACTATCCCCCGCGCGCCCCCTTACTGGTCCTGCTGCTTTGTCCAGCTCTGTAGAATAGAAGCACGAAGAGGGTACCGGCTTATCCAGGTCCTTGTTCCTTCTTACTGGATCTGCCGGCACGAGTTTGCCACTTTTCTCTGTGGGACAGGAGATAGGGGCCGCTTCCCCCTGCGTCCCTCCAGCTCCGCAGCACCGATAAGTCCAATGATGTCAGGCAGGCCGCACGCAGGGCAGCAGCAATCCGGGATGCTAGAGATGCGCGGGCGTCCTCATGGCGGCAGAGGACGCCCTGCACAGCACAGCAGTTCGAGCCTCAGGATGCTGGTAGGTGAAGCGTGCGGGGTGCTGGGGGGATCGTCTTGAGCATTTCTCGTCCTCCACAAGTTATACGGTTTCACAGCCACATTAAAACCGCAACATAGTCTTGTATTTTCTGTTCACACGGGGATGCTCAGTGGGAGCATCACAGCGGTGCTGTCAGTCGGACGCCATCTTGCCTCCGCCTTTTGCTTATTTGGTGTAAATCCATTCAGTAGTTGTTGAGGAACATAGGTTTAAAATACAGTGATATCCCTGGCTGCGGATATTTTGCTGTGGTTTCACGATTAATCGTGAAAGCGTACGCCAGCGGGGTGGCTATTGAATTGCTACTTTTGCTTTCCGCTTTCGCGATGTAACCTCCGGCCTCACCGCGATACCAGAAAATAGTTGTTAGAGATGGTTTTCATAGAAACACCCTAGAGAAACATGACTATAGAGAATACTGTAAGAAACCCCAAGTGTGTAAAATACTGTAATATGTGTGGATATATGTGTTTTAGACTTTATGGAAAAGGCGCAATCTCTGCGACGTTCCGAATAACTGCAAAAAAGGAAAATAGTCTGAAAGATGGTTTTTAAAAAAACTTGCTACAAAAATATGAGTTTAAAGATGCTTTTAAAGAAGTATGTATATAGTAATATGTGTAGTTTAATGCTCAAAATGGATTTTTTTACATATTGTTTTTGGATGTGTTGATGTTCATTGAATGTCTGCTTTTGCTTTAGTTTTCTCGACATCGCCATGAGTATCGTGACATAGTCGTGAATACAGAAACATTTACAGAAAAACATAATGGGTATTAGGCCACTGAAGAAAATACAAGCTTATAAAAATACACCTTATAGATCCATTTTAGATAAAAAATACAATTTAAAAACCTTAGAAATTGAATACAAAAATCATAGGTTGCATGGACGTTATAGTTGGCAAAAAGAATTTGAAATACCCTAGAAATTCACTGAAAAAACCAATAGGTACAGGGACGTTATAGTTAGGATTTAGAATTTAAAAAACCTTGGAAATCCACAGAAAAAAACAAAGCTTACAGGGACGTTATAGTTAGGTTGACATTTCTCTCATACAAAACTAGAGAAATTCATCAGTTCTTGTTAGCTGAGCCCTAACTGTACCCCTGCAATGCACTGCTTATGACCTCACATAATACATGACTCATGACATAGTCAGTGATATCACTCATGACATCACTCATGACATCTCAAATGACATCACAGATTTGATGGCCCCGGCTACCCCATCCCGCTTGGCCTGGCCAATTAGTGAAATTAGAGGGTCGCAATGTGCCCCCCTCCGTAAGCTGATGTTGGCCCTGGGGGCCCCATCCACCGGGACCCAACAAATTAGTAAAACAGTTGGGAGGCCACACGGCACCCCTCCCCAGACCAAATTTGGCCTCAGGGTGCCCATCCCTCAGGGCCCAGCCACTTCATGCTGGGTGCCCTGGCCCCTCAGGTAATGAGTGTGCAATGATGTGGAACACAGGGGGAGCCTCAATTTCTCTGTAGTCCCTGCCGGCTCCCTGGCACCACAGGGAGCCTGCATTGCTGCTGCATGCAGGGAGAAGCAAAACATTTTGCTCCCTGTCTGCTGGAGCAATTTTTTCTTCTGTTTTTCTGTCCGCTTGACAGCGGGTAGGAAGACCAATGAAACGTTTGCTCCCAGTTGGGGGGAGCAGTTTTTCTTCTCCCGCCTGCTGGGAACGAATTTACTGTTTGATCTTCACTTGGCGGGAGCTGTCAAAGCTCCTGCCAAGCAATTGCCAGGGTGGCAGTCCCCAGGGTGGCAGTCCCCAGGGCCATTAATGGCTCCAGGAGTGGGGCTAATTGGTGCCCCTCCTTTGTATTTGCAGGGCCTGGGTCCAGGGGAGTGGTGGTCCACAGGATCGTAAAGGGCCCTGGAAGGGGTCATGCGACCCCCCTGCCATTCACAAATTCGGTCTAGTTCTGGGGAAGTCGTGGGTCCCTGGGCCCAAAAATGGCCTGAGAAGGGAGCTGCGCTGCCCCTTCCCCCTTTTAGTATATTGGTCTGGACCAGCGGAGGTGGTGGTCATCAGGGTTGTAATAGGTCCTGTATGGGGGGTCCCCTCCAATTATAAAAATTATCCTTGCCCAGAAAGGTGATTGTCACTGGGCCCAAAATAGCCCGGGATGGGGCCCCATGGGCACCCTCCCCTTTTCTTGGAAATCAGCCTAGCCCGGGGGAAGGGGTGGTGAATGGGGCCATTATGGGTCCCGGAGGGGGGTCCGCTTGTTGCCCTGTATTATACATTGGCCTGCCCCGGCAAGGTGGCTGTCCCCAGAGCCAAAATCAGCCATGGGGAGTGGGGCAAGATGTCCCCCCTTACCCAATATACTAATTTATTTTGTGCCTGAAACCTGGCCTACCTGGGGGCTGAAGTAAAAACAAGCACAGGCAACTGCACATGTTTTTGTTTCCATTTTTGCAACCAATTTGCGGATCCACAGTGATTTCGTATTTGGGACCTCACCACCAGTTGAAATGTTGGCAGCCAATCAGAGCTCAGCATGAGATCTGTTGAATCTGCAGAAGATCCATCTCCCTAGATGTACAAATGTGTTTTTCTTTTAATAACTCAAAAACTACTAGGGGGGGCAGGGTAGAAATAACCTGACCCCCTAAACGTGGTCCTAGGGTCCCAAAGGGACCGAAAAAGCATTTATTTAAAAAAAAATTGCTTTGAAATTGTGAAAGTACCAAATTTGCTGCAAAAATATATTTTTTAAAACAAGCACAAGCTCCAGCGCTTGTTTTGAAAAGGGCCCGCAGGTAGGTCAGGTCCCGAGGGACATTTTTATAAAAAAATGGAAGGGGCGCACGGAACCCCCTCCTGAGGGTGTGCTACTCAGGCCTCCTCCATTGGCTCAAATAAGGCCCAGGGATCAACCCCTTCCTGGAGCAAATTTTATTAAGAGGCAGGGGCCGCGTGGACACCTCAGGCTCCGGGGAGCACCACCTCCTTGGGGCTACATACTAAATGCTTAGACAGACAGAGAGGGACAGACAGACAGACAGACAGACAGAAAGATAGATAGATAGATAGATAGATAGATAGATAGATAGATAGATAGATAGATAGATAGATAGATAGATAGATAGATAGATAGATAGATAGATAGATAGATAGATAGATAGATAGATTGATAGATATCCACGGAAAAAGATTTTCTTGTTTACTAATAACTTTGGTGCCGTTTGACGAATCTTTAAAACTTTCCAGAAAAACTCTTAATAACTACAGTTCCTTCCTGGAAGGATTCCTCTTGTGAGTGACATAGTCTACTTGCCTTGAAGTTTGCTAATCACTTCCAGCTGCCATTATGTCTTTGATTGGAAGAGCCATGAGTCTTGCAAATAGATTCTGGTTGAGAATTGGCTTTCTTAGCACCAATTTAAATAGGTCAGCAGTGCTTTTCTCTGTATGAGTTCAGTATGACCTGGATATTACTGTTAGACACTTCTATAGAACTGAGGTCCTCATAGCAGCCACTAGTTTTTTCAATGCTAGACCCACCTTTGCACTATGGCACCAATTTGTGTGAGTGTCGCTCGGCAGCATCATTTTGCATCAGTGCTTAGGGAGAGGGTAGGAGAGTGCCTTATCTATGTAGATTTGGCTCTGTCCTTCTCTCTTTCTAATGTAATGCAATGCAGCAACTTTGGGTGCTGCACTATGTTGCATGAGAGTTTTGTAAATCTGTGCCTGTGTGTGCTACCATGGTGTGGCAGTGGATCAATTTTGGAGTTAACATTTGTGCTGTATCCTACAAATCCATTACACTGTCCTACACACACTCCACAGCTGCTATCTGCAGTCACAGCTCCTGTTTGTGGTATCACTCCTCCACACTTACACTGTGAGACAGAGCATCCTTTACATAGTAAGGTTTGTTATAAAAGGGAGCTACCTCCATCTGTGAAAGATGCATTGTGATTCAGCACCTCCTTATTCATATGCTCCTTGGGCTGTCATTCAGGACATAGGTGGATAATACAAAAATTATCTTGAAAATTAACCTCAGACTAGTTTCAGCTTGATCTCACTTTCTTGACTTCCCTTGGCTATAAATGAGTGAATAGACAGGAATATTTTAAAACTAACCAGGAGCAAGGCAGAAGTCTTAGTAGTGGGTAATGCCTCTTTCATCTGATCTGGTTGTTTACGGCAATTGGATCTAGGAAGAATTCTCTCTGCTACTACCATAGTTAGAAATATAGATTTGATCTTTGACAAGCTCTTGTTCTTAACTCCTCTGATGCACAAGAATTGAGTATCTGTGTCTTCTTCATTGTTGACTTGTAGTACCACATGCCATCAGAGGCATCCAACTGGACTACTACATCACACTCAACCCTGATCTGCTGCCTGCACATTTAACCAATGAACTCCAGATCACCCAGAGTGTTGCTACATGTCTACTTTTGGCTCTTCCAAGACATCCCCTTTTCTGATTATCGTATCAAACTTCACTGACTTCAAGTTGACAAGCAATTGTTGTTTAAAAGTGTTTGTATAAGTTATCCGTCCATAAACAATAATGAACATGGGCAATTTATTTCAGCTCCTTTCTCTCATGTGACAATAATCGTCCTCTTGCTAACATGTGACAGAGCAGATTGTCTATATCTTAATCTTCAAGTGTAATCCTTAAATAACGCTGCCAATGTTTGTACGGACCTTTGCTCATTGATGAGGAGAAGTTAAAAGTAGCAATCATCGACATAAAAAGCCATATAACAAAAAAGTTCTTAAAGACTTTAGTACAGTCAATAAAGAGAATTTGTGTGAGTTAAAGGCTTTATAAATCAATGCTTTAGTTTCATTATTTATTCAACAAGTATTAGTCTTTTAAGAATCAGGATCAGAAATGAAAATAACAAACTAATCGATATTTCATTATAAGGAAGAACATAATATTTGTAAGTATGACAGTTAATATTGTAATAATACAGCAATTGTATTCTATACAGGAGTTTCCCCAATCTAAATGAATTAAGTCAGCATAGACTCTTGGTGCGGGTTAAGAAACCCAATAAAGAGTTCTGACGGAAAAATAAATGCATGAGCATAAAGCCTTTGCCCATCCAATAAAGAACATTTTAAGCTAGAAAGCATTATCAGCTGTCGCGTTCTAATCTAGGACCCTGATCGATACTGTGACCTTATGCCCCTGTACGGCTATAAATCCATTTATTCCCTATATTGGCATAACCGATCAAATGCAATATTCAGAAACTCGTCTCTGACCTCACACGAACAGAGCCACATTTCAGAATCGCTTCCTCTGCCACTTCCTTTGCAGCCAATTAGTGCAATGACATAGCAGAAGTTACTATCTAAGATTCCTAGATTAACACTGCGAGTTCTTCAACAAGATAAAAACTCAGCACCCTGGGAAAGCCCCGCTTGCTATGTTTTGATTAGTAATAGAAGTCTAATGAGCACTGATAGACGATCACTTCCTAGTGACATCTTTATTGACGTCTTATGTCCAAAAACTTACGTCAAACAAGGCACCTTTTAGGTATAAATATTACCAACGTTGCCTTAAGCAAACGCTAGCTGCCTCAATGCCATCGCTGCTGACGAAGCTGCTGTTATGCTGATGATACCATAGCTGCTATCGCTACTGCTATCGCTGCTAACTAGCGAACGATGGTGTGGTGAACTTAGGAGCTGAACAGCCGTCCCCTGCAAGAACCCAGCAGATGCAAGCTGCCCGCGGACGCTGCCCCTCCTCTTCCTCGACGCGCTGAGAGGGACGCTGTCTTTTCTCCTGCAGAGAAATCCAGCTCCGGCGTTTCCAAGCCACTCTTGCGAGTGACTGGGATATCAAGTTCCCTGAAGGAGATACCAGACCTCCATCATTCTATTCCAGAGGTATGGTGTTGACTAAATCTTAGAGAGAATTCTTGAAGCAAACCTTGGCAAAACCAACTTAACTTAAAGCTACTTACTTACTCCCCTCCCAAGTATTAGGCTTAGGTCAGGTACACTGGGGTAGGCGTAGTTAGAAGCACCAGTTGAGTATTTTAGCCTAATGTATATATGAATGTATATATGTTTTATTCATTTTAAACCATTGTATGGCTAAGAAACCATATCAATGCTTTTACAGTATTATTTCGTAATACTCATCTTACTGTGCGTACTTTTTATAGTAACAAGTCTTGCAATTGTGGCAATTCATTTCTCTTGTACGAGAAGAAAGACTGTTCAATAAATGTTACCTTTTATTGACAACGCCCGTCTCTCTATTCTCTACATATTGTGAAAGTAATCTGCACTCCAACTGACTGAGTAAAATAACTGTCTATTGTTTCACACGACCCTAGAGATTGACTCTTATCTGAGGAGCAAAGTTGTCATGTTGCACGGTTGTTAGAAAACTGAATCCCTTCTTGTCTGTACCAGGGAAGCTGATCACTTCCTATTCAGAGAAGAAAGTTTCCAGTGACCTCTGAGCTAGTTGGTAACAAACCCAATTAAGTTTAGCATAGTCAGTGGAGGCCTGGAAGATCCGCACTTCTACGTCGATACTACTGTTTATGTTATTCCAATGCGCAGGGCCTATTGGGAAAATAGGAACTACACTACATGGCGCCCAACATTTGGTAAGGCGATAAACTAACGCAAGACGTTAGAGTAACTCAGTCATGCATTTTTCACACAGACCCCTTTCTCCCGTAAATACTCCAATAGACGTCTGGAGTGGGTGAAAGGTTAAAATCCGCCCGAACTCAGTAGGAAGAGATTCCTATGTAAAGCTCTGGTTTATTCAACGTTGAAGGATACAGTGTTCCAAAATATTATGCACCTAATCTTTGTCTCCTTGGAGACCTGCTCTGCAAAACCTGCATTTATAAAATGTCAGTAGAAAACAACGGAACTGATGCCGCAGCAGATGCGACTCAGCAGGGTCCCGAAGATACTACTGAACCGGGTGCAATAATCATCCCGGCACATTTAAGAAAATCTATAACGTTAAAACTTATAGAAAATGGACTGACCACACAAGGTGGCACAGTCGTCTTCGTGATAGAGGCACACGAATATCGGCAGACAGAGGTGTTCTATTCATGGATATACTTTCCAGCGGCAAACGCTAGAACAAAAGAGTTTCACTATTACAAAATAGAGAAACCACCGGATGAGTACGCTCCTTTCGAGGAGATTGAAATCCCATTAAAATACCAAGAACATTTACTTTGGTTTAAAGGTGCCCTAAAACATAATGATCATATTACCAGGCTCGGTCCACTAGGTAGACCAGGAGCAACGTGACCGGTTCTAGCCAGCTACACACCACATCCAGACATTGCAAAAATGTCTAAAGAAGAGCTGTTAGCACAGCTAAAAACATTAATTAAAATACATAGGCAATTAGTCCAATATGTAATGCGGACTGCAACAGTCCAACCAGCTGTTAATGTACCACAGCTGACCCCTCACCAGGGGAACACTAATAAAATTACACCACAGAACATACAATCATGTCTTGGTAAAACACCCATAAAACGGGAACAAATTCCTTTCTGGTTAGCACAGAAAATCACTCAAATAGAGGCAGTATTTCCGGATACTACCCCTATCGAGAAACACAGAATCTTGACCATCTGCCTTCCTATGGGAATCGCACCACACGTGGAGGACTGTGACACTTGGGATGCAGTCTTTGCTTCCATTTACACAAATACACATGGTGTTCCGTCTATGGCGGTAATAACAGATGTACTAAGACAGATTCAGAATGAATACAATCCAGAACCTGCTTTAACTCTTGGTATGAAATTACTGAAAGTCTTCAAGCAGGTCTCGGCTATATTATTAGCCAATATAAAGGGAGAAGCAGCATCTGTGGCGATCCGCCAGAAGTTGAGGGAAACAGATATAACAGATCAACCAATTGATCTTGCCAGAATCATAGAAAAATGCTATGAAGAATTAGGTAGAGACAGCTTGGGTGGAAAACCAGTAAAGCCCCAACTGCTCGAAAATCCTGAAAAATTATTTATTAAAAATAATTCAAACACTCCTAAAAAGAGCTGGGATGGAAATAAACAATCCACTCCCAAGGAAAAAGTTTTCCAGTCCAGAGGAAGGTGTCCTCGACGGAGGGAAAGAACTCCGACCCGAGAACACCAGTCTCCCCAGAGGGAGCCCTCTGAGAAAAGATATAACCTTAGAAATAGGGATAATTTGAAAAAACCTGATAGATATCAAAGTATTGATACACGTCCCTCTCGATCTTTTTCGCAGAAATCGGAAAGAAGAGGACGGTCAGACCCAGGAGAGCACACCAAGTCCAAAGACAAGGAACCTTCTCAGAGTAAAAAATCTCAATTTCCGAAAAAGAAGGTAGCCAGTATTAGAGTAATCAACCATGCCGAGAATACTGAGGACACAGTTGAAAAACGGGGAGTGGGCACAGACAATGTTAGACAGTGCAGCAGAAATCAGTATAGCCCACAAGATCTTGATGAGTCATCTGGAGACAGTGGACACGAATGAATGCATTCAGGTTGAAACTGCGAACACCAGACTTAGCGAGCCCCATAAGATATACGAAATAACATTGAGTATAGAGGGTGATAAGACTAGGAAAATAAAGGGTCTATTTTGGGATAAACTCTCAAAAGGCTATGATATTCTGTTAGCTGAAAAAGATTGGCCCCCAGAGTTTGTCAGAAATGATTATGCCTGCCTTCTCGAATCACATTCCGATTCACAAAAAATATACTTATGCAAGGAAATGGGCAGTAGCCCAGGCACCGGCATTATATAAAAATCATGTAGGATGGGATGAGGACTCACCTCCTCACAAAATCCAGTTAAAAAGTGAACCAACTGCCCAACGGCAGTATCCCATTAAGCAAGAAGCTAAAAAACAAGTCAGGGGGATCTTAGATCAACTTGAATACCGGGGGTGATTGAAACATGCACCTCTCAAATGAACAATCCTTTGTTTCCTGTCTCCAAGCCAGACAATTCATATGGTCTAGTTTTAGACTACAGACACCTTAATGCATATTGCAAAACATTTGCAGTACAAAATTCGCATAGTGCAGCCCTAATGAATAACATAGTTAAGAAAAAATATAAAACGACATTAGACATATCTTTTTTTTTTTTTTTTTTTTTTTTGGTGTAAGAAGTTTATTCGCACTTAGCATATATGAAAATACATTACAAGTGATTCGCCTACAACCAGTGGTGGCCGGCTACAGTTGTTCGTGCCCAATCGGGCTCTCTCTGTTATGTACACAGCCCATCAGCCGACATCCATAGGACCGGCGGCGTTTTACATCGTCATCATATTCACTATCAAATTCAGTGCTCCAGCTATGTATATTCTTGCCAGTGTTCTCACTTTTTTGGTTACTTTTTCTCCCAACTGTAAACTGGATGGTATCACCCCTAAATTAACTCTGAGTGTCCATCAGAAACGTATACTCTGTGTCACAGCATCCTCCCTCCCTTCCCATACCACGTTATTCTCGTTCACCTGTTGATCACACTTCATGTAACATTCCTAATTGCTCGCATTCATCCCCTCTTCACTGCCCTGTTCCAATAAGTAGGTTCTGAGGTATTCCCAATAGTCTTTGGGCCTTGATCTAGCTGGCAGTTCCTCCTCATAGGTGTTCAGAGTGTCGCGACAGTACACCATATCTTCCAACCAACTCTTAACCTCTGGCCCTTTTGTACTGTTCCAGTGCAGTGATACCCTTCTTTTCGCCAGCAACAACGCCACTGCACAGAACTTTCGCCTCGTCGCCCTTAATGTTGGTTCAATACCCAAGAGACACATTTTGGCATCGCATATTAAAGCAGATTCTAACATGACATTCAGCGTTTGCACCACCTGTACCCAGTAGCCCGCCACCTTGCGACAATGCCATGCCAGGTGCATGAAATCCGCCCCCTCCTGCTTACACCTTTTACACTTTGAATCCTCTTGTAACCCATATCTCTGTAGTCTCTGTGGTGTGTAGTACACTTGATGGAGGTATTTGTAGTGTATGATTCGCAGGTTACCGTTTGGTGTCAGCATGTCTGTTAGCATGCATGCAGACGCCCATTCCTCCTCCGTGATGGGTGTCACTAGTCCCTCGCTCCACCTAACTCTAGCTTTGTCTGTTCTACCCCCTATCGCTCCCTGTAAACTAGTATATAATTTAGACACCAGGTGCGATGCTGTAGGCGTCGTGAGAAGGAGTTGTAGGGGTGCCAGCGGGGTCGGCTCCTCCGGATGCGTCGGATAATGCTCCCTAAGTGCTCTTTGGAGCCTATAATAGTTAAAGGTGAATAGTAGGGACGGGTTGCTGATGTATTGCATTTTGTTTAACGTTTGGAAGACCCCATTGAGATATAAGTCACCCATTTTATCTATGCCCGCCCACCGTAGCAGATCCATGCCCACCTGTTCTTGTGTCACTGAGATATGTGGGTTGTGTGCCAAAGGCAGAGCTGGAGCATATAGTGGTAGTGCCTTAGCCGCCTTGCCCATCAATCGCCATGCTTCCGTGGTGGTATCTACCGTGTTTATGTCTCTGTCATGCAGCCTGGGGCGTTTATGTAGCAGTATGTTCACCAGCGGTATCGGGTCTGTATCCCCCGCCTCTACCGCCACATGCGTCAAGAAGGGTACTTCGTGATGCCAATAATGCGCGAATTGCGCTTGGGCGCACAAATAATAGAGATAGAGGTCCGGCACCTTGAAACCCCCCTGGGCATATGGAAGTGTCATGGTGTGTAGTTCCAGTCGTGCTTGCTTTCCGGCCCATATCAGACTAAGTACCAAGGAGTTAATATTGCGAAACACTGCCGCCGGCGGCTTTATTGGGATGTTGTTGAATAAATACAAAAATTTGGGCAGTATCACCATCTTCACGATTGCAGTCCGGTCCGCCAGGGATAACGGGAGTTTATTCCACCTTTTTATTTTATCCCCCAGGTCCGCTATCGCTCGCCCATAGTTGGTGCGTATGACAAGTTCTGGGTCCCTGTGGAACCACACACCTAAATATTTCGTGGGTTCCTCCCGCCATTCGAGTGGGTAGTCTAGGGGTATAGGGTGTGTGCTATCCGTCAGGGCTAGAATGAGCGATTTATCCCAATTAATTTGTAATCCGGAGTGGCTCCCAAACCTAATGTACTCCCTCATCAGCGGATTTAGGTTTTGTGCCGGGTTTTTGACATAAAGCACCATGTCATCTGCGTATAACGATATGTGGATGGGGCGTGATGGCATCTGTATGGCTGAATAGTGATGGTGCTGTCTTATTTTACATGCCAATGGCTCCAGGATCAATGCAAAGAGCATCGGCGAAAGCGGGCAGCCCTGCCTCGTCCCTCTGCATATCGGAATGGGTGCTGAGACATGTTTGTTTATTCTGATGCGTGCCGACAGATTGGTATACAGCATTGAAATCCAGCCCAGGAACATCAGGGGGAAACCCATGCGCACCAGGACCGCCTGTATGAAGGCCCATCCTATTGTGTCAAATGCCTTGGCAGCGTCAAGTAGCACTGCCACTGCTTTCGTGTCTGGGGACAGGTAATGGGCCAAGGCAAAGAGTGTGCGGGTGTTATGCGTGGTGGCCCTGTCAGGTATGAACCCAGATTGGTCTGGCCTGATTAGGAGCGGCATGAGCGGTTTCAGTCTGTCCGCCAGTAGACTGGCTATTATTTTTGTGTCTACGTTCAAAAGGGACAATGGGCGGTATGAGTCACATTTATCCTCCGCCTTACCCGGCTTTAGGAGCGCAATGAGTAAGGCTTCCCTCATGGAGCCTGGTAGGGTTTGAGCTGCGTGTGCCGCCCCATATAGCCTCACCAAGTGAGGAGCAAGCAGATCTGCATATTCTTTGTAAAATTCTGTCACGTACCCGTCCGGCCCCGGTGCTTTGTTGTTCGGCAGTCGCTTGATTGTGTCCGTAACCTCCTCGACCGTGACTGGGCGCGCTAGGTATGCTCTGTGCCCGTCTGACAGCCAGGCTAATTCCACATCCTCCATGTATGCTAACAAGTCTTCCTGCGTGGGCGTGGGGCGTGCTTGGTAAAGGGCACCATAGTGTGTCATAAATTCTGTCATAATACCCTTGATGTCGGTCACCGTTTCACCCGTGACCTTACAGATGGCTGTTATATTCTGTGGGGCCCTCCCCGAGCATATCTTGTCTGCCAGTGCCCTACCCGGTCTACCTCCTTCCCCGTAGCGTCTGGCCGTCGCCCGTTTAGTGACGTATTTGAGTTCGTCCGAGGCAAACTGTTTGTGTTCTGTTAGAAGGGTTTGTATGTCTCCTAGCACCTTAGTGTCTCCAGTGTGCGTGTATTTGTGTTCCAGCTCCTGTATCGCTGTTTCGCGCGTGCGCAGTTGCCGCCTGATGTCCTTCAGTATACCTGAGGACGTGCTAATGCATACCCCCCTGATTGTGACCTTAAACGCTTCCCACAGGAGACAGGGGTCGTCCGTTGACGGGCCGTTTATTGCAAAGTAATCTATTATTGCCTCATGTATCGTGGTGGCATACAGCGGGTCCTTCAGAGCAGTCGCGTTGAAACGCCAAGTGAAGGGCGGTGGTTCATATTTAGGGACCTCTATCTGTAGCAAAACTGGATTGTGATCTGACAGTGTCCTGGGCGGATGCGAGACGTGTCAAACCCATGTTAGTATCTCTCGGGTACCAAGCCAATAATCTAGTCGCGCCCAGCTGTTGTTTGCAGCATGAATGTGTGTTGCAGCAGTGATCCCGGCGTTACTCTTCCTCCAAATGTCAGTCAGTTGGAGGTCCTCTATCGCGTCCCGCAACATATGTCTGGCATTGCTATGGTGCTCCGTGGTGTGTGTAGCCCGGTCCAACTGATCTTGTAGCGTGACATTGAAATCACGTCCCCATAGTATGTGGTCTATATGTGTATCTGCGAGTGTCTGCCAGATTTTCCTGTAAAACCCCGGGTCATCCACATTAGGGCCATACGTGTTCAGTAACAGGAGTCTCTGTCCCCTGACCTTCCCCTCTACCATCACACTTCTGCCCTCCGAGTCCCTGTTCACATTTGTAATGTCAAAGTGTGTCCCCTTTCGTATGAGGATGCTAACCCCTCTGGAGTACGTTGAGTAGTTAGAGCTTGTGACTGATTCAGCCCACCGTGCCCCCAGTGTAGATGTGTGCGTGGCATCTTGGTGTGTCTCCTGTAAATACACTATATCCGCATGCAATCTGTCAAAATAGGCAAACATCTGCCTGATCTTTCTCGGGTTCCCTAGTCCCCTTACATTCCACGTGAGCAGGGTTAATGTGTCAACTCTCGACATTGTCATATGTGTTCATCTTGGCGTCTATTTCGAGGTGCGGCAGCCGTGTACGGCTCCAAACAGGCAGTAAACGGTGAAGTGCTTGATGCGTGATCCCCGCCGGGTCGGTGAAGCCGCTACTACATTGTGCATGCTCATGTATGGTCATGGAGTTCGCCATGCTTCTCAGACACAGAGTTAATGAATCAAACATACCCAGTTCCCCCTTTTCCCCCCCACCCACTTTAGCGCCCGAACTTTGCCAAAGCCATCCCTGAACTAACTGAATCTGAACTTGAAAACACATTGTGGGGCGCCCCCGCTTGGGGGTATCGCCAGGTTCACACATCTCCATCCACGTAGTGGACGTGGACGGACGCCCATGTCGACTTATTATGTCGTGTGTGAAGTTTTTCACCCTCCACCCATCAAATACCAACAGAAAGTAGGCGTGCGCCATCGAACAATTCCTCCCATCGAAGATTTGCTATACCCCAGGGACACTTGGTAGCTGTGGTTCATTACAGTGCTAGCAATGAGGGCTGGTCCTAGGGCTAGCATCTGTACCCCCCTTACTACACGCTACTGCCATGGGAGCTACTCGGCCCCCTGTCCATGATGTCTCTTCGTGCAGCCATCGGTGGCCCCATGTTCCCCCATTACTCACTGCGAGGACAGACATCTCAGGTCCGCTGCTTCAGTGTCCAAAAAGAAAAGTCTGTGGCAGTGCACCTCCAGGCCAAGTGTTCCGGGGTGAGTCAATGTGTGCCAACCATACACCTCTGCGTGGTCCCTGGGTCGTTTTCATGTTCATCAAGGCTTCCTTGCCACCCTACCGTTCATTCCACATCGCTGGTCGGTTCCGCTCTGTTCTGCTCCTTCCGTCGCTTCCCCTGCTGCTTGATGAAATCGTGCGCCGCCTGTACTGATTGCAAGATGACCGGTTTACCCAGGTTCGTGATTTTAAGTTTGGCCGGGTACAGCATGGCATATTCAAGACCAAGGTCACGCAGTTTCTTCTTCACCGGCGCAAATTCCTTCCGTGCTTGCTGCACCGCCATGGTGTGATCAGGGTAGAATTCCAGCGTGTTACCCTGGTGTGTGATTTTTCCCATGTCTCTGGCGAGTCGGAGGACTGTGTCTCTGTCCCTATAGTTGAGTGTACGCGCAATGATCATTCGTGGAGTGGCCCCTGGTTTCGGAACTGGCGCCAGGGAGTGGTGTGCTCTCTCGATCAGGAACACTGAAGATAGTTTGTCGGCGCCAAAGATTTCTGTTAGGAGGGTCTCTATGTACGTTTCCATCCTCCCTGTGTTGGTGGATTCCGGCAGGCCGGAAATTCGGATGTTGTTCCGCCTGGACCTCGCTTCCTGATCCTCCACCTTCGCTCGAAGGGTCTCCACCGTTTTCTCCAGTCCTCCGCATACCTTCGACGTGGTTGCATGGTCGTCTTCTACCCTGGATATCCGTTGTTCTGCTTCCTCCAGGCGCTCGTCGTGCTTCTCTATTTTAGCCGCCATACTGTCCACTCTCTGCACCACGCTGTCCAGTTTCCCATTCATTTCCTGCAGACTCTGCTGGATTGCGCGAAGCACCGCTTCCATGGCAGACCCCTCCGCCATTTCTACGTCACCTTCGGTTTCAGGGGTGGCCGACACTGTTTTGGGCTGCTTCCTCGTTTCAAAGGGGAGCTTGGACTGTTGTTTGTCCGGCTTCCCCATAGTCCGCAGTGGTAGTGGCGAGGTGTGTTCGGCCGCTTTTGGGCTGCCGGCCGTTAGCGTGCTTTTTCCCGCTGGTGCCTGGGCCCCCCACCTCTGGGTGCGTCTGCTCATTTACCCCCGGGTGTGGCAGGAAGGGGACGTTGTAGAGTTTGCTGTATTATATCGGTCTGGTGGCAGAGTTTATCGTGGGGAGTATCCAATGGCGCACTCCGGCTCAGACCTCGTTGTGGATGTGGGAGTTGGTGTCTACAGCTTCAAGGGAAGCCCCGCGCACCTCCGCTGAGCGCGCAGTGCAGTGAGCTCGCCGGTCTGGGGGGTCAGCTGGTCTGGTTAGGCGGTGCTTAGCGCTGGGCTGGCTCACCTCGTTATCCGCTATTTCCGCTCCCGCTGGGGCTCCATGCCGCCTGTCCCGGGGGCCGCCGATACCGCCGGTCTCGTGCGTTCCAGCGCCGCCGCCATCTTAGTTTCAGTGGAACGCACACCGGACTTCTCCGTATCTTGCCACATCTATCGGCCTCCGTTGTCTCGCCGCCTCGCTGCCCCTACAGCTGCTTTGACGTGTCTTAGGACCATGTTGCAGCAACCCTCAGCGCTCCGCTGGTCAGTTGGTCGCTTCAAAGCGGCAGCCGTCAGGCGCGGCCATCTTGATAGCGCTCCGGCGGCGTCTCGAGTTTCCGCTGTTTCCTCGCTGTGCAGCTCACTAACCGCCGTCAAAATCAGAGCATCTCGTCGGCTTTACCTTCCGACACCCGGAGCTGGCCGCAGTTTAGCCGGGTCGGCGGTTTAGAAGGGTGAAAGGGCCGTTATGGTGGCGTCCATCCGGCAGAGCCGACAGTTCAGCCAGCCATCCCGCAGTGCGCCCTCTAGCGCCCCCGACATTAGACATATCTAATGGTTTCTTTTGTCAAAACATTGCACCAGAAAGCAGGTATTTGACTGCTTTCTCCGTAATGGGGTCTCAGAAAAATTTCTGTAGGCTCCCACAGGGGTTCAAGAACAGCCCAGGACTATTCTCAGCTAGGGTAACAGAGTTACTACAATTATATGATGATGAGGCATTATCTTACGTAGATGATATCTACCTCACAGACGACGACTTGGATACTCACTTGAAAAGAGTGAACACCATTATACTTGGGCTCGCGGCAGAGGGTTACAAATTCAACTTTAAAAAGTTTCGAATTGCCCATCTGACAGTATTATTTTTAGGATACGAATTATCAAGTGAAGAAAAAAGCCTAGCGGACAACTTCTTAGAGAAGTGCGCTGTACTCCAAGCTCCAAAAACGCTGAAGAATTTACAATCGATTCTACGCTTTCTGAATTTTGGTAGAACTTACATTCTAAATTACGCAGAGAGGGTTAAACCCCTCTACGAACTAATCAAACCTGATTTTAAACAAATCACCTGGACTCAAAAACACACAGAAATTTTGAGATCACTGCAAACAGACATGTTAGCAAAAACAAAATTAGACACACGTGACAACACACGCGATCTTTTAATCCGAGTCATCCCAGGAAGATGCGGATTCTTGTACCTGACCTCTAATGAGGGAGAAAAGGTACCAATGTCAATTAAATCTCACTTGTACACACAAGCAGAAAAAACATTCAGTCACACAGAAAGAACTGTGAAAGCAGTGCAAATTGCATTAGCAAATAAACGAGAACTAGCACACGGCAAACAGATTAATATCCTCACAGCAGAATCCGCCTTCGAGGCGCTATTCAGCCCAGTAAACCTGCCTATAGTATCACTGGATCCGAAATGGATACAGTGTATAGATTCTCTTGGAGCGGAAGATGTGAAATACTATTTCGCCCTGCAATTCGAAGAACTGAATGATTTAGAATATGAAGAAGAATATCCTCTGCCTATCGAACTTCTGCCTCTCCCACAATACGCCTGTATAATCTATACAGATAGATTTGTACAGCATTTTAACGTACAGAGCAAATCCTACGATGTAGCCTGTGCGATTATTAGAGGTCGTTGGCTGTGCGGTAAATTCAGACCGAAAATAACAAAAACTGAATCAGTAAGAAACTGTTCGGCTCAGAGAGCTGAAATCAGATCTTTAAAGATGGCGCTCGAAAATGCAGAACGTGAATTCCCGACACTAATCGTGTGTGATTCTCATTTATTCGTCAACTCTTACAACAATAAGTTGCAGAGCTGGATTGAAAACGATTACAAAGATGACACAGGTGCCACAATAAAGCATAAATTGCTCTGGAAACAGGTAGCTCTTTTACAGAAAGAACTACAAAAGACTCACGTGATACACGCACAGAGTCTTCAACGCGATGGCGTTCACGTTGCAGGGAATTCAATGGCTAATACAGCCACAGCGGAAGCAACTAAACCGGCTTCCGTAGCCACAAAAAAGCGTACAGAAAAATACATAGACGGGGAAACCATGCTGGCAGTAAAAACAACCATAAAAGGCGACTGTGCAGCACTACCCGTGAACTATCCACTCAATTATGCATACGTAATCGATGCAAACTCCGTTCCTTTTGCTCGAATCCCTAGAGTGGGGGATAGGGTAATTCCAAACATGAACAGGAGAATATTTTTAATAGCAGACGCACACATGGGTTTGGGTCCTAGGCACAGAATGATCAAGGAATCCCTGACTGAATTACAATCGGTATACTGGTGGCCGGGAATGAGTGTACAACACCAAATATATGCAAACAACTGTGAAATCAGAAACAGCGTAACGCTGTCTACATCCAATCCTGCGTCCTATTAATCCTTAAGGCTAAACACACTTAAAAAATGTGGCCTCCAGCGCTCGGCTGACGCCAGAACGGTTATAAGAGATCTGCGAGTCTTTATCGGCACATACGCAATTGCCATGTTCCATTCTGACCAGGGTCCTGCTTTCAGCTCTCGATCTTATAAGGAGGCCATGGCCAGCATGGGAGTTGGGTTGCGGTATTCTTGTCCGTCACACCCCAAAGGGAATAGTGTGGTAGAAAGAAAAAACCGAGACATAAAGCGATCTATAACAGCGAAGGTATTAGGTTCGGGTGCTGGGTGGGTCAAACATTTAATAAGTGTCCAGATCAGTCTTAATAATTTGCCAAGAAATTCTCTAAAACGTTTCAGCCCATACAAACTATTGTTCGGAACTAGAATGAGAGTTCAGGACCTCGATAGTCAAATATCAGTGGTACAAGAAAATCCAACAGACTTTGATATAAAAGATCGTTTGGCTGTTTTACAGGACTTGAATGAAACAAGAAAATCCTTAAGCAACATAAAGTTAAAGCAACAGCTGGATACCACTGACGAGGCACCACAAGCAACAGCCCCAGCAAGGCCTGTCTGGATTCCAAAGATTGGGGATCTAGTCAGAGAAAAAATAGCAGTGAAGAAGGAATTTGGGCCTTCTTACAGAAAATGCAGTACCTGTCTTGGCAGTCACCGGAACAAGATCAGTAGTACTACCGCCCCTTGCTGGTAAAAAGGAGAACAGAGTTGTATCAATCGACCTGGTAAAACCACAAGCTTGTGGCCTATAATCAACAGTAGGCCCAGTGGACTCTCGAGAAATATCAGAATACCCAAACTTGCAACAATCCAAGAGGTTCAAACTGAAAGACTAATCACATTCGATCAGCCTGCAGTGCACAGAGAAGGACTATGCAATAATGCCATGGAACTCGTGCCTCTTGAGACACAGATTGAAACAGTTCGTCAAGAAACACCAGTCTACAATAATGTGGCATCAGAGAGTGCTACCGAAAGACAAATTGAAAGAACAATCCCAACAATTGGCAGAACTGCCTCTGGGTATTTCATCGCCTTCTACAACTTTTCAGAGGATCAAAGTAACCCCGAAGTGATGCCAGAAACAAAAAAGACTTTTAAAGAAAAAGCAACAGAACTAGTTCAACAAATCAAAGAAGTATATATGGATGCATCATTGATTGAGCATTGGAATATTTCAGGGGTATTTATACTCCTACTATGCCTAATTTTAGTTTTAATTTTAGGAAGGTTTATTACAATTGAATGGACACAGCAAGTCAGAACATCAACTTAGTCCTCAAACCACACAGATCATCCCACGTGAAGAAAAGAGAACTGTCAACAGTAAATGTCGCAGCCATTCCAATACCCGGTGGGGTAGTATGGGAGAAAACTGACTATGAGATCTATGGTCCGGTCGAGATCCTGAAGTATCCTCATCAACTGAAGGTTTCCTTAAGTGACTTTGTAAAACCTAATACATTCTCTGATGATTGGGACTTTGATAGTATTAACAATATGATGTCTGATTTAGTAATGTCAGCTAGATTCACAGATCATGATTATTTACAAGGTTCATCTAGTTATGAACAGATGTTCTGTTTTACACATTATGGCGATCATTATTTGCATAAACCTGCACAGCCTAGAAATGTTTTTAAGTATAATCAAAGGGAACATTGTGCTACACCACCTAAAAGCAGTTCTAAAACATTCTTTGAGAAATTCAAGTACTTCTCAGGGTTTAACACCAGTGATGCAGAAACGTTTTATTACAAACTGTTAGATAAAACAGGAATGAAAACAATGCTGACAAACACTAAATAATATATTCAGAAGCATTTTATGAAAAAATGATGACATTTGGTTTTGATTATTGGAAAAATAACATTGAAACAAAAAACATTTGGGGTACGAAAGAGTGGCAGATACAAGGGCTAGAAGCACAATTCAGAACCTGCATGATACCAGAACAAATGATGTTTTTAAATGACACAATTCACCAAACATCCTGTCTTGGCCTAGCTAAGATCAAAGACCTTAAACAACCGTCTATTCCAAAACCAATACCTGAAAATGCAACAACAGATATTGAGATAGACGTAACTAAAATTTTACATTTTAACAGAACACATCCTGATTGGAAAAAGTGGTTAATCTGGCCTACTGACACAAACAACTGTCAAGATATATTCCTGAACAAAACACAGGGGTTAAAAATGACCAGACAAGACCCTAGATACTCCCAGAGACAACATCCAGGGATAGTAACGACATACAGTGTAGGGAAACTCTGCCTCGAATGGCTAGGATCATCCACACTGGCTGAAATTAAGCAACACTTGTCTTTACTTAAAGATGGTGCTGATTTGCGCGATTTCATTCTTGGACCACGCAAACAGCGTCAAAAGCGTTTCATAGCGACCAGTATCTATGCTGCATACAACTAGGCTTGGAAAGTCACACAAATTGAAACAGCAGGAAAAATACGAGAAATAGATCGTATTATTTTGGAAAAATCACTTTCTGTAGTGGACAATGGGTTAATGACTCTGACCTCCAGAATATATTCGTTGGACAATATTGTATCCTCTGCCTTTGATATAATAGACAGAGACTTGCTAATGATACAGCATGGCCAGTCACAATTACGTTCTATTGTCCAAATAGGCTGGATGCTGCAAAATCTTCATTCAGGCTATGTGCCTTGGCGTTTAATCAACACAACGTCATTGTTTTCCATTTTTAACCTTACTGATAAACAAATCAGCTTGGCACAGAAAGGAGCAGACTATACAATCCTGAGCATCGAAAAACTTGAGAGATTACCTTTGACAATGTCAGAAAGTCCTGTCATTGAATGGATAATACACAGGATTATCACAATTCCGATAACAACTTTCCGATTTAAAAAGTGCCTTGAATACATACCTACTGGCCAGTATGAACGATTAGGTAAAGGATATGTTAAATCAGCATGGAAATTACCATACACACATTCATGCTATAGTGACAGTGACAAAAATGTATTTCTTAGTGGTGAAAACTGTAAACGTTCACTAAGCGGTATACTTTTGTGCCAGGGTATTAATTTACATGGAGGCTGTGAAGGTAATTCTAACAACCTTTCATGCCACCAGCTTGTCACACCTGCAACGCAGATAGTGCCTTTCTTTATGCAACTCGCAAATGGGGGTTACATTCTAAGAACGGATCACAGATGTTGTGGCCTTTTGCCAGGAGAAGCGTATCTCGTAAGCGTAACTTCCATGGTCAAATGCTGTATGCAAGCATTGTTCCCGAGCGTCCCTGGAGACATAGAGACTCCCATCTGGCCTCGTCTGCATTTCTCTTCTATACGAATTGATACTTTAAGCAAAATGAAGTCTGTGCTTTTGCAGACAACAGTGCCCATCACGTCATCAAAAGAGACGTATGATCTCCTAGTTGCAAGGATAGCTACGGAGGTTCATGACCTTTTATCAACAAATTGCCCCGTGCATTTCATAGAAATGCTTAGCCAACTCCTTAACATGTCTAGTGCCACAGGCATCCCAGGCATATTTAAGACGATTTTTACGGGACTGCTAACACCAGTTCAAGCAATTCTGGGAATCGTTCCAAATTTTGTCCACTCTGTTTTTGGCGGCATACCCCTATTTTTGGGACTTGTAGCAGGGATTTTATTTTTGACCCTCCTGCTTCGATATGGCAAGCCACAGCTCAGACATGACTCCTATGGGAATGGAAGAGACAATCCTAGCAATGCGCTACAGGGACAGAATAACTAAAGTCCTTGGATTGGCCAGGCTGAGAGATCTAAACATGACCTGGTTCCTTTCATTCAGACCGATATGGCAAAACTGCATCTTACCTGTACTTCGATGTATGCTATGCGGAGATGAGTGCGTGTTGGACACCTGTCTTGCACTTCCATCAGCAGTACCAATGGATATCGATACTTTGCTAAGTCCGATAACGGCTCACGCATTGTGTTGTCCCCAGCGGCTACCAATCCTGATGACGGCATTCGTTGAGACTCCTGTGCTACGACTAGGTGGTAACAGTGGAGCAAGTGACAAAAGCAACATCGCCCAGGTACGACCTTCTGTGAGCATTGCTGATCCAGCCTTTGATGACAGCAATCATTCTCACACCTGCCAAGTTACAGCACTATCGAATTTGGTCGAACTGTCACCTGATTTTGTAGACCAATTCTTTGAGAGCCTGTCTGATATGATGTTCTCACCCGAACAGAAACAATAACTTTAGAGAAGCATTCCGACACACAGCGTTCCCATGAACTCTGAATTCGGCCTTCAGTTTTGAACAACAAAAACTGCTAAAAGCGTTGGAACTCTATTTTCCCCGTTCAGCAAGAATTCTTTTGAATTGAACACTTTTTAATATTCACCTTTTTTCTGGCACGAAAAATTATTTGCTTAAAGTAGAACTATTCATAGAGAACAGAAGCTTCTACTTCTATTTTTAGATACATCTAGAGACATAATAACTTTACACCAGCCTCTAGCACATTTTACTGCAGTGCATTTATATGTGATGAAACTATCTCGCCCTTCCTTTCTGTATTCAAGAGATATTTCATGTGTAATTCTTTTTTTGCGAAATCGTTCTTTGATTTCATATGCTATAATTTTTGAATGATTTCTATGCTTCAAAAACGTACAGTCCCTAATTTTTCACGTATTACAAATACGCCTATTTCAAATGCATATATGAATTTTGGGGTGGGCAATGTTACACATGCATCTTATTGCTCTAGTTTTAGTAATTTGATGGACATAAATTCGTGGAGTGGGTGTCGCGTTCTAATCTAGGACCCTGATCGATACTGTGACCTTATGCCCCTGTACGGCTATAAATCCATTTATTCCCTATATTGGCATAACCGATCAAATGCAATATTCAGAAACTCGTCTCTGGCCTCACACAAACAGAGCCACATTTCAGAATCGCTTCCTCTGCCACTTCCTTTGCAGCCAATTAGTGCAATGACATAGCAGAAGTTACTATCTAAGATTCCTAGATTAACACTCCGAGTTCTTCAACAAGATAAAAACTCAGCACCCTCGGAAAGCCCCGCTTGCTATGTTTGGATTAGTAATAGAACTCTAATGAGCACTGATAGACGATCACTTCCTAGTGACATCTTTATTGACGTCTTATGTCCAAAAACTTACGTCAAACAAGGCACCTTTCAGGTATAAATATTACCAATGTTGCCTTAGCAAACGCTAGCTGCCTCAATGCCATCGCTGCTGACGAAGCTGCTGTTATGCTGATGATACCATAGCTGCTATCGCTACTGCTATCGCTGCTAACTAGCGAACGATGGTGTGGTGAACTTAGGAGCTGAACAGCCGTCCCCTGCAAGAGCCCAGCAGATGCAAGCTGCCAGCGGACCCTGCCCCTCCTCTTCCTCGACGCGCTGAGAGAGACGCTGTCTTTTCTCCTGCAGAGAAATCCAGCTCCGGCGTTTCCAAGCCACTCTTGCGAGTGACTGGGATATCAAGTTCCCTGAAGGAGATACCAGACCTCCATCATTCTATTCCAGAGGTATGGTGTTGACTAAACCCTTAGAGAGAATTCTTGAAGCAAACCTTGGCAAAACCAACTTAACTTAAAGCTACTTACTTACTCCCCTCCCAAGTATTAGGCTTAGGTCAGGTACACTGGGGTAGGCGTAGTTAGAAGCACCAGTTGAGTATTTTAGCCTAATGTATATATGAATGTATATATGTTTTATTCATTTTAAACCATTGTACGGCTAAGAAACCATATCAATGCTTTTACAGTATTATTTCGCAATACTCATCTTACTGTACGTACTTTTTATAGTAACAAGTCTTGCAATTGTGGCAATTCATTTCTCTTGTACGAGAAGAAAGACTGTTCAATAAATGTTACCTTTTATTGACAACGCCCGTCTCTCTATTCTCTACATATTGTGAAAGTAATCTGCATTACAACTGACTGAGTAAAATAACTGTCTATTGTTTCACACGACCCTAGAGATTGACTCTTATCTGAGGAGCAAAGTTGTCATGTTGCACGGTTGTTGGAAAACTGAATCCCTTCTTGTCTGTACCAGGGAAGCTGATCACTTCCTATTCAGAGAAGAAAGTTTCCAGTGACCTCTGAGCTAGTTGGTAACAAATCCAATTAAGTTTAGCATAGTCAGTGGAGGCCTGGAAGATCCGCACTTCTACGTCGATACTACTGTTTAAGTTATTCCAATGCGCAGTGCCTATTGGGAAAATAGGAACTAAACTAATAAAACAGGAAATAGGCTCAAGTCAAGAGTAATCTCTCATGAAGAGAAATATGGTCTCAGGGTACTGAGGAATGGTTCCACAGAAAATGCGAGTGAGAGAAGCCTCCCCTACTCTAGGAAAACGCACTCATATAAACACACATTATTACAAAAGGTAACAAGTATTACATTCTTAGTTCACAACTTCCAATAGGATTTCAGTAATCTCTTGGGAGTAGGGAAAGTCCCCAGTTTCTCACATCTTTACAATAAGCCACACATACAAGTCCTTGAAAAGATACTTCATCTACATATTGCAGTTCAGACAGTTCTTCCCATGAACCATCCTTTGTTTTGTCTCATAATCCTCCCCTTGAGAACCTCACTATCAGTTGTCTAATACAAAACAAATGCCTATTCACTAACTAACAAAAGGCTTCTGGAAAGTTACAGCATCTTCAACAAACAGAAAAAAATACATCTTGTGCGAAAACAACAGCTCAACGTGGAAAAAACCCTTTCAATGCTTGTGTATTATTTGCGTTTAACATGGCATCCCCACCTAGGCTAATTTAAATCAAGACATTATTATTCCTTATGTATTGTCTAGGTATGATTACCTACTACACATTACATTCAAATGTATGTTATTTTAGATAGATTTTTGCACTTTACAGTTAAATGTGTTTTTCTTTGCAATATGAAGAATTTTGCTATATCACTAAGCTTGATATTTTGTTCTCAATCAATCTCCAATATTTTAGGTTGCACCTTGAGCATAATATTTTCATCAATCTATTTTGAAATCAATATGTAATTGCTATCTTATTCATAATATTTTACCACTTGTGTAATGATTTAAGGATGTACATTTAATGAAACCCATTACTGCCCACCTACGTACTTGGCAACATATTATATGATATCGATGGCATTGTTGTTTGTTCCTCATAAACTAATAAATAGAATTGTTAAATGAAAAGCACAAGTGAAATGCAGGTAATCAAAATGATGGGGAATGGTGGGTCACTGGGGAAGACAGAGAGATCTGGTACCAGAAGAATGAAAAATCTTTAACTTGAGCCTGGTAGAGCTGGGAGTAAAAAGTAAGCTCATGATTTTCATATATGAAAGTCACCTCATCTTGACCTGTATACCTGCATGAAAATATCTCAACCTATCATACAAACAGACTACTTTAGTCTCAATTTAGAGCTACTGATTTTAAACAACCTTAAGTCTGAACCCAAGGAGAGGAAGCTGAATAGCCTGCTTGGATATTGAATATGATACTCACATCTCCTATAATTTATAGCATCCTTTTTTTTTTTAAATGCATTTAATTTTTTTAGGTAGAAAACATACGATGAACAATGGTAATCAAGTAAATCTATTAATTAAATTCCACATTTTTTATTTGATTTAGATCTCTTCAGAGATCAACAAATTGATAAAATTGATACTGTTACAAAGCATGACTTTCATAATAAATCGATTCATAGTACATTTTTTAGAATAATTTGAAAAAAGTTTTTAGAAATGTATATGTTATAGCACACAAAGTCATTAGGCGGGAATATAAAAAGCTTAATTGAATCTTGAACAGTAAATATGTTATATGTAACACATATAAGTTTAAAAAATGACATTGAGCCTCTACCATCGGTTTGTTTGGACAGACATATAATACATCAGTTAAATCTTGAACTCCTTCACTGCAGAGCTTGCTTAAGCTTGTCTTATCGCCATCGTTATTCTAATACTTTGTATAAACTTTTAAAGGTAAAATCCCTAAACGCAACAATTTACTAATGTACTGTTATTTTTTTTAAATGGCAATAAAAATGATTTTATAAAAAAAATGCCTAAACACAACAGAATAATGCAGCGTTGAACACTATGTACTAATGTAAATCTCAGGTATCTTTTAGGATTCTTGTCTGCTAAGGTATCTGCATAAGGTTTATAATGTTATAACTGCAGTCAATGCTTTAAATAAAGCTCAAAGCTTAATCTTAGGGTAAGATTCTTCAAGAATAACCTTAAGGGTGCAGGAGTCCAGGTCTGTAAAAGTGCTATTGTGCTCTAAGAAAATTCTAATGCTGGATGAGATTTTTATTAAAATGTAATGCCCTGATGTACTTTCAAATGTTTCTAGTTTTAGTAGGT